>NC_080583.1:58994323-59633657 GCF_029962835.1 Magnolia sinica | reverse complement strand
TTTTGTTTCATCAGGATGAATCACATAAAAATTATGTTGTCCTTAAAGCGTGATTTACCCCCTTATCAATTGCTAGTGGGTTACAGGTGAATTGCTTCCAGGATAAGACAAGTCTATCCGGACCCTGCGTGCAACAATCATGAAGGGTGCACTTAGGAACAATTCAACGTAGCCGATCTTTTGGGAGACTTAAACAGCAGAAGTGTTTATAGTATTTTTGGATGAGATGTTTTCTTTGAGATCTGATGGATGAGGAAAGATCTGTTGGAGTTGATTGAGATTTGGACCAGAATGGTCCAGTTTATATAGGCACCAGGGAGTGGACCATTGCTAAGTGGCTATCAATGGTTCGGAACGTTTGAAAAGTGTTTCTGACCGTTGATCATTAATTTGAGCCGTTTCTGTCCATTGGATCATCATTGCCTGTCCGTTTTCAGACCTTTGTGGCTTTTAAAGTTACTAGCCATTCTAAAAAATGGTCAATCGTTTCAGATTAATAATTCGACCATTCTCTATAGCCTATAAAACCCACGCTCATTTCAGACCCCTCGCATGTGCAAAGTGTGCCAACTACAATCACAGTGCCGATGCCCACGCCCGTGCTCGTGCCTTAGGGCGCGCACGTGTACGTGCGTGCGTTTCATATAATTTCAATCTCTAAAACTCTAAGTAAGAATACTGCACATACCTCCACATATAAACCACAAGTTTCTATTCTCATTTCTAATGTAGGACAAAAACACAAGTTGTACTTTTTCATTTAAAATTTTCTATACTCGTTTTAACGGCAAAATAAAAATTCTGAAAATTTTTCATATATTTTTTTTTTTATAAAATCCAATTTTCAACAATCCCCCATTGGTTTTTTATAAATAATAGTAAAATTCTGATAGAGATAAAGAACAATTATTATGCATAGAGAAAGATATCTTACAATTTAAATCTTTCCTTAGTATAAGTATTTTAAAGTTTTATCGAAATTCCCGATTTCCGCAGCTTTGAACCAGTTATTCCTAAATGACATAAACGAAAATACTACACACGTAATAGCTTCTACGTTATGTGAGTTCCTTTATATTACTCGCTTAACACTTTTAATGGCCATGTGCTTATCTGTTTCATGAACAATCCTGAGATAACTCTAACTCCCATGAGAAGTGGCACAACTTCTACGTTCACACATAGGTGAAATTCTTCCAGTGTTTCTGTTACTTAAAACACTTGTCATATTTAACTAGATTTCATTAACAGATCTAAGATTTAACCCTCTTGTTATAACGGCCAGCACTTCCTATCTTGGATGAGGTTATGATTTAGTGTTAAAACTTTCCACATACCAGTGATTTGTTATTACCTATTGAACTCAATCTTTAAAGATTTTCTAACTTTGGGTTGAGTTTCTATCACCAATGGAACTTTGATTAAAAAGTTTCAATCCCTTCCATCTAGATGTTGTCCTTACTGCATATCTCGGTAAAGGTTTAGTAAAGGGATCAGTCAAGTTATTGCTTGACTTCAGAAATGAGATCGCAATGATTTCATCTCGAATCAATTGCCTTATATAATCATGTTTGAAGCTTATGTGTCTGGACTTCCCATTATACGTACCGTTATAGGCTCTCGCTAGAGTGGCTTCACTATCGTAATGAAGTGAAATAGCCGATATAGGCTTCACATAGAGCGAGATTTCTAATAAAAGATCCCTCAACTACTCAAGATTTCTATGAACTCATATTCCATTGTTGAGTGCGTTATCCAAGTTTGTTTCTTCGATCCCTAAGATATAACTGCACCTCCTAAGGTGAATATCCACCTCGTAGTAGACTTATTGTCCCCTACACTCGATATCCAATTTGCATTAGTATATCCTTCCAACAATGCTGAAAATTCTGAGTAAAATAGTCATAGTTCTTTAGTTTCTTTTAGATAATCTACAACTTTACTCATAGCTTTTCAGTGTTCAACACTTGGATTACTAGTAAACCTACTTAGTCTACTCACAGCGTATGTTATATCCGGTCTTGTGCATTATATAACATACATAAGACTGCATATAGCACTAGCATATTCTAATTGTGCAATTGCACTTCCATTGTTTTCTTTTAACTTGATACTTGGATCAAACGGGGTTTTTTCCTCTTTGATTTTCAAGTGGTTAAACATTTTCAATATTTTCTCAATATAATGAGACTGACACAATGCATAACCCATTACTATGCTTTTTAATTTTAATACTTAATATAGTATGCACTTATCTAAGGTCCTTTATTTTGAAAGCGATGAGAAAAACCTCTTTGTTTTAGTTACACCTTCCATTTGGTTGCTGATTATTAACATATCACCTACATATAAACATATGATTATAATATAATCATTACAAACTTTTAAGTATATGCATTTATCAGTAATGTTTTATGCAAAACCATAAGATAAAACTTTAGAATCAAATTTATCATGCCACTGTTTTGGTACTTCTTTTAATCCATACAAATACTTA
This sequence comes from Magnolia sinica, assembly GCF_029962835.1. Lineage (NCBI taxonomy): Eukaryota > Viridiplantae > Streptophyta > Magnoliopsida > Magnoliales > Magnoliaceae > Magnolia > Magnolia sinica. The sequence goes on along the minus strand of NC_080583.1, from coordinate 59,631,160 downwards.
AAAAGTCTACACATTTTCTTTCATTGCCCGATAGAACAAACCCTTCTAATTACTCCATGTATACCTCCTCATTGAGGTTACCATTAAGGAATATTGTCTTCATGTTTATTTGATAGGTATGAAGATAATGTATGGATGTTAAAGCAAATAAAATCCTAATCGACGTTATTCTAGCCATTGGTGAATATGTGTCAAAATAATCGATTCATTCTTTCTGTCGGAAACCCTTAGCAACTAATCTTGCCTTAAAGGTTTAAATTGTATCATCAGTGTGATATTTTTTCTTAAATACCCACTTACACCCTGTTGGTTTATAATCTAGAGGTAAATTAACTAGTTCCCATGTTTGGTTAGATATAATCAAATCCATTTCGTGATTAATGGACTCTTTCCAAAAAGCGAAGTCCCTAGAAGTCATAACTTCACTAAAGGTTTTAGGTTCATCTTTTATAATTAAAATCATATGTATTTTTCTAATGACATTCTCTTTGTCACCCTCTATGAGATGAAAAAAGAGACGCTGATAGTCTATTTGATCATGATCAAGACTCTTCTCTACTCTTGCTCTTTGACTCTTACAAGGTTCACTTGGTGTTTCAACTTCTTGTTGTGTTTCTTCTATAATTTTATTAGGAGACTAAATCTTAGAATTCTTTTTCTCCATGAATAAAGAGTTCTCAAATAACTCTACATCTCTAGACTCTATGATTACATTGGAGTCTATGTCTAAAAGTCTATAGGCCTTACTATTTTATGCATATCGTACAAAAATACACTTGATAGCTTTTGGTCCTAACTTAGTTCTTTTGGGTTCAGGAGTTCTGTAATATACAAGACAGCCTCACACTCTAAGATACCCTATGTTAGATTTCATTCCTTTCCATATTTTGTATACAGAGGTCTTGGTTTTCTTAGATAGGATTTTATTTAGAATGTGACACTTAACTAAGAACACTTTAATGGAAACTTTGCTTGTATTAGCATTGGTTGACCATTTCAACTAAAGTCTTACTTTTTCTCTATATACACCATTTTGTTGTGGTGTATAGGATGCTGTACAGTAGTGTACTATGTTGTGTTCTTCACAATAGGTAGAAAATTCATTAGAAAAATATTTTCCTCCTCTCACTACGAAGGATTTTAATCTTTTTAACTAATTAATTTTCTACTTTGGATTTATATATCTTGAATACATTAAATGTTTTATCTTTTGATTTTAACAGATATACATACACATATTTTGAACAACTATCTATAAATGTTATGAAGTACCTCTTGCCTCATTGGGTAAGAACACTATTTAGTTCACATACGTCAGTATGCACTCGATTTAATATCTGAGACGATATTTCAACACTTGGGAATGGTTTCTTAGTCATTTTATACCGTATGCGTACTTTACATTTATCGTTGTCACTATCATTGTATGATATTAAGTCATTCTTAGCCATGAGTTTTATAGTACTATAGCCAATATGTGTTAATCTACCATGCTACAATGTTATAGACTCAACCAAGTAAGCAGAAGAATTATTTTTATTTAAAGAAAATTTGATCATTTCATTACAAGCATAACTCTTTCCCACAAAGTTCTCATTCTTGGACAAGATCAACTTGCTAGACTAAAAAACAACTCTTATCCTAGGTTTGCTCAAAAGATCCCCTGAGACTAAGTTCCTCTTCATGTCTAAGACATGAAGTACGTTGGTTAGGATTACCTTCTTTCCAAAGGTAAAGAGTAATTCTACGATTCCTTTGCCTACGACTTTCGATCGAACTTTATTTCCCATTTGAACCTCTTGACCGTTGGACACGTCTTCATAGATTTTGAAGTCAAATCTATCGTTGCATACATGGATTATGACACCTGTATCATACCACCAACCGGGGATTTTCTCTTGAACTAAGTTCACTTTTATGACCATTGCTATGATATCATCGTCTACTGCGTTAGCCTCTTTCTTAGGCTTTTTGCAGTCCCTATAGACTTGGGCGAAATGTCTAGTCTTGCCGCAGACGTAGTAAGGACCCTTGGGTTTGCCCTTTTTTTTTTTTTTTTCTTTTTTTCTTTTGGATTTTTTTGAATTTCCCTTGATCTTTTTTATGATTTAAGGATTCATTTTTCTCAAAGTTATTATTTTGGAATGGTCTTTCTACTACATTGATCTTGGATGATGATGCACCATTAACGTCATCTTTCTTTTCTCGGTTACAAAATTCTTATTCAATATGAAGATACTTTTGAATTTATTATAGGGTGAACTATTCGGATTTATGCAATAGCTTCTTCTTGTAGCCTTTTCATCTTGGAGGTAATTTAGCGATAATAGCTTTAACTTGGAATGATTCATGTAGGTCTATTTTCAAAGCATTTATTTTGTTTACAATTAATTGTAATTAATGGATTTGAGCTAGCATGGGCTTATTGTCTATCATCGTGAAATCGAAATACCTAGCTATTAGGAATTTTTGTGTTGCTTTTTCTTTAGCCTTGTACTTGTATTCCAGTGTACTCCAGATTTATTTTACTGATGTGGTTCCTATGTACAGATCGTACAACCGATTAGAGAGTACGTTGAGAATATGGCTGCGACATATCAATTCGTCTTCTTGTCGCTTAATTCTAGTAGCGATCTGTCATGATGTGTCAGCATTCGTCGCTTCTGGTAGAAGCTGGAGATTCGCGTCCAAGATATATAAAATGTTCAAAACAATTAACAAATATTTCAGCTTGTCTTGTCACCTAGTGAATTTTGTACCGTCGAACCGATCCAATCTGATCAGATCTTAGTTCATCATCTTGACTGATGCAACACTTTCGGTATCCATATTCACGCTTTAAGATTGTTGCAAAATATGTTTAAAATACCAAAAATAAAAATAAAATAAAATAAAATATTTTTTGTTTCACTAAGCTGAATCACGTAAAAATTATCATATCCTTAAAGCGTGATTCGCCCCCTTATCAATTGCTGATGGGTTATGGACGAATTGCTTTCAAGATAAGACAAGCCTATCTGAATTTTGCGCGTAGCAATCATGAAAGGTCCACTTAGGAACAATTCAATATGGCTGATCTTCTAGCATACTCAAATAACAAACGTGTTTGCAATATTCTTGGATGGAGATGTTTTCTGTGAGATCTGTTGGAAATATTTTCTATTCTCAATTTCAATGTGGTAAAAAATATAAATTACACTTTTTCATTTGAAAATTTTCAAAATTATTTTGCTGGCAAAACGAAAATTTAGTTGAAAATACCGAAAATAAAAATAAAATAAAATAAATTATTTTTCGTTTCACTAAGTTGAATCTCACAAAAATTATCCTATCATTAAAGTATGATTCGCTCCCTTATCAATTATTGATGGGTTATAGGTAATTGCTTTCAGGATAAGACAAGCCTTTATAGATCCCGCATGTTGTAATCATAACGGGTCCACTTAAGAACAATTCAATGCGGCTGATCTTCTGGTATACTCAAACAATAGACGTGTTTGCAATATTCTTGGATGGAGATGTTTTCTATGAGATCTGATGGAAATATTTTCTATTCTCATTTTCAATGTGGTAAAAAATATAAATTACACTTTTTCATTTGAAAATTTTTAAAATTGTTTTGCCGGCAAAATGAAAATTAAAAAATCAAAAATTGTATATTTTTTATTTTCAAAAATCAAATTCCAACACGAAATACCTATTGTTGAAACCTCCTTAAGTCAAGTATAATATTTATATGCCATCCATACATTCTTAAGATTATTCATATTAGTATTAACTGAAAACGGAAAAGGAATTAGCATGATCCAAAACTTCCATGGCCTCACGAATACTCCACCATGGACGTTTAATCTTCATTGTTTCTTATTGTGCAACACAGCCGAGTTTTGGATCCAGCTCACTTTCAGGTCAGGTTCTAACATGATCAGTAAAAACGTACAGACTTTCCCAAGACGATTACGGTGGGCTCATCTTGTTGTTCTAAAATACAAAAATATAAAGGATAAATGAAAGATTTTACTATAAATGTTTTTTTTAAAAAAAAAAAAATTATTTAAATAACTTTCTAGTATGGGACAATTAAATACAATTAATGTAAGTTGATTAACAAAAATTAAAACTAATTTTTTATTTTAAATTAAAAAAAAATATATTTTTTCCTGTTTATCATATACACTTAGCTTCCCGATAAATGCTTTGAGAGGGGATATGCATTGTAGACAAGAAAACCCCAGTGAATGAAACGAGACAAGTGAGGTGGAATGTGCTAGAAAGATCTGACGCGACGACGGACTTAAAAAAAGAAGTGCTAGTTGGATTCGCGCAGTTAGAAGTTGAAAGGATGATTTGCAGTGCACAATGGTAACAAAAGATAAGAATCCATGATCAGAACCATTAAACATGCTTGGCCACTATGACCAGTGTCTAAATACAATATCAAACAGTAAGATCATCATGTCTGGCCAGAAGTGTATAAGAAAAGTAAATGGTTAGTAAGAGCATATCCAGAGTTCATGTTGAATGGACACGGTAAAGGCCCACGCGATAGAAGCTCTTGATTTTGCGTATCAAACGACTCCCGGTTGAAACCCATCTGATCAGTGGCGAGCATTCCGAGCACGTGTGTCCCCGAAATATATGTTCAATCCTTCGAAGCGAAAGCTATTACCAGTGTAAACCTGCGAAAGCCTTTTGCATGAAGTTCGTGCACCGTAAACCTAGGTGGGACCCAACGTGATCTTTGTGAGAAATCTAATCCGTCCAGACGTTTTGTAAGATCATTTTAGAACTTGGGACAAATATTTATCAGGATCCAACACTCAAGTGGGCCGCAATAAATGAAAAGGTTGGTATGGAAATTCCTACCTTTGAAACCTCCCTGGGGTTGATAGTGATGTTTACATGCCATCCATACCGTTTACAACGTCATTACTACTGGGATGAACTGAAAACACAAATATTAGAATAAATCAAAATCTCTGTGGCCACACGAATATTTCAACTGTGGACGTTCAATCCTCACGTTTTCGGCCCACTTGAGTCTTGGATCCTGTTGACTTTTGATTTTGATAATAAAATGATCTTACAAAACGTATGAACGGGGTAGATTTCTCACAAACATCACGGTGGGTCCCGCTTAGGTTTACACCGCAGGAACTTCCTGCGACAGGCTTTAGCAGGAAATCCGCGTCCCCTCGTTAAACCAGATCACTCGTTTGCTTGTTCACCACCATTTCGAAGATGGGGTTAACACATCACATCACATCACTGATAATGAAATCCCAGCCGACCATTTGATGGCTGTCAAATGTGTGGTTAAAGATGATCAATGAGTGGTCCAAATTCGAATCTCAGTGAAAATTGTCAGTTATGCTACATCCATACTTAGTTGAGTGATTTGGACGGTTTGGATTGTCTTATAACCCATGCCATGTGTCGGTTGGAAGAGTCACCACCATTTTTCAAGTGACTAAAACTCACATGGTAGCGTACGGAAACGGGTGGTGAGTGTATATAAGTAGGACAGATTGCCCGTGCGAGAGAGGCATGGAGCCGGAAACGGAGATGGAGATGGAGCAGCCAAAGCAGCAGGAAGAGAAGGTGAGAGGTTTACTCGCATTGGCTCGTCAGCTCATCAGCCAAGGAAAGCCTTCTCATGCCCTTCAAGCGGTTTGTCTCTCACTCTTTCTCCCCTTTTTCTTTTCATCTTCATGCCATGCTACCCTTTCTTCTTCTTCTTCTTCTTCTTGAAGTTTCATAGAAATCCACGGAGTCCATTGATGTATCATACATATTCATTAAAGCTTCTACATACCCAATTAATAGTCACAAATTCCAATATTTGTTCACCTGGATATGATTTTCATGATGCTTTAAAACCCTTTTTTCCTTTTATTGGGTTGGATACAATTCTTACGCTGCGTTTGGATGCACCCAAAATTTCAAGCATGATGGATATTTCTGCAGAATTGATGCTTATTTGTTCTCCTGAGGGATTTGCACAGTGCCGACATCGTTAACCACATTAATCAGGGCTCTTTTAAAAAAAAAAAAAAATTTAAATTAAATTAAAATTTTCCTTTTCTGCCTCTAATGTTGATATCCAAAACATTCTAGATATCTTCCTAGGGTGGAAACATGTAGTAACTAATGCGGTGAAATAAAATTAAGTAAAGCTGCTTCAAGACGCATTATGCAGCTTCTTTTCTTGAGATGATATTTGCTCCCAACATTGATAATCCAAGTCTATAACTGGATTGGTGGCAATCTGTCCTCAGGGTATAATGAAACCATATCTTTTTTTCTTTTTTCTTTTTTCCCATCAGTGTTCGACCGATCTTGAACATTTCTTTTCTGTGAATGTCATCAGGAAATAGTTAGAAAGCGAGTGGCTTCTATCAGTATCTGCAGTGACAGAATAACAAACTGAAAAAATCTTGAAAACCTATGGAAAATTTTTAGCATGTGGAGAGAAATTGCTGGAAGAACTGCTTCTTGAATGTACAGAATCCATCCCAGGACCCTCCTTATGTAGGTTTGGTGTTTCTATCTATGTTTTGCGCTCTCTTTGGTTGTATTCTTGTCTTGTGCTTGGCTAGTTTTCTAATAAATTGTTGTTATTACCTCGAAAAAAATGCTAAATGCTTCCCTGCACTCGCACCCAAATTTGCTACTACTTCGCTTTGACGCTTTGTGCGATTATATCTCACGTGCCAGATATGATTAGAAAGAATAGTGAATTGGGCAGCATGTAGGGTAGGAAGGGTGGTTCCAATGCGGGGGAGCATGCACAATTTGCAAGGTGTAAGACATGGTCAGGCCAAGGTCACACAATTTCAGGTACTGCTTGGTTGACATGGCTTGGAGTCTGGCGTGAACCCTCAATTCCTCAGCATCGAAGGATGTAATCTAAGGCTAGCTTAGGCAAGCGATAGGTTGGTGCAAAGCCGCCTTTTGGACAACATGGTCAATGAGCTTGAGGCCATTGCTAGTGCCCTAGGAAGGGTGCACGACGCCCCTAGGAACTACATACTTATGGTGCCCCTTATAAGTTGTGGGAGTCCTCTCTAGAATGCTGGTACAGTGAGCGCACGATGCCACTGATGAGAGGGTAACTCATTGGACGACTCCATGCTCACATTCCCCCAATATGTCAATCACACTTGGCAAGGATGCATGAGGATTCCTAAACTATGCTTGAGAGAATGAGTTGCATGAATGTTGGAAATGAAGACCCAAGGGGGGTATTTATAGCTTTATTTTGGTATTGGGTTCCTGCCCAAAGGTTGATAGACAGTTATTTCCTCTGCCAAAGAAGTTGTTAGGTGGTTATTTCCCACTCAAATGCTTGTTAGATAGTTATTTCCTGCTTAAATGGCGATTTCTCTCTTAGAAATGCGCCCTCCCTACCCGGAGGTAGGGTGTGTAAGTTGCATTTGGTCTTCTGTAAAAAATGGTCACTTGACGCTTGGCGGTGTGTGCAACTAACTTTTTACCAAGTTTGAGCTGGTGCGCTACTCGAGTGTGAGTTGTTAAAGTGGCGTGTGACTGGAGCGGACCTATTGGGATGGTGCGCAAGTCAAGTGCAAAGTGCAAAAGCTAGAACATGAGATGGGGCTTGGACATTTTCTTTTACTAGTCAACAATAGCTCATGACCTTTCAAGGAAAAAAAAACGGTGGATCATGTAACATTTGCCATGTGGAGTTCCATGTACATGTGCTAACTTACATATGCTAGGTGCTTTCTACAATGTCACCTCATCAATTTTTGGACTATTTAACAAGTGGAATGCTCTAGTTTGTTCACAATTGCATTTGGATAACAAGGCCTTGGTGACATATGATTGGGACTGGAGCATGTTCATGGTGCCACCAGCTTACCTTTTTCTGAATCGTGACTAAAATTTTGTTAGAAATTGGTCAAAAGAGGAAAAACCTAAAGGATTGTTTGGATCGGTGGAAATTAAAAGGTAGCCGAGCAAAGGAAAATATCAAATCTGAGGAAAACTGTTTCAAAGGAAATATGAGTGATGATCCTTATTTCTCCTGCTTGTTTTAATTGAGGGGATTTTCATCAAATTTAGGATTAGCCACATCGGGAAAAAGCATCTTAATAGGGGAAATGGCACATGAATTAATACTATAGTCGACATGTGCAAACATTAATATTTACACCTTCATTGGCAGCTTTGCCCAAAAAAAAAAAAAAAAACAAGTCAATCTGCCAGGAAAGTGCATCCATGCAATAATAGTGGCTTGTAGGAACACATCAAAGTAGATCTATGCATATGCATTCAATGATTGGTTGAAGAAAAATATTGAAGCATCGATTTGACACATATTGGAAGAAAACATGGTTTCAGATTTAAGCTTTACTTCGATTTCTCAAATTTGAGTTTCCTCACTAACGATGACCTCTTGCCAGCATGAGTGAATAGAAGGAAGGAGTGGTTATTCTTTTTTATATAGATAGTGGAGTATTGAATGGTTTTGAAGGCCTGTAACGGTCAGTAGGTTTCCTTTTCTTTAGGTTTGAGAGTAGAAAAGGAAATGCCCCTCTATTAAGGAAATCTGAGGAAAAGGAAATTGATTTCATTAGTTTAATAAGGGAAACCATCATATTTGAACAAATTGGTTTTTTTTTTAAATTTTTTTTCCCCTCTTAGTTGACACACACACACACACACACACACACACACACACACACACACATAAGAGACAAGGGAAACTAGAGAGACAGGGGAAATAATTTATTATTCAATATTCATCATAATCATCTCATTCACATGACTAAAGGTAAATCGGTCAAAAGAGGAAAAACCCCTTAGGCCATTCGGATTAAAGCTTTTCAAACTGAGGTTTCTCAAGCTTTGGTGAATAAATATGCGATTTGATAATGGGAAGAAATAAGGAGTGTGGATCTCCTTTTGAGATGTCTTGTCCCAAATGATATGACGGTCGATTTCTATCTGCATCGTTCTCTCATGGAACATTGGATTATTGGCAATATGTATGACAACTTGATTATCACAGTTTTAAGGTATTGTAACTTGAACCGAACCCTGATTCTTCAAGAAGAGACTCCAACGAGACAATTCACAAGTTTATGTGCCATTGACTTCTATTTAGCTTTTGCACTTGACAACAATATAATGTTTTTTACTTTCCTATGTAACTATACTACCACCCAAGAAGGTGCAATGACTCGTAGTCGAGTGCTTATCATATCTCGACCATGCATAATCCACATCTAAATGCCCATCTACCTGAAGATGACCATGAGACTTGTATAGAATACCTTCCCAAGTGTACATTTCAAATACCTAAGAATCCTCATAATTGTTGTTAAATGTGGGGGCCTTGGGGCTTTGCATAAATTGACTAACCACACTGACTAAAAAGGCTTAGGTTTGGTGATTGTCAAATAGATGAATTTGCCGATAAGTCTTCTGTACATGCGAGGATTTGCAAATAACTCTCATTATTCAAGTTCAAGTTTGAGATGCGATTCGATTGGTGTATCCACAAGTTTGGCACCTAACATACCCGTCTCTTCCAACAAGTTGCTAACATATTTCCCATGATAGGTGATGACTTAGAGGTTGCTCTATGTAGACTTTCTTGTGTAAATCTCTATGCTGGAACGTGTTCCTCTAGTTGAAAGAGTGGCCAATCACAATGTATGGTTATTGATATGACATTTTGAACAAAATTAAGCTTAACCACTCGTGGAAAAGTGTCCAGCTAATCTACTTCATAAACTTGGCGTCTTAACCAATGGAAGATTAGTTAGTTTTTAGGTCTCACTAGAATACACGGCTTTCATCTCTTCATCCATGGCCATTTTTAAATTTTCATCCAACAATGCTTCCTGTACTAACTTAGGAATAGAGACAATAGACAATCTAAGGGTAAACTTAAGATAATTTGTGAACAAGTGGCTAAAGGTAACAAAATTGAAAATTAGATGAGGAATGTCTATGTGATATTCTTCTAAGATGGTGGCACTTCAATGAAAAAATATGAAGGAAATATATTCGGCAAAGGGACTTCCACAAATGTGGGTTTAATAACATGTTCAATTTTAACATAGAACAAGACATTTGAAAAAAAAGGTAACATTAGCTACCACAAAATGTTTTATAAGACAATAGCATTGATAGCCTTTTTGAGTGTGAGAGTATGTTAGAAAAATGCATTTAATAGAACAAAGTGCAAGTTTATTTTGACAGACTTAAACAGATGAACAAAGCAAGTACAACCAAGCACGCTGGGAGGAATAAAAAAATTGGTTGATTAGGAAACAATAATGGGCGGTATTTTGCCATTTAAAACTGACTAAGGCATCTTGTTTATCAAATAACACATAGTAAGAGTTGCATCACCTTAAAAAACCTATGGGAAATTCATTTGTAATAACAAAGCACGGGTAACTTCAAGTAGATGTCTATTCTTGCGCTTAACCATCGAATTTTGTTGAGGTGTATAAGTACAAGAGGTCTAATAAATAATACATTGACTTTGTAAATAGGTTTGAAAATCTCAAGAAATAAACTCCAAGGTATTATATCTAATATCAACACATACGAATTTGCACCAAACTGACCTTTTATTTTATTATGAAAATTTTGAAATAAATGAAAGGCTTCTCATCTCTATTTCATGAGATATAACCCTGACATTCCAGAATAATCATTAATAACGAGGACGAAGTACTTAAAAGATAATAAACTAGGGACTCAAGTTGGTCCCCACATATTACAATGAACTAATTTAAATGGAACATCACCTCTTGAATAAACTCTACGCAAAAAAATAAACTTTATGATTTTGACTCGGCTGGCACGTTGCACACTCCAAATTCGACACTGTCCGAAGGGATGGTATGAGAGTCTGTAGTTTTTGGAGAGATGGATGACCTAAACAACGATGCCAATGAATTGTAGGACCCTCAGGATGCACTGCCGCACCAACTGATTCTCACTCTAAGTAATATCGACCATTCCTCTTACAACCTCTACCAATCGTCATGTCCATCTTGAGGTCTTGAAAGACACAATAAGAAGGAAAGGAGACAAAACAATTTAGAGATTTTGTTAGTTTATTTATAAATAAAAGACGATAGGAAATTTAGGGGCATATAGAAGATAAGGAAACAGATACATTAGACTGAGCGGCACCAAGTCCAACAATGGTGGATGAGGTACTCTCAGCTAATATGATAGACATATTTGATGAAACACGATTAAAGGACAAAAAAGAATTGTGGCTATGAGAAATATGATCTGATGCCCTTGAATTTCTGACTCAGCTAAAGTAGCTGTAAAGGTGGAAGGAACGTTGTTGGATGTAGAGTTACTAAAGGAGAGGAACCACACATACTCTTTCCATGGTAGTATAACACTAATTTGATCACCATTGTATTCGACGAAGTAGAAGTATTGGGTCTGCCATTTGTAGAACCATCCTCAACCATTAGAGCTTGATTAACCCCTAGAGGTTTTCAATGAAAATCCCAATAAAACTCCACAATGTGATTTGTTAGGCCACTATGAGTGCATATACGGTGTCCTCCACTACCATGACACCTCTACCTCCTCTTGGTGATCTACTACCTCTGCCACCATAGAGAGTACCATATCTAGTGCTTTCACCATGGCATGGCCTCCACGCAAACCAGTGTAATTAGATAAAGTGGCCAATGCAGTCTTATCAGCGGCATTAACATGCATATTTTTAAAGCCATTTGCAATAGTGACTCTTTGAACCTGGCATAAACTTCTGCAATCAAAGGAATGGATACACCTCCGAAAATTTCATCTTTAGTTGACTAATACTCTTTTGGCAACCTAGATAGGAGTTTCACAACGTTTATATCTTCCCATTGCTTCTTCATAAGGGGAACATTAGAGGTAAAAGCAAGGAGTTCCGTATCCGTTATGAATATGATACGCCCGTAAAGGCCGATACGTATAGGTAATGGCCATGACCGCTACGTGATACGGGGGTGAAAAGGGGCAATTAGTTTTTTGAGACCGTATTGGCCTTTACGGTAGCCGTAAAGGCCATTACAGGGCATAACGACCATTACTCCCGTAACGATCGAAAAACGATTACTTTTTTTTTTCCTATTTAAATTCATTTTTCTCCTCTTTTTCACTTTTCTCATTCCAAAAACTCTCCTATATCATTTTACAATAGATTTCGACCACTCTTACCATAGCTTTTAAGATTAAAACTGTGGATTGAAGTGATTTGAGTGAAAAGAATCTCCGAGGGCCTTTTTTCAAAAAATTGAAAAAGCAGTATTTATGCCTTTTTCTGATTTCTAGTTCTAATGCTTGATTGTGATGTGTAAACATTAGAGACATAATCATATTAAACAATTCACTAGACAACCCAATACAACACTCTCACCAAAGAGTGGACCGTTACACTACCATAAACATGTTCAAAACAAAAAATGAATACATATTAGCAAGATTTACATTATTCTTGATTTTCTAGTTATTTTTTCAGAATTTTTTGGGCAAAAGAAAATTTTCAATCGTTACGAGGGTCGTAATGGTCATTACGCCCCCGTATCGGTAATGGTGATGACTGTTATGGCCACCGTTACCAATACAAAATACCTTGGGTAAAAGGATGACATATTGAGAGTTCATCCCAAATCTTAGTTAGTTCTGCAAAATATTCACCAAGGGTCTTATATTGTTTTTGAAGAGGAATACATCTTTCTTACTGTATCCCAAACATCCTTTGCATTATTGAAGAATACCAAATTGGAACTTGGCTCAAGTTCCACACTATTACACAACCAAGATTGGATATGGGCATCATCATTCATCACGCATCCATCGTCTATACTTGGGATCTGATTCCTCTGGTTTAGATGTTGTGAGGAAGTGATCATTTTCTCGGGCTAAGAGAAACACCTCAACAAATTTAGCCAGATAAGATAATTCTTCCCATTCAATTTCTCGGAAGTTATCGATGCATTAAATGAAGATCCAGACATTTCTCCCAGTGATGAGGGACCAGTAACCACACTTTTTTGGCTCCATATTAACCTTATAATGAAATCCACATAAAATTACAGCCCCATAACAATATCACATAGGAATTTCTGGCCCTTCATCACGATAACTCACGCATCTCACACAATATTATGGAAGGAAAAAAAACTGCTTTCAACGCAACATATCAAAAGGAAAAAAAAAAAAAAAAAACACAACTCCTTATGAGAAAAAACAGCAAGCCTTTATCTTTTGTTGAGGCTCCTATGCTCCCTTTGTGAGCGATTATGTCTATTTGAAGAGGAAATCAGAAAACATGTTTTCTGCATGAAAATGATGAAAACACTCTTCCCTTAAGGTCTGATTGGCACACTGGAATTTGAGGGGCCTCCAATACTTGATCCAGGGATTTGGGATTTTAATGGAGGAGATTGGGGGGCCCAAATCACTCTCAGAAGTGCTGTAATACCATGTAAACTGGTTATAAATTAGAGAAATAAAGATAAAATTGGGGGGGGGGGTGGCGCGGCGGTCTGCTCGTTCAATAATGGTTGCTGATAGTCTTTATTGCTAGCTTGAGAGTTCAATTTGGAGAACAAAGGAGAATCCAATGGTATTGTATAGAGATATTTCTTTAGTCATTTAGTGTACTGTATTTTTTTTTTTTGGTTCTCTACTTTGTTCTGTTTATGCAATCCTAAGTAGCAGTGATCAAAGTATAGATGGTGTTAGTGATTAATGTATTGATGGTATCGGTTGAAACATCAGCCAATGTTATCATATCACACATGGCCTATCCAAAATCTCAAAGTTTTTGCAAATTTATCGTTGATACATGCTGATATATCACTATATTTTGCCGATATAACGTCAATATTTGGGCGATAGTTACAATATTTCATTTCATTTGAAACCAGTGTAAATCAGCGAAAAATAAAAATAAAAATAAAAATTGCCCCCTTTTTTTTGGGAATTCTCTTTGTTCTTGTGTTTTAACAACTCCACTTGAGTTGTTTCCCATCAAAACATGAACTTGTTTGAGAATTCGTGATTGGAGAGGGATTTTGGAGCACACTTTTGTCCAAAAGCGCATTGGTTTGTCTCCCTAAACAATAAAAACTATTATGCGGTTTTCTTGTATTTCTTTTTCCAGTTCTAAGGGCCCATTCATGTCTTTTAACATCTCCACCAGCTTCCATAAGTTTTCCCAATGTTTCCTCAGACTGTGATACATGCAATATTTCCTGATGTTTCCGTGCCCACGGGTGTGATACTTCGAACACTGACTGCATGCAACTAAGTCTTAAAATTAGTAACCAGGTGATAGAATCATTAAATGGAATAAAATCCCATATTAGCTGGAATACCTTGTATGTCATGCGTATGAAATCCATAAACAATCGCATGACTGTATGTTGTATGATTTGCATGCCTTGTATTAAAGTTTCTATATATTTACCGGTTGGGTTTTATACAAACCACAGAGTTTTGATTGCAATGTGGTTCATATATAACCCTAAGAGCATCTGTTTGATGTATATGCAAGGATGTAAGTTGTTGTTTGCATGTAGACAAACTTTAAAACCAGCAACCGGATGTTGTTGAGAATCACATGTCAACTGGAATACCTAGTATATCATGTGTATAAAGTTTTTAGACAACTGTGTAGTAGTATATAGTTGTACAGTTGGCATACAAGTATTAATTTGATCAACTTGTCCTTGCTTGATATTTGAAGAGGGAACCAACTGCAAGTGAAGCCCTAATGTGTAAGCCAACCTTGGTTGATAATAATCAAGCTCGTTCGCCGACCATTGATTAAGAATTTTAGAATGAACCCACCTTGATTGACGAATTGAAAGTCTTTGAGCAGGTGACCAAAAGCTTCTGCGGCCAAACCAACACAATATATAGTTGAACTCATCAATCAATTGGACATGTTGGCACCACATTCCAATAGTACATTTGATTGGGTTGAGATTTGATATTGGACTCTTGTCCACCTGATAAAAATGTGATATCCCAAACTCTCGTATTGAGAGATGTGGTCATGCTGAACTCTCAGATGTGCGAAATGTCTACCCCAGATGTGCTTGTCATGCTGAACTTGAAAGATTACCATCTGTAGGTTGAGAGCTATGTATTATAGGTGCTAGGATATGCAACTTTTTTCCTTTTCCTCCCTCCCTCATTCATATTGGCACATGTCAAATGCTTAAAAAAGATTGGATGTGGCCCATGTGGGTGCTTGATGATAGGGTTTCACTTCTAACACATTGGCACTTGTGGCATACATGTATATGAAAAATAGATACTCCTGTGTACTACTTATGATTGGCGAGAGAAGCTAGGTTTGCAACTCGGGTGAGTTGGGTCTGGTTGAGGGTCAACCAGAGCCCAACCCAATGTTCACGAAAAAAAAAGAAAAAAAAGAAAAAAAAAAACATATCTCAAGCTGACCTCAAGAGGACCTAACCTGCAATCTGACCTGATTGAAATTCCAGCCTGTATTCCCAACCTGACCTCGTATCCAAATTTGGTTATCCAAACCCAACCTGCACTCAAATTGGGTTGATGTTTTTCGACCGAACATGATCGGAGGACCTTGATAACCCAACCCAACCCGACCGGATATGACCCAAACTCGTTTTGGGTCAGTCGGCTTCTGGTGGGTTGACCTGAACCCAAGTTTTGGCCCTACTGAAAACTTCTTAACCAGGTCAACTTATACAAGGTAAAAGGTCTTCTTTTTTTTTTTTCTTTTTTTTTTTTTTGTATGACCCTTTCTTCAATTTTATTGGAATTGGTGTCGAAGATTGCTTGACACACTATGAATAATGCTGCTACATGGATAAGGCTATATGCACGGAATGTTTTGGGTAACCAAACAGGCATTAGGAGTCTAATGGGTATTTATGTTTGTTTAAGCCATTTCATTTTGCCAATTACTGACTATCATTGATTGATTATGGGGATAACAGGTGGTTGCAGCTATGAGATCCGAGGGTGGAGATGCTGCCGTTTTTCAAACCCTGCACCGTGCCCGTGAGCTTTATAGAAATAAATTGCAAGCGAATGCTGCTGCGGAAGAGCTGGCTTCCTTGTTCGCTGAGTGTGCTATAACTGAAGCACATCCATTAAAACCTGAGACTCTGCCGTGTGACGTGGGTGGGCCATCTGAAATGATGCCTGACACCCAAGGAAATTCTATACTCGCTAAGACTGGCAGAAAGCAAATTGTATTGGATGCTTTTTCAGATGGCAGCAGCTTCATCTGCTTACAATGTGGAGGCCTTGTCGGCAACCAAAGGAAAGATGAGCACTTTGCATACTGGTGTTGTCCAATCTGATCACAGGTACATGCATGCATCCGTAATGAATGTCTGCTGTTGATTAGTGTAAATACTCTGAGCGATGTATTGTTATGTTATTAAAAATGATCATCATCTGCTTGAGTGGTGGCAGGCTAACATGCCAGCTTCAGTAGTTGTCGTTTGTTTGTTTTTGTATTTTGTTTTTGCATAAGCATTAAAGAGCATATCCCTTGCATTTACCGAACTTGTCTATAAGCATAAACACGTAACGTGCCTTGTATGCATGGTGGTCACCCAACTGATTTGAGAAATATCTGGGTCAGATTCCGGCCAAGTGATTAGACAATGGTACCACCACCGTAATCCTTTGATGTTTTTTCTTCCTTTTTTTAAGAGGTACGGAGTGTCCAGATTTGGGCTGTCGATGGGCTAGGCCTAGGGTTGTCTTAGGGATGTATTTTGAGTCGTTTGCGCCAGACTGTTCATTTCAAAATATTGTGTTTGCTGGCTTGAGGTCCGACCCATTGACAGTCCTAATTCCGATCAGATTGGCATAGTGAGGCGCACCAACATGCCAGTTTTGTTCCCTTTTGGAGGTGGCCATTGCCCAATTTAAGGGCATCTCTCTCTCTCTCTCTCTCTCTCTCTCTCTACAATTCTAACCTTTGGGTTTGACCATTATTAGGGAAAAGAAGGGAAAAAAAAAAACCCATCAACACTGCATTGGCGGATTGAGTAATCCTCCCAACCTCATACGACAGGAAAATCCCAGGGACCAAAACCCAAAGGGGTCGTTTGGATGCTTGTAAAGTCATTAAATTGTAATATGATTACAAATAATCTGATTAAAGGTGTAAAGTGTTTACATGTGATTCTGTTTGGCTTTAAGCATTAATTAGGGAAATAGTTGTCTATGCTTGGATAGTTTGAAATTTGTTTACACCCTGTATTTAGGTATTCACTAGAGCTGGTCATCGAGTTGAGCCGAACCGAGTTAGGGTTGTCCCGACTCGATCTGGTTTCGAAATAGGCCTGACCTGAACTCAACCCAACTTAGTACCGAGCCCAGCATGTCTGACCCAATCTGAATCCGGGTTTGGCCCGGACTAATCCAGATCGAGTCCGACCCGGTCACAAGTACCGAGTCGGGTCGAGTCAGCATCGAGTCGGGTTAGGTGCAATGGGTATCCACGAGCTGAAATCACAACTCAAAACCTAGATTCACTTGTCGGAATTACTGCCTCTCCATCAGCTACACGGCATCTCAGATCTTAAACATCATATCAGATTTTTAAAAAAATATATATGTACAAGTTGAGTTTTGGATTGAGTCAAGTCACTACCGAGTTGGATTTCGGGTCGGGTCGAGTGGAGTCGAGTTACTGGGTGACTCAAACTCGACTTGGTTTGAGTTCGGATTGGATGAAGTCAACTCGATTCAAATTGACTCACCCACTTGGTTCAGATCGAGTTGTATCTTAATAAGTCGAGTTTGCCAAGTCAAGTTGTCCCATGCTCATCTCTAGTATTCACTCATAATAGAGCTTTGAGTGGTAAATCTTTTAAAAATAATTGAGGGACAGTTTTTTGTGTGTGTGTGTGTGTATAAGATAGATCTTGGGATAAGCCCAGATCAGTAAAGCCTATGGTCAATATTTACGGTAAACAAATCATTTGGTTGGCTATAGAAGTGGATCCACTAATTCAAACATAGCGCTAAGGTTTGATAACATCCCAACATATAAGAAGTTTCAACCCTAGCAGGGAGAGGTTTGTCTTCTTCTTCTTTTTTTTTTTTTCTTTTCGTTTTGGGTCCTTTTAACCATTGGAAGATGATCTGCAACTCTCTCTACTTTGAAAATTTTCAAAAATTATGGCTGTTGCCTAAAATCCCTTTACCTGAAATTTGAAACATAACTTTTTCTCATGTTTTAGATTACAGTTAAAAGCTGTAATTAGATTACAATCTACAATCTGATTACAGGCAGGTATACCCATCCAAACACCCCTGTAATCTGATTACCGGTCGGAAGATTCCTACTTACGCACTTTATAGGCATCAAACGACCCCTAAAGAAGTTCTATCTGGTGGGCCCCACCATGAGCCACAAGCCAGTTAGAAAGCTCCATGCCTAGGTCAGCACCATCAATGTTGGCTGACTTAGCGAATTGACTAACGAATCACCTGAGTCAACCTGGTTCTTAGGCCACACCGAGTCAAAAGTGGTGTGGACTTGGTGATGATAAAAATAGGACATGAATCACCGGAGTTTTTCTGACTTTTTCCATACTGGGTGACTCAAGAGAGTCACAAAACTCGGTGAGTCAGTGACTTCGTTTCTCCTCCTTCCGTCTTCCTTTTTCCTTTTCTTCCTCGTCTTTTTCGTCGTTGTCTTCCTAATGCTGCTGGCTTTCGTGGCGATTGCTGCTCTTAGCTCTGGACCGACCATTCACAACCCTAAATTAAAGAGAGATCATGATACTCCAGTTTAGTGTGATAGTTGATGCGCATGCGCTACGGAATTTCACGCATGGCAGTATGTAACTTAAACGGTTAAATTTGTGGTGCATGATGATCAAGACTGTCAAAATCATTCTCCAAATTGTGGATGAGCAGAACCTACTAAGAAATCATACTTAGAAGATCTTAACCATCTGACTTGTACCTTGCAATTCGAACCGCCTATTTTCTTTTTAACCATCCATTTGATAACGATTGATGGATGGTTGTGATTGCTTGATGAGTTTGATTTTAATGTTATGTTCCACGCATGATGTGCCTCACAAGGATGGTCTGGAATGGACAAGTCATACATGTGTTGCAAATGACGATGATGCGCCCTCGAAACCTTTCCATCAAAGAAGCTCTAGAGTAGAGGATGAATAAGGGCCAAGAGGACCATCCATCATTATGACCTGTGAGCCCCACAATATGGGTTTTGTGTAAAAATTAAGGTGGGCCTTATTGATCAATAGTCTGGATTGTCCTAAGGGTTGCGTAATGTGATTGGGTATACTAGTGGGCCCCAATAAGTTGTGATACATTCAGAAATTCATGTAAGGTGTGATGCACGCAATGTTTTAGAGGAACTAGGATTACCAAATTCGTGTAGAGCCATAAGGAGAGGAGTTTTGAAGGGTTTCAAACCCCTCTACCCTCTATAACTATACAAGTAGGCTGGATACCATCAACTGAAGTTACATCCCCATTACAACTTCTCTAAAGGGTACAAGGAGAGGAAGACCTCAACATTCTATCTTCAGCAATGGCATCTTAACAAGGTAAGCCATCTAACCCTTCATATCTCCATATCCGATGCATAGCACAGTCCTTGCAATTCTGCATAAGGTATTACAATCTGTGCCTAGGCCATCCGCTGCATGTGAACCTGACAACTAACCCATCTCCACCTTCTTCTTCTTCATCTGATCTTGATCATCCTTGCCATCATTATCATCATATTGTCTCTCTTAACTCTATCCGCTCTATCCTTTGGAGAAATTGGACCACAACGCTTACGCTTTTCGCCCTTATATTTTTGCCTTCTTCTCTAAACATCCTCTAGCCCAAACAATAGAGGATTCAAAACCCATTAGAACTGACATTTGGAGTGGGAGATACCCTCGTGGATTTCCATTACTATTTTAACTTGAGCACCGTGTTGCTATTGTGTCCTGGACCCAACAACCATCATCGGCCCTTCCCCCTTGATTTGCAAATCCCATCCACCATACTCAGATGTGCTCATTTCATGCTCATTTAAGATTTCATTCTTGGAGCACAAAAAAGGAGGGAAATAAAGAATTGACCGAGATGTTCAAGTATGCGTCACCTTCGTGGTTCCTTCTTAATAGAGTTGGCATGGGATGACTTGACTTGTCCAATTCGTTCAGACCTGACTTGATTTGAACCGAGTGGGTGAGTCCATCTGAATTGAGTAGACCTCATCTAATCCAAACTCAAACTGAGTCAAGTTTAGGTCAGACTTCATCTAATCCAAACTCAAACCGAGTCGAGTTCTGGTCAGCCAATAACTTGACTCGACCCCAAATTTAACTCAATACTGACTTGACTCGATCCAAAACCCGACTTATGTTTATATATATATATATATATATATATATATATATATATATATATATATATATATATATATATATATATATATGTATATATATGTTGGGGATTGTGCTGCGGAATCACACAAAGATGGATCTAGGATAGCAATCCAAGAGCACCAAACAAACCAAAGAAGAACACAGATTTAACGTGGAAAACCCTTGTGGGAAAAAACCACAACACAAAGCGACAGAATTCTACTATAAAAGAAGAGATCACCGATTACCTGTGAAATATCTGGTCTTGTACAGACCATGACATACATTAAACTGCCAACCGCGTTCGAATAAGGCACATGAGACATAACCTATTTTTCCTCATTCGATTTAGGACATTGTTCTGAGGAAAGCTTGAAGTGAGCCACGTGGGGAACGCTCACTGGCTTTGCCTAGTCCATCTCATACTTGATCAATATATTTTTAAGGTATTCTGCTTGTGATAACCAAACCCCGCTCTTTTTCCTATCTCTATGAATATCTGTGTCAAGAACCCTTTTTGCAGCCCCCAGATCTTTCAACTCGCATGTTCCTGAGAACCGAGTCTTCAGTACTTTGATTTCAGACATATCATGACAGGCAATCAACATATCATCAACAAATAATACTACGATGATGAATTTGCCATCACTCACTGTCTGGTAATAGATACAGTGATCGTATTCACTCCGAGTAAATTTCTGACTCAATATGAAAGAATCAAATTTTTTATACCACTGCCTAGGTGACTGTTTTAGGCCGTACATGACCTCATTAACCTGTAAACTTTTTTCTGTCCCTTTAACTTCGTAGCCCTCTAGTTGCTTCATGAAGATTTGCTCTTCCAATTCCCCGTGCAAGAATGCAGTCTTGACATCCATCTGTTCCGGCTTGAGATCGTATTGGATAACCAGTGCCAATACGAATATGATAGACACCTACTTAACCACCGGTGCAAATATCTCTATGAAGTCGATTCCTTCTCTTTGAGCATAACTCTTCGCTACCAGTCTCATTTTATATCTATCCCATTTCCTTTTGAATAACCACTTGCATCTGATCGCTTTTCGACCCACTAGAAGCTCCACCAGCTCCCATGTGTGATTTTTGTATAACAAGTCCATCTCATTGTCCATAGTCGCCTTCCACTTTTCTGCATCAGACTCATTAAAGGCCTCCTGAATAGTAGATGGGTCACCCTCATTTGTAATGAGGGCATATGCAATATGAGAGTCGTCCCTGTATCTTGCCGGTAACCTGCGATTACGCGGTGGGTTTCTTCTCACAGGTGGTTACTCCACCTGCTCCTGTACCTCTGTATACGCATTTGTTTCTGCCTGAGCATCATCTGTGTTAATCTGGACATTTACGATCAACCTTTTATTTCATCTTGCTCATCTTGATCATTACTGTGGAATAAGGAGCTTTCATCGAATCTAACGTTACGGCTAGTGATAAAGTTGCATTTGACCTTGTTAAATAACCTATAACCTTTCACACAAACACCATAGCCAACAAAAATATACTTTTTGGCTTTATAGTCTCACTTATCTTTCTCAACTGATAGTACATGAGAGTAAGCCTCACAACCAAATATGCCCAAATCTGGGTAGTCCAGCACGACAATGTCAGAAAGATAAACATCGGCTGAGCTATATTGCTCCATATCCAGAAGTTACCTAGTAAAACTTTGGATTCTGCCCAAGATTTTCGAAAGAGATAAGATAATAATCTCCAAGAATCTAGAGGAAACAGGGATTACAGATCCTTAAAGATTGAAATCTACCCTTACGAGATTTACTCTAAGGAATACGAAAGCCTTACGGGGTACAACACCATTATAAATACAGAGATCCTCATGGTAAAAGGTATGTAAAGACTCACCCTAAAAACCTTTCAAAAGAGACCCGGATTCCGACTTTAGCATCAGAGGGTCCCTTGGCAAGACCAGAGTCACCTTTTCCTTCTTACGTGTGCAGATTCCAGGGTCATAAAAGAGGCGAGCCTAAAAACAGCATCAATCGATTGGCGCCGTCTGTGGGAAGCGATACGAAAAGTCATTTTCCTCAGGTATAGAGCACTCTCTAATGACGAGAACAAGAAGAACCGTCCAGAATGAGCCCAGCGAGGTCCCAGTCACCGAACCATCGACGACCGAAGGCCCCCCTGGTACAAATGGAGCTCATGCCCACGCGGCCCAAAACCAACATGACAATCAACAAGGTTCTGCGGCCCGTCAGGCAACCTTCGTTTCATCCAGAAACAGGCAATGGAATCGTAGCAATGGATGATTAGACAAGGAGGTCCAAGATCTTAGGACCGACCTGAATTATATGAAGCAGATGATAGAACAAATTCATCGACAACAGGTCTAGCCGCCCCAGCAAGGCGATGGTGGGGTTAATGCTCAGCGCCAATTCGTCGATCCTCAGCTCGTCGCACCCCGAAGTGTCCCTCAGCAAAGCCAGCACCAGGTTCCAGTTGAACCGGTGCCGTCCATATCTATGTGACCGCTCCACTACCTGCCACCGATCTACGACATGAAATAGATCGGAGAAGGCGCAACAGGCCCCTCGTTGAGGGCACAACTGATAGTGACGAGCCCTGGAAAGCTGATATGTAGGACCTGCGAAAAGAAATGCAAGAGAAAATCGCAGATATGAAACAAAAACGTTACGCCAATCAAACTGGACCTGAGACAAAGGCGTCCCCATTTACGGAGGAAATCATGCAAGCTCGGTTATCAGAGCAGTTCCGCCTTCCTCAAATCCCGCCCTTTACCGGCAAAACCTATCCAACTGAGCACATTGACTCTTTCCGGACGTACATGGAATTGCATGATGCCTTGGACGCCGTGATGTGTCGGGCCTTCTCTCTCGCTTTGGCTGATGTAGCCCAGCTTTGGATTAAACAGTTGAAATCGAAGTCGATCAGCTCATTCACCGAACTCAGCGATGCTTTCCTTGCCAATTTTGTTGGTGGAAAGAAAAAATTGAAGTCATCTGCACATCTGAATAATATAATTCAAAAGGAAGGAGAATTACTTAAGGATTATATCAAACGTTTCAATTTGAATCGCTCTAAGTCCGGAAGCACTTGGACAAGACGACTCTCAATTTAATTATGCAAGGTGTTCGAGACAAGCCATTTCTTACATCTCTGGACAAGAACCCCCCGCTACTCTGGCCGAATTCATAGCTCGGTCAGATAAGTATGCAAACGTCGAAGAAACCCGAATCCTGTGCGAGGCTGCCCAAAACGCGAAAACCCCAGCCAAAGAGTCGACCAAAAAAGAAGTTGACTCGGTTAGTGGTAAAAAATGAAAAGATGATTGGTCTCGCGATGAACATAGGTCGGGAAAACGGCCTAATCACAAATTTTCGATGTACACTTCGCTCAACAAGCCACAAGAACATGTATTAATGGAGATCAAAGGCGAAGGTATAAGATGAAGCTTAATCCGAGCAAATGCGCATTCGGCGTAGGCTCAGACAAATTCCTTGGATTCTTAGTCAGTCAAAGGGGAATCGAAGCTAATCCAGAAAAGATTAAAGCTCTGCTTGACATAGAGTCCCCTAAGACGATAAAGGACGTTCAGTGACTGATTGGAAGAGTAACGGCCTTAAATCGCTTCGTGTCCCGAACTATTGACAGGTGTCTCCCCTTCTTCAAACAGTTGAAGGGTCGATAAATTGTCGATTGGACAGAAGAGTGCGAAAGCGCCTTCCAGCAGATTAAGGAATATTTGGGATCGCCATCGTTGCTTTCTAAGCCCGAGCCAGGCGAGCCCTTACTGATTTATCTAGCAGTATCTGATGCAGCCGTAAGCTCGACCCTGATCCGCAAGCATGAAGGCAAACAACTCCCCATCTACTACATCAGCAAGGCCCTCGTCTCGGCGGAAACGAGATATTCGACCTGGAAAAAGTGGCCTTGGCCCTGGTTATATCATCCCGACGCTTGCAGCCATATTTCTAAGCTCACTCGATCATCGTCATGACCGATCAGCCTTTACGTCAAATACTACAGAGACCAGAGTCTTCCAGGAGACTAACAACATGGGCGGTTGAGCTTAGTGAATTCGATATTCATTACAAACCTCGGACCGCAATTAAAGGACAAGCCGTGGCAGACTTTATCGTCAAAGTCACAGTGCAACTGACAATTCCTATGGTTGACTCAGCAGAGTTGTCCAATCGCTTCCCACCCAACCCTCCATTTTGGTCTCTCTACGTTGACGGCTCATCGAACTCTAAGGCAAGCGGGGTAGGGGTAGTCCTGGAAACTCTTGATCACATAGCCATTCAGTATGCCTTGAGACTTGGATTTCAGGCTTCTAATAATATAGCCGAATATGAAGCTCTCCTTCTTGGACTCTGGCTAGCAGCCAGTCTAGGTGCCACTCATCTGAACGTGTATAGCGACTCCCAACTAGTCGTCAATCAAATAGCTGACATATATCAAGCTAGGAAGGAAAGACTGAAAGCTTATCTTGCAAAGACCAGAAAGATGATCGCCGAGTTCCATCAATGTTCTGTTACCCAGATCCCAAGGGCCGAGAATGCTAAAGCCGACCTACTAACAAAGCTTGCCTCAATTGACGAAGATGATATTCCCAAATCCATTCTTATCGAATTCGTGGCTGAGCCAAGCGTTGGGGGAACCGAGTCTTCCACCTTGCTCCCCATCGATTCCGAACCATCTTGGCTCGATCCAATCGTCAAATACTTACAAATCGGCGAACTCCCCCAAGAGCGAGCCGAGGCTCGACGATTGAAGATACGTGCGGCTCATTACACTATGCTTGGCGACATTTTATATAAGAAAGGATACTGCGCGCCCCTATTGCGATGCCTGGGACCACGCGAAGCCGACTATGTTCTACGTGAAATTCATGAAGGCATTTGCGGTAATCCCTCGGGCAGCTGATCCCTGGCCCATAAAGTCATTCAGCAAAGATATTATTGGCTAACCATTCAACAAGATGCTCGGAAACTTGTTTAGGGTTGCGATAAATGCCAGAGATTTGCTATCAACCCTCGACAGCCACCTGAAGAGTTGACGCCAATGGCCGGGCCTTGGCCTTTCGCCCAATGGGGAATCGACATCATCGGGCCATTCCCTCTAGGGAAAGGACATACTAAGTTTGCTGTCGTCGCCGTCGATTATTTTACCAAGTGGGCTGAGGTCAAGCCGTTAGCCAAGATAACTGAGTAGAAAGTCATAGATTTTGTTTGGAAAAATATTATCTGTCGATTCGGGATACCTCAGACTATTGTCTTCGACAACGGGAAACAGTTCGACAACAGGCAGTATCACGACATGTGCCAAAATCTACGGATCAGGAACGTTTACTCATCCCCGCGTCATCCACAGGCAAACGGACAAGTCGAAGCCATCAACAAGGTAATTAAACAATACCTTCAGACTAAGCTAGACCAAGCAAAAGGAGCATGGGCTGAAGAACTTCCCAAAGTCCTTTGAGCGTACCAAATTACAGCCCGAACTGCTACAGGAGAAACTCCCTTCTCGCTAGCCTATGGATCGGAGGCGGTCGTCCTTGTGGAGATTGGCCTACCTACCGCCCAAGTAAGTTCATATGATGAGCAAAACAATGAGGAGCTGCTGATTCTCAACCTTGACCTCCTTGATGAAATCAGAGAATTGGCTCGACTTCGGACAGCCACTTACCAACGATTAGTGTCTCGGTCTTACAATGCCGGAGTTAAAGTTAAACAGTTTCGAGGGGGAGATTTGGTCCTCCGAAGAACTTTTTAGAACACTAAAGAAAGCGGAGCAGGAATGCTGGGCCCTAATTGGGAAGACCCCTACATAGTTGCCAATGCTATCCGACTAGGTACTTATCGACTAGAAGACCTAACAGGGCAGCTCCTGCCTCACCCGTGGAATGCCGAGCATCTTAAGATATACTATCCATAGTTCGGCTAAAAAGTGATCTATACTCGGTTTAATTGTTTAAACGCTTACAAAATCAAAGAAAGAAAAATGTGTAGAATGCTTAATAAACAAAAAGCATATATTCATTGATCAGTAAAGTGTTATATTAGTCAGTTCATTGATTACAATTGAGTCAGAATAATATAACAATAAGTGTTCTACACTCGGATATTGATAAAAGATAACGTTCGACGCTATTGACAGGCTCGGCCCCGAGGCTTGGTGTGCTTGAATCAGATGTGGGGAACAGAAAGGAATTGTTCTCCGTTACGCCAACTTTAGGGCTCGGCCTCGCCCACTGCACCAGGAGCTAACCCAGGAGATGCTGATGGAGCTGCATCAGGAGCAGTAACAGAGGCGTCATAAGTGTATGCCTCGGGGTCCGCTGCCGCCTCACCACCAGACTTTGACTCGCTCTCGTTAAAGCCGGACAGATCTAGGTGAGGAAAAGCACCCTTCATCACTTCGATACATTTAGTGTAACCCTCTCGGTAAACGAGGGTCTGCTCCTCCTCGAAAACTGAAGATGAAAGGAACTCTTCCACCGCGTCCTCTCTTGTAGTCGCAAGGGCGGCCTTGGTCCCCTTCGCGAGCTCCTGAAGCTTCCTCTGAGCCACGACCCGCTTTGTGGCAACCTGTTAAAGGCTAGCCTGGCCTCTTCCAATCGCGAGGCCACGCGATCTCTTTCCGTTGTGGCCGACACAAGAGCAGCCTTTGCCTCCTCGAGCTGGCTCTCCGCAAAGAGAGCCCGAGACTCGGCAAACGACAGCTGAGATTCCGCTTCCGACCGCCGAGTCTCAGCATCTGACAGCCTAGCCTCCGCTTTTACAGCTCGCCTAGCTAGGGAAGATACTTTGGCACGAGCTTCAGCATACAAGGGGCGAACTGCACAAGGAAAAAAAGATATTTTAAAATGATAGAAAATCCAAAACAAAATGACTGAGGGGTAGTAACATTATCTCGAGCAACAACGTCCCGATCCTACTGAGCATGTTGTCCACGAAAGCCGCCTCAAGAAGGCCAAAGAACTCCCCCATGAATATCTGTCGACTCGCCTAAGGAAGGATCTCTTCAACCTTTTGGCAGAAGGCTATCCTCTCTTTCTTAGCTACTCTCGTCCTCCACAGCTCCCTTTCCTCAGCTCTCGGAGCAGTGGAGGCTTTAGCCGGTTCAGACTTGGGAGCTTCCCGAGGTACCTCAGAAGACGCCGTCACCGCTTCACTTGCCCCTGCCTCTGGGGCGGCTGCTTCCATCGCCTCTGTCGCCTCCGTGCCTTCGTCAACCTCGATAACAGTTGAGGGAGCAGGGGGGCGGTCCTTACCGGGCCCTTTGAGACAGCCTTATGTCTCTTCGAGGCCCGGGGGTCCGAGTGAGGTGAGGGTCGGATTTAAGATGGCGGATGGAGAGAAGGCCGAGCTTCAGACATGTCTGCATTCAGAGAAGGATGAGCGGTAGTATAGTCCAACAGACAGAAAAAAAAAGAAAAGACAAGAAAAACTCTCTCACCAGTCACCGCGGAGTCGAAGCCCCACTCAAAAAGAAGCTCCGGTTGGAAAAGCCTCTTACAAGATCTCTCCGGGTCAAGGGCTCTGAAACTCTGAATCCGAGTCAGAGAATCCGAGTCAAAGTTCGGAAGATGCTTCGGTATTGCTGAAAAGTAAAAAAGTTACATCCTTGACTCAGTAGAAATGAGATAAGAAAAAAGCGGTAAAACCACGTCAACTCTACTTATCGCTGCACAAAAAGCTCGAGGAACAAAGGGCTGGATAGGTCCAATCTCAGCCGACTCCCACCTATCGAGGGCCCAAAATCACCTATCTCTCCAGTGCTTGTTCGATGAAGGGGAGTCAGTTATTAAGGGCCCACCGGTATTCCGCTAGAAGCAGAAGAAGAACCAACCAGGATGCTGGGTGTGAGCCCGCACTTGGTATAAATGGAGAAATTCATTCACACTTAGCTCAAGCTGTCGTGTCTCGGCCTAGAGCACCGCATAGCCGAACAAGTCCCTCCACCAGTTCGGTACGACCTGTCTCGAGGCTATCCCCAGACTGCCCAATAGTTCCCGAGCAATCTTTTGAAGCGGCAATCAGAGACCGCATTGCAACGCAACAAGAAAAATCACAACTGCCCCAAGTGGAGGTTGGTCGAGCAGCTCTCTAGGCCAAGGAAGAGTCAAAATGATTGAATCTGGAATGTGATATCCGGACTGGATCTTTGACAGCTCATCTGCTGTCATCACTGAAGGTGCTGTCATCACTGAAGGTACGGGTCCTTTAACCCGTTCTTCGGTCTCAATTTCCTCCTCTCCGCCTCCCTCAAAATCATGGCTGCCGGAGGAGCACCCAACGGCCATACGGTCAGGAAGCGAATCCAATGCCTCCACTGACGCCACCGACCTCTCTGCCGGAGGGTCTACAACCCTCTACGAATGGCGAAACAGGAGATCCGCATCTTGGCAACCTCCGCCAACAGTGAGGGTGATTCTGAAGCCGACCAAAAGCCGCTCGCTTCACCCTCACTGTTGTATTCTCCCTCCTTAGGGCTTGTGGGGTCTGACATTGTTAAAAAGAAAGAAGAAGAAAGGGAGGAAGAATGAGCTTACTAGGAGAAATCCAAAAATGTCGAAAGCAGGAGGAAGCGCAAAGGATTACAGCGCTGGAATCCGTGAAAGGAGGGAGGAGGCGAAAGCATAAGAGAAAATTGAAAGAAGGCGAACTGGCGAAAATTCGCTTAGGGTGACCCTCTTTTATAGAGCTGCCACGTGGCTCCAACATTAAATGAGGAGCCGAAGTGGCGCCACCTCGAGTACCTCGACTTTACACGTGATGGCTTCTCATGCGCTGTTGCCAAATATGTGGCCACGTGTCCAACCTTCATACGCCCCGGTGCTTTAATGACGGCCACTCTGCTCATGCGGTCTCGATAAACGAGTCGACGCGTGGTCGAACGAAGCGACGTATCTCGGAAGTCGCGTAAGCCACCTTATACTCATTAAATGCTTTATCATTACTCGGCTCTAATACAGACCGACTTAATTCCAGAATACTCCGCAACTGCCTTAGGGCACTGAACGAAGTAGGGGGGCTTACTGTTGGGGAAAAAAATATAACAAGTCCTTGAGTCGGCTAGAGGATCGGAAGAATAGTGAAGCAATGGCTCGGACTCATTGGATGCCGAGTATGAATAAAGCCCAAAGTCCATAAGAACGCTGGATTCTGCCCGAGATTTTCGGAAGAGATAAGATAATAATCTCCGAGAATCTAGAGGAAACAGGGATTACGGATCCTCAAAGATTGAAATCTACCCTTACGGGATTTACTCTAAGGAATACGAAAGCCATACGGGGTACGACACCATTATAAATACAGAGATCCTCATGGTAAAAGGTATGTAAAGACTCTCGCCCTAAAAACCTTTCAAAAGAGATCCAGATTCTGACTTTAGCATCAAAGGGTCCCCTGGCAAGACCAGGGTCACCTTTTCCTTCTTACGTGTGTAGATTCCAGGGTCATAGAAGAGGCGAGCCCAAAAACAACATCAACAATAGGTATCCTCGTTGCCTTCTTTGGTATGGTCCACTTGAGCTTCGGATATCCTTCAACTTTGGGTTCATGTCTTAAAATGTGCTGAAAAATGGATGGACGGTGTTTATAAATCACATATATAAAGATGGGCCCCAATAGAATCTTCACATCACATGGTGAAAGGTTCGTCGAGCCCTCACTGCAGTAGGCTTCCTACCTGGTTACTAAATATTAGTTAATTTTCTTGCCAGGTGGTGTGGGGCCACTGCCATGCATTTCCAAAATCCCCCTACTGTCAGGTGAATGACTTAAATTTAGGTTTAGAGCAGAAAAACCGGCCTGAAATATGATCCCGGCGGTCCACAATATTAAAAATAGTCTATAATATGGCAATTACCCTCCAAACTATTTTCCTTTAGTATGGCCCACCTATATAATGGATGTGGCTGAGTTTTGAGCACGAAAATAAACATTACCATGGGCCTAGGAAGTTCTTAATGGCTGGAGTTCATTCACCACTGTTTCTTGTGGTGTGGTACTTTTAAAATTTGGATCTGGTTCATTTTTTGGGCAATGTCCTGAATGAGCCGGCAAAATGGATGGTGGGTGGATATTTAACACATATCAAGGTGAGTCAACGTTTACGGCTGA
Source organism: Magnolia sinica (assembly GCF_029962835.1). Classification (NCBI taxonomy): domain Eukaryota; kingdom Viridiplantae; phylum Streptophyta; class Magnoliopsida; order Magnoliales; family Magnoliaceae; genus Magnolia; species Magnolia sinica. Next base: position 59,600,601 of record NC_080583.1, on the reverse strand, counting down.
ATTGAACTGGACTAAACAAAGACATTGATGATGGAGAATTTTTAGCCAGTTGTTTTGAAAACGTGACTTTATCCTCGAACGGCAACCACGCTTAGGATAGCCTGATTTCGAGGCTAAATTTTGGACTCATATATATATATATATAGAAATGGTACTATGCGGTCGATCTCATGGGAACTTCCAATGAAGTCGAGCTATGTGGGCCCCGAAGTCGAGCTATGTGGGCCCCACCATGATGTGTGTCGACCATGATGTGTGTCGAACATCAACACCGTGCATTTGATGGGTCTTCTTTAAATTATGGGATATCCCAAAAATCAGCCATATACAGAACTCAGGTGGGCCATACCATCTAAAATCATGTGAAGACATGCCTAAAACATATAAAAGCACTTGGTGGGGCCCACCTGAAATTTGGATGTGTCTAAAACTTGGTTTGACCCCTCATCCAAGTGGGACACACATAATGTATGGGCTGGATTTGTGAACTACATCTCAGTGGGCCCAACAAATGATTATGAATTTTTTAATGGGAGGGTAACCCCTCTCAACTTTTGTATGTGGTGTGGCCAGACCCATACTCGAGTTGGGTTAAGCATGCTAAACTGTCCAGATTAATCTAGGTCAGACCTCAGACTCAGATTAGGTCAGGCATGTTAAACTCAGTGCCGAATCGGGTCAGCGCTCACTCTGCCCGACTGGACTCAATGCCCAGCTCTACTTCTGTATAATGTAGATGTTACCCTAACCGTGTGAGGCCCACATTAATGTTTGTTGTATATCCATGCCCTCCCATCTGTTTTTCCATCTCATTTTAGCAGGAAATCCCAAACCTTAAGAAGATCCAAATCTCAGGTGAATCATACCACTAGAAACAGTGATGAATGATCATTAAAGCATTTTTTGGACCACAAAAGTTTTGGAACAAGCAGATCATTGTATTTTACCTTCATCCATATCTTCTTGACATTATCAACGGGTTGGATGTCAAATAAACATTACGAAAACCTTACGATGGGCTCTGTGGACTTTTTAATGGTGAGGCACTCAATCACCACTGTTTCGTGTGGTGTGATTCACCTGATATTTTGATCTGCTTAATTTTTGGTACTATGTACTAAAATGGTATGGAGAAACGGATGGACCACGTGGATATACAACACATCATCAAGATAGGCCCTAAGGTAACACGTAATCCGCTCTCAGAAATTTGAATAAGCTGGCCAAACAGTTTAAAAACCGGGCTGAGACCTACCTCAGGCCCGGCCCGTTGACAGTTTTATAGGGGCGCGGGCCATCATGAGAATTTCCGTGCCATCTCAACAGTTGAATGTGCGGGCCATCATGAGAATTTGTGAGCCATCTCAGCCATCCCAACCGTTGAAGGCGCAGTCTGCCCTGCCTACAAAAGTGATTGTCTCTTGGCGGAAGGCGGGGTGAGTGTATGACAACAGCTGCCACCGTTGCCTATAAATATCCATCAGGTTTCATTTTGAGGATCTCAATCTTAATTCTTGATTTATCTTTAAGAGTATCTTCAAAAATTCTCGAAAGAAGCAGAGCTTTTGCAAGTAAAAAGTAAAATGGAAAATCACTCATGATGGATGCCATCCCTCCAGGCCTGGAGGAAATTGGTCAGATGGCACCGCCAATACAGTAGTCTATATTAGCACCTAGTGCCCTATCCCACTAGGAGCAGACTGTGTAAATTATACATTGGCAGCGCTTAGTGGGTAGTCGCCAAGGCACTGGATGACCACTTCATGATAAACAGGGGTTTGAATCTTTGTCAATGTCTGATTCTTGCCTTTAGCTATGGATCGTGCATATTAGGACTATTCTAATTAAGTTCACCACGTGCACAGCCAATATTTATTATTTTCTTTGAACCTGTGTCAACTTACATGGCAATCAAGTCATGGTGCCAAAACCACCATGTGGTGTTCTCTCTTTCAGCATCTGTGATGCCTTAGGTACATTACTAGTACTATACACCACCCCTATTACCTTCTTGCTACCTAGCAACCCGAGATCTGCATGACACCATATCCCTTTCTCAGTCCTGTCTTATATTGGTGATATGGCACTCTACATTAGAAGGGGAGCATTATCAATGGAGTGCGCTTGCATTATTCATCTCATTGTGTAAGAGAGCATGGAGCACTATGATCGCCATCCCAATCATAGTGGCACTTGCCGCCAGAGCGATCTGTTAGAATGGGTCACACGTGTGATGTGATCACACATGTGGATACATGTGACGTGTCCACACGTGTGACCATCGTGTTTGCGTCTGATCTTTGTGCATGTGTTGAGTATACATAAGTTTAATTTTGAGTATATGGTATTATGATTATTTGTGTTTCCTGGCATAAGGGTTATTTTGCAATTTTTCTTTTTAAGCGAAGCCCTATTAATAAAATAAGAGGGGTGGAGGCATGTGAGCATTAGAGCTCTCCATTCTCTCTCTCTCTCTCTCTCTCTCTCTCTCTCTCTCTCTCTCTCTCTCTCTTCTCCTTTTTTTTTTTTTTTATTTTTATTTTTTTTTAAATTTTAAAAATCGAAGACATGGTAACAGAGTGACTTTGAGGTTTTTCTTCTTGATCTCTCTTCTTTACCTTATTTACTCTCTTCTCTCTCTCTCTCTCTCTCTCTCTCTCTCTCTCTCTCACACACACACACACACACACACACACATATATATATATATATATATCTCCAGTGGGAAATGCTAAAAGGTTCAGAGCTGATCTAACCTAATCTCTTTTGAGTGTTGTACCCCCACTTGATGGGTGGTGAATTGTTTTTAATGAGATGTGTAAGGCCCACTTTTGTATTAGACCTGCATGATGGGACAAAGTGGGTCATTGTTCATCTAGTGTGCGATTTACGTTAAGTTTCCTGAAGCATGAAATCAAACTTGAGGGCTAAAAATTTAGAAGTTCGTGAATACTTTCCTTTATTGTATTGATCAAGACAAGTTGAAGGTCAAAATCAGGTATTGATTTAGTACATTAGTTTGCTGGAGAATTTGTGTTGAAGGAAAATTGTTGTTATTATTTAGATAGATTAAAAAAATGATTCCAAGAGCAATATTTTATCTTCATCAGATTTGGTGCCTCTCCAAATAACATCAATAAAATCAAATAGTACAAACTATCTACAGTGGACTACATTTGTAGAAGTTTTTTCTAATTGGAAAGAGGAAAGTTAAATATTTGACATCCCCCAAGCCCAATACCACTGCGAAAGATTATGATGGTTGGGTGGCAGAGGATGCCCAAATTAGAGCATTGTTGTGGAATAGCATGGAATCATATATTAGTGCCAATGTTATCTTTCTCAAGACGGCTAAAGATGTCTGGGACACCTTGAAGGAGATGTATTTTGGTGAAAAAAACTTAATCTGTATGTATGAACTCTTATAGAATATATTTGCATTTTAATAGGTAGATAAAAGTGTGGGAGAATATTACTCTATCCTATGCGGCATGTTGGAATAGTTGAATGTTCATCAACTGTTGTTAACAGATTTTGAAGTTATGCTCAAGCAAAGGGAGGAATTTCATGTTGCTAAATTTCTCTCTGACCTTCAACCTGAGTACAAGCCTATGAGGTCCTAGATTCTTGGAGGCAGTGAAATTCCCTCAGTGACAGAAGCGTTCACCAGAGTACAGAAGACAATTGACATGTCTACTCAAAGTTCCACTTCATTAGATCGTTCAGCTTTTATTTCTATAGCGAGTAGAGTAGATGAGGAATTTCAAGGTGGCTGTGGTCGAGGCGGTAGATTTGGAGGTGGCTATGGTCATGGTGATTGTTATTGCACCTATTGTGGCCTCAACAATTTTAATATTGATTCATGCTAGGATTTCCATGGAAAGCCTAAGTCAATTCTCTGGAGGATAGTTAAGAAGGTAATCGTGCCACTCTTATTGAACTGAATACTTTATGTGACACAATCACTGTAAAAGAAAGATTATGCTAAGCTTCTGAAAAATTATTCCACTCATGCGCCTTCATCTACTACTATCCTTGCTTAATCAGGTACATCTTGTCTTACATTTTTTGGGTGTACTATACAAATTATTGATTCTAGTGCTTCCGATCATATGACCGGTAGGCGTAATTTGCTATTCAAGTTAGTCTAGTCTTAATCCATTCCATCTGCTACCCTAGCCAATGACACTTCAACTAGTGTATCTAGTGAGTGTTGTGTATGTCCTATATCAAATCTTTCATTGTCATCAATTTTGTATATTCTAGAGTTTTTATTGAGTCCATTATCTGTAAATAAACTAACCAAATACCTGAATTGTTCTGTAAAATTTTTTTCTTATTATTGTGAGTTTTAGGATCTAAAGATGGGGATGATGATTGGTAGAGGGCATGAATCTAATGGACTCTACTATCTTAAGAATGAAACAATTGAAGTTGGAGCTGCATTGCAAGCTAACATCTCTTCACATTAATGGCATTCCAGGTTCAGGCACCAATCCTTAGTTAATTTGAATTGTATTAAAATGTGAAGCTTGTGAGTTAAGCAAGCATCACAGAGTGTCTTTTCTTTCCCTTTGAAGATAAAGTTAGTGATAAACCATTTTATTTGATACATTCAGATGTTTGGGGACCCATTCAGGTGCTACGAGTTTGTATAGCTCACTGGTCACTACGGGGAGGCTCGTCACCCCAGTGTAGGCCGACAGCTTGACCATGGTGTCCCATACACCACCATGCTCGTCTCATGAGTCTTAGCGGATCGTGGTACCAAGGTTAAACGGGTTTTGCATTGATAAGTGGTACCTTAGATTCAAGCCGTAGCATCCATCCATGGTAAACACACATTAGGCTAATTGGGTTACTTGACAGGCTCGATTGGTACGAGCGCACGCTAACTTAATCGACATGAAGCGCATACGCACTCCTTGTGGCCTAAGCACTGTCGATAGTCACCGTACGGCTCGGATTCATCGAACGTGTCCGTGGTGGCGAAACTAATTCGGCCACTTGATCGGAAACTTTTACCAATTGCCAGGACTATGCGATAGTCCCAATTATACTTAGTTGTAATAGGCATTCATATGTGACAGTCAAACAGCATTTAATGACCAAATCACATATAAATCTCATTCGAGCATTTTAACAAACACATAGTGCACATATTATCACACATAGGCATTTCATACATGAATCACGTAGTCGAATGTAAATTACGTGAAGGAATCTATTCATATATCTAAGATAGTTGAAAATCTCATCTCAACACCTTTAATAAATGCATTTCATCAAACAATCACCCATTTAGACATTTTATCAAACACTTAGACTACACATTTCAAACATACATGTAATGAATTAGTTATAACACATTATGCCAAATCCTTTCATGAAGGAGTTGTCACGCACACAATGATCATGTATTCTCAATTAATAATCATGGCAAGCACCAATCGAAATTCCATATTCATTCGAACATTTCAACAAACACATAAAATGCATAGTTAATAAGCATAGTTCATACACATGTAATATATGGAATGCATCGTATTTAAGGGTATATGGTGGTAATCAAGTCAGTAACAAACCATTAGTGACATTAAAAGCCTTAAAAACCATAATCCAAACATTTATAGTCCGTACCTTCCGTCGGTAAACTCGTATCGAACTCAGTTCGAACACAACGTCTTTGTCTACGACACAACAGCTACCTGAATCACGGAATAGGTTAGTTATTTCATCGATTCCTCTATTTGGACTTCCAAAACGAGATTAGGGTTAGCATTCTTTACCCAAATTACAGTCGAAACGAATTGAGTAGCGTAGCAAAGAGGCGATCTAGTGCGGGTAGTCGCACGAGAGAAACACCGCCTCGATCTCTCTGACTTTCACTCTTCTCCTCACACTTTTCTCTTCTTTTCTCTTCTTTTCTCTCTTCTCTCTCCTAAGGTTTTAGGAAATTCGTATGGAATGAGAGAGGGATGGGTTTAGGGCATTATATAGGCTCAGAAGTGATGTCAATGGCCCCAGGGCCATGGTATACTTAGGTTATAACCAAAAAGCGGCTGTTTCGGGCCAACGGAGCTCATCTGCAGGCCCATTACCTGTAGACGGTCTGGAGAAAGTTTCCTGATGATGGATCTATGTCAGGCTAAGATTTCGGTCCGATCGGATTTATGGATCGACCGCGGAGGACCTGTTTCAGTTCAACGATCATCGTTACTCGATCAGGGCCACAAGTACACTGGCCCGTGTATGGAAATTTTTCTGATCCAAGGGTGTAGTTGGGTCTGATTCTGATGGTCTGATACCTTAAATTTGGCTTGCAAGAGAACAGCCCAATTCACTTAAGTTTGAGTTCATTTTCTAAAAATATTCGCATTTCTCACACACTTTGCTCCAGGCTTAAATTGTGCGTTTCTAGATACTATTCGGGTTTGATTTCCGCGATGGTTGTCAAGCCCAGTAAGGTGGTCATAACCTTATAGTTTCGTAGTCGTTGGACTTTCAACGCACAGTCCAGGCCCGATACGGAGTTTCAATGTGCTCCCGAGAGCAACTGGGTTTTGAGATTGATCCTAAGTTTCTAAGTAATATTGGGTTAGCGATTCTAATGGTTTTGTGTCTTACAGTTCGTATAGAAAGTCGTTCGAGCAAATTCTTTGATTTATTTAGTTTAGTACTTAACTAATTTTCGCCTAATTTCTACAAAATTCGATCCTTAGTGATTTCTACCTGTGGTGATACTCGGGTCTTTGTATGGATTTTTTCCGAGACGTTACAATCTACCCCCCTTAAAGAAAAATTTTGTCCTCAAAATTAGTACCTTTTCGTACTCCTCAAGAATCTGAGGGTAGTTCTTATGGACTTTGGCCTCTGTTTCCCAAGTAGCCTCTTCTTTAGTGTGATGCGTCCACAGTACCTTAACAAGTGGGATAACTTTACTGCGCAACACCTGCTTCTTCCTATCTAGAATATGTTTTGGTCGCAGTACATAAGTAGCATCTTCACTCAACTATACCTACTCCCATTTGATGATGTGGGAAGGATCAGGAACGTGTTTCTTCAGCATCAATACATGAAATACATTGTACACTCCTGCGAGTGGGGTGGGCAAAGTAAGGCGGTACGCTACCACACCCACTTGGTCTAGAATCTGGAACGGTCCAATAAATCGTGGCGTGAGCTTCCCCTTCTTACTAAATTGAATAACTCTCTTCATAGGAAAAATTTTAAGAAATACATGGTCTCCGACCTTAAAATCTAGCTGTCGCCGTCTCTTATCGGCGTAACTCTTTTATCTGCTCTATGCTGCAAGAAGTCGACTCCTGATAATGTCGATCTTCTCTGAGGTCGCCTGCACCAGATCTGGGCCAATCAAACTCTTCTCACCAACATCTGCCCGGTAATGCGGTGCTCTACACGGACGCTCATACAATACTTCGTAGGGAGCCATGCCAATGCTCGCCTGAAAGCTGTTGTTATAAGCGAACTTAGCATAGGGAAGACAGTCATCCCAACTGTCCTTGAAATCAAGCATATAAGCTCGCAACATATCCTCTAACACCTGATTCACCTGTTCCGTCTGCCCATCCGTCTGTGGGTGGAACGCGGTACTAAACTTCAGTTTCACACCCATTGCTTCTTAGATGCAAGTCCAGAAGATAGATGTGAACCGCATGTCTCAATCTAACACAATCGCCATAGGCACTCCATGCAGACGTACTATCTCTTTGATGTACAACCTGACTAAATCGTCTGCTGAGTTTGAGACTCTAATCAGGAGGAAATGAGTCGACTTCATCAATCGGTCAACAATCACCTAAATGGAGTTATGTCCCTTCCTCGTCTTCGGTAACCCTGAAATAAAATCCATAGAGATGAAATCTCATTTTCACTCAGCTATGGGCATGGGCTGAAGCAAACCAGGAGGTCGGCGATGTTCGGCCTTGACCTGCTGGCATGTGAGACAACGGGACACATAATCTACTATGTGGGCCTTCATGTTGTCGCACTAGTATGACCTCTTCATATCTCGATACATCTTCATACTACAAGGATGTATCGCCATCTTCAAATTATGTGTAGCTTCGAGAACTTCCCTTCTCAAGTCATGGAGATTTGGGACGCATAGGCGGCCACGATAACATAAACCTCTATCCGTACCAACTCTCCATTCAGAGTCTTCATCGTCACTAGCTTGTTTCCTCATCTTCAACAACCATTCATCCTCCCCCTGAGCCACAATAATTCGGTCATTGATAAGTGGCTGCACACGAATGTGTGTGACGCTCTCGAACGGCTCCTTTACCGTAAGCTTTTACTTGAAGTCTCACACAAATTCTACCATGTTCCATTCCTCGATCATCAGTGGAGCTGCAAATGCTATCGTCTTCTTACAGCTCAATGCGTCTGCCACAAGGTTGGCCTTGCCAGGATGGTAGGAGACCTCAAACTTGAAGTCTTTCAAGGTTTCCATCCATTGTCGATGCCTCATATTCAAGTCTCTCTATGTGAATATGTACCTGAGGCTCTTGTGGTCGCAAAAGAGCTCGAACTCCTCTCCGTAGAGGTAATGTCTCTAGAGCTTTAATGCAAAGATGACGGCTGCTAACTCTAGGTCATACGTATGATAGCTTTTCTCATGCTTCCTCAACTGTCGCGATGCATAGGCAATCACCCTGTCCTTCTGCATAAGAACACAACCTAAACCAACACGAGACGCGTCGGTGTATATGGTATACTTGACCTCTTGCTCTGGCAATACTAGCACAAGGGCGGATGTCAGCTTGTCCTTCAGTTCCTAAAAGGCTACTTCTGCCTTCTCATTCCATGCAAACTTAAGATCCTTTCGAGTGAGTTGAGACAACGGCCTAGCTATCTTGGAAAAGTCCCTAATGAATCGGCGATAGTGACCAGCAAGTCCCAGAAAACTCCTCACTTCTGTAGCTGAAACGGGCTGCTCCCAGTCCCGAACGCGGTCACCTTAGCAAGGTCCACAACTATTCCTTCCTTGGACACCACATGTCCCAGGAACTTGACTTCTTCCCTCCAGAAGTCACATTTCTTGTACTGGGCAAACAATTGGTTCTCCCTGAGAGTATCAAAGACTGCTCGTAGGTACTCCTCGTGATCCTTTCAACTCTTGGAGTATATCAGGATGTCATCTATAAATACGATGACGAATCGGTACAGATACGGTCGAAACACCCTGTTTATCAGGTCCATGAACACGGCCGATGCATTTGTGAGTCCAAATGACATCACAAGGAACTCGCAGTGCCCAAAGCTGGTTCTGAACGCTGTCTTCTGCACGTCCTCATCCCAGGAATTTGACTTCTTCTCTCCAGAAGTCACATTTCTTGTACTAGGCAAACAACTGGTTTTCCCTGAGGGTATCAAAGACTGCTCATAGGTGCTCCTCGTGATCCTTCCAACTCTTGGAGTATATCAGAATGTCCTCTATAAATATGATGACGAATTAGTATAGATATGGTCAAAACACCCTGTTCATCAGGTCCATGAATACGGCCGGTGCGTTTGTGAGTCCAAATGACATCACAAGGAACTCGTAGTGCCTAAAGCTAGTTTTGAACGCTATATTCTGCATGTCTTCATCCTTGATACGCAACTGGTGATACCTTGACTGTAAGTTGATCTTAGTGAAATACTGCGCCCCTTTCAACTGATTGAACAGATCGTCTATCCTGGATAAAGGATACTTGCTCTTTACCATCACTTGGTTCAACCTGCGATAATCAATACACATCGTAGTGATCCGTCCTTCTTCTTCACGAATAACACGAGCGCTCCCCAAGGAGATACGCTCGGTCGTATGAAGCCAGCATCCAACAGATCATCGATCTGTCTCCTCAATTCCTCCATCTCACATGGAGGCATGCAATACATCGATAGAGATATAGGTGTCGTACCAAGTACTAGGTTGATGGTAAAATCGATCTCACGCTGAGGAGGTAATCCAAGTATATTCCTTAACACGTCCGTAAAATCCTGAACTACTGGCGTGTTCCCAATTGTTAGACCACCAATATTTTCTAGAAAGGTAGCATAACAACTAATGCGGTAGTACCACTGACTTGAACCGGGAATGTAAAGGACATAATAGGGCAATAATCAGGTCGACGAGTACTATTCTGTTCCCTAAGTCTAACGAACAACCCTTACACATCTTGATAGTGTCTGAGAAAGTCTCTGTGGCGGTAAGGAGTCTCAACCCGACCATAAGACTAGTTTCCAACCCCAGTCATTTGACTGCTGCGCATGATATTATAAAGATAGTAGACCTGGTATCCACCAATAAAAAGACTGGTGTACCTTGAACATGTGCTGTGACCTTAAAAGTCATCGGTGTTGTAACTGCTGTCACGGATGCCTCAACTGCAAGTGAGTGCACATGAGCTTGTTGAGGTTGATTCGGCTGCGGTACCATAGGTAATTGGGGTTGCCTACTACGAGGTACATTAAGCCTATAAAAAGGTTATGCTGGTGGTACTGAACGTAGGGGTGGAGTCGAGATAGCCTGAGGAAACTGGCGATTGATCTTCCGGGGTGGCGATATGCCGTTATCCCTCATCTTGGTGAAGCAGTAAGTATCTGTATGGCCCGACCTCTTGCAGTATGTGCACCATACATTCAATCGCCTAGGCTATGTCGGTGGAGCCATAAGCCGAGGAGGAGAATCGGCACGCGACTTCTTACCGAGGAACGGTCTGCTCGACAAATCTGGTCGAGGCCTAGGACCCATGGGCATCCATGTACGGGATAGCTTGTCCCTGTCTTGCTCAGCTCCTAGAGACATGTTCACTACCTCAGTATAGTTGAGTATGCTATCGCAACCCATCTTCGAGCGTATATCGGGTCGCAAACCCTCAGAAAATTACTGCATTCGTATCGGCTTGTCTGCTAATATTAAGGGAGTATACCTGGCCAGCTCCGTGAACCTATTCTCGTATTCCGCCACAGTTATTCCTCCCTGTCGGAGGCGAAGGAAGTCTCCCTCCTTCTCATTGCGGTAGGTGAGAGGGAAATACTTCCCGTGGAAGCATGTCTTAAAAGCCTCCCATGTCCATACGTAACCAGGAGCAACGGTCCGAAGGATGCTGTCTCACCAGAGACTGGCTTCCTTCTCGAACATGTACGTGACCAGCTCAACCTACTCTGCCTCAGTGCAATGCAGCGGCTTCAACATCTTAGAGATGCTGTCAAGCCAATACTCGGCCTCCTTGGGTCTGTGAGTATCGAAAAAAGTAGGAGGTTGGAAGCGTTGAAATCGTTCAAATAAGCTGCTAGCACTCATGTTTCCAGCAGGGTGCACAGGTGGTATAGGTGGAACCACATTCATGTTCTGGGCAAGGGCCCTTGCTATGGTGGTCCAAATCTACTGCTACTGCTACATAAGGAGCATCATCTGCTCCAACATATCAGGAGGAGAAGTCGCCTGAGGCATGTGTGGTGTCGAGGTAGACGCACGGTTCTGGTCTGGAACCGGTGGTGTAGAAGGAGTTGGCCCATTAGTGGGGCTAGTGGCTGGCTGTGAATTCGACATCGTGTCACTGTCAAGGCCCAAGCTGGGGTCTGTGTGGGTATCGCTTAGGGGAGGTGCCCCATCACTCGATTTGCCAAGTGCAAGACGTGCCGTACTCCGAGTGGCCTTATGTGGCATCCCCTATACACAACATAGGGTGCAACTCATGTAAGATTTAACATAATAATACTCAATTTCTCAACCATTCTACACATTTCATAGCGAAAGAGGCTGCATGCATTTTATTTAACCAAAATTGTCACAATACATGAGATGTAGTTTTACATGAATCATGACAGAAGATACATGTGAGCTAATCTAACAAAGCTTTTAAACACTAAAACATACTAATAACCAACCAAGCCTACAAAGGCTAATACAAAAGGAGACTAACAACTAAGCAAACTAAAATACGACTACACATAAGACTAGTCGTCCGAATCTGGTGATGGAGGAGGAACACCCTTGTCCTGTAGACAGCACAAGAAAGCCTTCAAGGTGTAAGACACCTTCTTAAATTTTTGCTTCACGTAGGCCTGGCTCTCTTCAAGCTTGGCCTGGGTCTCTCTGACCTCCTATCGCAGGGAGACTTGGCCCTCCTCAATCTGAGCCAAACAGGCTTCTAAAGTAGCCCGATCATGGTGATGCTCATACGTAGCAGGTGGACAGCTCCCATCAGAGTCTTGGGCCTCCTCTTCTTCCTCTTCCTGCTCTTCCTCTTCGTCGCTTCCTTCCTCACCTTCCTCATCCTCGCTTCCCTCTTTATCTTCACTTTCTTCCTCTATCTCATCACCATACTCATCACGACGGGCTTGGCATGGTCGTGGCCCAATACCCATTTTGTTGAGTGTAGAGTCATTGATAAAGTGAATCGGCACAAGATCCGTGTCATGTCGATAGCCAAACTCTCGAGCAAGCTTGCTTATAAGTCGGCTGAATGGGAGTGAAATGTCAGTCCTAGGAGAGCGTGTAGTCTGAACTATCTGGAGTAGGACAAATGTAGGCAGGCATAGCTTGTCTCCCTGCCCTGCTCTGTATAGGAAGTCCACCATCAAACGCATGCATTCGGTGCGATTGTTCCACCTGGGATGGACATTGTATGTGAATATGTGGTAGAGTAGGCGGAAGTCAGGAGACATCTTTGTCGCTGGGAGGCAGTTGCCTCGACTCTAATGGATCAGTCGGCCGCAAAGAAATTGCGAGCGTTGATCTCTCTCACGCGCACTCCTGAGGTTCTTCTCACTAGCATGAACCTCACCGCGCTCCATCCCCATGATCCAAGCTACCACACCAACATCAATTGTGGCTTCCCGCCTTCCCACGAGAATAATGAACTGTAAAGGCTCCAGCGATGGGTCCCGCATATGGGTGTAGAAGGCTCGGACAGTGCTCTCACGCGCACGTGACTTACCCTCAAATATGGGACCCCATTTGACGTCCAACAGGAGGTCCATCACTGGATATAGCCCAAATAGCTTTTCGTCCATGCGTGCTTCACAAAGAACTCTACAACCCCGGAACCTACCATGTGTCATGTCTGGCTGTAGGGCCTTTCAAGTGAAATTTGGAGATTGAGATCCCGCTTCATCCTCAGCTCTCGTGCGGCGCTTGTACTTGCTTCGGCACCCAATTTCTACTTTCTTGGACTATTAGGGTGGCTAGGCCCAGCTTCATCTGTGGAAGCCCTCTTCTTTCCCATGAAGGAAAGAAGTGCGGAGAGGGAGAAGATCGCAGGCATAAGCTCAAAAAGAGCCACGAAGCTAAGGGAGCTTGAGAAATGGAATGGGTTGGTGGATTTGGAGGTGTATGAGACACAAAGGTGGTTTGGTGTGCTCAAATGAGAGAGATTAAGGGAGATAAGTGGTTGTAGAAGATGGGTTTGAGAGAATGGTGGAGGTGGGTACAAGAAGATGAGATTGGAGGGGGGATCTGAGAGAGAAAAATAAGATTTTTAGAAGTTTAGAAAGCTTAGAGGGGTGGGAATGGAAGAAATAAAGAAAATGGGAAAGATATAAGGGGTCCCACATGATTTCGTGGGCCGCACACGCGTGTACACTAATCGGCCCGCCCGGCCCGCTGTGGCCCAACTGGGCCACTGACTGTGGACCGCGATGCATCGTGGTAGGGGTGATGGCAACCCCCTCTCGAGGTGTTGAAAATGTGCAGGACCCACCTCGGGTCCCATTGTTTTATATGGTTTAGGCCCTCGAGCCCGTTTGGTGCAGTTTCGGGTTCCAACTCGCGTATATTCACGCTTTCCGGGTTATTTGAGTGTGGAATGCACCGAATCACTGTCTACACTCATGGACTGATGGTCTATAAAGGTGTTGGGATCATCTCACATGATCACAGATGCTTACGGGTCATATTTCACGATCAGTTTCGCCTGTCGGCGAAACTGGGAATCCTACGACTATTTCTACGTTTTACCGCTCCCTCCTAAATCAAAGTACATCAGTGTGCATTGTGTTACCATAACCTAGGTCCAGTTTAATCCAAATCATGCTTTGATACTAACTTATAACGCCCTGAAAATCGGAGGTCGAGCAAAGGCTCAACTCCCGAGATCTGTCGCATCACTTATGCAACATAGAAAATGATGATTACATATTGTTCGTATTAGTGTATTAAACATGAATGAGATTATACTAAATCAGCATATCATACTCCAGAGATGATTAAATTTAGCAAGCAAAAGACTGTGATAAATATATAAGGTGTGTAAGTGGATATGAACCCCAGAGTATAATCATGTCACTAATTACATGTATAATTTCAAATTTTACAAAATGATAAGGTGTAATGTTCAACTAGTCTGTATCCCTGTGATCCCTACGACGCAACTCTTGGTCTACATAGACCCACCAGAGAGTTGCATATAGGAGAACTCCTCGTCGTCGTAGAAAGACGGCTCCAACTCGTAAGCCGCAACATCCTCTGCAACTACAACAGAGTCTGGTTGGTATTTTAAAACACTATCCTAGAGTGGGAGTGAGTGATCAACTCAGTAGAGCTATAAGGCAAAGGTTAACATGTTATCAATTCAATCAAGCAGTAATGATAAAGCAGTACAACAATCATGTCCTAACCACTCTGGTTAATGCAAGAATGATATGCAATAATGATGCATGCCCTCGCTTGCACTCCCTCTATGACATCATCTCATGGTCGCGCATGCTAGACTCTCATGTGCTCAACTCCCATGCCAAAGGCACATGCAATGCGGTGCAAGGTCATGTTAGCCAAGTTCTCAATTAGACCTATTCAACAGTAGATTCAGAAAGCTAAAGTACCTCCCTTTATATCATTTACCCAAACGATGATCCATCTAGGATCGTCAATCCTAGTTAATCACATACGATAGGCAAGTTATAGGGCAACATCACCCCTGATTTGAAAGCAATGGATAGACAAGTTCAAGTCACTATAAAGAGGCTCGTCACCTCAGCATAGGCCTTAGTTTATACTCGAGGTTACTACAGAAAGGCTCGTCACCTTAGCGTAGGCTGACAGCTCGAATACGATGTCTCATACACCACCATATTCGGCTCACTAGTCACTACGGGGAGGCTCGTCACCCCAGCGTAGGCCAACAGCTCGACACGGTGTCCCATACACTACCATGCCCGGCTCATGAGTCTTAGCAGATTGTGGTACCAAGGTTAAATGGGCTTTGCATAGTAAGTGGTACCTTAAATTCAAGTAGTAGCATCCATCCATGGTAAACACACATTAGGCCAATCGGGTTACTTGATAGGCTCGATTGGTATGAGCGCACGTTAACTTAATCGACATGGAGTGTATACTCACTCTTTGTGGCCTAACCACTGTCGATATCACTATAGGTCTCGGATTCATCGAACGTGTCCGTGGTGGCGAAACTAATTTGGCCACTCGATTGGAAACTGTTACCGATTGCCTGGACTATGCAATAGTCCCAATCATACTCAGTTGCAATTGGCATTCATATGTGATAGTCAAATAACATTCAACGACCAAATCACATATAAATCTTATTTGAGCATTTTAACAAACACATAGTGCACATGTTATCACACATAGGCATTTCATACATGAATCACGTAGTCGAATGTAAATTATGTGAAGGAATCTATTCATATAGCTAAGGTAGTTGAGAATCTCATCTCAACACCTTTAATAAATGCATTTCATCAAACAATCACCCATTCAGACATTTTATCAAACACTTAGACTACACATTTCAAACATACATGTAATGAATTAGTTATAATACATATTATGGCAAATCCTTTCATGAAGGAGTTGTCACGCATGCAACGATCATGTATTCTCAATTAATAATCATGGCGAGCACTAATCGAAATTCCATATTCATTCGAACATTTCAACAAACACATGGAATGCATAGTTAATAAGCATAGTTCATATACATATAAGTATCTAAGGGTATATGGTGGTAATCAAGTCAATCATAAACCATTTCTGACATTGAAAGCCTTGAAAATCATAGTCTAAACATTTATAGTCTGCACCTTCCATCAGTAAACTCGTATCGAACTCAGTTCGAACACTACGTCTTTGTCTACGGCACAACGGCTACCTGAATCATGGAATAGGTTAGTTATTTCGTCAATTCCTCTATTTGGACTTCCAAAACGAGATTAGGGTTAGGATTCCTTACCCAAATCATAGTCGAAACGAATTGAGTAGCGTATTAAAGAGGCGATCTAGTACGTGTGGTCGCACGAGAGAAACACCGCCTTGATCTCTGTAACTTTCACTCTTCTCCTCACACTTTTCTCTTCTTTTCTCTCTTCTCTCCTAGGGTTTTAGGAAATTCGTATGGAATGAGAGAGGGGTGGGTTTAGGGTATTATATAGGCCCAAAACTGATGTCAATGGCCCCAGGGCCATAATATACTTAGGTTATAGCCAAAAAGCGGCTGCTTCGGGCCAACGGAACTCATCTGGCGGCCCATTACCTGTAGACGGTTTGAGAAAGTTCCCTGACGATGGATCTACACCAGGCTAAGATTTCGGTCCGATCGGATTTATGGATCAACCGCGGAGAACCTGTTTCAATTCAACAGTCATTGTCACTCGATCAGTGCCACAAGTACACTACTTGTGTATGAAAATTTCCCTGATCTAAGGGTGTAGTTGGGTCCGATTCTGACTATCTGAAACCTTAAATTTGGCCTGCAAGTGAACGACCCAATTCAGTTAAGTTTGAGTTCATTTTCTAAAGATATTCACGTTTCTCACACACTCTACTCCAGGCTCAAGTTGTACGTTTTTGGATATTATTCAGGTTCGATTTTTGTGATGGTTGTCAAGCCCAGTAAGGTGGTCATAACCTTATAGTTTCGTAGTCGTCGGATTTTTGACGCGCAGTCCAGGCTCGATATGGAGTTTCAATGTGCTCCCGAGAGCAACTGGGATTTGAGATTGATCCTAAGTTTTTAGGTAATGTTGGGTTAGCGATTCTAATGGTTTTAGGTCTTGCGGTTCGTATAGAAAGTGGTTTGAGCAAATTCTCCAATTTATTTAGTTTAGTACTTAACTAATTTTCACCTAATTTCCACAGAATTCGATCCTTAGTGATTTTTACCTGAGGTGATACTCGGGTCTTTGTACGGATTTTTTCGAGACGTTACACATGGCCTATCGGCTTGCCTTGCCATCTCAGTTGTCTGGCGTTCACAACGTTTTTCATATCTCTATGCTGAGGAAGTGTGGGTCAGACATCGTTCCTGTTATTGATTGGCAGTCATTAGAGGTTCGTGAGAACGCTTCTTAAATTGAGCAGCCAGTTAGTATCCTTGATCGGAAGGAGCAGGTCCTCTGAACCAAGGTCATTCCCTTGGTGAAAGTTCAGTGGGGTCACCATTCTGTTGATAAGGTGTTTTGGGAGCTCGAGGCTGAGATTCGAGAGCACTATCCCGATCTCTTTGATGATTGATTATATATTGTATCTTGTATGCTGTCTCCGATTTTACGACAATGCTTTGTTTCATCTTCTATTATGAGTTATGTTTACTTGTAATGATAGTGTAAATTTCGAGGACGAAATTTTTATTTGGAGGGGAGAGTTCACCATTCTGTTGATGAGGCATCTTAGGAGCGCGAGACCGAGATTCGAGAATGATATCCCCATGTCTTTGATGATTGACTATATGTTGTATCTTGTATGTTATCTCCGATTTTATATGACAATGCTTTGTTTCATCTTCTATTATGAGTTATATTTACTTGCAAAGATAGTGTAAATTTTGAGAACGAAATTTTTATTTGGAGGGGAGAGTTGTAAGGCCCGTATTATAGTCCGTACCATTCTGTAGGCTTCCACGATCCTCCTGGTCAAATTTCGGCAACCCTCGACCTGTATCAGACATTTGCGTGCAACCCTAAGCTGAGTCTTACACACTGAAGTCGGCTTGACCTGAAACTTATACCTTAGCGACCGCGTTGTTGCCGCGACTCGCGCACCGATCCGATACCCGGCCCAGGAAATGTGGGCCCGCGTTCATCTCAAGAAAAACACTGCGCATTATGAATTCTGAGAGAATTTCTACAACATGTTACATCAAATTAAGTCAAGTACACCACCCATACCCCATGCCACCTCACCCTATCCCAAGTACAAACACCCACTCCCTCTTTTCCACAAGTCAACTCTCTCTCTCCCCACCCATCCCTCTGTTACCAAAATTTCAAACAAACTTATACCTCTTCGTCCCCTTCCTTACAACACTCATTTCACCCATCCCATATCAATCCATCCTCTCTCATTCTCTATGCAATCTCCCAACTCTCATGAGAGCTTTCAACATCCAAGCTCTCTCTCCCAAAAATATGTGTGGCCCACTTTCCTACCCTCTCATCTCCCATCTCAACCATTCATTCTCCATCAATCTCCATTAAAATAGAAGGCAAGGAGCATACGAGTCCAAGGAGCTAAAGAAGAAGGCCGATAAGTGGGTGATCCACTGTTAAATTTCACTTTTTTGGGACCACATG
This sequence comes from Magnolia sinica, assembly GCF_029962835.1. Lineage (NCBI taxonomy): Eukaryota > Viridiplantae > Streptophyta > Magnoliopsida > Magnoliales > Magnoliaceae > Magnolia > Magnolia sinica. The sequence goes on along the minus strand of NC_080583.1, from coordinate 59,582,058 downwards.
TGGTGGGACCCGTTTGAAGTATGCAATGTAAGAAATAGAGGGCCCATAGTGGCGGGGTCCCTCCTCTTCATCACGATCTCTCTCTCTCTCTCTCTCTCTCTCTCTCTCTCTCGCTCGTGATAGGTGTGGCCCACTTGATCCACGCCATACAAACCATATGCCCACTTGATGTATGCTTTCCATCCATGCCATCCAACTGTTCAGATGTCTTGACGGTGGGGCCCTGATTTGTGTTTTGTCCACACTGTTCATTTAGGATGCTGGATGAAGGGAATATATATATATAATCAACAGATCCAAAACTCTGGTGGGCCACACTGATGTGGGCCCACCTAGATATATGTATTTTATCCTCACCGTCCATTTATGGATGGTGGGATGGAAACAAATTAAATAGGGGTATCCCACGCAGCAAGGTGCTGCTATTGACGTCAGTAAGTTCTGTGGGGCCACCCTGATATATCTGTTGTATCTGCACCATTTAGAACGCTGGACGGTGAGATCTTCCTTGATGGCATGTGTGGAACGCACACCGTTCAGATCATGGGACCACCATGATGTATGTGCATCATCCTGGACCGTCCAGCTTGTTGGACGGTGGCTGGGCGCTAGACATTTATATTATATATATATATATATATATATATATATATATATATGTATATATATATAAGGTCTGTATATATGTATACAGAGGTATATCTGCACATGTGGGCCCCATGTGGGACCCACCTTTCTAGAGATATTGGATGGCTGGCGTGCGCTGATCAGGAGTTAGCCATACGGCGGCTATACGTGGGATAAATCCACACCGTCCATCTATCTGGTGGGACCCACCACTATATGTGCTTCATCTGCACAGTCCATATGGACAGTGCCATGTTCGGCCTCACCATGATGGATGTTTTCCATCTAACCGTCCATCCACTTGGCAGCAATCTGGCCGTCCATCTGCTGGACGGTCAGCAGCCTCACCATGATGGATGTTTTCCATCTAAAACCATTATTCGTATGGTGTTGACATCCTAAGGCTTGAGACAAAAAGAAAAAAAAATAGATAGATCTAATATCAAGTGGACCACACTACAGAAAAAGTGGGATGAACGTCCACCATTGAAACCCCTTTTGGGTTACAGAAGTTTTGAACAACATAATATTTATTTTTCCTCACTGTTCAGGTCTTTACGAATGAACAGTCTGGATAGGAAATAAATGCTATGGTGGGCCCTCTAAATTCTAACAGTGGGAATTATTATCACCACTATTATGTGTAGTATGGTCCAGATGATCCTTTACATATGATTCTTTTTTTTTATAATGCTCTAAAATGATCTCTAACAATGGATGAATGGCCCATTTGAATCGGCCCATTGATTCGGCCCATTTGATTCAGCCTATTTGAACTGGCCCATTTGTATCGGCCTACTTGATTCGGCCCATTTAATTGATTCGACCCATTTGATTGATTCGGCCCATTGATGTAATTAAGGCACATGATGATGTATATTAAGCCCTTGTGCTAGGCCATGGGCCCCTATCCGATTGGCCCTATGAGCGTCATTCTTTGGGAGCAATGTTGGTTAAATGACCATATTGATGGGCAATGATTGTTGAATGCCCACATTGTGACCTTCCATTAGGCCTTGTTAGGCCCTTCCTCATCATTCTCTTGTGGCTTAACCCAAACGCTTGGGCCCCATTAATTTTAATTGGTCCATCATCGGCCGTCCATCTATGGACCCCGCCTTGCGTCGAGGTTGATTATCGATGCCGATTATCGGTGCCGACTACCGTTGCCGATTATGAGTTTGTGACAACATAGCATTGTGATACATGCCCACACGCATCATCTGTATGTTTGTTATAAGATGTGATTGGCCATTGCATATGCCATAGTGCAGGTAGTTTATGAGACTCCCTGATAGGCAGAGTTACCCCACATGAGCGCACGGTATGCGCAGGATTGATGCATGATTGGACTGCGTGACTCATGCTCATTTGCATTTGTATGATTGAGATTACTGTGCGCCCTAGCGATATCAGGGCTGTGGCCTCCACAGACACATCGTGGGTGGCTGGATTGAATACCGAAAATGCTGTTTCTAGCATTGGAGCGCCATAAATGTCCCTAGGTGAAAATTCTTAAACCCGATGGTACTAGAGGATGACTCCAACGTTGAGACTGAGTGAATATATGAGTGCAGGAGGGCCGAATACCAGAAGGCTACGTCTCCCACTGTGTCGTGGTCAGTTGGAAAAGAGTATGACCTTACCCGCCCAAGAGTAGGGGGCATTACTAAGCTGAGTTTGACCAGCTCATGAATGGGTCCACTATCGATGTGCTGAATATGTATTGACAGACTATTGGCTAGGCAGATAGTGAGGTTTCTTATGCTCACTTAGACTGCGCGCCTGGGAAAGGAATAGTGTCATTTGGAGTGTACTAAACCCCGGTAATTATCCAGAATGAGAACTGTACTGATATTTGATACTCGAGTGATGAACTGCATTGATATGTGGATTTAGATGAGGATTGACATACTTGAGTTGTATCTCGCATCGCATGGTCTTAATATAGCCAATAACATTCATATCTTGCACCGCATAGCCTTGGTATGGCTGATTGCATTCATGTACTCATCAGCATGATTCCGCATTACTTTGACATTGCATTCTGAGCACATTTATATTATGCACACACTTAAACCACCCTCTAAGCTTTTTATAAGCTTATGTACGATTAATGCGTGCGGGTGATGTCAGGACGCAGCCGTAGCTTCGCCGTAGTAGAAGGCGGTCGAGCTTCAGGAGTTTCCGTTATTATCTTGTAATTTTCTTTATACACATTGTACCTTAAAGTTTTTTATCATAGTGGATTGTGTGATGGTTTTCTTGTGGTTATTGTTTGTGAGTTATGCCTATGTTTATGCTTGTACTGAATTAAAATCATGTTTGAAATCCTCCTTGTAGGATCCCAGGATCGGAACCTGGTGTATGGGTGCCGGAGCCGAGAATGGGGTACTATGGAGGTTGTTGGCGCCGGATTCGGCGATCCGGAATTTTGTGAGCCTGGTTTCTGAGTTTGGGGCGTGACAATTCTGCAGAAGCCGGACGACATCAAATTCTTCGGGTTAATGAGCCCAAACCAGGTGTGTTGATCTGCAGGGATCACTCGGGCCCAGTCCACCTGACGCTTGTGGAAGGCAGAGAGGTCAGGGGCCCCCTTTGGTTAAACTGCAAGCATAAATGAATAATAAGACTGTGTACAAGAAAGACCTAAATACCCAATATAATTACAAGAAGTATCCAACGACCTGGATTGGCGAACTTAGTGGGGACTCGAGTCCGGAGCTGATCCAATTCAGAGGCCGGGGCCTCCCATTCACCCGAGGCCCAGAACCATTTCCCCTTCTAGTTTTATTGGAAGAGGGAAGCTGAGTTATTAGACCTGGGAGACATGGGGGCCTAGCCGAGAAGTACCACCAGGCCTTGTCCGTGATATTATACTTGGCCATGTACAGGAACAAAAACTCCTTTGGCGTCAATCTCTGGTTCCCTACCTGATGCCAGTGGACAAAAGTGCAGGCCAGAGTCCTCCAAGAGTTCGGGACAAACTGCCCCGACGCGATTCCTAGCCGCACTGTCAGCTCACGCAAGAAAGGATGGAGGGAGAACTAAAGTCCACACTGAAGGGCGCAGACGAAGATGGCGATCTCCCCCTCTGCAGGAGACCCTGCTTGGTCCGTGGGGGGTGGGGCTCAGATGCGGACTGAACTGGGGATCTGATAATCGTCACAGATCTGAGCCATTTAAGACTCAATTATGACCGATCCCACAGGGACCATTGACTTAGCTCTACCTCCCCTGGGGCCTGCTTTCGACCACCCTGTGGGGTCTTGGAGAGCCCTCTTTGCTCCTTTGCCGTGACTCTTGGCCCTTTAACTTATGGATCCTTGGGCCAGAGCTGGGTTATAGAGGGGTACGACCTCGAGATGACCTTCGGAGTCTTCGGATCCCGAGGTGGTAGTTTCTCGTTCAGCCTCTGAACCAACTCCCAGGACCGAACTCATCTCGTCAGAGTTGCTCAACATAAAAGAAAAATGCGGTAAGTATTGGAAGACTCACAACAATGCAGTCGATATCCCCCAGTGAAAGTTGTTTCCGCTCCAATGTCTTCTCCTCCGACAGTCGGGAATCCTCTGTCTGGCGAAGGCGATTTCCAACGAAGGTGATTTTCAGCAGAAAACGATTCAGAAAGGGGGGACAGGAAAAATGGAATGCAAGAAGTATGAAAGCAAGGGAAGGAGGGGTTTATATAGCCACCTCATCGCTCAGCGCCATCATTGCTAGTGACCGTACTGAGGGCTGATACGACTCAAAATCAGTGCCATGAGACACATGGAAGAGTACGATACGTCCGAGCCCGTGCTTTAAGGTGAGAATCTTCTTAGCATTTAATGATGCAAGCGCCTCCTCGATCCTCTGGTACACGTGGCGCCATTCCCTTCGCCCAACCATCTGCAAAACCTAACCATCGCCACGTGTCCTCTACTGAGAGGAAGGAAACCGAAGGGATGCAGCCGTTGCGCTGCACGCAAGATCAGAGAGAAGCGAATCACATTAATTACGCCCCGATCATTCCAATCAACAAGCAGAGATACGACGGTGCCATCCCATTTCTCCAGGCATTTAATCTCTAAGTCCGAGCTCATACTAAAAGAGTAGGGGGCTTCTGTTATGGGGAAATCCAATTCAACAAGCTAAGTCCACTACCTACCTCGGAGTTCAGAAAGGAGACCTCGGAAGTGCATGATTGACAAGTGAAACCGAGCCCACCCTCAGCCCCAGGCCGAACTCGTCTCGGCTCCTAGCCTCTATCTTTGTTAACAACTAGTCGGGACCGAGGCTTGGGGTGGAAGCATCTTAGTTCGAAGACCTAGAGACCAAGGCCGAAGCTGTATGTATACATTCTGGATGCTGAACTAAGAAACTTCCTTATGCGGACATGACTGGATATCTTGCTCGCAAATATGCTCCTCTAAGACACGATACTCTACGTAATCCCTGGATTGCGGTCAAAATCTCCATGATCACAATATCCAACTGATTGAGTAAATCGTGCCGAGATTAACGGACGCAGATCACCTAACACGTAGGTATAAATATGAGAGGGCCCCATTGATACGGGTATGCAACATCTCGCCCACTCTCTCTACATTCAACTTAGACCCAGATTCCCTTGACTTGACTTAGGCATCGAAGGGTCCCCCAGCTCAGCTAGGGTCTCCTTTGCTCACCACTTATGTAGCACCAGGGTTCGTCGGAGGTTCACCGCATTGAGTGGAGGGTGGTCCAGATTTTGACCTCAACAGAAGACATACCCTTTTTAATCAATTTTAGGTAACTTGGCTTTTAGAAATTTGATGGGTTGGGGTCTATTGAATTCTTAATTCATTTCCTCACATTGATAGGGAATTTTGCCTTCGTGCCAAAAAACTATTTAAGATTGTTTAGCTCTTCACTCATCGGAAGGGTGTTCGGATGGTACGCATCATTGGCTATGTACTCCATCCTCTCTTAGGAATAGATGGAGGATGTTTTCATCGCATATTTCTTCTCCTCAGAAAGAGAAGTTAGCTTGACTGAATTGGTCGAGATAAGAGACAAGATGAGTCAGCCCAACAAATCATTACCCATTGGAGGACCTTAAGCCTTGCTTGTCGTTAACTCCCACTGAAAGAAGAGTAGGTCTAGCTATGCTTAATGAGGATGAATAATAACATGGCTTTCAGCTTAGCAGGGTTAATATCACCACCTTCCGTGAGCTAGTAATGACAAGGGTAAAACGTTAATAGTTTTCCACACTAACATTGCCATTCACAATTAACGTCTCAAACCAAGCATGCCAAGATGTCAAGAACCTCCTTACGAACATAAAATGATTGTGTAAGCGCGAATCGTCCCCGCTCGATTTTCAGGAGTGGAGTCCCCATTAAAACATCTTCTCAGATATGTGAAAGATTGCTCACCTAATGGCCATGGCCCTTAGTTGTTGTTGTAAAATTTTTGACATTCATTAAAAGGACCAGCCAGAGCACAGTATGACTCGGGAGTATTGAAAAGGGTTCACACCCGGGAGTAGTTGCGCAATTTGTTCCTACCATGATTCTGTATGCCAAACTGAGCTATATCTCTACCAGTGCTAGATGAGATATCTTTTTAGGAGAATGCTCATATCGTTATATATTAAAGTGGAGGAACTTGGCATATGTTTCTCCTACACTAACAAACTTCCTTGAACATGATCTCATGAAGGCATGCAAGCACAATGCTAGATTATATATGGAGTGAAGATGCACTCAATGCTCCCTCATCCAACTACTAAGAGAGGCAGCTAATGTGGGGCATTCGGATTTGAATACTCTCCCGACTATCATGCCTCCAACGAAAAACTATCTTACACAAGAAAAACTCTAAATTGGCCCATGTTTCAACTGTTTCGGGAGGGAGAGTGCTCCCCCATTGATATTCTTTTTGCATATGAAAGTGTGGCTTAGTCATTGAGAGAATTGTTGCAGGACTACTTACTCTCAGCCTTCCTTACTCGCTTGTGCTACTGGGCCACGTAATGGCTTGATACCTGAGTCTGCCAGAGCAGACTTTCTAGACATGGACTAAACCTCAAGGAAGCTTTTGTCTTGCGCTTTCACCAATACAATGTGCAAGTCACAAATAAGCAACTTCGGAGGTCTACCCAATACCTTGAGAAGGATGTTCTTGACTTCGTATGCCACTGGTGGAATTTGCAAGGCTATTGCATCCTTAATACTATCACGGAATCTGCTATGGACAAGGAATGCATTGAGGCTATAATATTTAAATGTGGCATGTTTCATTCGATAACAAATATACTAAAGATACTTAGGCAGTTGTTGAAAACACTGCATGAATTTTACCAGTTTGCCTCAACAAGGGGCAATTATTTAGCAGAAACTGACTATATTACATTCTGTTCAAGGAGGTGACTTCCCGGACTAAATGACGGTACACTGCTGCTAGTATTATAAACAGATAATGCACCTCTATTATAGCCTGTAGCAATTAATACGTCCAAAAGAAGTCCCACCCTAAAGGAATGATATATCCACGGAAGGGGACGCTGGTAGCCTACAACATTTTGGCACATCTTAAAAGAATAACTGGCAAATTGAGTATTTATGATGCCTTCAGAGTATGCAAACTCTCTAGGCAAGCTTTAGTCCATGCCCTTTTAGACGATGATACGCACAGAGTATTTGTAGCAAGGGTAGATGTAACAGAGCATGATGATGAGAATTCCATCTAGATTGTGCTCATCGAGATAGCCAAGGTGGCCAAAGGCGTGCTACTATCACCTTCATGGAGGTTGAACTGATGTTAGGGGAATGAGAGCATAATCGCCCTCTAATGATGACATATGTCCACGATATAGAGTTGTACTCGATAGCGGTTCCACGGTAAATCCCATGCCCTAAAGATGCTACATAAGTTGGGTTCTCAACTCTCGTATCTACATAGGAGTGGCATGATAATACAAGGGTTCAACCAAGATGACCAGCATGCCTTGAGAGCAATCACAGTAATCCTGTAAATTGGTGAGCTGGTTGCCAAAGTGAATTGTCAATTTATTATGTAGTGACCACTTGCAATCTACTTCTTGGGAGGCCATGGATGCACCATTATGTACTTGTACCCATATGGCACAAATGCTTCAAATGTTGTGTCAATGACTAACAGAAATGGGTGGTGGCAAATGTAAAACCATACATCGTTGTAGACTCCTATTTCATTGGCGCTTGATACTATAATGAACATGTTTTGAAAGAAGAACCGAATCTTAGACCCACAGAGGCGAGAGATAGTGATAATAGCACTAGTAGCAAGGTGTGACATGGTAAAGGCGTGCTATTGGCAGGCCCTAAAGAGATCGAGGATGTCGACAGGAAAGGAACTTGACTGATCCATAAGATAAGCGAAGACTACCTAGAGAAAGAAATTCTATTTTATACCTACAGCTGTACACGAGTCAAACCGAGTCGAGCTCGGCACCGCTCGGCTCAGCTCGGCCAGTAGCTAGCCCCAGCTCAAACTTGGCCTGGCTCGGTCCTCGAGCTTGTTTGGCCAACTCAGCTTGGTTCGGTTAGTAGCTTGGGCCAGTTCAAACCGAGTTTGAGCCTGTGCGGCATTTTATCAAACACCTGGAATGCATCTTAAATTTCTCATAGAATGCAAAACAGTAACGACACTTTACAGGTATTTCATCAAACACTCGGCGTGCAACATCAAAATCAAGCAAAATCAAACACCCGACATGCAACATCGAAATCAAACAAAAATCAAACACCCAGCAAGTAGCATCAAAATCAAACACCCAGCAAGCAATATCAAAATCAAACACCCAACTTATCCATTCTTTCCTCGCCAACACTTCATTGAGTCATTTCATCAAACACTCGGCGAGCAATATCCATATCAAAATAACCAAATCACCGATCTGATTTGATCCGAGTCGGTTCAAGTTGAGGTTCGATCCGAGTTGAGTCAAGCTTGGGCAAGCTCGAACTCGGCTCGAATTGTTTTTTTTGAGCTCCAAAAACCAGCTTGATTCGGTCCGAATCCAACTTCGAGCTGAGGCGAGTCGAGCTTTTTCGAGTTGAGCTGACCGAGCTAACTCGACTCGTGTATAGCTCTATTTATACCCATGAGTATGTGGCAATCAAGGTAATCAGCATTATGTTGGTCTTCCTAGAGACATTGGATGTGTTAGAGGCCAACTATACGATGCCACTGCCATAAGTCGAGGCGGCTAAGCTCTTTCGTAAAACCCCAACAGTCGGTATGATACAGAGGGCATCGACAAATTGTTTTTGAACCCAATGAATCATAATTAGGGCAAATAGTTAATGATAAATTAGACCTGTGGAGTTATAACGGTACAATTCTGCAAACAACAAGATGATAACTGCCATGTGATTTGATTGCATTAACCTATAGGATTAGGTAATGGTTGGTGTATGTAAATGCCATTGTGAAATGATCGAAGTCGCTCGCAGTGTTGCCTTCAAGGCCCCGCAACCAAGTGAGGCTATGGGGTAGACCTGGTTGCAAATTAAGCCATAAGTGATGGTGAATTTGATTGTTAAACATTGATCGATAGTGATCCCCATGCCAGACTAAGCGAGGCTTGATTATGTTTTACCTTTAAATGTCACTAACCTAGTGCCCGTTAGAGGGGATGAGGCAGCATATATATAGAGCTCTATCACATGAGAATAAATTGCTGTAAAAAAACAAAAGAAAAAAGAAAAAAACAAAAAGAAAAAAAGAGGAGAAATACAAATATCCAAAATTGTATAGTAAATATAGTGTAATGCTTACAATACGGCGAAACGCCTACACTATGCTTGGTGCTGTGTCTCGTAACATACAATAATGCTGCATAATCATGACGATGGCTTGACTGTCACCTGATCATGACGATGACTCATTTTAAAGGCCCTTGGCACATGACATAACTCCAACTAAGGATAAGACTTGAGCAGGCATTGTAGCTTAGATTAAGAGCTAATTCTCATTGGTTTGTGGTACACCACTAATAAGTCTGTCAATCACTGTGGTCGAGGTACCCCGTTCTGAGACCCTTGATAAGCGTCACTCTTATCCCGCTACAAACCTTTGGATTAGAGTAGGCTTTGTCCATTGAGCTTCATATAGGGATTTGACTCTGGGAGTTTTATCCCCAAGGGCATTAAGAGTTCTAATTATGCTCCAACTATTCATGAGCCTAAATTGTGGTTTTACTAACAACTCTCAAGCTTAGCACGAGTCTAAACTAGTGTAGCATCTAACCCATTACCTGCATCTTATGCGTCACAAACACCATATGAACCATGTAGGATATGCACATTACCTTATCTGCACTCTGCACGTTATGATTTAGAATGCTTCGCACAAAGGCGATCACAATGTTCATTTTTATACTATATACTACTGTGGTAATGTGATTACAATATTAATGATTGTATTACGTATTATGATCATATAAATATTTAACATTTTCTTCATAGAATAGTAGCAATAATAATTCAACTATGCATGAAAAGTAAAACAAGATGACTATATTTCATTCATTCAAAAAGCTTTACATTAGGTATGGTATAAATAAAATTTGAATCAATTGAATCAATTCATCATATAAACTTGACGATTTTACTTCCTCACGGGCTATTGTAGATATGCTAGTGCATGTAGCTTCATCCTCATCTTCTGGCTTTCAACATTTGCTTCAAGTCTTCTATTCTAGGTTGATTGGCCTCATATATCTACCGTAGTTCAGTAATTTTGTTCAGCTTGAGCCACTGAGTCAGCTGCAATTTGATGTTTTGGTTGCATGTTACTCTTCTATCTCTAAGGCTGCCAGCTAGTGCCTTTGTCCTTGAGCAGCCTAGGTAGCAATAACCTCAGCATTTAACCTTTTCAATTGATTTGTCATTTACGAGGTTTCATGATGAGTTTGTTAATACGAGCAATATCTATGCCAACACTACCAATGATTATTAGTAGCAAGTTTTGTTAGGCATCTAGACCAATCTAATTGTCAGGATCAATAAGTTTGTCCAAAAGAACATTTGCCAATTGTCGGATCGATGCAATTAAGCATCAACTGTTGAACAACTGAAAAAGACCGCGTAGTAGTGTGGCTTGATTCAAAAGGGTGCATGGTTGAATTGTTAGAGCCCTCCCTGCCAAAGGGTCCTATAGTACAACCTTTTGCAGGGGATAATGCCACTACAACAGTGTCAGATCCTTTAAACGATGGGGTTAGTTTAGTAGTCTCATTGGTAGAGGGGCCATAGAAGCGTTGTGATCATTAACATGAACTTCGTTGGGAACTCAAATAGACCGATATTGCTCACTGCTCTCCTGTATAACTATTTAGGATCTCATCTCCATTTCTATTTTTACACAGACTACTTGTACACTGGAAACAACCTATGTTTCCTCATTTGCATGAGATATTTCTATGGGAGGTCTACAGAGGCCTAAGTTTGAAGAATCACACCACTCATTGAGTGGGGACTTCCTTGCTTATGAGTAAATCCAAAGATCTGGAGCTTCTTCAGAGATATGCACCTCCTCTCTTACATTTTTTGCCACCATCATTTCTCTTTCCCCTGTTGGCATGATGACCAGCGTAATGGATTCAACACCTATCATATCTTCTTGTGCCTCTTCCGCTTGTCTTTTCGTTTCTTTGATCGGGGCATGATTGCTTTTGCTTTCTAGTAACGATGAGAAAATTCATTGCAATTCATTTATCATTATAATTAGATTCCATCTTTGGTTCTACCTAGTCACCTTCAAAGTCACCAAAACCTACTCAAGGGTGTTCCCTGATTTTATTTTATTTTATACTTTACAAGAGCTGTTGATATTAACAGGCACCACGAACCTTAGCTTGGTGCTTGCTCTTATGCCTAAGGAATGAATCCCACATTAGTTTCATGTGAGTGCTGTTAGGTGAGGGTTTCTAGATATTGCTTTTGGGGAAAAACCTCTTGTACACTAAATGAAATTGGTGCACCCACCACCTCATCCACTAGTAAGGAGTTGAATCCACTCAGTTGCGAGAAAAATTATGAAAATTGGCCCAGTGCAAGATGCAAGTAGATGTCTCCATAAATATGCCCAATTTGTGAGTCCAGTACCAAATTCATGCATATCCCAGGTGACTGGGCCCAAGGTTGTGGAATTCCTTAATCCAAACCAAATTAACAAGTGAACCTACTAGGGTAGTAGGGCTCGCACCTGAATTTTGACCCTTCTTTTAAGGGTAAATTGCAAGACCTAATTGATATAAAGTAACTTCTATCCATTCGAGTCAAATTCTTATCGTCCACGGTCTTTGTCTTCCTCAACTTGTGATATATAATAAAGTGGACATTGGTCCTATTCAAAATCATGTTGAACACTCCTCCATTAGTGAGCCCCACCATTGCACTACGTTGGAATAACTCCAGTGGGGTTCTGGCCTTGTGCTCATAAGCCTTGCTGGCTTCCCCATAGGTTCAGGTAAAATAGACACCACACACAGATAGTGGAGAGGAAAATGGATTAGTGCCAGTGCAGGGCCTATCAGGTGATTGCTTCTCTCCTAATCGGCAACAGATCGACCCTAATACTATCGGGGCCAATAATACTCTTGTACCTCAGCCAATGCTCCTGTCATGACAAATGTTTTAGGCCTTACAACATCTATAAACTTGAAACCTTGAGAATATCAGCTTCAGGCAAGTACCAACTAACAATAGTGCAAAAACAGGTATGGTCGTCTTTATCAAGAGATCCTTTTCTAGTTAGGAGATGGTGACAATGTAGCACCTTGCTTATAGTGATGGTATGATTTTCAGCCTAGTTTGGAAAAGAGAGACCATCGACCATCCCATATTCATAGAATCATTGATTTCCTTGGTTCCCTTATATATATATATATATATATATATATATATATATATATATATATATATATATATATATATATATATATATATATATATATATATATAATTTAAAGATCCCTGCGGATACACACAATCACCCACAACCACATGTATCGGGTAAAGCCAATGAGGATAATCGAACTCTCACTTATAGGGAGCAAACCTATGGTGAAGACCATTCGCCCAAACCTCATTGGATGGTTCCTTTGTTCTGTTAAAAGCTTTAGTCTTGTGTTGATGTGTTGATTGTCATGCTTGTGTGGCTTTTGAACCTTAGGGTGAGGAGAGTCATGAGCCAATGAGGCTGCATCGGCAAAGAGACTGGTGATGGAGCGTAACCATGTTTTTCATTCGCTTTTAGTTCCCTATTGTGGTGGGGCCGTCACTTAACCCTCACCTATTTCTAGTAGTATCCTCGGTGTCAAAGACTATATAGGGTTGGAAATGTATTGTATTAGTAGATGCGAAAGGACTTTCCTGAGGTGTTGTTGCTTAGAAGCGCGATCAGAAATTGACTCCATATGATCCGAATAGCTAGTGGGGCTTATATCTTCACCTATAATATTGGTTGATCGCATTGGCCATTTCACAGCCCACTTTGCGTGAACCATGATCTTGTAGCATCATCCAAGCAAAAAAAAAAAAAAAAGTTGATCTAGTGAATACAAATAAAGAAGTGCAAAAATCAACTAAAAGACAATACAAAGTTTAACTCTAGTTCGCACCCTCTTGAAAAGATATCGGCTTCTTGGCTACTTGTGCCTTCTGATAAAGACCATATGATTCTTAGGCACCTACAATTTAATGAATGAATTGAGTTCTGCGCCTTCTTCGATAAAAAATAAAAAATAAATTAAAAAAAAAGGGGTAGTTCGCTCTTTCATCAAATGTGTACCCATAAACAAAAGGCATGATAAAGTGTAAACTCTATAATCTCACGCTTGCTTGAGATATGAGATAGCATGAGCGGATGAAAATTGCAAGGTTTCGTGTTGACTTCAATAGGCTGAAGGCGCAAGAAGTTGATTATGGTTAAAGAGTATTCGAATAGCAAAAGAGCTGTGAGATGGGGTTTCTTGTATTTTCACCACAACCGAGACATCTCTCTCTCTCTCTCTCTCTCTCTCTCTCTCTCTCTCTCTCTCTCTCAAAACACATGTAAACAAAGAGGTGACTCCATTAATGATTGTTCCCAAGATCTCTAGTTTTGCTGCTACTTCTAGTACCAGGGCTTTTGTTTATCATTCCTCTTTATGAACATTCTTGGACATTGCCGATACACTTAGAGCGCATCACGTTAAGAAGCTTTTCAGTGCCAAACGATGCTAAAGAGGTGACTTCCATCGGGAGCATTCCTCCATCTTTTTTTTTTTTGTAGTGATAATAACTTTATTAAGAAAGGCCAAAGCCAAAGAATTACAAAAAAGATATAAAAAGACAACAAGAAACCAACTACAACTCTGAGCAACAAGCAATAAATTGATCAGAGAGCAAAACATTAGCTACTTAAGTCCAATCCATAACATTCAATTTCGCCCAATTGAAGACCTCCAAAATGAGACCCCTTCGATGTCTAAAGCATCGATTATTTCTTTCCAGCCAAATATTCCATAATTTTGCTAATAAACACATATGCCAAATCTGCTTCCCGAATTTACCCTTTCCTCCTTCGTGCCATGCTAGAAAAACTGATCAATCAAACTTAGCACAACCTATGCTAATCCAAATAAGAAGAATCTAGCCCAAATCCTTGATGCTGGATAAAAGATGATTAACTGATTCCTCAATTTGAAGAGATAATAAAAAGACATTTGGACTAATCATATACCACTTGTGCAAGTTATCTACAGCGAGGACCTTATTCCTGCCCACTAACCAAGCAAATGTTGCCACCCAAAAAAGGAGCTCTATAATGCACACATGAGTTGTATGACACTCAACTTGCTCACAGGACTCCCCTTCAATCATTGAATATAAGGATTTAACAAAAAATCTACCAGACTTTTCTTTTAACCATACTATTGAATCTAATTTCAATATAGATGGGTGATGATTTAAGAGCATTTCTAACAACTTGACCAAATCATCTTTTAAATGTCTTCTACATTGAGGCACCCAAATGAATTCTTCTCCATGGATAAGGAAGCAATGAGTGACAAAAGATTAGGCTCTAGGGATATATATGCTAATCGAGGAAATACCTCATTTAACTTTTGATTCCCAACCCATCGATTTTATTTTATTAATTTTATTATTATTATTATTTGGGGGGGGGCGCTATACAACCAAAAAATACTCATTCAGGTGGTCCGACAACATTAAAACCACCTCGGACTGCCAATCATATACCTTAAAAACTAAAAAGAAGAAACCTAAAATAAGTCTCATCCCTCTCTAAAGCACACTAGGCCCACATAGTCAAGGAGGTTCCCGTGAATGGCTCTAGGGAGATTGCATTGAAATTGGAAGGACCTCTTAACCTGAGACTTGTTGCCCAATTGGGCCAAGACATCCGTTACTACATTCACTTCCCTTAATGCGTAATCGATTACAACTTTGACATCCCTCTTAAGAGAATCAACTCGGGCCCACCAGTATTGCATCATCCACATTGTGGCATGCTCCTTGTTAAGCATGTCCACTATAGTTTTTGAATTGCTCTCCAACATTATCTTGGAGAACCCCCGATCAACACATTGGGAAAGGCCCTCCACCAACGCTCGGACTTCCGCTCAAACATTTGAGCCTAGCCCATACCCATTGGAAAAAGCAAAGATGAAATCGGCGTTTCACCATTTGCACACACACCCACCTCTTGAGGGCCCCGGGTTACCAATCATAGATCCGTCCACATTGATCTTTATCCTACCCTCTGGCGGTCTTTCCCATTTCAAAATCGATATGTTTTTTTCTTTCCGGTCTCAAAACAATTTCCAACTCCTGGATGGCCATTTGGCAAGATAGATATCTATCCTTTGTAGGAGAGAGGAACGGGCACAAGAGCCTTAACCACCTTTGAACTATCAAGATGGTTCTCCCCACACTCCCTTGAATATCCTTGAAATGACGTTCGTTTCTTTATAACCAAATTTTCCAAAAAATCAAATTCGAGATAAACCCATGCAAGGAAGAAAAGAAATCTGCAACAGAGGTTGCCCACCACCATTGGGAGGCATGCCCAACTGCTGGCTGACCTGATATAAATGAAATATCAAAAGGCTACTGAAGTGGCTTCATACCTTGGATGCTAACTCTCCCGACACAAAAAGGTGATTAATGGATTCCCTATCGATGCTGCTTCATCTAGCAACACTCGCATCCTGAAGCCAACTAGACGCCCCTTTGATGCAGGACATGAAATTTAAATATGATATGCAAGATTTCAGGCTTAGATCATACTAATTCAGAACAATCACATAATAATTCCACATCCCACACAAAAGCTCAAACATTCAAGTAAAGGGGAATCTGCACGGGTCCAGGCTGACATAGGTTAGGACTGGATCAATAAAATTATAGACCAAACGATGCTCAAAGGGAAATAGAATTCAGCCACACATGTACAACAATCAGTCCTTAATCCAAGGGATTTACCAATTCCAATTCAGAGAACCCTAGGATGAGAAAAGGGATATAAATTGGGGATTTAGGGCAATCTAGAGTTAGGGTTTATGAAAACAAGTATGAGAGAGTAAAAGAAGAAGGAAACTTGAACCAAAAAACAGCCTTCGCGCGCGGACAACGGTTGGGGCCTAACGCCCGTGCGTTAGTGGCCGGCCGCACGTGTGTGGGGCCCACATACCCAAAAATTGCCCTCTTGGGGCTGGTTGGCCAGGTATGGGCTTCAAAACTCTAAAGTTTCACATTCATCCGAGTTGCAGTCTGTGCGTGGTACTTCGCCAAAGTTTCAGCCATCCTGCAGGGTCAGATTCTGGACACTGGCTATAGAGAGCCGATTTGCTGCAAAAACTGGCAGATTCGAATCGAGGATGATTGTAGAAGGGGGGGGGGGGAACATGGATGATAGAGGGTAGGGGCGGATGGAGATAAATGTGGCTTTGCACTACGGTACTTTGCCCTTCGAAAAGGGAGGGCTTCGCACCCACTTGAATTTTTTCACAACTCAGAAACTCAGAGAGTAGGAAAAAACTTGCAAGAATTTTTATTAAACTTCAATAAATCCAAAGAACTACAAGGGGTGCCTATTTATAGGGAAAACCTTATACCCCAAAACTCGCGCCAAGCTATTACTTGGCGATAAAGTAAGCCAAAACAAAAATCAATCAAAAGAATCTAAATTGTTCATGATTTTCTACATAACATAAATAAATAAAACCTAAAATATGAACTTAATCCGACTAGTGGGTTCCGATCATGAGATCTCATGATGGGCTTTACTTGATTATCGAGCATATTCTAATGAATCAAAACTCCGTCTTCTAACTAGGAGGCCCTCCTTGGACGTCGTCATCGAGCCAGATCGACGGTGGGGCCCTCCCTCTCCTTCCATACGTGCGTAGGGGGCGGCATGCGTGTGCATGTGCGCGTAATGTCCCAATCACCCTTGCTTGAACATTCTCGTCGACTGGCACCACATCTTGCATAAATTTCTAGATGAAAACTGAATTTTGGGTGGCATTTCTGAATGCCAGGTCCACTTCGCCCAACCTTTGCACTTGATTGAAGCTCTACGAAATTCCCATGTAGATTTCACACTGGAAACTCCTAAAGAAACAACAGGCCACACACATCTTTCCTTGCTTTGAGTTGTGCAAAAACCTTCATAACAAATGTGCTCCAAGATCATATGTGGTAGGAAAGATTCCAAGGGTAGATTCGAGCGAAGCTATGCTGAACCCAAAACATCCTTAACCTTAAGCTGAATCAGACCCTGTCCAATCTGTAGACCAAAAATTGCAATCCCCATTTCCAACCAACAACCGCACCTAGGCTTGAAGGACTAGAAGAAGTTTACAAATACCTTTCCCCACAAGTTGTTACCTTTGTCAAAGTGTACTGACCACACCGGCTTCATTCTAAAACTTTTCATTACCTCTTAAAGATTCTCAATGCCAAGCCCTCCCTCCAATTTCAACAATGCAATGCTCTTCCAGATAGTCCAGTGGAGCTTTTTCCTCCCATCCTCCTAGCCCCAGAAGAAATCCGCAAAGTCTTTCTCCAAATTTGAAAGAACCCGCGTGGGAACGTCCGAGGTTGCCAAAGTGTGGACAGGAATGCTGTTAAGAACATGATTGATCAATACTTCTTTGCCCGCTTGAGACAAACATCTTTCCTTCCATCCTGTTGTCTGATTACAGATTCTGTCAATCAGCAGCTGAAAGAACACACATCTAACTCTGCCTTTGAATATAGAGACGCCAAGATAGATGAAATGCGTTGATGATACAGCTACACTGATCAATCTTTCAATAGCTCTTGCTCAGCTTGCCAATAACTTATTTGAAGAGAAGTACACACTCTTCAGCTTATTTACCTTCTAACCTGAAACGGCTTGGTATTTAAGTAGAAAATCATTCACCACTTTCAACAACTTGTTGCTGCCATTGATGAAGAGGACTATGTTGTCTGCAAATAACAGATGAGAGACTAGAGGGCATCCCCTACCCACCTTAAAGGACTAACAAAATCCCCTCTCAACTAGCTTCCTAAAGTCCCAACTAACGAGATTGGGTCCCTTAGCCTCAACCCTTTAGAAAATTTAAAGAAGCCACACGCTTCTCCGTTTATCAGCACCGAAAACTAGCAATTCAACCAACACTTTTTCGCTAGGTTTGTCCATTCATGGCTGAGGCCAAACTTCAGAAGAATTGCCTTGAGGAATCTACTCTATCATATGCCTTCTCCATGTCGAGCTTCAAAATGATGTTGTTTTCTCGCACTATCCTACCAATGTCCCCGTACAGTTCTTGGGCAAGAGTTCTGCTTTCTGTTATCGAATGCCTTTGGACAAATGCTCCTTGCTCTTTTGAGATAATCCCAAGAAGCAGTAAATTCAGACTATTCACAATAACTTTCAAGAAAAGTTTGTACACACAGTTACAAAGACTTATGGAGCGAAAAGCAGAAGACTTAGCTAGTGCGAGGATTTTCAGAATAAGATAAATAAGAGATGAAGTGAACGCATAGAGAATCTTCCCTCCTTTTAAGAGAAAGGAAACTGCATTCAAGATATTTCTACCTACAATGTCCCAACAGCTTGAGAAAGCTCCTGAGAAACCATCTGGGCCTGGCGCACCATCCTTCGGCAGTGCTTCCACTGCTTGCCTAACCTCCTCTAGAGAGGGCTCCAAGAGAAGACCTTTGTCGTCTGCTACCGATACACAAGAAGGAATAGCATCTAGAAAGTCTCCCACCTAATTGCAAATTTCTACCTCAAAAAACGAGGTGAAGAAATTTATAGTGCCCTCCTTAATCAAGGCACAATCAGAAATTTTTTCTCCATTCTCCAACTGAATTTCTAAAATTTTCGCTTTCCTTGTACGCTCACTAGTGATGTTATAGAAGAATTTCATTTTCCTATCCCCTTCTTCTAACCACTGATTTCTCGACTTCTATTTCTAGAAAACTTCTTCCCTGGGCTCGAGCTGGGCTGGTTCGTCTTTGGCCGCAATAAGCAGGTTCTGATTATGCAAGTTAGGAGACACTTGGTTGACCTCTTCCTCCCGAATAACTGCCTCTTCAGCTAACTTGATCTGATGAAAAACATTCCCAAACACTTCTCTATTCCAAGTTTTGATAGCCTATTTAAGAAGCTTTAGCTTAGAGAGAAGGATATGCATAGGTTGAACGGACTGACTAACCTTTACAAAATCCCAGGAAGATGTCACCAACGGAAAGAAAGAGTTGTGAAAAAACCACATCCTTTAACAGAAAAAGGGCTTGGGGAAGTTGGGAGGCACTGGAGGAAACGAGAGAAGTAAAGGAGCTCTTTCAGACCCCACTCGAGGCAAGTGGGTAACTTGGAATGTAGGAAACATATTAAGCCAATCCACATTACAAAGAATGCGGTCAGCCTAGCCCAAAATCGTGAGGTCTTAGCTTGATTGTTGTACCACGTGAACTTGTTTCCAATGAAACCCGCATCCTAGTGCAATACTATTAATATCATCTATAATTTCTGATGAGCTTGTTCTATCTCAGCCTCTACCTCCCATTCTTTCTAATTGCTCGACAACTGCATTAAAGTCTCCATAGATAGCCCAAGCCCCCGGTCTACCGCTAGCCAAGTCTACCAAGTCCACCCACAAGGATCTTCTAAGGATCGAGGAGCATTTAGCATAAACCAGAGATAACAACACCTTATCCACTCCTCCCTGGATGGAGACCTTCAAAGTGATCATTTGGTTAGATCATTTGGTTAGAGGCAGATATAAAATCTACTTGTAGGGAATTCTTGAAGAAGATCCAAACCTTCCCACCTTCCCCAACATTAGAAAAGGATGAATGGAACCCCAACTTTAGACCTGTTTGAACTCTTTTTTCTTCTCATAACATAGATTCAATCAGAGCCACAATGGAAGGACTGTGATTTCTGTTATACCTTTTAGTTGTCCTGATAGTAGAAGCATTCCCCACACCACGAGCATTCAAAACTAGGATTCTATCCATCCATAACACACCTTGAGTTCACGACCCTTCGTTTGAGTCTTCTCAGCCACCTTTACCAATCGACTAAAATACTACCTGTGCAATTTTCCTAGTCATAAGCTTCTTATCTCAATGTTCTACTGCCTGCTGATCCTTCTCTACCCCGGGGACATCGTTGTTGTCTTCTTATTGTTCTACCCTCTCCATTGCTTCCTTACCTCCTAGATCAACTTCAATCTCCCCCTCATCGAGAATCTTCTGCTGACTTGCCAAACTATGATCTGATAGTCTATGGTTGCTACTACCCCTCTGAGACTCCTCATTGCTAAAAACCTGGCAAGTGCCAGTGTCCCTGCATAAGGTCTTCTTAGAGAAATAATGAGATAGATTTATAGCCAGATTCAATTCTTCCCCCACACCCCACTGAGTCAAATTCTGCATCCCGCGATGCCTTCCTTCAGTCACTAGGGAATTCAAAACTAAGCTTGGAGACTGGATTTCCCCCCTGCTCTTAGGGGATTGCACCCCACTGATAGGGATCTAAATTTCCTTCTTTGGGGGTGCAGAAGCTTTTCTCTAAACTTTCACCACTTCTGTCTGCTCTGAAAGGAATAGAAGGTTAACATCACCAATAGTAGCTTCCCATAGCTGGAAACGGCGAGCTACCTCCATATCTGATGCCTTAGTAGCTAGCTGGTGAAGAGGATCTTAATCTGCTTTAAGCGAACTAACCTCCCGCTTGCCTAAATTCTGCACTGAAGAAGGTTGCTAGACAAGCCTTGGGACAGTCCTCTGGAGGGAGGGGCGTTCGAAAAACTTCCATTCGAACATTCTGACAAACATCTGGGGGTCGGTCATAGAGAGTAGCCTCAAGAGTGCCTAACTCTAGATGAGCTTCCTGCGAAGGGTTGCAACTAATCAAACACTCTGACAAACACCCTCTAGGTATTCGATAGAGGCATTCTATGGTTAATTAAACGTTCTTTTCACCCATCTCTTGGTGGTCTCTCCCCCTCCCCCCTTGATCGACCTAAGCCTCAAAGGCATCTACAACAAGCCCTGCCTCCATTGAGGCCCCCTCAATAGATGCAAAAACATGGTAGGATCTCCCTAATACCATTAAATCGAGCAACTTGTGGACATCAATTCCTGGACAAAGCCTGACTCTTGCCCTGACTAATACTTGAAAATTACCAAACCTAGATATGCTATCGATCTCAACCACTTCACTGAAATAGCTTCCAAGCTCGGCAATAACTGATTCCAGCCAAGCGTCGCAAGGATGCCGAATAACCATAACCAAATCCCATCATTACCCAACACTACTTCTGGGGACCATGCTTCCACACTCTCATAACCCATTTACTATGGAGGTTTCTGTCGGAGAGAGTCAATTAACTCTTCTTTCTTCTTAAAAAGAATAAGGAATCCGTTGTGAGTTAGCCTCACAAAGTTCAATGCCGAGGCTACAAACCTGGAAGATTGGGTTGCGTTGATCAACTATAAGATAGATACAGAATACTCTGTTATTGCGCCCACAAGGGCCACTCCAAATCCTTCCTTTTCTCCTTAACCGCCAATTTGTCTGCTCTTACAAAATAAACAATGTCAACTCCTACACTAGGTTCCCATCAACTCTAGCTAAGGAGGTGGAAGGACCATATCCTCGAGCAACCTTTAGGAATGATGTCCACAGGGGAGCTGCCAGAGGGAGACCCATCTCACTGGCTTTTAGAGCTCCCGTAGGGAATGCAGGAGCCACTAGCTTCGGGAATATATGATCTTTTGGTTTCACCTCTCAGACCGTAACAATCCTGCCATCAATCCGCCTATCGTCAAGAACCCCTCTCGTTGCATTTGCTTCATTGGCATACATGAATTGAACAAATGCAAATCTCCTGGGACGCGAGGAAATTGGATCCTTGGGTATATAAACATCCACCACCTTACCATTCTTACCAAAGATCTCTAATGTCCTCTTGAGAGCAATTGAAGGGGAGGTTCCCCACAAAGAGGCTATATTCTCCCACGCTAGATCTCTTCCTCTTGATATTTATCCAACGTAAGGAGGGGCTTCTCCTAACTAATCTTATGGAACCTCTTCCAATCCGATAAGCCGCTTTACCAAAGAGCCCTCTCCTAGAAGGGGATCTACCTCTTGGCCGCCCCCTCATTCACTAGAAACCCTAGAGAAGGAACTTTTTCAAACCCTACTATCATCATATCTGAAGAAGCTCAAGTGGGCTACATTCTTTCTAAAGAATTAAATGTTGGAAAGATTCAGAGGGATATTGGAAGGCAGTTGAGCTTGTCTTGGCCTGAAAACGATGAGGTGACTCTCTACATATGTCATGGATCTTCATCCCATCGATCCTCTTAAAAATGAACAATTTTGCCATTTCCGGTGGAAAAACCCACCCCTTCCCAAACCTTGAATTTCAACAATTTTACTAATTTCCATAATGATGAAGCCTTATATAAAGGAGAAGATTTTGTCCATCTACCCCCTTCCTCAACCTCATATTTTCTGCACAACACCTCTCTCCAATAACTACCCTCTTCAACCACAAACCTCCAAATCCACTTTTTCAACAATGCCAAATTCTCTAAACTCCTCATACTAACACCTACACTTACTTGAGACAAAGATTTATACACTTCTTTACACTTTAAGAGAAGAAATTTATGATTCTCTTCCGTCCCCAGACACACCACCTTGGAAAGACTAATTCCCAACAATTCATTTTTATTGATATTGACCTATAATCTTGAAACCACCTTGAAACATATAATAATTGATTGATTGAATTGTCCACATGAAAACCTTTCACCAAGCTAGCTGCAATCCCTTAATCTAACATTCTCCCAAAAGCCTCCATGATCACTACAAATAAAAAATGAGATAATGGATTAGCCTCCTATAGACCTTTAGAGGAAGAGCACTACCCTTTCGGTGCCTCGCTTACTATTATTGAATATTTAGCTGAATGGACGCAAACTTGAATCCATGCCCTCCATTTCTCTCTATAACCCAACCGTCCTAACATGTAGTCAAGAAAATTCTCATCCACATGATCGTATGCATTTTCAATATCAAGTTTACATATAATCAGTGTTTTCAGTAGTGTTGTAGCGTAGCGTGTAGTGTACGCTACGTAACATACGCAAGTAGCGTAACTCCTTGGTAGCGTAAGCTACAGTGCATGTAGCATAGCATAAATAGCGTAAGCCACCCAAAATCTCATTTTTAAAGTGTTTTTTCTATGTTAGTTTAACACATTTTAAAATGGTGATGACTTATACCTACGACACATGGCACTACATTAAACTAATCCAGACCATCCAAATTGTGGTCCATATCATGGATAGAGCACTTAGATCAATTTGGACCATCCAAATTGTGGTCTATATCATGAATTTGTGATGTTTCAATAAATTAAAAAAGAAGTCATGCTTAGAAATGTCTAAAGGCAGAGAGAGAGAGAGAGAGAGAGAGAGAGAGAGAGAGAGAGATTTTACATGGAAATAAGTGGTTGATGATCCAGATTCGTAGTCAAGAACTCATAGAAATTATGCATTTTGTAAATTTTATCATATTTTTGTATTATTTTAATTAAAAATTTAAGGATTGTGTAGCTTACGCTACATGCTATAGAGGGCCAAACGTCATGCTATACGCTAGACGCTATTTAAAACACTGCATATAATACCCATTTTTCCTTTGTTGTGACTATGATCTAAATACATTAATGTGCTATTAATGCACAATCCGCAATTTGTCTCCCTTTCATATATGCACCTTGAGATTTCGAAGTCACATCACTAAGAACTACACTAAATTTGGATGCCATAATTTTAGCTAAAATCTTATACGGCTACCTAAGAAACTTGTTGGTCTAAAATCCTTTAAACTTTTGCCTCTTCTTTTTTAGGCATTAATGCAATAAATGTAGCTACTAATTTTGATGCCAAGCAACCCTAATTATAAAATTCATAAATAAATTAAAATAAATCTTGCTTGACCAACTCCTAAAAAACTTGGAAGAAAGCAACAGGATAGCCATCTGGCTCAGGCGCCTTATCTCTCTCCCAAATTAGATATTGCTGACTTAATTTCCTCTTCTGAAATCAGCTTTTCAAGCGATTTTGCTGCCTCAGAAGACAATGATGCAAAAGAAAGATTATCAGGCCTTGGCCTGGCCCAAACTTCATTAGACGATCTTTGTAAAACTTAATAATTATTGCACATACCTTGTCCAACTGCAAAGACTTCATAACACTTTGAGCGCTCTCTACTTTCTATTGACCGATGACTCCGCCATGGTAAATACTGGCCACTCTCACATTCTCTATGACAACCAAAACCAATGTCGGTGCTAGAGTTGAGACTCTTCATTTACCTAAGGTTGCCCTGGTCATGAAAACATTTATGTAGGCCAAGCTCTACAACAACTAAGGCATTCACTGTGACTAAGGTTGCCATACCAAGGGCCGTGTTCTAAAGCCTTTTGAGTCTGCAAAATCCTTTGGCACTATAGCCTTTGTGAGTGTTGTCTTAGTCTCCTCCAAGCTGTGATGGGGCCCGTAGAGGTCGGTTTTTCCTGTTTCCTATGGTACTCATTGTGACGTCCATGTTGTACTTCACTTGGCCTAGAGACGAGCTCGATAGCCCTGGCATGCCTTGTATATTAAGTGTTGTGTCACCAAGAGAAGAATTTCAGGCACTCCTTCCGTGAAGCCTCTCGTCACCTACGATCAAACAAACTCTCCCAATTCAAGACCAAAAACAAGCAAAGAAAAGAGTGGGGAACACAAATATGGCCTTTCAAATTCGAACTAACAAAACAAAAAAGCTGATAGCTAGCAAAAACAAGAGCAAGAACTGCAGCTTTCTCCTCCCAAAACATCATCATTGACATTGCATTTCACTGGCAATTCTGTAAATTTCAGCACCTTCAAAGATTGCCACCTTTTCATCAATGTGTACCATCACAACCTGGGTCATCTTGGCCATGTCAATTTTTACTTGCAGTCTGTGAAAATGCCCACCAAAGTGTTCTCCGATACCACATCTTTAACTAGACCAGGTACTTGTCTAACACCATCTTATCATCATAGCTTCCTAAAATGGGCTGCCCTCATACACGTCGCTCTCCCCTATTACTCCCAGCCCCGCTGCATACCTCCCCAGACACCAAAATCACCAGCTCTGTCGACTGGAGCCCCATCAATGCTTCCTTCCTTTCAGCCTCATGGGATGGCACCATCAAGCACTGGGTCATCGATCAATGCAGCACCATACACACCTACAACAAACCCAAGGTTTTCTCATGTGCTGCCTGGAATCCCAATCTGACCCACCATGCCTCCACATCCAAGGACTGCACCCTCTGTGTTGGAGTTCTGGACAGCATCGTGCTCATATGATCACAGAGTGGCTCTGTGGGATTATGGGACAGAGGAAGCAGACCCAATAATAAGAAAGTATGAGCATCATAAGGGGTGTATTTGAGCAAGTGTAAGGAGAGGTTGTAGGCCAGCACTGGAATAAATGGCCCTGATCATTCGTGGCTGCATTTTTGGCTGAAGCATAAAGGAGTGGATTCAAACATCAGTTTTGTTTCGGCAGCTGCAGTGAATGTCTTTCATTTTCTTCTTTTTCTTGATATTCTTGAATTGATGCTACTCTTTCCTTTACGTACATACATGGATGCACACGTGAAATGAATTGGCTTTTGGTTTCTGATAGTTTCAATTTGTTCTTGAAATCTTGGTTTTTCCTTGTGACAGCTACCATTGTGCACAGGTTGCGCCCACCTTACAGTGATCCAAGCCATTCATCTGGCTGGCCCCACTTCGGATGGATGATGATGCATTAAGATTCTCCACTAAAGGAGAGCACTACCTTAAACTATGGTAGTCTGGACCTTGTGGAACCCACCATGATGCATGCATGACATCTTTTATGTCCAGCAGGTTCGCCTCCAAAGGTTCACCTTGCAGCCCCAAAATCAACACAACCAAATGTGATTTGGTGGAACTTGTAAAATGCAAAGCCAAGAAAAAAATTCCCCAGCAATGGAACCCTAGGTGTTCATTTGTATGCCTCCAACAAAAGGGATTCAATCATCCAAACATATGATTATTTTGAACCATGGCCCATTCACTACTGGAAATACCGAATAAATACTTTCTATTGTATTTTGAAAACCTGAAAGTTCGACTGGACTCGATGTTCAGCTGGGTTGGGTTGACTCATAGGGGTCAGGTTGACCTAAAGACTCAGATCTGAACCAATGTTTGATAATTATGAACTTAAAAATTTTGGGGTAGGAGTAGATATTTAACATAGTTAAGTAATATAAAATACAAATACGTAGGTTCAATGCCTGCTATTTACATTTTATTCATGCTCAATCGACCAGTTACTGTGGGACCATTTACATTTTATTAATGTTCACAGAATGACGCATGTTCACTCAACCACGTGGTCGGGTCAACTCAACAAATTCATCCTATGTCAGGATTGAGTCAGACCCAAGACTGATTTCATTAATGTTCACATTGTGACCCACTTGTGCTAATGAGTTGTACCATTCAGCATCGAGTCAGACCCAGGACTAAGTTTCCTAGCTACTGGGCTCAAAATCTCTCCAAGTCAAGTTGACTTGGCCAAGTTTCAAGTCGACCAACGGTTTCCATCTCGTCAATGTATGAGGAAATGACATGGAAGCATGAAAATGTCAAGCTTCCAGGGCACCCAATCTGCTCGTATGTTGTAACATCAAAGTTCCAAGTTTCCCTCAAGGGTTTGGTTCCCACTTAAAAATGAGTTCATCTCATTTTAGTTATTTATAATTATGTATTAAAGATCATATTTATTTTTGGTATGGATTAAAGTAATCTTGATAATGTACAATAATGATATCTAATAAATAATTCAGTTAACTAAAATGAGATGAACTCGTTTTTAAGTGGCAACCAAATAGTCCCTAATATTTTAAAAACATTTCCAACACTACCCATATTTTTAGTAAACATTGCTTATACTAAATAATAACCCAAAAATCAAATCATCTCCAAAGCTCTAACTATATCAAGATAATATCCCGTTGTTTACCAAATAGGACCCAATTTCACTAAATTCTAGGCATATTGGCACACTCTTTATTTCAAATCAACAATCTACAAGTTTCTCACAATTTCTATTAGCTAGCAAGCTGCCGACATGAAAATTTCATAGAAGAACTTTCCATCAATCAATGAAAAAAATAAAAATAAAAGAAGAAGAAAAGACTGGTGCTCAATGCTCATAATTAGTTCAATAACTCAATTGAGCAGGAGGCTGGTTCCTCTACAATTGTTTCAGGTAACTGACTCTAGAACTACCTGCACATAGGGCCCATGGTGGGGTGCATATTATGTCCAAACTGTCCAGCAGGGTTGCCCCACCATAGATATGGGACACAGCAAAAATCAGGCCAATCCAATCATTAGGTGGATCACCACCTGAAATTGGAGATTTTGAACTAGTTTTCCATTGTTTTCTACGGTGTGGCCCACCATATGATTTGATTGTCCTGGATTTTCATGCGTTTCATTTTCATGGTAGGGGAAGCCCTTCTAGATGGGTTAAACACCATATATGCAGCATGTTGGGCCCCACATGCATGTAGAGAAGTTCCCTGACGACAGTTGCAGAGGTACCGACCTCATGGGGCAGTTATATACTACTGTGGAATGGAAACCATCCATCAAATGTTTGGAGTAGTGATGTTGATCTCGTTAGGTAGCACATGCTTTTTTACCTTCCACCCCAAATCAATATCCAATGCATTTTAGCTCCTACCTGAAACTAACCGGATATTAATTTAGGGTATTGAATAATACCCTAAACAAAGGACAAAGTAGATTGTACATTAGACCATTCATGTTCATTGACAAAAACAATGAATCTTACACTAGTTTGCATTCTACAATCTTATGCAACAACAACACAATGTTTTTGTTTTTATTTGCACGACCATAAGTTATTTCATGAGGTAGACCTCAGTTATGATGGAAATGCCTTGCAACCACTACAATTCAAACAGGCAAACTTATGGAGAATATATGCTTATAGAAGCTATGAAGGGAGGATAGGGTAGTAAAAACAAATCCTACATCACAAAGTTGGTGGTGACTTTACGTACTAAATGCTCACCATAAACGATCCTTTCAAAATTTGCAGTCCCACCTGTCTTTTCCTTACAGAAATCCAAAGGCTCTACGATAGCATTGAAATTTGGCTGCTCATATGATGCAACAAACAAACATGAGGGACCAGATTGAAGAAAAGAGGAGGGAAAGGATTGACAGAGATGTGGTACCTCGAAAAAGAATGGTAGTGAGACTCGGTATTTTGCGGAGCCGTTGATCACTCGATGCAGTGTTGGTTGATACAAACCATTGGACCAAACCTGCGATCATTCCATATCTAACGTCCAATAATCTCCATTGAATTCACAAAAATAAGGGCCACTTTGGATTGCAGTATTTGGTGGTATTCTAATCCATTGGAGCAATCGTTACATTAATACCATGTTTGTTTACAGTAGTATTTGGGTGGGTTATCCAGTGGTTAAATACAGATGTATTTGGATATACGACTTGGAACAGTGCTTATACACTGTAATCATTGCGATATTAGAGTGGCTATCCCAACACTGGATTTCTCGGTCAAAATACCTCAGGATCAAGAGAGGCATTGTAATATGTAATCATTAGCATAATGCAATGCAATTTTCTGCAATACCACCTAATCCTGAGTTCCAAACATGCCCATAAAAAAACTGCTTCTAAGTGACAAGATAGAGACCTTCAGCATGTCGCCAATGTTGCAGACAAAGGTACCAGGAACTGGAACAGCCCATATCCACTCACCAGATAGGTTTCTCACCTGCAACAGACAAAAAAGACATGTGTTGTACAGGTGAGCATGTGTATGCACAGGAAAATACATGTCAAGTTGGGTTCAACAGCAGTTTTAATCAGGTATTTTATGTGGCATAACAGTGCAACCCACCAGCTGGTAATGTTTTAAACTGACAATGACAGGAACATTTTTATTTTTTATTTTTAATTACTTTTTAGATATTTTATTCTAAACATAGGATGTTCTACTGTATAGCACGATCCCAACCCAGTATAGGTTGAGATAAGGCTATGACAATGATGATGATGATGACCATTAAATGATCATACCCATTAAAAGGCAAGCTTGTGAGGAAATGAAATGAACAAAATTTTAGGTGTGGGTGCATGTGGTTTTGTGTGTGTGTGTATAT
Organism: Magnolia sinica; assembly: GCF_029962835.1. Classification (NCBI taxonomy): domain Eukaryota; kingdom Viridiplantae; phylum Streptophyta; class Magnoliopsida; order Magnoliales; family Magnoliaceae; genus Magnolia; species Magnolia sinica. Next base: position 59,552,585 of record NC_080583.1, on the reverse strand, counting down.
ATATATATATTTTGAAGACACAGGGTGTCCCCACCTCTTTTTTGAAGAGAGACTAATCCCAGAGGATACAAGCAATCACCCACAACCACGTGTATCGGGTAAAGCCAAGGAGGGGAATCGAACCCTCACCTATATTAAGTGTATATGTAAAAACATAAGGTCTCAATCCAACCAGTTGGATTACAAGGTACAGTCCACCCAATGGATAATTTTAAACCTATTAAGTGCATATGAAACCCAACCCTTTCAATAGGTTGGCATGCCACGAGAGTCAGCCTCATGTATTCATCAGGTAGGCCACACCATAGAATTTCAAAGCGAATAAAAAATTTTCCAGATTTTGAGCCGGTTCTCATTTGGTGAGCGTTTTTGCACCCTTATTTTTTTTTTTTAATCATAAAAAATCAGTGCGAAAAGGTTAGAAATTCTTGATTGTTCATGTTTTGCATGAAAAATCAAGGATTTGAACCATTAATTTCGAAATTTGAGAGGTGGGTGATCCAATTTGAGGGAAATTGGGGGAATTCGAAAATTTCCCAAAATCTCCTAAATTAGTTGTAATCTTACACTCTAAACACGAAATCAAACATGTATGAGGCCTGATCTACAAATTCATGGAATTTTAGTGATTTTTAAAAAAAAATTAATATAATTTTTTTTTTAAAAATTTCACTTCTAATAGTGGTCAATTGAGTCAAATTTCACAGTATTTAAGAGTGTTTGATGAAATCATCATCACATACACTCTAATTTCGAAATTTGAGGGTAGGTGGTCTGATTTGGGAGAAATTAGGGAAAATTTAAACCCCAATTTCTCGCAAATTGTTTGCAATCTTACACCCAAACACTCCCAATTTCCAAAAATATCTTCTTATATTTATAACAGTTATGAATTCACTTTCAATATACTTGCATTATTTTAGTGAGACAACGCATAGCTTAGGACCCTATACGAAGGAAATCTATTATGTGCACCATTTTTATGTAATGATTCAAAAGTGTGTATTAAGGTATTTTTAACAATCCTTGAAGTTTCATAGAAAAAATCGACCAATTTCCCAATGTTTCCCTATGTTTCTCAAAAAGTGTAATACATTACCCAATACAAACGATATATCCCATGTGATAGCTGATCCATATCCATATCCCACGGGTGCGATACATAACACGATACTAATACGGTAAATACTAGCACCAACTACTCGAATCGTGGCCCCAAACAATTTCAAGTCCTCCCACTGCGCAAATGCAACCAACTACAATGAGTACACATTACTTTTTGTTCTCCAATGCATGCGCATACACATTATACCATTTAAGCCATCCCATCATCAACACATGATCCAAATGTGCATGCTTAGATTATGTTCACGGCGACATGCACATCCATCATACATATCGCAAATGCACCCATCACAATAATCAGCGCGTGGACAACTAATATCTCATCTGATCCACTGCAACCTTTGAATTCTATTAATCTCCACATTCATTGAACCACATAATTGAATATGATCATCTAGGACATCCTTGGATGTATTGTATGCTTTTGGATGCATCTAGATATTATATGCAACCTAAGCAATAAGCATGCCACATCCCATCAATGTCAATTGGGAAAAGATGTACGAAACAAATCTTGTCGTAACATGCACATGGACCGACTTGTCAAAACTCATATTTTGGCACATCCATCGGATGATCTAAGCCACAAAATGTGTTCACCACATTGACATTAGGCTAGGTTTCAGCCCAATCTGATCTCAAACGAATGAGATCCATTGAAAACAAGATCAACATGCCGGATTCAATCCGAACAAGATCTGATCAATAACATCGTATCCAATCCATCCACATTGTAGAGCTCGTCCAGATGAGTCACCCCATCAATTTTCAAGTCAATCGACTTCAGATGGATGCGGTATCATTGAACAAGTTTTGGACAATCCTGATTGTCCAAAATTGTTTGTGATCCATACACTGATACACTATGGCGTCCACATCAGATTCCTGTACTGCATGAGATCATGCTCCCTCTTACCTAGCATGGCCCAATGATGTGCTAAAGCCATTAAGTAGGGGTGTGTAATGAGCAACTGTCCAAAATGCTTTGATGGAGTGGGCGACACATGTAATTGGGTCCACATGATGTTGTGTAGATATTGGACATGAGGTGTCCACACCATCCATAATTGTGGATGATGGCTAACAAGTCCCAAGGGTGGGTATCCAAGCGTGTACACTTTCTTAATTGGGATCCATCCTAACCATATACAAATTAGGAAATAAAAGCATGATTAATTTAGGAAACACATAGGGCAAAAATAATTCCATCAATTTACTAATTTAGAAGGCTTTTTTTCTCTCTTTGCTGCACTAGGATGAAAGGGAAGTAAGGTTTCTAAATTGGAAAAGTAGTGGAAAACTCAAAACACAACGGGAAAAAAAAAAAAAAAAAAAAAAAGGAAAAAAAAAAAAAAGAAAAGAAAAGAAAAGAAAAAAAGAAAAAGAAGAAGAAGAAGAAGAAGAAGAAGAAGAAGAGAGAGGGTCTGTCTCCATCTTACATCTTTATTGAATATGGATGCACACCCCTAAGAGGGGGTGTCCGTACAACTAGTCCATGCGTCTGCCCAAGGCGGGCCCCTCTCCGATGATATGCTCTGTCCATGCACTCTTCTCATCCCCATATGCTTCAATTGGTACCTCCTTCACAAATCGACATCGTGTACTCTTGGATCTTAATCAATGGCTCGATGTAACACATGTATATTATGTTAAAATCTCAACTAATCCAAGCCATCTAAGATGCTATACACATGACGAGATCTATGAGAGAGAGAGAGAGAGAGAGAGACTTACACACTTTGGACATGGAATGCGACCAAACTGATTGCTTCCTTCTAACCATACAAACTTGTATCTTTCCATAAAACCATTAAATCACAGCCATCAAATAAATTCAAAAGCATTAACCATTACCATTCAACATGCCACAATATCCACAAAGAAGAAAAACCAATAATAATAATAATAATAATAAGCCCTCATGTGTCTGAATTAATCAGACTCGCAAATTTTGGAACATACGTTCCTTGAGACAAGTCCCACAATTTGACTGGTCACGACCTTGAACAGCCATACTCTTCGGCATGATCAAAATTAGAAACTAGTAAATGCCGTCAACAGGACCACTCTAATACCACTTTTTGTTGAGAAATTTCGAAATGCAGTAGAAACATTAACTTTTCAAAAACTCCAAATTTTATTGAACTTTAATTGAGGATCCACGATTAAGCATTAGCAAGTTTCTAAAAAGCCAAATAAAAGGCAATCCATACCTTTGATTTAAGTCACCCGATTTTCATAGAACGATGCCGCTTTTCCGATATTAGAAGTCTCTCCCTGACTAATCCTAGATATTAGGAAGCAAGGAGGAGGGCATCTTGCGTAGGGTAAGGTTAGGCACACACACACAGAGACACCCAAGGTGGGCCTTACATGTGTGGATATGTCTTGTGGGCCCCCCCCCTCTCTCTCTCCTCTCTCTCTCTCTCTCTCTCCCTCCCTCCCTATGGAATAGGATACATTTATAAGGAATCGAGGTTTCAAAGGAGAACATCAGTTATGGTGCTTCTCACCCCTACAAACTTTGGATATGGCCTACACCATCAAAAAGTTGTAAGCCTGTCTTATCCATGCACTCAAATTGATTAAGTCCCTCTATTAATCAATGGCATCCATGCTTAACCAAAATCTCATGCCAATCTAAGAGGTGGACTACAAGATCTCAACCGCTGGATATCCATCAAGTATGATAAAACGCTTTTAACCATTAAAACAAAAGATCAATAGTTAAAAACCTTGATTAAACATTTAAACCTCTTTAACACCAGGCCAAGCTAGAAAACCACTTGATGGATGCTCCAACCACTAAAATCTAAGCCACAAACATGTTCCTCAAAGTAACTAGTGGATCCCATGTTGGAATGTGTGGGCTCCTTATACTATATACTAATGCAATGCACACAATCACCCATATGTCAGTCACTAATGTAACCTCATGGGTTGAGCCAAAGCACACAACACTAAGACCATGGAGTGCTAACACAATCTCAGGTCTAAGGAGTGGTCAAAGCTGATACATAATGAAGTCGATCCAATTCGGGCATGACTAGAGGCTCAATGCGATCCTCCAATGCAAGTGCTCACCTAGGTCCAAACATAAGGATACACACTGTGAACACTCGGACTCCCATGTGAGGTAGGGTATAGGTAGCACCATCTCGTTGAGCTCGATGGTGGAGACATTCCATCTAAATCATCGTTGGTTCCCTTACAGAGGATGACCAATATATCTTTAACGGATTGCCCAATCCCGCTACTATGGCAATGAAATTTAGGGTAATGAGATCAATGAAACATAATTCTCCCTGGGCCAGTGGTTGTTGTGTCAAAACTCATATTTCCCTAGGACAACCGAAGGAACTCCTCCCTTTAACCCATAATATTTCAGATAGTTTAGGTTTTCCACTCAATTATGGCATCAAGATGAAAACCAAACACGTGGTCATTATGCATATGATCATTGCTATTGTCATTGGCATTTTAAGGCACACTATACCAACACATCTCCACAAGGTTGTTAGAAGCTGAACATTGGAAATCCCATGACTAGAATTGCTCGTCTGAGAGATGATAAAGGTCCAATAAGATAGGTCTTCTCTATTCCTATTGGGGTTAGCAATTCCAGTTCTGCAGAATTATTGGCAATCAAAGCAGGTATGCCACTTTTTCTTGAGTGTTTAAGTAGGCCTCTACCAATGGGAGGAGACTCAAGGAATGGCATTGCTTGCTTGGGCCTCTAGAAAGTGTCAAGCATGTGGAAGCACACTTTTATTGTTTGCCAAATTAAAGAGTAAGTATCATCCTCACAATTGGTTTTTAGGTATGTGTTGAGAGTGTACGCCACTTTTTCTTGAGTGTTCAAGTAAGCCTCTACCAATGGGAGGAGACTCAAGGAATGGCATTGCTTGCTTGGGCCTCTGGAAAGTGCCAAGCCTGTGGAAGCACACTTTTATTGTTTGCAAGATTAAAGAGAAAGTATCATCCTCACAATTGGTTTTTAGGCATGTGTTGAGAGATGCCAACAGTTAGAGATGTCTTAGCCGAGCAAGGGATTTATTGGTCTTTCTTGTGTGCAGTTCCAACTATCCTTTCCTACATGGATAGTTGTTTCTTCTCTTTCTTAGTACTATTGAAATTGGCATACTTATGACAAAAGGAGCATAAGAAGACCAAATTGCTCTTGTTACTTATGTGGCATGGTAAAAACAAGTTATAAATTGACCGCATACCTATAAATAACCTACATAACCAACTGATTACTTAAATGCACTATATAGACTCAACATCAACTATAACTTAGATATTACTATTATTTACAAGCACGCCACTGTACACTATGGAAAATGTACACATCTGCCTGACCATCTGTCCATGCATGCAGACAAATGAATCTTGTGAAATTAAAATAAAAAATAAAAAAATCATTCTATTCATTCAAGCTATAGAAGTTACAGAGTTCAAAAAGCAACAGTAAGTATTTAATCCAAGGCGATTGATTTCAAATTGCACCGTACATTTGAGAAGAAAGTTAACATAATAAGAATATGGGTTGCCACTCTCTCAAAGAGAGTGATCCACCTTTTTAAGAGAATCCAATGTAATAATGTAATAACTTTTAAACAGTAAGTGGAAACATCTTTTATTGCTTACTGGTAGAGCCACGAAAGAAAGATAGAGTACTAGAACCAAATGACAAGAAATGTAACCTGAATCACATAACCAAAAGAAAGCTAGAGTACGAAAACCAAAAGAAAACTGGTCATTAACCAATGCAGAAAAGCAAACACAGAAACAATAATATTAGCACCCGGCATGCTATTAACAACGCTGAAGTAGAACTGAGAAACTTTATTCTGGCATTCCACAAGAGAGTTATGTGATGCATTAGGATCATGGAACCTTTGAACAGGAAAACAAGTAAATATACCTGAAGGGCAGCTAAATCATCATCCTGATTAACCAATGTCAAAAGACCTATAATGCAAGATAAACGGGTGATTAGGTTTTATCGGAAATAAATGCAAGTATGCAACGCATGGAAAGTGCTATTGAAACTAGAGAAACTCAACATGTCGATGCATTCTTATAGTTAACATGGTGCTATGAAATGTAACATACAAATGCCAGTTTATAAACGAAGGCCCATCTGAACTGGAGGCATTCTCTAGTTCAGCTCAACTCAAACTAATAGAAGACTAGAAAACCGCTCATACCTGGGCCCAACCACCATTAACTGGTAAAAAACTAGAAAGAAAACGGGAGGAGGAACTATATCCACAAAATCAACACACAATAACCTGCTGTAAAAGGCTGAAGAGATCAATATGTGGGGGTCGGGAGCTGGCTTGCTGCTTCTTTCTCTTCTTACCACTCACACGGGACTCAGCATTTTGGTGAGTCATTTAGTCTTGTAGTCAGAAGCATTATATCTTTAAACCAGGCATGTCATTATTTTCAGGGCCCCTTTTAAAAGCGCAATGGCTTTTCAGCAAGCTTCAAAGCCCCTATTACGCAAGGCCTGCATTGGCCTTTGACTTAATAGTCATCGTTTTGAAGCAAGCTGAAAATCCGTTGCACGCGCAATAGTTGAATTCGACACTAAATTATCTTCAAAAGAGTCATCACCCAGGCCAGGTTTGGATGGTTTGTCTTTTAGAAGCTTGCTTGTGGAGCAGGTGGTTTGGCTGGAAAGGGAGTTTCAAGAAGAAGAGGTGCAAGAAGTGATGAAGGATATGGACAAAGATAAAGCTCAGGGTCTCAACATGTTCTCAGTTGCAATCCTCCAGGAATGCAGGGAGATCATTAAAGATGAATCCATGAGATTTATGAAGGAGTTCCACAGCAGGGCCATGCTTAGAAAGGGGGTTAGTGCAACCTTTATCACGTTAATTCCGAGGGTAGAAGATGCAGCAGATATAAAAGACTACTGCTCAACTAGTTTGGCTGGATGAGTATACAAGATTCTGGCCAAAACATGTGCGTGCAGGCTGAGAGAGGTCCATAGCTCAATTATATCTCCCTTCCAAGCTGCATTTGTCAAGAACAGGCAAATCTTGTAAGGTGTGCTGGTAGCAAACAAAGCTGTTGATTATAGGGAGAGAAGCAATGAGGCAGGGGTGCTTATGGAAAAGGCCTAAGACCATGTGGATTGAGACTTTCTCTTCTCCACACCAGTGAATGGCATTTGGAAGCAGTTGGAACAGATGGGTGAAGAAAATGCGTCAGCTTGGCAGTTGGCACCCTTCTCTATCTTGTTCAACAGGTCACCTATTGGCTTCTTCCCAAGTTTGAGAGGTTTGCACCATGGTGATCCCTTGTCCCCCCCTTCTTTTTACAATCATAGCTGAAAGTTAATGCCTTTTGATGTCCAACGAAGCCAAGTTGGGAATCGCTAAAGGATTTGAGTTGGGCAGGCTGGAATTAACCTTTCCCATCTTCAATTTGTGGATGACACACTAATCCTTTGTGAGGATCCTGTAATCAACTTTGATAGTCAAGAGGAAAGGAATCCTTTGATGTATTGAGGCTGTGTCAGGTCTAAGGATAAATCTACGAAAAAGTGCAATAGCCAGAGTTGCAGCTGTAGGAGTGGACATTAATTTGATGAGGACAGTGTGAGGGTGCAAGGTGGTACAGCTGCCGATGAATTATCTAGGCCACCCAATTGAAATGTTATTGAGATCCGATAATCAAAAGAAGGGAGTCAAGATTAGCACTAGATGGAAGAACTCAAATCTGTCAATGAGGGGCAGAATCACTTTTATTGAAGCAGCTCTAATGAAGTTACAAGTTTACTACCTCTCCCTTTTTAAGATGTGAGCCTGCATGGACATGCAGAAGGACTTTTCGTGGGAAGGAAGAGAAGAAGGGCACAAGTTTCATCTAGTGAAATAGGAGGTGGTCCAAAAGCCTAAGAATGAGGGAGGATTGTGTTTGGGGAAAATAAGAGAAGAGAATTGGTCCCTCCTGGGAAAATGGTGGTGGAGGTTCGGGGAGGAGCCAGAAGCTTTATGGAGGAGATGTGATTTTCCATAAGTATGGTAGTGTGGGGGTGGGGGGCTGGTTTGTGGTTCATCCTGGAACAAATAAAGGCTCAAACATGTGGAAAGCTATTAATAAGGTGGGTAGGAGCCCAAGGCCGGATGATCGCCCTATGCCAGGTAACATATGCAGGCTGTTAAAGGACGGCACAGTTTCTTGGTGGAGAAAGGAAATGGTATCCGTCTTGGGAGAGGTATAGCTTAGGGATACCCTCTTGAGACAGTTTTTTCATCCATATTAGCTTATAGTTACGTTGTGCTGGGAGCAGTTGTGTGGAATATGTGTTTGAGAAGAAGCCTAACAGAGAATGAAATGACAGACTATTCTACTCTTTTAGAGACCCTCTCTGCTGTCAAAATTGATTTCTCAATCGACTATAGGAAATACTGGAAATGGTCCCAAGGAGGCTCTTTTACTCCAAATCCCTAATGTTGAAGCTTTGCAATTTTGAAGAAACCCCATTCCCCCAACAGTCCGGGTGGTGGTTTGGTCATGGCAGCCAACAAAATTCTCAGTGGACAATCTAAAGAACTGGAATATTTGTTTCATGTACAGGAACGAGGAACCATGGAATCATCTATTTCTGCATTGTCCATCTATGCAGGCAGTTTGGGTCTTTTTCTGGCAGCTTTTCAACACGAGCTGAATTTTTTTATTTTATTTTATTCTTTTTTTTTAAAAAGGTGAAATTTTATTGCAAAAAGAGAGGAACAGGAAGCTGGTCCTTTCTGGTTGGCCTGCTGGCGGCCTTTCATCAGTTTTTGAGGGAATAGCTGGTTCGACTGCTGGCTCATTTTCGGCTCACGGTAAGGCAATATGGAAGCTGGTCCTATCTGCCATTTGTAGGGGATATGGAGAGAAAGGAATGGGAGGATCACATCAAATGGGCCATCCTTTCTTGTTGCATAGATTGGATGCACTGTCGGCCAGATTTTGCAGGTCTATCTTGTAGGTCTATTTTGAGAGGTTAGGACTCAATCGTGTTCATATGATCCTCTATCCCTGTCTCTAGCCGTAGTTAGCCTGGGGCCTGGACGGGCTGTTTTATATTTTTATATTTATTTTAGTTTGCATTTGAATCTTCTCCTGAGCCTAGGGAGGGTGATGAGAGTGTCGCCTGTTCAAGGATTTTCTGGAGTCGTATGAGTTTTTGCTTAATGAATCTAGTTCTAGTCATCTTTCACAAAAAAAATAAAATAAAATAAAAAATAATAATAATAATAAATAAATAAATAAATAAATACATACATGCGTGCATAATATTGTTTACGACATGAGATATTGTCAATTTTGGAACCAGGCTTGAACAGACAGATGAAGGGGTTTAGACTGAAGAACACTGCAACAGTTCAACCTCCAGTTTGGCTATTAAAATTGTTTGTTAATATAAAATTATAAATATACCGATAGAAAACATCAGTGTTCTACAAATTGTGTATAAATAAGAGAATTGGTGACCAACAACCAGTTGTCGGTTAACCCATCCCTTTCTGTCCTGTCTCTATTTGTGTGTGAAGAAATTTGGTAGACATCTGCCTCTAAGCCTGCTGCAAGCCAAGCGGACGCGGAAGTCCCTGGATCAGAGCTGGTGTTATCATCAGCAGACTGAAATTACAATGCAATGCAACCCTTTTTTACAAGTGTTTTGCCCTTGAAAATAAATGATGTTTTAAAAAGGTGGAAACCGAACTTGAGTACAAAAATGGTTGTAGTGTTATAGGTGATCAGTCTAATAATACCAGAAATAAAAAAGTAAAGAAATATTCCTTCTTAATATCCAAGTTGACGTATGTTTGACATGTCTGATCTTTCAAAAAAAAAAAATTGTTTGACATGTCCGACTCCCACAATTTTTTAAAGATATGGATTGTTTGACTGGGACTAACTCTTAGTTGGGTGCATAAAGAAGGAAATGGATTTCATCTCAATATGCAAATATGCGAGCAGATAAGATTTAGCATTCAAATATTCGGAGCTACACAACAAAATTATCATCCTTAAACAGATAAAGAAAGAGATAAACATCGTAGAAACAAGAGAACTCGGTTGAAATGTGCTTGAAGCACGTAGGTCACACCATCTTGAACCAACTTACCATAGTCTGTGTGAGCACCGCTGAATTTGTTCACAAATGCACATAAAAAACAAACATCATTAGCATAAGACCATGAAAAAGCCAACAATAGGAGGTCCAGGAACATTAGCCAGTACCAAAATCAGCATTTTCACATTACCATCCTATGCCATTATCTTGCATCTCTGGTCTTTTGGTCCCAGTGGAAGCAGGATAACCTATTATACGCATTCCCCAGAATGAATCCCCTGCTCTCTCGCCATCAAATGTGTTAGGTGACCCACCCAAAGCTAAAGCAATACCCCGCATAATTTTTCTTGAAAGATCTGTAAGTTGTGAAAAGAAATAATTTTACCAACATATACAAATGAACCACATAAGATATATGGACATATATTAAGTATAAAACAAAACAAAAAAAAAAAAAAAAAAAACAAAGAAAAAAAAAAAGAGAAAAGAAAAGAAAAGGAAAGGAAAAGAAAAGAAGAAGAAGACAAGAAAAAAGAAAAGAAAAAGAACACAGTCAGGAAGCTTGCCTGTTAGGAGGCTGACATACTCTTCCATCAAGTGCTTGAAGTTGGGAGGATTATCTGGCCTACGGGCAAATTTTCAGAAATCCTTTTAGTCCAATTGAAGAGAAACCAGATCCCAACAATGTCAGGCACACATGCATACATACAGACATACATATGAGAAATGATCCCCTAAGAACTAGTGCACATGAGAGCTCTCATGCACACCAAACTGTGATGTGTTGCTGATATCTGACCTGACCATGAGATGAATCCCATCAAGTTAGAACCAGGCTTAAAAATCCAGCTGATCTGTGCTTGAGGTGGGACACACCAGGGGGAAAAGTCGTGATGTGGTTGCCCTCCCCTGATTCTGTACAGTGCCCCAGTGAAATCAAGGGTAGGCGTTCCCTCCCAACTGTTTCCCTTGCTGTGGTCCACCTGAATCACAAATCAGCCTGATTTTTTAGGGCCTCGCCATAACTTGATGTGATACATTTGATGGTCAGAATAGAATCAGAAAGTTTGGAGCAGGGGGACCTAGCAGAGCGCTGAGAAGAGGAAAAGTCCCAACTTTCTCTCAAAGATTCAAAGAATATACTTGAAAGAAGAGGAGGGGGACCTAGTAGAGGGGGAAAGAGCTTGGAGGGAGGTGCATCGAGCAAAATACAATGCTAGATTGCATGAGGAAGAGATTAAATGGCGACAAAGATCGAGCGCAACATGTTGAAAGCTAGGGACAAAAACACCAAGTTTTTCCATGTGATGGTGAGTGCTAGAGCGCGTGCAAATAAGATCACATCGTTAATGGTGGAAGGGGAAAGGATTGAGGACAATGGAAAGATTAGTGAATCCATAGTCAATTTGGTATAGGAAAGCCTGATCCAACATGAAATGAATGTGGAATTTGAAAGGGGCAAATTTATGCAATCTTTAAAAACAAATTTAAAAAAAAAATTTTAAAAAATCAGCCTTATACATCATAAACACAAGAAGGAAATAAGGTTAATGCAGCAATGATCATGGCCATCCATCACAAACACGAAGTATTTAATCTTCAAATCTGAATTTAGTTGGATTTGGCAAAAGATACAACTTTCATCTTGCAATAGGTCCGTCTAACGATCCAAGTGGATTTTCTAATCCAAAAAATATGAATTTTCTGGATTGGGAAATCTGGAAAATTCATAATAAAAAATTGGTGGTTCTTCAAATTTAAGACTTTGGGTGATGGGATTTGAAAATTGTCAAAATATATAAATGTGGGGATGAAAATCTTTCAAAAAATAATGATTTAGAAAAAAAGAAACATGATCGGCTTTTAGATTTAAAGATTTTAGGAGAAAAGAAAGAAAATAGGTTTAAAGAAAAGAGTACCTTGAGAAGAGAAAGAATGAGAGAGAAGTAAAGGATGAGAAATCACTTCCCTGGGCCTCACGCCCTCTTCCAATCACTGAAAGTCGAAGACGAAATCATCAAAAGCAAAAGCTCTCCTTTTTTTCATAAGCATAACATAGCATCATTTAGGTTTAGGGCAAAACACCCTTATAAATTCATAATTACATGAAATTACCAAAATATCCCTATTAAAAAAAGTTTAAGAAAAAAAAAATTCACACAAAAAATGTGCACACATTGTCCTAAAACTCAAATAAATCAAATGTTATTAAACTAAATTCAAATTCAAGATGCCCAATGGGCCCCAATGATAGTACCGTGAAGAGGGCACAATGAAGGTAGGCTGTGACGATCCAACGGTCCGATCACACCATCATCGCGATCCAACAGTCCAAATGTCTCCTTTAAGCAACTTACACATGTCATGAATATATGTGTAAGGTCTTCAACCTCTAGAGACCCGACCCACACCCGTCATCTAACCACATTGATACAGGTAACGCACCCCTCCTGCGTTGATATACTTTAAATGGTCTAGTGTCCGCATCAACTCCCCTCGGTTGAGAAGAGCTCAACTCCAGTAAGATAAAACTCTTGTGCCTTTCTAACAAATCTGGATCTAGCCTCTGCAACTTCGCTTCCATCAACCATGTGCAGTCAGATGATGGTCAGTTCTTCCACTTCACCAAGTACCTCTGAAATCCACCGTCTTGAGTAAAAACAATTTGCTCATCCACAATTCCTTCAATTTCTTCTCTTTTCTCAGGTATAGTAGGCATAGGTGGTGTAGGTTGGGAAGAAAATTCAGAAATTGGCCAATGGTTTGGAACAAAATTAGGGTCTATAGGATGGCCTGAACAAGGCATTAGATCCTCCACATTGAATGTTGAACTAATCCCCATGCGAGGTGGAAGATCTATCACATACGCATTAGACCCAATCTTTTTCAGAATCTTATATGGTCCTGCACTGCATGCTTGTAACTTCTTAACAGTACCTTGTGGGAACCGTTCTAGCCTCATCCTAACCATTACATAATCACCCTCATTAAATTCTTGAATTCTACGATATAAGTCAGCTGAAATTTTGTATTGTTCATTGCTAGCATTTATCCACCTCCTAATCTCTACATGCAACTCATGAATGTGATAGCAAAATGCATCGGTTGACTCTGAGGGCCTCTGGATGACTGACATAGGTAACAAATCTATGGGCAGTCTAGGTTTGTAACCACTAACAATCTCGAATGGACTCACACCCGTAGACCTATTTACTGAACTGTTATATGCAAACTCGGCGACTGGAAGGACTAAGTCCCAAGTTTTAATGTGTTCACCCACCAAACATCGTAGTAGATTTCCGAGACTTTGATTCACAACCTCAGTTTGGCCATCAGTTTGAGGATGGTAGGCAGACGAGAAGTGGAGTCTCATACCCATCATGTGCCATAATGTCTTCTAAAAATAACTAGTAAACCGGACATCCCTATCAGACACCATGGTCTTAGGCAAACCATGTAATCGAACCATCCCCTCAAAGAAAATATTGGATATGCTGGACGCATCCGAGGTTTTTGAACACGGGAGAAAGTGGGCCATTTTTTAGAAATGGTCTATGACCATAAAAATGGAATCGTGCTTTTTAATTGTCTTCGGAAACCCAAGCATGAAATCCATATTGATGTCTTGCCACGGTGCATGTGACACTGGCAATGGCATGTACAATACAGTAATCTGCTTCTTCTATTTTGCCAGTTAACATGTTCGACATTGCCCTAAAATTTTGGCAACGTCTCGCATGAGAATTGGCCAATAAAATCGATCCTCCACTAGAGCGATGGTCTTATCTCGACCAAAATGGCCAGCTATACCAATAGCATGAAGCTCCCAAACAAGGAAATCCTGGAGAGAAGTGCGGGGAATACAAAATTAGTCTCCTTTGGAAAGGAAGCCATCTTTGAGCACAAACTCACCCGAACTATGCTTGTTACTTAAAGAGTGACACATATGTCCCCCCAAAATCTGGACACATGGGATACTCATCTTTCAATTGCTCAAACCCGACAACTTCTACACTCAAGGAGTTGAGCAATGTCACTCTCTTATTAAGGGCATTGGCTGGTTTGTTCTCAATCCCGGCTTTATGTTTAAGGGCAAATGAATATTCCTGAAGAAACGCTACCCACTTGACATGCCTCGGGTTGAGCTTCTTTTGGGAACTTTAATACCTTAAAGCCTAATGACCAGAAAACAAGACAAATTTTTGCGATAAAGATAATGACACCAATGACATAGCGACTGCACTACCGCATAAAATTCTATATCATAGGTGGAATACTTTTGTTTTGTCTCATTTAGTTTCTCACTGAAATAGGCAACTGGATGACCCCTTTTGGCTTAGCAATCCTATACCTACACCTGAAGCATCACATGCTACTTCAAAGACTTTAGAAAAATCTAAAAGACGCATGACAGGAGCCTCTATCATCTTGCGCTTAATATCTTTGAATGCCTTATCTGCGGCCTTAGACCATATGAACTCCCCCTTTTTAATGTAATCAGTAATGGGAGCCATAATAGTGTTAAATCTTCGAATGAACTGACGTTAAAATGTGGCCAAGCCATAAAAGCTTCTCACATCATGTATGTTCCACGGTTCAGGCTAGTCAACTATGGCCTCGGCTTTTTCTGGATCTGCTCGCATCCCTACAGATGACACTATGAACACTAAAAGGACAACCCTATCAGACATGAAAGAAACATTTCTTAAGGTTCGCACATAACCTCTCCGCCCTAAGGACATTAAAGACTTGTCTCAAGTGGTCGAGATGCAGCTCTTTAGTGGTACTATATATGAGTATGTCATCAAAATAAACCACTAGGAATTTCCCCATGAAGGGTCTCAAAACATGGGTTATCACACGCATAAAAGTACTGAGTGCATTAGTCAAGCCAAAGGGCATGACCAACCACTCGTACAACTCAACCTTCATCTTGAAGGTTGTCTTCCACTCATCTCCTAGGTGTATGCGTATCTGGTGATACCCGCTCTTGAGTTCTATCTTGGAAAAAATGGTGGACCTGATCATCATGTCTAACATATCATTATGCCTCGGTATCGGAAACTGGTACTTGATTGTGATCTTATTACTAGCCCTACTATCCACGCACATCCGCCACATACCATCTTTCATAGGCATTAATAACACTGGTACGGCACATAGACTCATTCTCTCACGAATGAAACCCTTTCGCAGGAGCTCATCTACCTGCCTATGCAACTTTGCCTGCTTTGCAGGGTTCGTCCTGTAATGAGGAAGGTTTGGTAAAGTAGATATCGGGACAAGATCAATAGCATGCTGGATGTCCCGCATAGGTGGAAGCTCATCTGGTAAATCCTCAGGGAATACATCACTGTACTCTAGAACCGGAGTCACCTCAGGGGGTAACTCTATATGAACCTCAGGTGTAACTTCCCTAGCCATTATGGCGTACACTGTCGAATCATCCCATCTCTTTCTCAAACTCTTTTGCATTGATGATATTTAGAAACTTCAGATTGGATTTCCTCTCTTCCTTCCTTGACTCACTCGTTTTCACAACCCTAGCCTTGTCCGTGTGGCTCTTGGGTAGCAACGGATTAATCTTGATTTTCTTGCCCTCATGTGTAAATGTACACACATTCGAGCGACAAAAAATCATGACATCTCTATCGTATAACCACGGCCTCCCTAGAATGATGTGACCTACATCCATAGGTAAAACATCACACCACGTCTTTATATGAACCGATTTGGATGGGGACTAAATACTGCTGGGACACAGGCATAGAAGACGTGTGAACCCAAGAGACCTTGTAGGGTTGAGGGTGTGGGATCAGCTTCAAACCCAAACGAGTGACTGTGCTAGCTGAGACCACGTTGGTGCAACTACCACTATTCACGATGACTTTGCAATTTTTGTCACCGCTCTTGATAAACATGTAGAAAATTGTGCTTCTGCGCCAATCATCACTCTCCTTGGCCTGTGCTAAAGCACATCTAACTATAGCCAGTGGTGTAGCCTCTAGTTTTTCTTCTTTATAATCACTAGCACCTATCTTTGAGTGATATTCCTCGACTTCATAATCACTCAAGTCATCCGCATTTTCATTTGACTCGTCTATGACTAAGGCTTTCCCGCGAGTCTTTGTCATGCACTGGTATGCGAAATGACCCGTACCTTTGCACTCATAACATCTCAAGTGACTACCACTGTCAGGATTGGTACGAAGGCCACCTTTGCCCTTATCATCCTTAGGCTTAGGCGGTGCACTAGCTTGCGCCCTAGGCTAACTTCCAACGTTAGGCTTAGTTCTTTGAAAACCAGAAATAACAATAGAGTCTCGGGACTCAAAGCGCTCATGATATGAGACTTTAGGTAAAGCTCTAACTCTTGGACAACTTGGTAAGCCTGATCCAAGTCACCCACTGCATGAGTCATAAGCTCACGCTGCAGATCCATACGAAGACCCACCTTGAAATGCGCCAACGTCACTAAGGGATCTTCCTGAATATCACACCGCATCATGTACTCCTCAAATTTTGCGATGTAATCTGCAACTAACATAGATCCTTGGCGTAATGCTTGCCATAAATCTAAGAGCTTTTGACAGTACGAAAGAGGAAGATATTTGTCCTTTAATAACTCCATCTCTACCCAATGCATGACTAGGACACCTCCTGATCTCTTGATCCTACGCTCCGTATTTGTCCAAAACAATTTAGCTTGAGCCACAAGTTTCATCTTTGCAAACTGCACTTGACGGTTCTCAGACATCTCATACAATTCGATATAATGGTATGTCTGCTAACCAGTCAAGGAATGCTTTTGGGTCAAGACGCCCATCAAAACTAGGAGCATCTATTTTAACACTCTTTAAGACTCTCTCATCGGCATCATAATGGTCTTGATACTCAATTGCGAGCTACAGATTTTGTGCCGCTCCACAGCCTAGCCCTCTGCCACGTGCTCCATGACCTCTACCACGATTTCCTACCCATTCCTCAACTACTCCCCCTACGTGAGACTGTTTATCCCCTCCAATGTCAGAGATTTCTCTTAGGGATAGTTCCCTCAATGGCGGCCAAATGTTGGTTAATCGTGTTCATCATATCAGTCAACTGCTCCATGTTCAAGATCGGGTGTAAACCAAACCCTCTACTAGTCCGAGTGGGCATATACTATAAGACTCAACTTAGGTTTCATAAAACACGACTCTAGGAATGTTTTGACGTAAGACTATGGACACCAACAATCCTAACCTTTAGAATGATGCAAATGTGGAAATTTTCAGACCTAAATTTCTTTTTTATGATGCAAATCTGAAAATTTTCAAATCTAGACTCTATATGCTATGCATGAAACCCTAAAATAAAAAATAAAAAAGTAAAAATCTAGACTCTTGATAACTCGATCTAAAACAACCCAATGCAAGAACTTGGCTCTGATACTAAAAATGGGTGTAGGATGGCCTAATCCAACCTTAAATGAATGTTGTATTTAAAAGGGGGAGATTTATGCAATCTTTAAAAAATAAAAAATAAAATAAAATAAAATAAATCAGCCTTATACATCGTAAACACAAGAAGGAAATAAGGTTAATGCAACAATAATCACGGCCATCCATCACAAACACGAAGTATTGAATCTTCAAATCTAAATTTAGTTGGATCTGACGAAAGATACAACTTTCGTCTTGCAATAGGTCCATCTAACGATCCAAGTGGATTTTCTAATTTAGAAAATATGAAATTTTTGGAATGGGAAATCTGGAAAAATAAAAAATAAAATTGGTGGTTCTTCAAATTTAAGGCTTTCGGTGATGAGATTTGAAGAATGTCAAAATATATAAATGTGGAGATGAAAATCTTTCAAGATCTAATAATTTAGATAAAAAGAAATAGGATCGACTTTTAGATCTAAATATTTTAGGAGAAAATGAAGAAAATAGATTTAAAGAAAAGAATGCCTTGAGGAAAGAAAAAAGAATAGAGAAGTAAAGGATAAGAAATCACTTCCCTGGGCCTCACCCCCTCTTCCAATCACTAGAAGTCAAAGACGAAATCGTCAGATCAAAAGCTCTTTAAAAAGAAAAAAAAATTCATAAACATAACATAGCATCCTTTAGGTTTAGGGCAAAACACCCTTATAAATTCGTAATTATGTGAAATTACCAAAATATCCCTACTAAAAAAGTTTCAAAAAAAAAAGAGAAATTCGCGCAAAAATTGTGCGCGCACTGTACCAAAACTCAAATAAATCAAATGTTCATAAACTAAATTCAAATTCAAGATGCCCGATGGGCCCCGATGATAGCACCATAAAGGTGGTGCAATGAATGTGTGCCGTGACGATCCAACGGTCCAATGTTTCCTTTAAACAACTTAAACAAGTCACAAACACATGTGTAAGGTCTTCAACCTCTAGAGATCCGACCCATACCCATCATCTAACCACATTTACACGGGTAATGCACGCCTCCTGCATTGATATACTTTGAATGGTCTGATGTCCACATCACAATTACTATAAACATTTTCTATATAAAAAAAAGGGTCATCATAGGCTGGCCCTTGATGATTTGTACTTCAATGCAATTTCAATAGAAGCAGCGGATTCGTTGGAGCAGGCTTTCTCGGAAGAAGAAATAAAGAAAGCAGTGTCAGAGTTGGGCACTGATAAAGCTCCGGGGCTCGATGGTTTCCCTATGGCTTTCTACCAGAAATTTTGGGAAACGTTAAGGGGGATGTGGTAGGCTTTATGCAGGCATTCTTCAACAAAGGTGTAATAGCAATAGAATTGGGGGCAACGTTCATTGCAATGTTTCTCAAAAAGGAATGAGTTGAAAGTTTACAAGATTTTTGCCTTATTAGTCTGTTAGGCGGTCCATACAAGATTTTAGCTAAGGTTTTGGCCTCCAGATTTCGAAAGCATTGGGAAATGTTATTTCGGAGTCCTAAGGGGCCTTTGTGGATGGTAGGAAGATTGTTGACTGCTCTTTTCTGACGAATGAATGTGTCATTTCTTGTTACAAAAAAACGGGAGAAAGGAATAGTTTGCAAGTTAGATATAGAAAAGGCATATGATCATGTTGATTGGGCGTTTCTTGATTACATGTTCGGCAGGTTAGGATGTGGACCTAAATGGCAATCATGGATCCAAAAATGTGTGAGAGCGGCTAAATTTTTGATTTTGGTAAATGGGTTGTTGAAGGGTTTCTTCACTGCTTCTAGAGGGCTACGCCAAGGAGAACCTCTATCTCCATTCTTATTTGTCACAGTAATGGAGGCTCTTAATAGAATGATTGGTAGAGGAGTTCAAATTGGCTTACTGGAAGGCTTTAGGGTGGACAATACAAATTTTCAGATTTCGTATGTCCAGTATGTAGACGATACACTCTTATTATGCAAGGCAGATGATTTCTACGTGCAAAATCTTTGTTTGATCATAGTAAGCTTTGAAGTCGTATCCGTGTTGAAGGTGAACATTTCCAAAAGTGAGAGTCTTGGGATTGGCATTTCTAAGGAAGAGGCTCAATACTTTGCGTTGGTGCTTGGATGTCAGGAAGACCTTTTCAAGAACTTATCTTGGTTTACCATTATGCATAGGGAGGTCAGTGAAACACATGTGGGACAAAGTAGTTGAAAGATGTGAGAGGAAGATGTCTAAGTGGACATTAAGGTACTTATCAATGGGAGGAAGATTGGTTATGATTAAAGCGTCAATGTCAAATCTTCCAGTCTATTTTATGTCTCTTTAAGTGCCCAAAAGTTTGTTCTAAATGCTTTGGAGCATCGGAGGAGGGACTTTTTATGGAAAGGTTTGGATCAAAATCAAAAGTTTCATCTTCTAAAATGGGGCGAGGTTTGTAAGCCAACGGATCTTGGAGGGGCAGGTATTAGGAAATTAGAGGAGATAAATCTAGCTTTTTTAGGGAAATGGGTATTGAGGTTTGGTTCAGAAAGGGGGGTAAATGGAGGGAGGTGATAAGTAGAAAATATGGGGAACAGGAAGGGGGGTTGGTGGACTAAGGCATCCTCACTGTATTGATGTTCCTATTTATGAAAATTGGTGGCACCCATAAAAGATAAAGTGTGGGAGGGTATAGGTTTCAAGTTGGGGAATGGTGAGAAGATTAGATTTTAGGAGGATACGTGGTTTGGTGACTTGAAGTTGTGTGATAGATTTCCATCATTAGTGGGAATAGCTAGGGACGAGGGGATGAAGGTGAACAATTGCTATTCAATGAGGGGTAATGAAGTAACATGGGCCCCCCTACGTAGAAGAAATTTAGTGGATGAGGAAATCAAAGAAATGGTTCATCTTTTACATATGTTACAAAAGGTTCTCCTCAGTGTTCCCATTGTCAATGAAATGTCGATATTATCGCCCATAATATCGGTGTCGCTAGACTAGAGACATCGATACCCCAATTTTCGTTTCTCTCCGAATAATCGGCAAAATATCGAAGATATCATTGATAATTTTGTGTTATTGCCGAGAATATTGACTGCAACCACCAACCACATAATCTATCACTAGAAGATTGTAGCCAAGAACCTCTTTTTTCGATAAATAGGTAAAAATCAAGAAATAAAATTGGAAGATCACTTTGATTTCGCTACTTATGTAAATATGTGAGAGTGATCTCATACCTGGTTGATCGAAACTCAGAACTCAGAAGAACACTTTGATTAACAACGTCGATTTTCAAACATTGCATAGAAGTAAGAAAAACCTCAAAATTTCCCTTTCCTTTCTCGGTTGGAAGCTCAAAATTTCGACGAAAATCAGGGATTTTGGGAATTTCCTCACAATTTGGGAATCATTTAGGGTTTGAAACCCTCCCTCAAAAATTCCTCTTGCTTTGGTGAGAATCCCCCTCCGAACGAAATTTTATAGCCTTTTTTTTTGAGCCTTTGATGATATAGGGGACGCAGAATAGCTACAGACGGCTTAGTAGCGATTCGCTACATCACCAAGTTCCGTGGACCCCACCATGATATATTTGTTATATCCATATCGTCTATCCATTTGGTGAGATCATCTTATGCCATGAGCCAAAAAATGAGGCATATCCAAAGCTCAAGTGGACCCCACCACAGAAAACAGTGGGGACAGTGACACCCACCGTTGAAAACTTTCTAGGGCCCACCATGATGTTTATTTGAGATCCAACCTGTTCATAAGTTCACACAGACATGGAAGAAGGGAAAATTATAAATATTATCTTGATTGAAAACTTTTGTGGCCCTCATGAACTTTTTAATGGTAGGCATTCAATCCCCCATTGTTTTTTGTGGTGGGGTCCACTTTTGCTTTGAATCTGCCTCATTCTTTGGCTCATACCATAAAATGATCTCTCCAAATGGATGAACGGTTTAGATATAACACATACATCATGGTGGGTCCACAGAACTTGGTGACGTCCCTAGATATAACACATTTTTTCGCTCCGAGTAACTCGTACTCTTAATCGTACTAAATAAACTCTCTTGGGCCCACTATGAATGTATGTGGTTTATCCACGCCATCCATTCGTTTTCCAAATCATTTTAGTGGTTAATCCCAAAATTGAAGCATATCCAAAGCTCAAGTGGATCACACCAAAGGAAACATTGAGAATAACGATTCCACCATTGAAACCTTCATAGGGCCCATAGTGATGTCTATTTGTCATCAAAACTGTTCATAAGATCATTAAGCCATGGATGAAGGTAAAACATAAAACATCAGCTTGATCCAAAACTTCTGTGGCCCCTAAGAATTTTTCAATGGTATATGTTCAATTCACACTGTTTATTGTGGTGTGGTCCACTTGATGTTTGGATATGCTTCATTTTTTACATGAAGCCCTAAAATTATAGGGTAAAATGGGTGGACAAGGTGGATAAAGTACATAAATCATGGTGGGCCCTATAGAGTTTTTACTCAGTATGCAATACGCTTTGGGATTCTTCCCGATGAAGTCATGGGTGTGCAACTTCCATGGCTTGGTGCTCTGTGGGGCCCACTATGATGTTTTTTTGCCATCCAACCTCTTGATTAGGTCATACAGACCTAGAATGAAGCGAAAACACAATTATCAGCTTGATCGGAAACTTTCATGACTCTTAAA
Organism: Magnolia sinica; assembly: GCF_029962835.1. Taxonomy (NCBI): domain Eukaryota; kingdom Viridiplantae; phylum Streptophyta; class Magnoliopsida; order Magnoliales; family Magnoliaceae; genus Magnolia; species Magnolia sinica. The sequence goes on along the minus strand of NC_080583.1, from coordinate 59,530,277 downwards.
AAAATTTTGATGGTGGGATTCAATCAATATTGTTTTTTTGATGTGGTCCACTTGAGATTTGGATCTACTTCATTTTTGGGACCATGCACTAAAATGATTATCTGAAACGGATGAATGGGGTGGATTTGTCATAGCAATAAAATTGGGCCCCACACGGTAAAGATAACACAGTGTTACCCATGTAACATCGAGCGGCTGTGGGGTCATCTTGATGTATGTGACTAAATCCATGCCGTCCATCTGTATTGAAAACTCATTTTAGGGCATGATCCAAAAAATTGAAGCAAATCCAAAATTTAGATGGACCATAGTATAGGAAACAATAGTAATTGACCATTAAAATTTTTTGTGGGCCACAAGCCTTAGATCAATATGATATTTGTGTGGTGATGCAGGACAATTAACCACTTGCTCTAAAAGCTCAAACTAATAGAGCATGGCGAAATAATCCTGGCAGAACCCTCCTCGTGGGCCCTAAATCCATGGGTTCCTCCTCACACCACCCACCCGCCTGACACGGGCCCCAAATCCATGGGTTCCACAAGTTGCCCACCCTGAGTGTGCCCCTGCATCCCACAAGCCACTCCACTCGAGTCCGATGTGAAAATGCCCCCACATTAATCACCCCCGGTGAGGAGTCTCAAACACAAAACATCCCACTCTGATACCAATTTGATGTAGGACAATTAACCACTTGCTCTAAAAGCTCGAACTGATAAAGCACTGCAAATTAATCACTTTATCTCATAGCCCTGGCCCTAAATCCGTGGGTTAGGTCATCGACTAAACCCTCCTTGTGGGCCTCAAATCCATGGGTTCCACCTCACATGACCCACCCACCTCACACGGGCCCCAAATACATGGGTTCCGTAAGTGGCCCACCTCGAGTGCCTGCTTCCCACAAGCCACCCCACTCAAGTCCGGTGTGAAAATGCCCTTGCATTATTTGGTCTCTTCATATAGGTCTTTGTGACCTATAAACAGATTGGATGATAAATAAACATTCCAGTGGACTCCATGAAGTTTTTAGTTGTGGAGATTCAATCACGACCGTTTCCTATGGTGTGGTCCACCTAAGATTTTAGCATGCTTCATTTTTTGGATTATGATCCAAGGTCTCACCTAATCCGCTCTAGGGTAATACCCCTGGAAGGACCCGGATTGCCTACTAAAGTTGTTAGTAGTGCTCCATGGGACCCACCATGATGTTTGTTTTTATCCATGCCATTCATTCATTTTTTTCATATCATTTTAAGGCATGAGCCAAAAAATTAGGAATATCCAAATCTCATGTTAAGCACAATACAGGAATCAGTGGTGATTGAACGCCACCATTAAAAACTTCTTTGGTGTCATAAAAACTTTGGATGAAGCTGATATTTGTTTTTTCTTTCAATCACCACTGTTTCTTGTGGTGTGGTCCACTTGAGATGTGGATCTGTCTTATTTTTGGGCCCAAGCCATAAAATAATCTTTAGAAATAGATGGACGGCGTGGATAAAACATATATATATATATATATATATATATATATATATGATCTCCCGGTGGAAGTGATTAGTGATGTTGGGCCCCAGAATGTCACTACTCCTAGAGGTAGTTGAGGTGGATTCCTTTAAATGGCTGAAGGGTAAGTCTGGTTCATTCTCAGTTTGGTCTCTCTATCATCATTTGATTGAAAATGTAGCTAATGAGGACATCTTCCCTACGTCCCTTCTTTAGCATTAGGGTGCTCCATTGAAGGTGGTGGCTTTTGAATGGCTCGTAGGAAGAAATAAAGTGTTAACAATCGATAATATGTGCAAAAGGAAGATAATTCTTCCAAATATATGTTTGAATTCCTTCAGGGAAGGGCGGAGATTTGAGTTTGCTACCAATTTTTTGGGCTTTATGGTGGGAAAGAAATGAGTGTTGTTTCAGGAATAGAAAAGGAGCAATGGGCGTTTTTTTCCAAAGGGCGATTCTTAATATAAAGAAGTGGGCGGAAGCCTAGATTTCTGAGCGTGATGCATTTATTTTATTGGAGGTTTGAGATGTCTATTTGTACATGGGTCCTTTTTCTCTCTTGCGTTGGAGCTATTTTTGACTCTGGGTTCTCTTGTATATTTGGTTGAGGCCTTGTGTATATGAAATATCATCATCGTTTCAAAAAAGAAAAGAAAAAACATTTGCTTGTCAAAATGAATGTCAACAACACATCCCCCATGGACCCCGATGCATGCACGTGAGATTCCCTTGCACACCAGTTCGTAGTTGAGGCCTTGTGTATATGAAATATCATCATTGTTTCAAAAAAGAAAAGAAAAAACATTTGCTTGTCAAAATGAATGTCAACAACACATCACAATGGGGCCAACCCCATGGACCCCAATGCATGCACGTGAGATTCCCTTGCACACCATTTCGGAGAGGCTCACGTGAGATTCCCATGCACACCAGTTCGTAGAGGAGCCTCTCTCTCTCTCTCTCTCTCTCTCTCTCTCTCTCTCTCTCTCTCTCTCTGGACACACACACAAAAGATCCAATAGGATCAACTGTACCAACAGTCGACCTACTGAGAAGTCCACCATGATTTGTGTTAGATATCACAGCTGTCCATCGTCCACAACCCCTGAAGAAAATAGGACCCCTCAAAAATAAGTTGGATCAGGAACTGTGGTGGGCACAACATCTGGAACAGTGTAGAATTATGTAGGAAACCACTAAATCGTGTGTTCTGGCCCACCTGAGTTCAGGAATGACCTGATTTTTGGGTTTTCCCTAATTTAGGTGGGCTCGGCAGAATGAATAGATTAGATGATGCATAAACTACATGTTGTGCGCCACAGTCCATTTGTGGGCATCCCCTCTTCATTGTTTCCTGTGATGCAGCCCACTGGAATTATGGATCAAGCTGAATTTTGGGCCCTGGGCCTAAAAAGAGGGACGTGCCAGCTAGACGGCTTGAATTTCCAGTCCATATCATGGTGGGCCCCACAGAGGTCAACACCAACACAATTACGGTAGTGTTGACACTACTGGATCGTTTTACACAAACACACATAAGCATTTGCATCCACATTGCTTCAACTTCAGAGTCTATACCAAAGGCATACAAGATATTGTAGTGCATTATGTCATAGAACAAATCAGCACACAAGATACAACGTCAAAAAGATATTCAAGTCTTCTACCAGCATACACTGAATTGCATATGTGAAGGTGGTGTAAATGTGGAATTGGGAGGTGGGTGTGTATGTGTGTGTGGATATCTTATGGTGTGTAAGGTCACTCAAAAGTGATGATCAACATATGCAAAAGGTTAGCTCATCGTGATGGGATTTTGGAAAGATACAAATGGAAGCATACTTTTCAAATTTGAAAATAATTCTCTGAATCTGAATAAGGGTTGACTCAATGAGTAGATTTCCGATTTCTAGAATAAAACCTAAAATGAGTGTTTCAGGTCTTATAACTTAGATCAAAGCCACAAAGGATAACATTATTGATGCCAATCTTCCTCGAACAGAAGAAGTCTCTCCACAATCTATCTTGAATGAAGAATGGATGCCCAAGCAAATCTAGATCTCACTGTAGGACTAAGATCTAGATCAAGGGTTGAGATCAATTCAAAAGATGGAATATAGAAGCAATGAGAGAAGATAAAGAATTCTTCCACTTTCTCTCTCACACTCTCTCTATTCTCTCCTCTTTTCTCCTTAGAAAATGTGCAAGAAGAGGGGGAAGGGTGGGGCTCTCCCTCCTTCCCATCTTCTTTCTCTTTCTTCCTTCTTTCTCCTAGGAGTGGCACAAAGGTTCCATTCTCATTCTTGGTTCCACCAACAACGATAGTTGCCAAATCTACATACATGACAAATTGTAGGTCTCAATACCCACTAGAATATCACAGACCTCATCCTCCTTTGAATCATTAATCCAAATCAGGTTAAAGAATACAAGCAATGCCAAAACATTGTGATCCCTCTCCATAGAAACAACATTGAAATACTGAATAGCCCATCTAATCAGATCCATCTTTTTACAGAGAAAAAATGCTGTAAAAAATCATCTAAATAAGGATTCTAAAGTTACCGTACCACATATTACATCCTTCCAAAGTTTTGCCAAGAGCACCATAGATCCCAGGTTCCACTTCCCTATAGCACTGTAACCAAGAAAAGGGTGTACCACAAGTTTCATTCAAAACCTTTCATTCAGAAGAACATGTTGATAACTTCGAGTGTAGCAAACCATAAAAATGTACGGAGGCAAATTCATTCAACAAAAATATACAACACAATAGGCGATGAACTATAAAACACTTACATCAATAGCTTCATGCACATCAGGCTTGCCTTGGGTTATATTTTCTCCAATTCTCTGATATCCTCTGCTCTCAAGTGTTAGCTTGCAATTGCAAGAAATTACTAGAATACCTGATAGTATAAACTGAAAATAGATTCTCATTCTCAATGCATACATGTAGTATGCTAGTTCCAGGAAGCACACCTGAACCCAGTTGCCACAGACATCTTGATCTTAAGTTTTTCCTCATATGGAAGACTGAAAAACTTGCGCATCACATCTCTAACCTCTTTGAGGAGGGACTCAGGAACACCATGGCCCTTCTGATCAAGAACAATAGCATCAACCAAATAAGAAATAGATTAGGTTAATGAATAAATGAAATTTGTATGGAAAAAACTGAATATTGTGGGGAAAAAAAAAAAAAGAGGCAAAATAATTACTGGATTTTAGCATTTTTACATTATCAACATTGGATGATTTACGTACTACCACTTGATTTTGCAGAAAAAATTAATATGGTGCTTGATGCATCCAAGCAACGCATAAAGAGTCCATGATCAATAGAATCTGATTGGACCTGTGACCACAGCCCCAATCGGGTTGGGATTTCGTTTCTGCTCCTATAGATCATAAATGCGAAGTATTTAATGTGTTGTATAAAAGCATCTTAAGGATAGTGTATGAGGAGATATAAGTGGATTTAAATGTCTTCGGTAGTAGTAAATGACTGTGGACAACAGCCAAATGTGATCCTTTCTGGAGTTTGTGCAGAAAACTATCCCATATGCATGCATAAGGTCCATACTAATGCTATAGAAGGAAGAACACTTGAATGTGGAGTCTTCATGCAATACTGTGAGGTTAGAGGAGATAAACATGTAGACCCAAAGATCATCATACATCTGTGCCAGAAGACCATATGCATGGTTGATGGAGTTAAAGTGATTCAGACCCTTAGTTGTTTGGTTAGCTGTTATCCATTAAGTAGCTGAGTAGAAAACGTCTCTGTAGACCAATAGAATTTGAGCATTGGTTTCCTAATTAGAACTTCGCTAACCACACCACGTGTGCAATAAAGCTGAGGTACACGCCACAAAAATTTTCTAGCAGGGCACAATACATCTGAGATCAATTCCATCCATCAGAACGACACCACTATATTGATGCCCTAGTCCAAGGATCAGGTTGTTCTAATCATCAGATGCGCCATCATTAGCAAAAAAAAATGTACAGTTCTAAAAAACTTGGCTGAAGTTTTCTGACCCATCCACCTGTTTCCAGTATTGAGCCTCACATGCTCAGTGGACTAGATTTATTTTTGGGATAAGATGTACAAAGTCAGACCAATGATGGATGTATAGGATCTTGTACCTATCTATCATGTGGGCACATGTGTGGTGTGTACAATCATGGTGTGCCATAACGGCCGTTGCAGGGCCATAAAGGTTGTTATGTAAAGGTAACGGTGGCAATTGTTACACATTACAGGGTCGTAACGGCTGTTATGGGAAAAATTGTAACTGTCATTATGGCCTCCATAATGGCCCATTATGCCCCCCATAAAGGACTTAACAGCCCCAAACGGTCCATTACAGGGCAGATATAGGTTTCTTGGATTTTTTTTAATAAAAAAAGAGACCACAATGGCCGTTACGGAGACCACAACGACCATTACGGCCCTTATTATACGGGTAATGGTGGTGGCCATTACGGCCACCATTGCCATTATGGAATACCTTGGTGTACATGAGCTTTATTGCATACAAGTATTATGGACCTAGCAAAGCTCTCCTAATTAACTATGCAAGTAGTAGTTTTTGTATTTGTTATTATTATTATTATGATTTGGTTGCAATAACCAGTAGGCTTTCATTCTAGGCATTTGGTTTAAATTGCATACGAACATATAGGGATGGATTTATTTGTTGCAATAAATATTGCTTCCTTTTCTTGATTTCCTGCCATGGGAATTGTTGATCGTGAATCGAGTGAAGCTAATTTGTGGCACACGCATTAAGGATTCAAACTTCCAAATTGGCATGAATTCATCCGTATTAAAAAGTTCAGATTTTTTTTTTCACAGTATGCCAAAACGGTTATGTAATGGTAATGGTAGTAACTGTTATGTATTACGGGGTTGAAACACATCATAACAGTAACAGCGGTGGCCGTGTTTACCATTATGGAACACCATGGATATTTTTTTTCCAGTCTAACTGCATCAATTTTTGTATCAAAGAAAGTCTTTCCAGGGTTTCTTTCTTCCCTTTCCATTCTCTTCTTCAACTAAACCCTAATTAGTCCTTTTCCTTAAATCTGCAATACATTTAACACAGTTACCCCAACCCTATCCCAATTTCATCCCCGAAACTTATTCCCAATCATCCCGACATCTGAAACCCAAACTGCAACCCTCCTATAAATGTAAGACCCTTATTGACAGTCCATCTTCCCTGTAAAACACTAACCACAGCCCCAAGATTCCATCCCCAAACCTTCATAAATCCCCCATTTCCAAATCCTAAAAATTGTACACATATAACCCCACCCATAGCACCAATTCTGCTCCGAAATCTGAAAGCTTATACCCAGTTAACAAATACTAATTTACAGTTTTTACACCCCAAACACTTTGCCCGAGCCCATAATCCAGCTGTACACCTTATAATACATTTAACCAACCCTTTGACCAATTCACTGCCTTCATCCTCAATCCAACTCCATCTGCAGCCACCAATCCCTGTTTTCATGAGAAACTAAATCCTTAGTTGCATGAAGCATGATGCCACGTGGCAACAGATTCAGGCACAGGAATGGGGAAGCGTGTATTTTCAAATGTTAGAAACTATAAATGGCTAGGAAGCAGGAGCAAGAACTCAAGTCAAAAGAACGATTCAAAGCAAGAGTGGCACCTAGTTGGAATAATCATGCAACTTAAGTATCAACCACAAAGTCCTAACCCACAGCCCTAATCTCCACAACTCTACCAACTTTGCCCCTATAACGGTCCTTTTCACACCTAAACCCTTACAGAGCTCATAAACCTGAACTATAACTGCTCAAAAGATCCACCAAACCCAAATTATAAACCTCAACCCATCCTTTCCAGTACCACCCTCACACGGTTCCTTTACCAACCTACAATCTACCTGAAAAATCTAATCAGAGCCAGCTCCTTAAAACCCTAAAACCAATCCTAGCCCTTAAGCCAATCAATCCCAAATCTGTCCACAGTTCACTAAAACCTAACCTGTTGGCATGCAATTCCTGACCTAACAGACAGTCCCAAAATAAATTTAACTTGCATCATATTGCCTATATGAATCTGGAACCGTATATTGGATCTGGACCCAACCGTACTGTATGCTGTAGATAAACATGCAGAAACATAAAAACTGAATTATAGGAACCTGGAACTTGTCATTGCCAATCAAAGAAAAGATCCAAAAGCTTCTCAACAGTCCTACAATGAATGGATAGAACCAGTGTTTTAAGTATCGACGATATCAGCCGATATATCCCACGATATATCTTGTATCCCACCGGTGCATTATGGAAGGCACAAGTAGTGGGATATATCCCACATGTTCCATCCGGTGAGCATTTTCAATTTTTTATCCTTTTTTTTTTTTCTATAAATCATGTTAAATCAGTGTCAAATTGTTACAAAACAATCATGGATTAGGAGCTTCAATTTCGAGATTTGAATGAGATGGGCTGAGTTGCGGAAAATTGAAAAAAAAAAAATCAAAATTTTCCAATTTCTCACAAATCGGTTGCAATCTGTGTCTGAACATAAAATCAAACATGTATGTAGTAGTATTAGTATCGCGACAAGTTTCACTGGCCAGAGATACGGAAACAATATCGATATTACCGATAATATCGCTAATAACCGGAAATGCAGGGGAAACATAGGAAAAATGGTGGAATTTTCAACGAAACCCCAGGATATGTTAAAATGTACATATTTGCATATTTAGAAGAAAAAAATGCAAAAAGAATGCATACATAACAAGTTCCCATTTAATAGGGCTTTAAAAGCATGTGTTGTTGTAAGAAATCAGTCCAACCATCCCATCCAAACATCCATCGATATTGCAAAATATCAACAACACATGATATTTCACCAAGAAATCATCAACAATTGGAAAGAAAACGAAAGATTGTGGTTCAATATTGCACATGTTGCGATATCGATAATATCGAGATATTATTAATATTATCAATGACAAATAAGGTGTTCCATAATGGTAACGGTGGCCGTAACGGCCACCACCGTTACCTTTACAATACGGGGCATAACAGCTGTTATGGCCCCGTAACGGCCGTTACGGTCTCTCTTTTTTATTTTTTTATTTATTGAAAACCCCCCGAAAAACATTTATCTGCCCCATAGTGTTGATTAAAAAGTATGAAAAACAGGTATTTGTCCCGTAATATGAAAGTGCCCTTGTTTGTCAATTAAAGTGACGGTTGAATCATAAAGTCCAGTGAGCCCCACATGGAAGACTACAAGCTGAAGACTCAACGAAGGGGAAGTGTTCAAAGATCTCTAAAACACCTCAGGTAATAATCCCCTTGAAAATGTTCTAATCATTCCCAAAATCAATTAGGAAAACATCTTGGCAAGATTAGAAATATGGAAAACCAAGTTGTAAGAACATCTGGAAAAAACACAAGTTTTCTGCAACTTTCGAGTCATCGAACACTATTTGATTACATCGAAAAATGACTCAATTTTGTCCAGCAACCAAATCGAAATTCTAGAACAAAGCTCGATTACATCGAACAGGTTTCAATGACATCGAACTCACAGGTTCGATGACATTGAACCTATCTCGATGACATCGAAAATGAGCACTCAATGGTCCAGCAAGCTCAAGTTGCAAATCAGTAAAATAATCGATGAATCGAAATACGTTCAATGACATCGAATTTCAAAATTCGATGACATCAAACATGTACTTTTTTTTTCGTTAGCTTGTCAGTACACCCCACTGTCAATTGACACTTCATTGTTAGCCACCCCCACTAGGGATCGATACCAAGACCTCAGTGTTGAAACGAGGTATCTTTCACTCAGTCTACCACTTAAGCTATGGATCAGGGTGTATTGAACATGTACCTAACTTGTCCAGAGAGTTCTATTGAAAAAATCCTGAACTCTTCGATGACATCGAATTCCCTTCAATGACATTGAAATTCAAATTTCGATGGCATCGAAAGTATGTTCGATTACATTGAAAATGAACCAGACTTGTCCAGAGTGTTTTATAGAAAACATATTGAACTCTTCGATTACATTGAATTGCCTTCGATGAATTTCGATGACATCGAAGCATGTTCAATGACATTGAATAATTAAACGAGATTGTCCAGCAAGCTCCAAGCATTTTTAGAGAAAATCCCAATGCCATCGAACTGTCATTCGATGACATCAAAGGTGACCTTCGACGACATTGAACGCATACAGAGTCTGCTCGTTTTTTTACCGTTGGGATTTTTGCTTTTATATTCGGACGCTTGCTTTCTTAATTTGTATTAAGAAAAATAGTGAGATTTAAGAGAGTTATTGCTATCTGAATACCACCTACCATCTTAAATCCCTTTTCTCATGTGAATTCATCCTTCAACCCTATCTTAAATGCAATCATTGAAGAATCAATAGATTGGATTGAAGGATGAACTCCACCATTCAAGGATCTTCTAGCAACTCATTTATTGGCAAATCATTGAGCTGGAATCCTGTGAATGCTTAATATTTGGGAATCTCATCCACACTTAAAGACCGACATTTAATAGAGGAGATTCACCAAAATACCTTGACCCAACAACCGGCGACTTGTATCAGAAGCATCTATAATTGTTGCACATCAAGGGAACTGAAGACTCTTCATCAACAAGGGAGATCATCTTCAGTATATGCTAACAAGGGGCTCACTCACAAGTAATAAAGTCGATAGAGTCTGAAACCCCTTACTTGTGTAAGATCTAGTTTTAGAGTTTGTTCTCAAACTCGCTAAGACCTTTCATAGGCCTCCAATGGGAGAATACATATAGTGTCTTTATGTAGGACTTATGTGCCTTGTGTAGGCATATGATTTTGCCTTGTGTAGGCATATGAGTTTGCCTTATGTAGGCACCTAGTTCATACCTTGTGTAGGTTGTGAAGGTTTATGCTTAACCTGATTTAAAAACCATTTGATAGTGAAATCCGGCACACTCTAGGGTGGAGTGCATCAGCCAGGAGTGGAGTAGGCACGTAGCCAAACCACTATATATTGTTGTGTTTGTGATGATTGCCCTTGCTTATATGTATTGAATATGTGATTGTTTACTTTATGCATAATACATGTTTGATAAAATGCAGCACTCAGAATTCTCAATGTCTTAGAACTTCAATTTAAATGATCTTGTTATAATCCTGCTCAACTTGCATTAGATTGGTAGCATTTATAGTTTAGTAGGATTAAAGTTTTAAAAAGTCCGATTCACCCCCTTCTAGGACACTTTGACATACATCCAGACTTCAATAGTAGCAGTCATACCACAATTTCATAATAGACCATTACAGGGCTATTATGGCCTTTATAGGGGACGTAACGTGCCGTTAATGGCAATTACAGGTCATTTTTTTCCATAACGGCCGTTACGACCCCGTAACGTGTAACGGTTGCCACTGTTACCTTAAAAGTAATGGCCTTTATGGCCCGGTAACGGCCTTTACGGTACACCATGATGACAAATTGAACACTAAATACAACTATGTGCCCATGAAAAAAAAAAAATATTTTTTGAAGGTTGGCGATATTATTGAAATACCTTCGATACACTTATGATTCAAGCATTACCTAGAATTTACATAGTCAAAAATATTGGCGATACATTGGCGATATTGATGCATTGGTAATACAAGCAGCAAGTAGAATTTACATAATTGAAAATATTGACGATTACATTAGCGATATTGATATGTTGGCGATACTTAGTGATACATTGTTAATACCTGAAATTTTTTATACTACCAGCATTATCGGTATCACTACTAGTGTTATCGGTATTGCTGAGCTGGAGATAAGGATAATATCGGAGATATTTCAATAATATCGGAGATAATTCGAACATCAGGCGTATCAAACAAAATCGAAACAATGTGAAATTGATCTCATTCATAAGCTTATTAACTTTTTAATGAGTCCAATGTTATGTAATACAAATGCTATTTGAGTACGTTATGGCCATTTTTTAAGGGATGTGTATAGTTGTGACATAATTACAAGTTAAGAATATGATTGAATCTTATTGGTTGTTGACATTTAAAATCAATTTTATTGGGCAAGACGTTTGTAGACACATCATAAGTATAGGTTTGAGAGTAGTGTTTGAAATATCAGTATCGTGTTATGTATCATAACCTTGGGATCATTGTTTGAATTATCTCCGATATTATTGTTATCTCCAGCTCGACGATACCGATAACACTGGTAGCGATATCGATAACACCAGTAGTATTAGAAATTCCAGGCATCAGTAATGTATTGCTAAATATCACCAATATTTTCAATTATGTAAATTCTAGGTGTCGCTTGTATTGCCAATGTATCGATATCGCCAATCTATCAACAATATTTTTTTACCGTGTAAATTCTAAGTGACGCTTGTATCACAAGTGTATTGGCGATATTTCCATAATATCACCAATATAGAGATATCACGAAAAGTTTGTTTATGAAAAAAAAAATTTATATTTCAAATTTTTTATGAGCACATTGTTGTATGCAGCTTTCAAATATTATCGTTATCGCAACATGCGCGATATCAAGACCATAATTTTTCGTTCATTTCCAATTGTCAATGATTTCTTGGCAAAATATTGTGAGTTATCGATTTTCTACAATATCGATGGATGTGTAGTTGGAAGGTTGCATGGATGATTGGATGGGAGGGATGGGATGGTTAGATTATTTCTTACGACGACACATGCTTTTAAGCCCCCATTAAATGGAAACTTATTGTGTATTCATTCTTTTTGCAATTTTTTTATTCCTAAATATACAAATATGTGTATTTTAGCATCTTCTGAAGTTTCACTAAAAATTCTACCGGTTTCCCCTATGTTTTCCCACATTTCTAGTTATCAGCAATATTATCGGCGATATTGATATTGTTTCCGTATCCCCAGCCAGCGAAACTTGTAGCCATACCGATACTTCGAACACTGGATATGCCAAAAGTTACACAGAAGTGCTGGAAATGGTATTTGGGACATTATATAAATAGCTAAAAACTTGGAAAAAAATATCTAGAAAGAAATTATGTTGAATCAAGAGTCACTAAGAAATCTCATGTGGGACCCACAATGGTGGCCCACTCTTTAGGCAATCATGCTCATGGTTTGCATACCTTCATGTGACGTACTAAAAATCCACACCTTTGGACGATTCGATTGCAGGCTGTATGAAAAGTGACCATTAAGATTGGTTTGGCCGACCTGTGGCCCACATCACATAATTTCAGCGAATGCCTTCGCTAGAAAGCACCTCATACTCCCCATTCTCCACCATCATTTGGATAGAAGGGCCCAATTTCTATACATTACGATCCTTATCTAAAAGCCCGTGGAGGAAGCCATTAAAAGGTGATTTAACCAAATGCAAACCAACTCGTAGCCAATTGTCTTGGCTATTACTTTATACGAACTACTACTTATATTGATTGGCCTGAAATTCCTCACCAAGATGCACCATCACTTTTAGGAATGAGGGTCATAGAATAAATACCTTTAAGGCCCGTTTGGGTTGTGTTCGAATTTTTTTAACACAGTTATCCAACACAATGGTGTTGGAACAGGCTTGTATAAATGGACTATTTGTTAAATTATCTATTGTTTATCAAACATCCTATCTGGACAAGCATATATGGCTCTTGTACACATTAGGCACATTAGCATTTATGGACATGTGGCGCACAAGTAAATTAATAATGACATGCGGAACATATGGGTTACTTCGAGATGCATGGCATGTACAATGGCATATGTGGCACATGCATCGTATATGCACATGGGTATTGGCATATGTGGCGTATGTGGCATATGTGAGGCGCTTGAAGGTCGAATGTGGAACATGAAGGATGGTTGAATATAAGAAGTCTCATTTATGGCACATTCATACATGCGGCTTGTTTGGTAAATGTTGTACATGCACCATGCATGCATACAAAAGATTGCTAATTCATGTATTTATGGAAAATTGGCTAAAACAAACTTTGTATGGATTGCCAAATGCACAATAATAACTAGTTTTTTGGACAGCTATATCTTTGGTTTTATTGGAATCAGTGCCATATCCAAATAATTGTTGTTGACAAAACATAGACATAAGCCCTACCCGAGCAAGACTGTTTGAATGGAACTTTTTCAGTAATTAAATGGCCCCTCACTGATTTAGGCTCCATCCTGCAATTCTCATGATCTTCATCAGCTCATCTTTGACCAAAGCCAAAAGCTTGGTCAACTAGTTCTAGGGCCTTACAACTTCCAAAGTCAAACACCGCTCTCCTTTCAATTTTCTTCTAACAAACAACCATGCCAAACCAAATGGAATTAAAGCACATTTCATTATGTCTGGGTCCTTGACAATGATTTCACCCCAATAGTCATTTTAATGCTACTAGTGTCTTGTCCAATTAGAATACGGTGAAAGAAACATGTAATTCTACCCCTTTCTTGCAACCACAAGTCTCTGATTGTCAGTTTCCATGAGATCTATAGGAATATCTCACGGAACTAATTTCTTGGATCACCTCTTCTTGTCCTCTCCATGTTATAGAGATCCATTATATGCATTTCATAAACCATGTAGGTCATTTTCTTTTGGAATCCACCTCTCCTTAACATCAATCCAGCCAAAACACACATAATTCTATTCCTTGATCTTCCTTTCAGAATTTGGAGCTCTCAAAACAATTTGAATCCCTCACATCTCTCCATTGGATCATTATTCCTCTATTATTCCACCCTCCCACGAAACTTTAAGCATCTGCACCACACAATTTTAAACTTGATAGTCTCCGACATATTTAGAGAGTGCTTCAAGACCAGTCAAGGAAATGAGGACTGAAACCCCTGCAAAGTAGTTCTCCATATGTTAGACAGCACAAATCTGTTGGCCCTGCACATAATTAGATATTTTTCTTTTTTCTTAAGATGGTACATAATCGAATTATCCTGATAGTTTGAACAAAGAAAGCACTTTCTATAGGAAGGTCAATGAGTTCCATATTCCAAACGAATGTTGAAGATTGTCACTACACGAAATATTTTCCAACCACCTAGTCTTTTGTCGAGGAAGTGAAAATAAATAAATAAATAAAATAAAATAAACAAAATACTCCCCCCAAATACAACTGAGCAATCTTCATCTTCTGTAAACTTTTGATAGCTCAACCCAAAAAACTACCTCAAACATTTCAAGATTTAGCACATAGATGATAGACAATCCATTTAAACCCACCTTCCTTCATTACTAATCTGATATAGCCCCTCCCATCAACTCTCCTTCTACACCAATCATTTTCTCCTTCCAGATCAAAAGCAACCTCTCGATTTGCCCGTCACCGGTTTAAATGACCACTGCAAGTTGTCTCAAATATCCCAAACAAACGAATCTTCAAACATTTCCAATTTAGTCTCTTGACCTAGCAGAACATCCTTTTATTAGCAACCATTTATCCACACAAAACTCTACTTGGGAGACCCTAACCCCCTCACTTTCGAATACCCTTTCTTCATTATAGAATATAGATGTCTACCTCAAGCCCCTCTCATTATACAATCACCTATATCCTTCCCTTTGGTTCATTTCTCGTAGTTCACTAAGGAATTTAAGTTACCCAGATTCTATTCTTCTTGAATCCAATGTTTTAAATATCAAAAATATTGGCCGATATGATATATCCCACGATATATCTTATATCCCGCTTGTTCGATATGAAATGCACAAGTAGTGTCAATATATCCCACATGTTCAATCCAATGAAAATTTTCAATCTCCGGTCCCTTTTTTGTTGAAATCATGTTAAATCAACGTCAAATGGTTACAAATCCATTGGTTCTTCATGTTTTGCATGAAAAATCATGGAGTTAGAGCAGATTTGATTTTGATATCCATTGGTTCTTCATGTTCTCCGTGTTTTTTTCGAAAATTTCCTTCAACCAGTTGTCAATTGAGATTAATTTCGAAGTATTTAGGAGTATTTGATGAAATGATCATCACACACACTCTAATTTCGAAATTTGAGTGTAGGTGGTCCAATTTGGGAAATTTTGGAGAAAATTCAAAATTTCCCAAAGTGCTTGCAATGTTGCACTCCCAGTGTTCAAAATATCGATATTGCGTTACGTATCGCATTCATAGGATACAGATACGTATTGGTTATCACATGGGATAGATCGGTTGTATCATGTAATGTATCGCTGTTGTTGGAAACATAGGGAAACATTGGGAAATTGGTTGAATTTTTCAATGAAATCAAGCACGTATGAGGGCTGATCTATTATCCTCATCAATTTTCAGAAAATAAAATTTATTTTTAAATAAAAATAATAAAATTATTTTAAAAAAAAATCAAAATTTCCCTTCAACCAGCTGTCAATTAAGACTAATTTCGAAATATTTAGTAGTGTTTGATGAAATAATCATCATATGCACTCTAAATGTTATGCATTCAATTTGAATATAATGTATAAGCTCAATCAGACAGTGCCTAGCTTAGGACCCTATACAAAGAAAACCTATTATGTGCACTTCTTTTTTGAGATGTTATGATTTAAAAGTGTGTATTAAGGTCTTTTGAACAATCCCCGAAGTTTCATTGAAAAATTCAACCATTTTCCCAATGTCTCCCATGTTTCCCAAAAAAGTTTGACAAATTACCCGATGCAAACTATATATCCCATGTGATAATCGATACATATCTATATCCTAAGGATGCAATACATAACGCGATATCCATATTTCAAACGCCGGCCCTATCTACTCACCAAGTGGGCCACACCATATAAAAGAATATCCAACCATTGATAAATAGCAAAAAACAAGGGCTCCACTCAATGAGTGTCTGTTGTTGAGTTTTCCAAAAGGTGATTCTTATTATGGGGCCCACCTTCAGATGTCATATACGCATGAAAGGTTAGACGTTATTAGCCGGTTGAACCATAAGTCTAATAAGTTGCTCCCTCTGTCCCTCCCTCCCTTCTTCCCTCTATCTATCTACACACACACACACACACACACACACACACACACACACACACACACACACAGAGGGTTTTGCTAACATCCCCACCTTCACAGGGATGTTAGCAGCATCCCAAAAGCCTTTTAAATGGCACACGGGGTGACCTATTGTCGATCCAAACTGCTCATTAATTCATACAACTAGGAGCAAGCCATTGTGCAAAAATCATGCCAAACAAGTGGTTCGAAGCTTCCAATCACTAGCATGAAAATGGACAATCAAGATTGACAAGAGAAACAATAATCATTATCTCAAAACATATAGTAGAGAGATCCCACTTTGTATTTTTTATGATTCTAAACTAACACTTTAATTTGATGATTTGGCTCGTAAACAATGGGCAGTTGTAACATATTGAGGGTTACTATCATCTGATTGGTGTGATTCTTGCACCAAGGCTTGCATCTTTGTATGAATGAATGAATGGTTCAGATTGATGATAGGTCATCTCGTGTGTTGTTTAAAAGGTTTGGGGGCATTGCTAATGCCCCCATGAAGATGGGGGCGTTAGCAAAACCCAATACACACCCACAAACACAATATGAATACATAAAAGTAGCAATCCCTTGCAAACCATACCGCGGAAGACCTTAAGTGTGGTCTTAAGTGGTTGACAGCTCAAGTGAGCCCCATCAAGATGTTTATGTGAAATCCACCCTAACCACCAGGTGTGTCACCCCATGTTAAGCCCAGGGCCCATATATCAGCCCTATCCGTGATCAGGTGTGGGCCACACCAAAAGAAACAGTTGGGAGAGACATGCACCGTTGATTTTTATGGGGCCCTCCATGATGATTATGTGAAATCAGCTTGAGCCATTAGATGACATAAAAAAATTTAGGCATGGGTCCCAAAAACCAAGTGGGCCATACCAAGGGAAACAAATTTGGACGGTGAGTGTCGTTGTATACACTATTTCTAATCATGTGGTCCACTTGAACCACGGATGAGGCTGGTTTTTCAGATCTAAGCCAAATTTGGATTATTCACCTGATGGTTGAGTGGATTGTAAAAGAACATGGTTGTGGGGGCCACCCCAACTACATGACCCTTTATGTAAACGTAAATGGCTTATGAGAGGGCTTCTATAGTGAGGCGCTCACACCATTTACCGTAGTGTGAAGACTCTATGGGGCTCTCTATGATGTATGTCTTATCCATGCCGTCCATCCATTTTGCAAGCACGTTTTAGGGCATGAGACTAAAATTGAAGTACATCCAAAGCTCAAGTGGATCACACCACAAGAAGTAGTGGGAATGACTACCTACCATTGAAAACTTCTGTGGAACCACAAGTTTTAGTTGATATTTGTGCTCTCTTCATTCAAGTCTGTGTGTTTCAAGTTTGTGTGTGACCTAATGAACAGTTTGGATGAAAAATAAACATCATTATGGGCCTTAGGATGGTTTTAGAGGTGGACGTCATTATCCCCACTGTTTCTGCGATGTGGTCCTGTGAATGCTCCTGCCCGAGCAATGCACCTCACTTCCTCAGTTTTCGGAAATGCGTTCATGCCTTGAGGTGTGGTATTGACTCAAGCAAGAGAATGCATATAATCTGGAGTTGCCACAAGCCAATGAAACAAAAAAAATCTATGGCCGGCTAGAAACCAAAGAATCTCTTATGGGTTGGGGAATCGTAAGACTCCCCAACTCGAGTTACTCCTACAATTGGTCAACAACCCAAGATTATAAGGGCCTTGGTGACAAAAAAAAAGGTTAAGCATCCTTTTCCACTAGCACAAGGCGCAATCTCCACTTTACGGGACTTTTGGATTTCGCGATGATTTAACCAAGTTCCAAAAAATATATATACATCTGAATCAACCTACAAAGATGCTATGCTCAAGTCAAGCTAACTAACCAAAGTAAAAGTAAAAGAAAGCGGAAGCAGTATCATAAGATAT
Organism: Magnolia sinica; assembly: GCF_029962835.1. Taxonomy (NCBI): domain Eukaryota; kingdom Viridiplantae; phylum Streptophyta; class Magnoliopsida; order Magnoliales; family Magnoliaceae; genus Magnolia; species Magnolia sinica. Next base: position 59,511,780 of record NC_080583.1, on the reverse strand, counting down.
GCAAGATGAATGTGTAGACTGGAATGTTGGCTTGGTTGAGAAGTAAGAAGGAGAAGGGGCGACCAGATACTCTTCGATCAAAGAGATACTTGGGTATCCCCAACTCCAACCATACTCAAGGACTTCAATGAACTTCTTTCTTTCAGAATTCTCTCTTGTTTCTCTCTTTTGAATCTAGCAAGCTACAAGCGTAGTTGAGGGTGCTTGGAGAATGCCTAAAAGAGACCTCCAAAACACCCTTCTTTAACATCCCTAAGCTTCACCAAGCTTCCTCGAACATTTTTTTTTCACCATACCAAGTGAGGGGAAATGCCCCTGTATATATAGGCAAGACCAGCTGCTATCTAATGGTTGCCAAGGTATTCCGTAACGACTGTGGAAATATATGTAATTTTTAGTGTGTGTATGCATGTTGTGTACTCCAGTGTGTGTGTGTGTGTGTTAATCATTAGACTAACCATAACACAACCCATTGCCCTACCTCTCTCTCCCTCTCTCTCTCCCCTTTCTCTTCCCTTCCAACTACTGTTTTCTCCTACATTAGATTTCTACTTAGTATCAAAGCGTGCGATTTGGGACCTGATCACAGCCTATGGTAGTGGGGCCCACTGCTGACGTCATTCGTACATATAGATGACATCAGCATTATACGGTCGGTAGTCTTTTTGGAGCAAGAAAGTATGGGATCTGGTATATCTGGATTTTAGAGGAATAATAGTGATTTTTTTGAGGTGTTTTTCATGGTGTTTCGAAAGAGAAAAATTGGAAAAGTCCAAATTTCACTGTTTCCTGCTGAGTTGTTTTTTTTTAAGGATTTTCAGGCAAATGTTCCACGTGGGGTAGGTGCGGTTGATCAAGAGAAATCTCCATATACAAGTATCACAAAGTTTCATCAAAGCATGTTTCATGAGAAGTCGTTGTCAACGGCCCTTGTTTTTGGATCTTTTGCTGGGATTTCTTTATTTTCCCTTTTTTCCGATGTTATGGGGCTGCGGTGTAAACTCATGTTGTTGGGATTACGAAGTTGAAGTTCTTGGTCCGTGTCTAAAAGTAAACTGCACACACAAGGTGTTAGATGTAATGCTTCACTCGACTTTTCATAGGGGATTTTTACAAGTGGTGGATCTTTTCTTCTCAGTTCATCATCTCCTCGTTTATCAGGCCTTTGTTGTTTGTTGTGAGTGTAGTTCACTCACATTGTGTTGCATGTGATGCACACGTCTGCACATGCTAATGTATGTGTGTTCTCTCAAGTGTGTGAGTGTTGCACGTGATGCACACTCATTTAATGTGCATGTTGCACTTGTTGTAAAAGAATTTGCATGTGGATGACAAGTTTGTGACTCGATAGTTGTTGAGTTTAGTTATGGCCGAGAACTTGAAGAGAAGATTCAACCGATGAAGGAAGCTCAATCTACAGTTTATATCCTGCCATGTTGTGTTTGAGGGGGGAGCAATGATCCATACTCATCATCACTATCTTCTTTGTATGTATTCCAAGCTGGGCATGCGATATACATGCTCCAACTGGAGGGGGAGTGGGAAAATATATGTAATTTTTTGTGTGCATATGTACGTCGCTGTGTACTCCAATGGAGCATTGTGACCTTCCTTCAGACTTAATATATATATATATGTTTGTGTGTGTGTGTGTGTGTTAGTCATTAGACTAACCATAACACAATTTGTTACCCTAACTGTCTCTCCCTCTCTCTCTTCCCTTCCAGCTATTGTTTTCTCTTGCATCATATTTCTACTATGACCACCATCGTTACCTTTACGATACGGGTGGTAACAGCTATTACAGCCCCCATAACAGTCGCTATGGTCTCTTTTTTTATTAAAAGAAAAAACCTAAAAAAAATGTATTTGCCCTAAAACATTGGAAAAAAATCCAAAAAACCTGTATCCACCCCGTAACAAACCATTGCGGGGTTGTTATGGCCTATATAGGGGGCGTAACGGGTTGGTAATGAAGGTTAAACATCATTTTTTGCATAACGATTGTTACGGCCGTTACGACCCCATAACGTGTAACAGTTGCCACTGTTACCTTTAAGTAACGGCCTTTACAATACACCATTTCGCCACATGTCCTGATTTTGCACTTTCGAGATAGTTTCTGCCAATAACAACGATTGGTACTTGATAAGTGGACTTTCTGTATCGGCAGGAAAAGGATCATGCCCATCTTTTTGTACAAATCTTGAGGTGTTTTGGTCTACTAATCATCCCAAGTACCATCTAGCAGGTCCAAGTGAGACAAGGTGACCAACGGCTATTGGATAGCCTCCAGTCCCCTTTTGCAAATCTAGACAATTGGTTGGCTCCAAGAGGTCTTGGGGAGGCTCACTATATGTCATGTTCTGGTTTGCGATGCTTCTTTGGGTCAATCTAAAGTTCAACTAGATTCCTACGAAGTAGTCTCTCTCATTCTGGGTGGGGTGTCTACCGATACACTTGAGCTTTGGATATGCTTCAATCTTGGGCTCATGGCCTAAATGAGCTAGAGAAACATATGGATGGTGTGGATAAAACACGTACATCATGATGGGCCCCACAGAGTCTTCACAACACAATTAAGGGTGTTGGCCGCCTCACTACACAATTTGCATCCACGTAAGAAACTTTTATGTAAATTTTAGGTAAAGGGTCGTCCAATTGGGGTGGGCCCACCATGTATTTCCAAAATCCACTCCAACCAATATGTGACACTTATCCTCTAAATTGTTTCCCTTGGTGTGGCCCACCTAAATCATAGATGTGTGTGGTGCTTGGGGCCCATGCCTAAACTTTTTTGTGTCATCCAATGGGTCGAGCAAGTTTCGCATAATCATCAAAGTAGGCTTAGTCAAAATCAACAGTGCATGTCTCTCTCCCAACTATTTCCTTTGGTGTGGCCCACCTAAATCACGAAAAAGGCTGATTTTTGGGCCCTGGGCCTAACATGGGGTGACGCACCCGGTGGTCAGGGTGGATTTCACATGAACATTGCAATGGGGCTCACTTGAGCCGCCAACCACTTAAGACCGCACTTAAGCTCTCTTGGTGGTCTCATGGTCGGTTTGTAGGAGACCACCACTCCATAACATACATACATGTGTGTGTACAAACATACATACATATATATGTACCTGTATTTATACTTATATATAATGTACACACGCACACACATATTGTGCGTGTGTGTACACACATGCACACACATATGAGAGGTCTCAAGTCTAACCTATTGGGCTACAAGTTATGGTCCACCCAGTTGCATGTATGTATGTATTTATGTACATTATATACATACATACATACATACATGTGTGTGACATCTAAATGTCACAAAAAAAAAAAAAGGTTGTTCATGGGTGGACCACAAGTTATGGTCCACTGGGCGAATAACTTCCAACCTAGTAAATGTGTGTGACATCTAAATGTTCCAATAGATTGGCTCTTCCATGAGGTCAACATATTGAAAAAATCATCCCTATCTGCGCATTAAGCGGGCCACAGGATGGGAAACAACATCTAGCCAATAATGTGGCCCACTCGGCGTGTGACATATCAACGGCGCATGCACATAATAGGTTTGAGGTTGTCCATTGGGTGGACTGTAACTTGTGGGTTGGACCTAAGACCCCTCCCTCTACTGGGTTAGACCTGAGACCCCTCCCTCCCTCAAGGGTAACCTCTGGCAGCAACATCAACTTGTCCTCTATAGTGACAACAGGCAAGTTCAGCTGCTACAAGCATTGAATATAAAGATCTCATACAAAATTGTCGATGTAGACAAACATAGATGTGTATGTGAAAAGGAATATGATCAAATTGTTTTACAGATATGCATTACCAGCAACATATTTCCCAATCAATGGATCAAATCTATTCATTTTAAATAGGAGCATTTTTCATAATAATTATTTATTGAGAAATGCTCTACTAGTGTTCCAAGAGCACCATAAATTATAGTGCTCCTAGCGGCATTGCAACACTTAGGGACAGTCCAATCCATGATCCAAACTCTTCATTGGGTCCAACATACATTCATGGGCTACCACCACTAAAACATGACACCAATCTGACAAATATTAACCATTTCAGCAATGCCATTCAATATGAAAGGTCAATTGTTTACACCAAGTCCAATCAACAATTTGCTCCACCTTTATATTAGGCCCGTCATGGATAGCTTATGTTTCTCAATACAATTTTGTTAGGCAATTGTAGCCATCCAATATGTGTTAGAAAAAGGACGGGTTAGAAAATAAGTCCAAATCAAGAACGGATTTGATCATCTGATTAGCACGGTTTTTGCATGGTAGTCAATGAAATGTGACAGAGACTCGATCGGCTGATTCCGGTAGATGAATTCAAATTGGATGCTTGTATCAACTAACTACCTCCCATCTTTTCATAGGAAAAGCTACCTTACCCTTTTACATGGTTATTTATTCAGGAAGCTGCAACAAAGAAATTTTGGGCCTGTTTGGTTTTCCAATTTCCTATGAAATGAAAGGTAAATAAGCCATCGTTATTATTTCCAAGTGTTTTTTAAACAAAAATTACAGCTTGTAAATCGAGAGCCAAATACACTTGCAAAGGAAGCAGGTAAAGTAAATTGTAATCATTACATTTTTCACATTATAAAACTACGCTTTTATGGTGATTTCTGGGTGAAACAAACAATTTAGCAACATCATTGCAGTCAACTGTAAGTGATGTCACCACACAATTACAAGAGTAAATAATCATTACCCATTTACAGCCATTTACTGTTATAATTGGAAAACCAAACAGGCCCTTTGAACTCCTTCTATTTCATTGGAAACCACTCCCTATGAGCTTTTACTATTAGCAAACATATTAATTGATGAGTTATAAATAATTGGAATATCATCATTTCTTGTCCAACTCCATTACTCTTTTTCTCCATTGAGAATTGACCTTGTACACATAATTGTAATGCGTTAGTTGTATCATTATTTGTATCCTTGACTTTTTTTCAAGCATTGCTCATGATTAATTCAACATGATCTTTCTAATTTTCCAATTCTCTTATTATTTTCTTTGATTTTGTAACTTATAGTGCTCTGAGAGCATTGAAGCATTTCTCTTTTTTTATTACTGTTCCAAGATTTTGTTGAGAACTGAGTAAAAGTACGAAATACTTGTCCTGTAAAATACCACATAGAAGAACCCCGTCTCTCTACAAGCCTGATCTAACATTCTAACAACTTCCAACACGCTTTGATCTTCAACCATCTTTGGATCATTGCATTTCTTCAAGAGAGGAGAAATGTCTGAAACAAAAGGAAAGAGGGATCAAAGAAAATAACAACAAAATTGGAAAATTAGAAAGATAATGTTGCATTAATCATGAGCAATGCTTGTAAGGAGAAAAAAAAATAGTGATAAAACACATGCATTACAATTTTGTACAAGGTCAATTCTCAAAGAGAAGAGAGAGAGAGAGAGAGAGAGAGAGAGAGAGAGAGAGAGAGAGAGAGAGAGTAATAAAGTTGAACAAGAAACGATGATATGCAAAATATCCATTACTCATCAACTGATATGTTTGCTAATAGTAAAACCTCAATAGAGAGTGGTTTCCAACGAAATAGAGAGAGTTCAAATTTCTTTGTTGCAGCTTCGTGAATAAATAACCACATGGAAAGGGAAAGGTTGCTTTTCCTATGAAACGATGGGAGGTAGTCGGTTGATCCAAGCATCCAATGGAATTCATCAACCAGAATCAGCTGATCAATTCTCCACTTAAAAGGGTATGATTGCCTTTCCTAAAGATGGGAGATGGTTGGTGCAAGCATCCAATGGAATTCATCAACCAGAATCAGCTGATCAATTCTCCGATTAATGGAGGCATCTTCACATGCAAGCAAACAACAAAGAGTGATTACACATAAATTGTGTAAGTATATGTATATGTGTGTGTGCGTGTCTATGTTTATTCTATAACTAGTGGAGTACTGTAACTTTTCCCTTCAAGTAATATATATATATATATATATATATATATATATATATATATATATATATATATATATATATATATATAGGTTTTTGTGTTGGTCGTTAGACCTAACCCAATATAGTTGTTCCTCTCCCTCTTCTCTTCCTCTCTCCTTTCTTCTCTATGTTTCTTCTCTATTTATTTTTCTACTTAGTATCAAAGCGTCCAATCCGAGACCTGACTGCAACCTACAGTAGTTGGGCCCACTACTGATGTTGTCCATACGCATGGATGGCATCAACAGTGCACGTTTTCTGCATAGCTTGGAGTGGTTTTTGTGATGTTTCTATAGGAAATGATGAAGTTTCGTCAAGGTTTGGGGGTACTACGACGTCCTTTGTGAGAGATTTTCTTCTTCATGATTTGATGTTGTAGGGTTGCAAATGACTTGTAAATTCATGTGGGTGGTGATTGCAATGTTGATACTCTCGTCACAGTGCTTAGAAGATTCAGTGCACACAAGGTGTTTGATGAAATGCTTTTACCCAACTTTGCATGGGGGCTATTTACGAATGGTAGCTCTTCCCTTCACTGTTCATCTTCTCTTCCTTTCTTAGGCATGTTTATGGTGTGAGTGTCCCTCCACCCCGTTGTTTGTTGTGAGTGTAGTTGCACGTGATGCATCCTCACCTTGTATTTGTTCTCTCGAGTATTGCACATGATGCACACTCATATTTGTGAGATAATGTTATTGGCTCAATTGTTGTCGAGTTTTCTTATAGCCATGTTCTTGAAGAAAAGATTCCACAAATGAAGTGCAAGCTTAAGTCTATATCTTGCCATGTTGCATTTGAGGGGGAGCAATGTTCCATGCTCATTATTACCATTTTCTTTGTATGCATTCCATGCTAAGCATGATCAATATACATGCTTCAGCTTGAGGGGGAGTGTGGAAGTGACGCAGGACAGCCCTAATTATGATGCATGCCAACAGAGTACTGTAACTTTTCCCTTCAAGTAGTGTGTATGTGTGTGTGTGTGTGTGTGTGTGTGTGTGTGGGTAGGTGCTTGTGTTGGTCTTTAGACCTAACAAAATACAGTCGTTCCTCTCCCTCTCTACTTTCTTCTCTACATTTCTTCTCTATTTATTTTTCTACTTAAACTTGATCATTTCCCGATATTTAAAGAGATGGAGAAACATTTCCCAAACCTGACAGGTTACGCCATTCCCATGCTAGTTGCCAGTTTCCAAACCTGACATGGTTCGATGAACGAGATTAAAATTGCCCCACTAAAGAACCATATTGTGTGTGGTTAGGCTCATCATGATTGTGCCCTTAAAAGAGGAAGAAAATTTGTTGCACACCAACAACTTCAACACATGAGTGAAGTGTGGCGAAGGAGATGTGCAAGTTATAATGTATGAAGGGAGCAACATGAATGCAGCTTTGCAGTCGCAGGACATGGTTGACAAACTGAAACTTGAGACAAAAAAACAACCTTAGCCATATAAATTTGCTAGGGTTGATGGCACATCCATCTCGGCAACTAAGCAATGGTTCATGAACTTCTATTTGGGACAATATAAATAGATTAGGGGCAATGGGCATGGTTTGGACCCGGCCAGGCTAGGCCCAGTCTGGCCTGACACCATATGGCCCAAGGCCTGAGCCTGCCATCAATGTGGCCCAAGCCCAAGCCCAAGCCCGATAAAAATGGTTAGGCTCACACCCAACACATCCTAACCCGCCCAACCTGAAATTGATCAAATCCCAACCCATCGGTTGATCAAGTGGGTCACATGTGCACAAAGAAAATGAAACCAACAGTCTAAATGACTTGAGCCGGACTGGGCTGCGAGTCAAGCTAAAATGACTTGAGCTTAAGCCCAGCCCGAAAATTTATCGAGCTATATGTGCCATGCCCAAGCCCAGCCCTAGGATAAAGCCACTAGGGTCCAAGCCCGGTCCAAAATTGCATTGGGCTTGCCAAGCCAGGCAGGCCATCTGGCATGTTGACAACCTAAAGAAGACCCTATTGTGTGACGCCATCCCTAATTCCCTACAAGGTTAACATTCCTCTCAGTTGAGTCTGGCTGTATGACATGAAGTTTGACCGCTCATGTCAGAAAATTTCTGCGACTCTTTACATATGGGAGTAAACATATTGCACTAAATCCAATGAAATATGAGTGAACCTAGACAGAAAAACATGGCTTCATGCCTTCATCAATGCTTGGAATGCCACAATTCATGGAGAGAGCTGGGAGATAAGAGTGATGTACGTCTTGATGGGGCATGAAGGTAAACCAAAGCAGAAAGAGAATTCTACCACTCCCCCACCTATGCTTTTGTCTCAATTTCAAGATTTGATTCATGAAGAATTGCCAAATTAGTTGCCACCTATGCTTGATATTCAGCATTAAATAGATTTGCTGCCATGAGCACCGTTGCCTAATCTTGCTAAACACTAAATTAATTGGATGAAGCATGCTGAGCTTCACCAACAAGTAGAAGAATCATTAATTAAGGGCTTCATTTGTCAAATCATCGGCTCATGGATATAGTTGCACGAAATGTCAAACGAAGTGGCATCAGATTCAGATGCAAGAGCAAATATATGTCTGCTTCAAAATGTAAATAAGCATAAATAGGTAAGGGAGTGGGAGTGAGAGTTTAAAGTCTGATTCGAAGTATGAGTGGCACCTAGTTAGAAGGATCTTGCAACTAAGCTCGTGCCCAATGCCCACACTTCTAATGTCCAAGAAGGATGGTAGCTGGAGAACATGCATCAACAACCACACCATCAAGAGGATAATGATCTGATACCACTTCCCAATCCATTAAAACCAAATTTTATTAAAAGAAGGCGCAAAGATGGCGCACTGAACACAACACAAACCTCCAACCTAAGGAGAAAATAAAATTTACAAGACTTCATTGCCTTTATGCAGGAAGCCCATTCCACAACATACAATTTGGCCTTGCTAAAAATCTCAAAAGCTGAGGTTCTCGCATTCTAAAACCATCTTCCGTTTCTTTCCCCCAACAAAGCCTAGAAAGTAGCCAAAAGGGCCACCCACCAACACACCTTTCTTTTCTTTCCAAGACAAACCCCATGCCCTGCTAGAAAGAAGTCCCCAACTAAGCCCAACATCACCCAAGAAACATTGAACAAACCACAGAACCTCTTCCAAACTTCTTGAGCAAAGGGGCCATGCGAGAAAAGGTAGTCAACTGATTCTGTTTCTCCCATACACATCACGCATATGTTGGGAATCACAATAGAGCATTTTTTAAGCCTAGAGAGTAGCTGGAAGGGCCAGACACCAGCACACCTTTCTTTTCCTTCCGAGCCAACCCCATGCCCTGCTAGAAAGAAGTCCCCAGATAAGCCCGACATCACCCAACGAACATTGAACAGACCACAGAACCTCTTCCAAACTTCTTGAGCAAATGGACCATGCAAGAAAAGGTGGTCAACTGATTTCACATCTCCCATACACATCGCACATATGTTGGGAATCACCATAGAGCGTTTTTAAGGTTGTCAGTTGTCAGCCCCCTATTTCTTCCTACAAGCCAAGCGAAAGCCGCTATTTTTGCAAGGGCTCTATAATAGTAGACATAGGAAATGCAACTACATCTCTCTCCTCCCGTCGCAGGCTAAAGCACGTTAGAGTAGGATTGGACCAAGAAGCACTCCCCATTTTGTCCACCTACCACACCATTCCATCTCATCCCTCCACCAGTGGGAAGCAACCAACCAGAAATTCCTAAAGCTTCACAAAGTCCTCCACTTCCTCATCCTGCAGATTCATACAACATGGAGGGGACCAAATAGAGACGCTGCCCATAATTGAGAAACACCTGGACAACAAGATATTTCTTTCCAATGCTAGATTAGCCAAACACGAAAACACCTCTTGAAGTAAACCTTCTCCCCTAGCCATACATCCTTCCCAAAGTAAACCTTCTCCCTATTGCCAATAGCATAGCCTATACCTGCACTAAACTTATCCCTTAAGCAGGCGACCGATTTCCAAATGCATGAGGTCCTAATGTCCTATAAATCGAGGAGCCCCTCACCAACCATCTTTCTTTCTGAAACCCATTCTTGTTCACTATAACTCTTCTTCGCAGGGATTCTTCCTCAATTCCGAATCCACAGCCATTTTCCCAAAAGAGTGCCTTTCATAGATATGATGTCTAATGCCCCAATATTTTCAAAGATCAACTTGAGATTTCAGAAATAGGTAACACCAAATCAAGATCTACTTAGGAGATGAATGAAAAACAACATTCAAGACAAAAGGATGAACAATACAAGTAGTTGGTTCTGTTGTTTGGACTAACCAACACTATTGCACGTAACTTCATGTGTATGATTACAGAAATCTCCCAACCAATTGTTGGGAAATTTCTCCAATAAGATGCTCCAGTGAGAACCACTTAAAATCACCTTCAGCAGGTTATGTGGGTCTTATACCAAGAGAATCACTTTATACACCTAGAGAAATGCATCTTCATGAGCCCTAAAGTGGTTTTCATCGGATTTTTTGTGTGTCAACGGAAGGTGTTACAGGTGTCATCCTTGACTAGCCAAATCAAACAAACATACATGAAGTTCGAAGCTTTCATGAATTAGGGTCTTACAAAAGATCTATTGAAAATGTTAGTTCCATTATGGCACCCATCAATGAGTGCATGAAAACAGGACCCTTCGAGGGACCAAAGCAGCAATTATTGCCTTCAAGAACATCAAACAGAAGATGACAGAAGCACCATCCCAGGTTGCCAAATTTTGATAATTTATAGAAGTGGCATACAATGCTTCCCATGTTAGCATTGGTTATGTTCTTAGTCAAGAAGAGCACCTAATAGCATATTTCAATGAGAAACTCAATGACACACTTAATCGATTAACATGAATCTAAAAAGCGATATAGAACCTTTCTCTAGTACCAGTTTTGTAGTCAAGCTTGAACAAATCAACAGCCTCTTAGAGGGAACTCTAAAACATTTGATGGTATGATGGCAATCAAAATTCAAAGCAACCAACGCAATGGAGGTGGGATCTAAGAATACCTCTTGGAGAAGAAGATTCCTACGGATTAGAAAAGATCAACCACCAAACCCGAAAGTATAGTGACCTCCTGCATTTAACACCATACTTCACCAAAGTGCTCCATCCTAAGTGCACGATGGGCACCCCTTTCTCTCTCCGCTCCGAACCTAACTTTTGAAAGGGGGGGGGGGGATGAGAGAGAGAACACTTAGGGCCTGTTTGTTAACACTGAAAATTTTTACTTAATGCGGAATTTGGAAAGAGCTCGGTGTTTAGTGGTGTTTGTTAACGCCGAACGTGGAAAGCGCTCCGTAATTTTATGTCGAACCTTTTTGCCAACTGAGGTCTAGCTTAACGTTGAATCCAGAATGTGCTCCGCAAACTAATTTATAAAATCCAAAATTTACATATGTGAGGGAGATTTTCTCCTTTACATAATACACAACCCAACTTTTAACATGTGGCACTTCTCTAGGCCCACCATGATTTATGTGTTTGATCCACAACGGCCATCAACTTTTCTATATCATTCTAGAGCATGATCCCAAAAAATAGGCACATCCAAAGCTCAAGTCGACCACACCACAGAATGTAGTACAAATGGAACGACTACCGTTAAAACCTTCCTAAGTTCCGCTGTGAAGCTTATTTGCCATGTAACCTCTTCTTAAGGTCATACAAATCTGGATGAAGGGAAAACACAAAAATCAGCTTGATCAGAACCTTCTATGGCCACAACAAGTTTTCAATGGTAGGCACCTAATTTCCTATGTTTCTTGTAGTGTGGCCCACTAAAGCCTTAGATATGCCTTGTTTTTTGTGTTATTTTCTAAAATGATATGAAAAAATGGATAGACGGTGGGGATAAAACATATACATCAGGGTTGGCCCTACAAAGCCCTTTGAGGGGATTGTTTGTCTCTAGCTCGATTCATGAAAGTGGAATGGCTGGTGTACCGCACACCAACCATCTAGCTGGTGTGGGTACATGTCATGCGAAAATGAGAGTTGCCGCTCATCGAGCTCCGAGTTGTACGAACGGTTCAAAGGATATCAAAGTTACATTACATGGCCCCAAAATGATGTATTTATTATATCCACACCGTTCATCCATTTTGTGAGATCATTTTAGAGCATGATACCAAAAATTATTCATATCCAAATCTTAAGTGGACCACACCAAAAATAGCATTGGACAATGACTCTCACCGTTAAAACATTCATAGGGCACACCATAGCATTTATTTTCCACCCATTCTGTTCATAAGGTCACACAGACCTAAATGAAGAGGAAAAACAAATATCATATTGATCTAAAACTTTGTGACCCCAAAAGGGTTTCAATGGTAGACGTTCAATCCCCATGGTTTTTTGCAGTGTGGTCCACTTGATCTTTAGATCTGTCTTATTTTTCGGTTCAAGCCCTAGGACGAGCTCTCCAAATGAAAGGACGGTTGGGATATAACACATACCTCATGATGGGACCCACTGAACTTGCTAACGTCAACACACTAGCCAAATAGGTGGAGTGTGGTGGGGGTAGCATGCAACTCTCGCCTAGATTTAAGGGAGCAGATTAGGTGAGACCCAGGATCCACCAAGGTGGATGGGACCCCTGACTGTGAGGCCCACTTTGATGTATGTGACTACATCCACACCATCCATCCGTATTGAAAGCTCATTTTAGGGCATGATCCAAAAAATGAAGCAACTCCAAATTCCAGATGGACCATAGTACAAGAAACAGTGGTGATTAACCATTAAAAACTTTTTTTGGACCACAAAAGCTTTGGATCAAGATGATATTTGTGTGGTCTCTTCATCTAGTTGTTTGTGACCTTATCAACAGGTTGGATGGCAAACAAACATTTCGGTGGAATCCATGAAGTTTTTAATGGTGGAGATTAAATCACGATTGTTTCCTATGGTGTGGTCCGCCTAAAATTTGTGTCAGCTTCATTTTTGGGATAACGCCCTAAAGTGAACTTTCAAATGGTTGGATGGTGTGGATTTAAGGTACACACATCACCGTGAGCCCCACAGTCTGGGTCCCTCCTACGTTAGTAGATACAGGTAGAGCTGGGCATCGAGTCGAGTCGGACCGAGTTAGGGCTGACTCGACTCGATCCGGTTTTGAAATAGGCCTGATCTGAACTCGATCTGACTCAATCCGAGCTCAGTCTGGCCTAGACTAATCCGAACCGAGTCCGATCCGGTCAGAAGTACGAGTCGGGTCGAGTTGGCACCAAGTCGGATTGAGAGATGAGGGAGGGAGGGAGGGAGTGGAGAGGAGAGAGGAGGAGGAGGAGGAGGAGGGTGATGGTGGTAGGTGGTTATCGGGCTTGGAAGAGGATGAGGGAGGGAAGGAGGGAGTGGAGAGGAGAGAGAGGAGGGGGAGGAGGGTGATGGTGGTGGGTGGTTGCCGGGCCTGGAAGAGGAGGATGAGGGAGGGAGAGAGAGATGTTGGGATCGAGTCGGGGTAGGATTAGAGAGTCAGGTCAAGTCGGGTTTCGGATCGAGTTGAGTCTAACCAGATCAAGTTTCAAGTCAAGTTGGGTCAAGTTACTGGGTAACTCGAACTCGACTCGGTTTGAGTTCGGATTGGGCGAGGCTTACTCGATTCGGACCAACTCACCCGTTCAGTTCAGGTCGAGTCGGATCGGACCGAGTCGGACGAGTCAAGTTAGCCAGATCAAGTTGGCCTGTGGCCACCTCTAGATACAGGGTCTCACCTAATCCACTCCGGTTTTGGGGGTAACAAGGATTTTAGGTGAAATCCTTTCGTAAGAACTTCTCTCACCTAATCCACTCCCGGATTTGGGGGGGACGGGGATTTTATTTGAAATCCTTCCGTAAGAACTTCTTACACTAGATGCTAGGTGGGGTCCACTGTGATGTTTGTAGGAAATCCACCTTGTTCATACGTTTCGAGAGCTCATTTTAGACCATGATACAAAAAATGAAGTGGATCCAAAGCTCAAGTGAGCCACACGAGAGGAAATGGTGGAGATTCAATGACCACCGTTGAAACATTAGTATGGGTAAATGTGTCAAATTAACATATTTCAAACATTTCAAACGTTAGTTAACAAACTGGTTGTTCTAGATTCATTATTAGTTTTCTGACTTCAGATTCAAACTTTATATTCAGATTTCAGATTCAGACTTTAGATTTAGCAAATAGGCCTTTAGTGTATCCCAAATATTAAGAATTCCTCACAAAAATGAGCTCACACTATCCTTCCACTTGATCATCACCTCAAGACTCAAAGTTTCACCCCAAAATACAGAACTTTAAGATCAACTGTTAGATTTACAATCGGCCACAACCCAAAAGAGAAAACCTTTAAAGTAAACAAAAAGACTTTAATTAAAAGATGGCACGCCGACATGTCCCATTGGGCTGATTGTCAACACTATCCTTCCATGGTGAAAATAGTCATCCTCACTAGGGGAACTACTTAGCATGGATCCAAGTCAAGAGAGTGCAGATACACAGCTTTCCTTTTGAAAACCCAGTTGCAGTTAGGCATCACCCTTCATTGGGGCTTACTTGGAATGCATCAAAGTCATCCTAATTCCTAGAGGACAACTTCGGTCTCCACCCACTGTCCAATGGTCAAGGGACTAACAATATGAGTGGTAGAAGTGGATGCTCTCTAAGTTTAGACCAAAAGCATCACTCCACATTACTCCTATCCCATGTACCCACTAGTTGTGTTGTACACATTCAGTTAAAGATCTGAGCACCCATTTCTGGCTAGATGTGACTCAACTAGTCACTGCTAACATTCATCTAGTAAAATGATAATATTAGTATCATTGACCAAATCAATGCACTTGGCTTGCTACAATGGTGCCAAAGTACTCATTGAATTTAATCAACCTATGCAATGATCACATTTCATTGTAATGAGGGTGATTAAGCCTAATCATATGCATTATCAAACATAGTGTAGTATGAAAGGCTATGAATAACCCAAATGTCTTTCCAGGACCCACAAGCCATCAGTAAGAGACCTATTAAATAGGAACGTAATTAGGCATTATGTTGGAAGGATACATTGAGCACCTTCACTATAGGAGTGTTTGTTATCTACAAAAGATAGTAAGGCCTTCTGGCACTATGTAATTGGGAATTAGAGCAACAAGCTTTTGAAGCTTCCCCATTGACTAGATGGGTCTGCATGGTGTCTAGGAATTATTTTATGGTTGCTTAGTATATATTAAAAATGTCTTTAAGTAGCAAGACAGTTTGTTGGGGTTCTACATGTCAAGATCTAACTGGATATGCTTATATGGCTTGGGATATTTACCTAGGCAGTGGGTTCCTTCCCTAGTTAGTAGGTAAACACATATGGAGTTGTTATTCAACGCCCACAAGACCGTGTGGTTAGGTTTTGAGTTTTTTGGGTCATTGTATATTTGGTGGCCATGGTGATCAATGATAGAATTTTCCTTTTATGTTCCTTATCTACAGCAACAGGAAGCCGTAGAGGTGAGACTCCATACATTTTCTAAAGGGTGGTGAGACTCCACCCCACATTAAAGACTTGATGCAACTTGAATCCTCCCAATAATGTAAGAAGCTACGCTATTCATATTCTATATATAAGTGTATTTATACATGCATGCATGCACACATATGGGAAATGATCATATGTAGTCAAGTTCAACACTATTAGTGTAGTCAACCTCAACTGTACACTTGAACAGTCCAATTGATCAATCAAGACTGTCCATTCAGTTGACATAAATTTCATGGGCAGTGTAGAATCATGCCAATTGGACCATTCTCACCATCCAGTCAATAGCGATAACATCCAATCAATCATTCAAAGAAAAGCAATAACATCCAATCAATGGAATATTGATCCTAATCTCAGGAATTAATAAATAAACTAAACTAAAATACGTTCGGTAATCAAAATTGCCAGAAGGTCACATATATGCCTCTCTTTAAAAAAATAAAAAATAAATAAATAAATTATAGAAAACACTACTAGGGATCGAACCCTGGATCACTCACACACACTGCACTATCTCTAGCTGCTCATCAAAAGGTTCCATGTGTGGCTTTATATAATCAAGTTACATAAAATCTCTCAATTTGATGCAAAAACGAAGCAAAGAATTCCACTGGTCCACATAAGTGACCTAATGCTACTGTGCTTGCTATAAAAGCAAGTAAACTAAACAAGTAAAGCTGCAAATAAAAGAGTCCAACGAATCCAACTCTGGGCAAGCAAGACTCATGAAGCTTTACATACAGCTGTATGGCTGGATTATACTACATATGGTTGGTATGCAACCTTCAACTTAGCCATCCGGCTAGCATGTAGAATAATTTAATTCTTTATAGGAAGATTAATCCCATATCCAATTGTAGGATAATTTAATCCTTGATATACAGGTGCTGAAATCATGACCCCATTGAACTTGTAGACCCCACAGCCTAATTGGTTCCTTATTTTGGACCATCTGATTGGACTTGTGGGCCCCACAGTCCAATAAGATGATTTCTTTGCCTCAAAATTCAATTGGCCAGCTTGTGTGGCTGCAATGCTTCCTTTGCTTCATGTGTAATCCTGGATGCATCAGATTGCCATCGAGTAGTTAGTTTGGAAGATCCTAGACTTCCTATATCTTGCCTCATTCATAACAGGTACAAACTCCTTATGGAATCAGTGGAAAAGGTCCTACTCTGGTGTTTATTTTCCATATGCCTGGACTAGGGTTCTTTTTGGGGAAGATGGGAAGTAAAGAAATAATGTATTTAAAAAAAAAAAAAAAAAAAAAAAAGATAATATCTAGGTTCTAGGAAGGGAAATGAGGAACTAGGAGCCATGAACTAATGTAGAACCAAATGAGAGGGAAAATGGAAGAAGGAATCCACTGCCATAGTAACAATGCTAAGAACCTCGCTCCCTCAATGAAATTCCAATCATGGAGAGTTCAAGAAAAGATCTTCATAGAAAATACTCATTCAACTTGACCCAAAAAGTCTCTCCATCCCTCTATTTATCAAGTCTTTAACTGAGAAGATAATACACTATCTCTACAATAGAACTCTAGGATGTAGAAATACCACATGTTAGGGATTCAGTTGGCTGGAAGGACTTCTGCCCATCAATGTTTGCAGATCAATAATATTGGCTGATATTATTGGTGTCGCACATCAGCAATGCGAAACCTATGTGGAGTACAGAAAATCCCATGTATCACATATTGTATCGCAATGTATCACTAAGTATCATTATGTATCGCCAATATCACAAAATATCGTGAAATATCGGCAACTTCTGCTTTCAAAAAGTCTTTGGTATTGATGATTATCTGCCAATATTTACAGATCGATGTCAACGACACTGACAGGAACTCAGCTGCCTCTTGCGAAAAACTCTTCAAACTTTATTTTTTAAGCATTTTTCTTAATTCTTCTCAATATAAACACATTGTGGGTAGATTTCAGTCGATCCTTTGCAACCTTTTAGGAGAAAAACAGAGATTTTAAACCGGAATCAAGATTTTTGCAGATTTGGGGCCAGTTTTCATTTGGTGAGTGATTTTGCAATTTCATTCTTTTTTTATTTAACTCATACAAAATCAGTGTCAAAAGGTTAGAAATTCTTGATTCTCCATATTTTTCATGGAAAATCAAAGATTTGAACCTTCGATTTCAAGATTTGAGGGTAAGTGGTCTGATTTGGGGGAATTTGGGGAAATTTGGGGGAAATTTGGAGGTTTCCCCATTTCTCCTGAATTGGTTGCAATCTTATACTCCAAACACGAAATCAAATTGTTTTTTTTTTTTTTTTTCAGAAAAACCAATTTTTAATTAAAAATAATAATAAATTATTAAAATTATACTTCTTTTTTTTTTTGAAATTCCACATCTACCAGTGGTCAATTGAGTCCAATTTCACAATATGTAGGAGTGTTTGATGAAATCATCATCACATACATTCTATATTTGGAAATTTGAGGGTGGGTATTTCAATTTGGGGGAAATTGGGGGAATTCCAAATTTCCCCAATTTCTCTCAAATTGGTTACAATCTTACACTCCAAACATGAAATCAAACATGTATGAGGCTTGATCTACTGATTCATTCATTTTTTGAAAAAAAAAAAAAAAATTTAATTAAAAAATCCAAAATTAAAAAATCCAAAATTTCTTTTGTATCATTGGTCAAATCAACTATATTTTTAGAGCATTTAAAGGTCTGAGCCACAACTAGACACATCATTCACAAGTATATTCTAAATTTCTACCCCTACTTTTGGTTTGAAATGTATTGGTTGTGTTTCCATAAATTTTTATAAATGTTATGAATTCACTTTGAATATAGTTGCATCAGTTCAGTCAGATAGTGGATACAGCTTAGGACCCTTTACAAAGGAAACCTATAATGTACACTTTTTTGTGTGTTGTGATTTAAAAGTGTATATTAATGTTTTTTTTTAAACCATCGTTGAAGTTTCATTGAAAAATTAAACCAATTTCCCAATGTTTCCCAAAACATGTGATACATTACCCGATACAAACAATATATCCCATACGATAACCAATACGTATACGTATCCCAAGGATGTGATACGTAACACAATACCGATACAGTAAACACTACTGCTCAAATCAATTTCAGGCAGAAAAGAACAGTTTGCCTAATGCAAATTCTGCTTCCCATAGCACCCCAAACACCAAACAGTTTCAGTTAGGGTGCTCTAAAAATGTTTCTAGCAAGCCATCCACAAGAGTGGGAGATTTAAGGCAAACCAGACCCTTCTCACAAATCGAATTTGAGCTTGATCACACTCTGCACTTGCCTTAAATTACTCTCACTTGTAGCAACTCATCAACGTTGTATGTGGCATAGCCAAAGCAGACCATCAAAATCGTGGGCCCATGGTATGATGTATAGGTCTAGTAATCCTACAACCATGTATATCCCACTCAGTGCCAAAATGACACATTTGATTAAAACCCAACATACATCAATTGGCTTGGGCACCCCAATGGGGATTTCCTGGTCCAAATATCATACCTGTGCTCATCAGGTTGGCCACATTTTACTAAACAAATGAATAGCTAAAATACTTGTTCTAAGCTGTTTCAAACAATGTTGCCCACCTAATACATGGGCAGTCCTGATCTTTTTGGGCCAGGCATTGAAAGTAGTAAGACACACATGATGGACGGTTCATCTCGCACGTGTGCTAGATTAGCATGTGCCCCCTTATAGATGGGCTTGACAATACACGGCTGAGGGATTAGCTGGTAGTACGATGACCACTTCATATTGAAATCCCGGATACGGATTGCGTGGTGACCCTGCCACAATGGACATCTGTGGTGACCGGATGCGGCAAAATATGAATGGGTTATGCACTACTGTCAGAGATGGGGCTCACGCAAAGCATGTTTGAAAGTGTTAGGCTGAGTACGTACTCGACCAAGGCCATCTTTGACAGTGGCACATGGCCAAATCAAATTTCCACCACATCAGGTCACCATGGATGTTGTGGTGGCAAGGTCACCAGGCAATCAGCGTCCTGATACCTCTGTATAGGGCTAGACTCCCGTGTAAGTTTTGCAGCATTTTAAAAATGGCTGTGAGCCCTCAAGCATACACATGACATAGTTGTAAGGCAATCCAGACCGTCCAAATCGCTGACACAAGTGCAGATGGAGCATAACCAAAAAGAATATGCACCAAGAAGATAAAGCCAACCATCTGATTTTTTTTCCTTTGAATTTGAACCATCCAATATGTTACTCTTAAAAATCCATTTGAAAGACATTAATTGAATGCTTAGGATTGCATGATCAGTGTGATTTTAGAGATAGCTTTCCATCCACAAATAGGATGGTCTGGATAGCTGTACATCAATGCCATATGCGAGGAGGATGAGTCCCTACCATTTCTTAAATGGCGCAAAACAAACATAAGAATCTATCCTATCTGTGTGCATTAAGTACCAAGAGAGAGAGATCCTATCTGTGTATGAAGTACCGAGAGAGAGAGAGAGAGAGAGAGAGAGAGAGAGAGAGAGAGATCCTATCTGTGTATGAAGTACCGAGAGAGAGAGAGAGAGAGAGAGAGCGCAAAGGATTTCTCATTCCTATATAGATACTGAGATATTAAGGGAAAGAAAAAAGAGAGAAAAGACGGAATTATACCTATGATGGGAATGGATTTGAAATCGGAAGCCATGAAAACAGAAGAGCCGAATCGTAGATGAAAAGGGCAAACGGAAAGAGCGGTTAAGGGCAGTGGTGCTTATCTGTCGCTACCAAATTCAGCTATGTAAATGGCGACAGCGGTTAGACGTTATCAATGACGACACGTCCCTCTGGTTTCGGGAAATTGGAAACGCCTCCCAAACTGGAAATTGTAGAACATCTACCCCATCAGTCAGATGCACCATTCCATGGTGGGCCATGAGCTTAAAAATAAAGTCAATCTATTACTTCGGTGGGCCACACCACATAGAATAGTTGAGAGGGATTGCACTCCCATTAAAACATTCATAATCATTTATTGGGCCCACCAAGTTGTGGATCGTAAATCTAGCCCATCAATTGTGTGTGTCCCACTTGGATGAGGGATCAGACCAAGTTTCAGCCCCATCCTAAACTCAAGTGGGCCCTATCAAGTGCTTTTATATATTTTAAGTATGTCTTCACATGGTTTTAGATGGTATGTCCCTCCTGAGTTCCATAAGTGGCTGATTTTTGAGATATCTCATAACTTAAATAGGACCCATCAAATGCACGGTGTTGATGTTCAACACACATCACGGTGGGGCCACACAGCTCAACATCATGGGAAGTTACCATGACGTCGACCTGGTAGTACCATTCCCATAAATGTATATAGCCGAATGCTCTGGCACAGGCTTTATTTAGAACTCATTAAAGATGACGTGATTCTAAAATCCGAATGGTCCACAGTGAAGCGGAACCTCATCAAGCTCCTTGGGCTCAATTTTTACTTTGATCTGAAACATTGGTGGGCCGTGAAAAATGAAAACAGTTTCTTCCCTTGATTTACATTTTTCTTTGCTATGGCTTACCAGGATTTTAGATCAGGGTGAAAATTTGTTTACTGAGATTTCATGGGATTCCGCATACATGTGCCATTCGAATTAGACGCCTATGACACGTGTGCAAATAGGGCTGAAAGTTGGGCGGGTTCAACCCAACCGACCCATGACCGACCCGACATTGGGTTGGGATCGGGCAGGATATATCGGGTCCGATCTCAAACTTGGACTATGCAAACACTAACCCGATAAAATTTTGGTTGGGCTCGGGTTGATGTCTCGAGTTGCCCGACCCAACCCGAACCTGATCAATATATTAGTTACTTACAAATTATAATTGAGTGTGGATCATTTGTGTCGAAGGCACACTAGTAATGTCGGGTCTCATTTGCCCACGTCATTTCCAAGGACTCAAGCTAACAAGATATGCCGGATTTCTCTCTCCCAATAGATTGCGTGCTATACTACATGACTTTTAAAAGAGTAGTTGTCTTATATTTTAGTTTTTTTTTAAAGAAAAAAATGAAGTTCTTTATGATGAATAATCACATATATAATTAATAAAAATCATAGTTACAAAAAATAAGTGTTATATTGAAATATAATAAACTAATGTAAAATATTAGCATGTATACACCCGACCAACCCGATCAACCCGACCGAGCCCGCCTGGGTTGGGCTTGGGTTGAGAATTCCCAACTTGAAATTGGGTTGGGTTGGGTTAGGGTTGAGCACTAACTCGACCCAACTCGACCCGACTCGACCCGCCCGACTTTCAGCCCTATGTGCAAAGGTGCACAAGTCAGCATGACTATATATATATATATATATATATATATATATATGGGAAGAGGTAATATGCGCTCGACCTCACGATAAGCTCTCGTGAGGTTGAGCTGTGTGGGCCCCATCGTGATGCGTGTCGACCATCAACACCGTGCATTTGATGGGTCCCCTTTAAAATTATGGGACATCCCAAAAATCAGCCGTATACGGAACTCAGGTGGGCCATACCATCTAAAATCATGTGAAGACACCATTAAAACATATAAAAGCACTTGGTGGGGCCCACCTGAAATTTGCATGCGTCTGAAACTTTGTCTGAACCCTCATCCAAGTGGGACACACATAATGGATGGGCTGGATTTATAAACCACATCTCGGTGGGCCCAAAAATGGTTATGAATGTTTTAATGGTGCACGGCCCCTCTCCACTTCTGTATGTGGTGTGGCCTACATAAGTCACAGATTGACTTGATTTTTGAGACTTAGGCCCACGATGGAATGGTGCATCTGACTGATGGGGTAGATGTTCGAAACACATCACGGTGGGGCCCACACAGCTTGACCTCACAGGAGCTAATCGTGAGTTCGAGCGCATAGTACCTTTTCCCCTATATATATATATATATATATATATAACTTAAAGCAATGCTCTAGTACTCCTAGCTTCATTGGTTTGCTATGACAGTTGAACGGACCAATTAAAACCCGCTATTAAGTCCATGACATGCTTCAGGAGCTACTATAAAAACATCTTACTTATTGTCTAACTGAAGAGATTGTTTGGAATCATAAGCAATCGATGATAGGCATTAAAATCGGATGTATCATCAAATTGTTGATTGAATCTATTTCGTGCAAACAAATAGACCATCCGTGTTGAAGTCCATTCATCAAATGGTTAACATTTGTCAAGATGCTATGGGATTTACATGGTAGCCCATAAAATGTGTGTTAGACATAATAAATAGTCTAGATCAATGGATTAGACTAAGTGTCCCAATTCTAGTAGGATCACTATAACTTATAGAGCTCTCATGACAATGGAGCATCTTTCCAAAAATTACCTAGTCCTTGACAAACAAACTTTTTATTTGTTTACATTATTAGATCTAAACTTTTTAGTGGTGATATCAAAGTGGAGCATACTAAAATGAATTTTTTTTCCCAATAAAGTATACTAATGTCTTATTTATTTATTTATTTTATTAAAAACAGCTAATTGGATGATTAACATTGGTTGTTGCTTGAGCAGGCCATATCTTCTTAACCACATATCCTTTTGAATGAGATTTGGTATGAGATTGTACCTTGAAGCGTCTTCGAGATGATTTAGTTTGATTGGATAACAACTGTCTAGATTTGGCCAGATTTAATATCGATCACTCAGATCTTGTTCTCAACAAATATGATTAGTTTCATATCAGATTTGGCTAAAAGTTGCTCTCCAGGGCAACTAGCATCTTCTAAAAACATCTAACAACTTAGATGACTAGATGATGGCCAGATCAAGGAGATCTTTAAAAAGCCCTAGGCTATTATGTGGTAAGATCCGGGCTGCATGACCATATGTTTTGTGATTTGGACATGTTTTGTCTATTGTGTGGTTATTAGATGAATGTGGCTTGATGATCCTTGTTTTGGATATGTGATATTATCATTTTTATCGGTAATAATGATAGCTACATGGGCCCTTTACATGATATGGCCTTCTCAACCATCAATGGCCAAAAATTACACACCGATGGATTACTCTTGTGATGGTTGTGATTGGACATCCACACATGTCGGGTATGGTGGGGCCCATCCACCCTTGGTGGATGTTAGTGGTGCATGTCTAGCCATTAGTGACCTTGTGGGGCCCTTATATCTATGAGCATGCCCCATGATCATGTAATCATAATTCTTTATATTAGATTTTTTCTTAATTGTTCGGTTATAAGCTTAGCCACACTACAGGAGTCAATGGGATGATCTAGCACCCGACACTATATGGGTTGGACACCCTATTTATTTATTTATTTTCTCAAACGTCCACATTTTGAATTAAGGATTTACCTTGATACTTGATTGAACCAGATTTTGCTCATTATAGATCCAATCGACCTGAGATTTTATGAAGAAGCAATATTCCATGAGAAGTAATGACTGGATAGAATAGATCTGACCTGTAATGATCAAATCTATCCAAGATTAAATCTAAATCGTTAGATCCATTTAGATAGCTCTCATTCATTTGAGATCGGTTGTGCTAAAAATTTGACTTGTTACCTAATAACAATATGTTGGGCACATCTATTGGTTTAGATTGAGAGTGAGGAGCCCAATTATGTGAGTTTATTAGGTTTGGCCCTTTTGTGCATGCTAAGGTGTTTGAGGTGTTTGTGGGTTCTTGGTGACTGAGGATGATAATCCCATGACTGTGGTTCGAGTTGCACTCAATAACCTTATAAACATAAAGACGTATCATATACACATTTTTTTAGATGTGTGACCCAATGCAAGAGTGAATATATATATATATATATATATATATATATCAATCAAATGCCTTAAGGCAAGTATTTGATTATGATACATTTTTTGTGGTGATTAACGGTGGGTATATATAACATGGGCGCAACAGCTTTGTACATGCCCATTGTGAAGCTATAATTTATAAATAGATGTATGAGGCATGATTATCATCTATACTGCTTGGTAAAGTAGAAGTTATTGGATCGTTGTTGAGTTTGAAATATTGCATATTTCTCCCTATTTATATTTTAATTTTATAAACATGATAGTACTCAATTGATTTAATTATTTATGTTTTCAAATGCGATGTAATTTCGAAAGCTTAAGGTGAAATTGATGCCAAAAGAAAGATTTATGCTCAAAACATTACTAAATAAAGATTTGAAGATTTGAAAATTTAAAAGTCATTAATAAATAATTCACATGCCAAAGATCCAAAAAAACTAAATGAGAAATGAAGAGAATCAAAGATTTGAAGTGAAGAAAATGAATCCTAAAATTGTACTGAAAACAAGTATATTCCCGAAATTATCCTAAAAAAGCATATTCTGAAACTCTGACTCTATTTTGGGAAACTGCGCAGAGTGCGTAAATTTGAAGCGATATCTAGATTTTTCCAACTCGATGCGAAAGTTGAATTTCCACAACTATAAATAGGACTTCCTATGATGCTCCAAAGCATCTTCGAGGATTTGGAAAGGTCCCAATGAGCATAGCACAAGGGTGGAGCAGCCGCCAAAGGGTTTTTCTTATTCCCTAATTTATTTTTCATCATTTATTTAAGAGATGTAGTTTCAATCATATATACGTATGGTTAGCTAAACCTCTTAGCTAGGGCTAAGAGGTGAAGCTTGTAGCATGTTTGGATGTTTATTTTGCTTTGATTCTTGTTTTTATTGGACCTCATTGATTTCTAATTTGATATTAAAGGAATATTTTCAGTTTTCTATAATTTATTTTGACTCAAATTATAATAGATGATGTGATAACTTTGAATATCTTCTTTTCATGTTTTAAGATTGTGAGATTGGTAAATCATATTGTTTACCATCGTCTCCTAGGCATGGTAGGGTGATGGAATCCCTTCTAATCCCCACAGTTCTCCTCCATTGAGAATTAGGTTAATGAAAAGTTCATATTTGATTTAATTATTTTATCTTCCAATTTGATAGGATAGGATTCCAATTCCAATTGTGTTCCTTTAATTAAGTAAGGTAGCATCTTGGTGGCTACAATTAGATCCTTGGCACCCTAGTTCCCACCTTTAATTGATACTTTAAACATTATTCACAATTACTCTCTTTTATTCTAAAATTCAGATTTAGATCTTCTTCTAGTTCTAGTTCTAGTTCTTTTCAGAATATATACAAGTTTAGTCTCTATGGATTCAACCTCGTTCTCACAAGTTATTACTATATCGCGACCCTACACTTGAGGTTGTGAACAAGTTTTTGACGACGTTGCTGGGGACTACAACTACGTTTTTCTGAAATTAATTGGTATTAGAATTAGGTTTAAAATTAAGGTTAAGTTTTTGCTTTGATTTTAGGTTAAGAATTTTTTTTCTTCGAAATTATTTTTAGAAACTAACATTGTTTTATATTTTATAGGATCCTAACATAGCAACTCCAATCCGGTAACCTCTTTTCAATTTTTTCTTTTTTTTTCTTTTCTTTTTTTCTAGATTTCTTATTTGTTTTAGTTTTTCTAGTTTTCTTTTTCTTAGGTTTAATTTTTAGTTATTTGAGGGCTGAGAGTATTTCATGCCCAAGTGGGTTCGTAATAACACTATACGTCTTTTGAATGAATGAGGATTAGTCGAAGGGTTGAAAGTCACAAGATTAGACAGCACTGGAAATCTTCTTAGTTAATTGAAGTAATGACTGCAAATCAACTTCAACCATCAGTTGAAAAAGTTCAAGATAAAAACGAGGTACATAATGCACCACCACCTCATACTCTATGAGATTATTTACAACTGGTGGGGGTGAGTACACTTTCCTATATGATATTTCCATTGAATGCAGGAACTATGGATATTAAATCAGGGGTAATTCAACTCTTCCTTAAATTTCATGGACTAGAATCTGAAAGTCCATACTTGCATATGAGAGAGTTTGATGAAATCATATCTACATTACACTTCCTAAACGTGTTTGAGGACATAGTTAAACTGAAATTGTTTCCTTTCTCTTTGAAAGAAAAAGTTAAGTCGTGGTTACATTCCTTAAGACTAAAGTCCATTGGCACATAAGCTGAGATGACAAGGGAGTTCCTTAAAAGGTTCTTTTCCTATCATAAAACAAATACCTTAAGGAAAGCAATCATAAATTTTGCACAAAAAGATGATGAGACATTCTTTCAATGTTGAGAGTGATTTAAGGATCTCATAAATTCATGTCCACAACATGGCTACGAAACATGGCATATAACAAGTTTTTTCTCTGAGGGATTGACCTTACTCATGTGCCAATTTGTGGAGATGATGTGTAATGAGGAATTCATGAATAAGGAAGCCAGTGATGCATGTGATTATTTTGATAAACTTGCTGAAAACGTGCAATCATGAGATACCTCTTCAAGAATTACTACTTCCAAGCCTACTCAATCAAAGGAAAGGGGAGGAATTTATATTTTAAAAGAGGAAGATGATATAAATGCAAGAGTAGCCAAACTCACAAAAAAAGTCGAGGCCATGGAACTTAAGAAGGTAGAACCCGAAAAGACTGCGGTAGTTGTTTGTGGTATTTGTACTTATAACATACATACAACTGAGAATTGCCCAACAATTTCTGCTTTTTAAGAGATATTGAATGAGCAATCAAATGCCGTAAACAACTACCAAAAACCTTTCAGTGAACCTAAATGAGCAATCAAATGTTGTAAACAACTACCAAAAACCTTTCAGTGAACCTATTTCAAATACATATAACTTAAGCTGAGGAACCATCCAAACTTCGATTGGAGGAACGGACAAACAACTACTCCTCAAGGATCCTTAACCAATTTCTAGATCAAAAGAAACCTCAAGAAGATCCGGTCTTAAAACATATACAAAACTAAGAGCTTTTTAATCAAGGTAGGTTGCAAGCCTTTCAAGACCTTACAAAGGCCATACAAGGGCTTGAAACAAAAAATTCGATTGGGGAGAAAGGGATCCTTCCAGCTCAGCCTCTCCCCAACCCAAAATAGCAATATGAAATCAGTGACCCAAGCTCTTCAAAATAGATGGAGTAGGCTAAGTCTATCACCACTCTTAGGAGTGGGAAGACAATTGACAAATCTACTCCGGTGAGGGTTGAAAAGCCTAAGGACCCGGAAATAGATGAGAATGATACACCTAGTAATGTTCCACATGGGTTGGAACCAGAACCTCAAAGTAAGCTGATTGCGTCATTCCCTCAACGGTTGATTGCACCAAAACCTCTCTCTAACTCTCAGGATATTCTAGAGGTGCTTAAGCAAGTGAAAGTCAACATCCATCTACTGGATGTTGTTAAACAAATCCCTTCATATGACAAATTTTTTAAAGGTTTATGTACGACCAAAAGACAACAAAACATACAAATGAAAATCTTTTTGACAGAAAAAGTGAGTGTCATCCTCAAGAAAGATATGCCACAAAAATACAAAGATCTCGATAGTCCAACCATCACTTGTGTAATTGGGAACCACCGGATTGAGAACGCACTTCTTGACTTGGGGGCGACCATAAATCTGATCCCATACTCGGTTTACGAACAATTGGGTGTAGGTGAATTAAAACTCACCCAGACCATATTACAACTTGTCGATTGCTCAGTTCGTGTACTGAGAAAAATGATTGAGGATGTGTTGGTCTAAGTTGATAAATTCTACTATCCAGTAGATTTTATTGTCTTGGATACTCAACCTATCATAGATGTGAGCACTCAAATACCCGTCATTCTTGGTCACTCATTCCTTGCTATATTAAATGCTATCATTGATTGTAGGAATGGAATTATGAATTTATCTTTCAAAAATTTAACATTGGAGCTCAATATCTTTTTTAACATGAACAAAAAGCTAGAGGATGATGACAATACCCACGACATTAATATGATCGATTCTTTCATGTAAGATAGAGCACTCCGGACTTTATACTCTGACACTCTAGAGACGTGCTTGGCCCACTCCCCTGATTTAGATGATGACATGATTAGGGAGATAGATGCCTTGCTTGATGCTACTCCTGTACTTGAAGTTAACCGGTGGAGGCTACAATTTGAAAAATCGCTCCAAACCGATGTAGTGCCTCTACCGTATAACCTCAAAGCACCGATGCTTAACCTAAAACCTTTGCCTGCCAATCTTAAATATGTCTATTTAGGTCAAGAAGAGATATACCTGGTGGTGATCTCTTCCCACCTTAAGAAAGAACAAGAGAGTGTGTTTATTTCCACTCTTATTGAGCATAAAGGAGCTCTTGGATGGTTGATTGCGGACCTCAAGGGAATTGACCCTTTGATTTATTCTCAACGCATCCATCTTGAGGATAACACGAAAACCTCCCGACAACCTCAATGTCGACTCAATCCAAATATGAAAGAAGTGGTTAAGGCTGAGGTACCCTATATCCGATAGTCAATGGGTGAGTCCAACTTAGGTAGTTCCTAAGAAGTCCGGAATCACCATCATAGCTAATGCTGACAATGAACTCGTGCCAACTAGAGTTACTATTGGTTGGAGAATGTGCATTGACTACAGGAAGTAATTGAATATAGCCACAAGAAATGACCACTTTCCTTTGCCCTTTGTAACGCCTCAGAAAAATCCATACAACGACACGAGTACCACCTTAGGTAGAAATCACTAAGAACTGAATCCTTTAGAAATTAGACGAAAATTAATTAAGTACTAAACTGAATTAGTCGGCAAATTAGTTCGAATCGTTTTTTATATGAACTGCAAGACCCATAATCAGTAGGATCGCTAGCGCTACGTTGCTTAAAAACGTAGGATCAATCTCAAAATCTAGTTGCTCTCGAGAGCATCTTGAAACTCCACATCAGACCTGGACCGCCCGTCGAAAGTCCGATTAACGCGAAACTATATGGTTATGACTGCCTTAGTGGACTTGACAACCATCTCGGAAATCAAGTCCAAATAGTATCTAGAAATGCACAAGTTGAGCTCGGAGCGAAGTGTGTGAGAAACGCGAATATCTTTAGAAAATGAACTCAAACTTAAGTGAATTGAGCCGTTCGCTTGCAGGCCAAATTTAAGGTTTCAGACCGTCAGATTCTGACTCAACTACACCCTCGGATCTGGGAAATTTTTCAACACATGTTAGTATACTTGTGGCCCTGATCGAGAGACGATGACCGTTGAACTGAAACTGGTCCTCCGCGGTCGATCTACAAATCCAAGCTTAACTTGACATAGATCCATTGTTAGGGAACTTTCTCCGGACCGTATGAAGAAAATGACCCTCCAAATGAGCTCCATTGGACCAAAATAGCCACTCTTTGGCTATAACCTAAGTATACCATGGCCCTGGGACCATTGACATCAGTTCCGGGCCTATATAAGGGCCTTAACTCACCCCTCTCTCATTCCATACGAAATTTCAAACCCTAGGAGAGAGACTAGAGAGAAAAGAGAAGGAAAAAGTGAGAGATTGAGAGATAGTTGCTGCGATTCGATTCCATCGCACCACGTGCCGAATCATCCTATCTGTGTCACTATACCGGCGATTTCGACGCCGTTTTTGGGTAAGAAATCCTAACCCTAATCTGCGTTAGGTATACAAATAGAGTAAATGGTGACATATCTAACCTATTTCATGCTATAGATTGTTGTTGTGCCGTAGACAAAGGCATAGTGTTCGAACTAAGTTCGATACGAGTTTACCAATAGAAGGTGTGGACTATAAACATTTAGTTTATGGTTATCAAGGTTTTCAATGTTAGTTAATGATTTATGACTAACTTGATTGTTATTACATATGCTTAGATACGATGTTTCCATGTATTACACATATATATGAACTATGTTGAAAATAATGCATTCTATGTGTTTGTTTAAATGTTTGTATGAATACAGAATTATGATTTATGCTTGCTATAATTATTGTTAGGGAATACATGATTGTAGTACGTGTGGCAACTCCCTTGTGAAAAGATTTGCTGTAATATACATTATAACTAATTTATTACACGTATGTGATATGTGTAGTCTAAGTGTTTGATAAAATGCCTGAATGAGAAAATGTTTGTTGAAATGTACTTAATGAGGGTGTTGAGATATGATTCTCAATTCCCTTACTATAGCCATAGTTTCTTTCATTTAACCTATATGCTACTATGTGCTTTATGGTTGAAATGCCTATATATGATAACATGTACACTATGTGTTTGTGAAAATGCTCATATAAGATTTATATTTGTATTGGTTGTCACATGCTGTCTTTGACTATCACATGTGAATGCTATTGTTTTGGAGTGTGATTGGGGCTACGATGTAGTCCAGGCAATCGGTAATGGTTTACGATCAGTGGCCGAATTAGTTTCGCCACCACGGACACGTTCGATGAATTCGAGTCGTACGGTGATTATCGACAGTGGTTAGGCCACAAGGAGTGCGTATGCACTCCATGTCGATTAATTCAACGTACGCTCGTACCAGTCGAGCTTGTCAAGTAACGCGATTAACTCAATGTATGTTTACCATGTATGGATGCTACTTCTTGAATCTAAGTCACCACTTACCATTGAAAAACCCGTTTAACCTTGGTACTATGATCCGCTAAGACTCATGAGTCGGGTATGGTGGTATGGGACACCGTGGTTGAGTTGTCGGCCTACGCTGGGGTGACGAGCCTCCCCGTAGTGTCCAGTGAACAAACCAAACTCGTGAGCCAAATACGGTAGTATGTGACACTATATTCGAGCTGTCGGCCTACCCCGGCGTAGCCTGACTGTGATCTCCAGTCGGGTTGGTGATGAGCCTTCGAAAATAGACTGTCAGTTGGTAGGGCGTCGATGGAGTAACCTCGAGTATACACTAGGACCGCGATCAGGTGACAAGCCTTTCCATAGTGACCTCAAGTATAAACTAAGCCTGCGCTGAGGTGACGAGCCTCTCCTTAGCGACCTGGAACTGCCTATTGTATGTGACTAACTAGGATTGATGACCCTAGATGGATCATCATTTGGGTAAATCATATAAAAGGAGGTACCTTAGCTTTCCGAATCTGCTGTATGAATAGATATAATTAAGAACTTGGCTAATCACGCACATGTACCACATTGCATGTGCCTTTAGCGTTGAAGTTGAGCACAGCGGGAGTGTTGCATGCCGCGACCGTGAGATGATGTCGTAGAAAGAGTGCAGGTGAGGGCATACATCATTATTACATATCATCCTTGCATTAACCATAGTACTTAGGAATGCTTATTGTATTGCTTTATCATTACTGCTTGACTGAATTGATAACATGTTAGCCTTTACCTTATAGCTCCACTGAGTTGATTACTCACTTCCACTCTGGGATAGTGTTTTAAAACACCAACCAGACTCTTTTGTAGTTTTAGGTGATGTCGAGGCTTATGAGGCGAAGCTTGACTTCTACGATTACGAGGAGTTCTCCTACCTGTAACTCTCTGGCGAGTCTATATAGACCTGGAGTTGCGTCACCGGGGCTACAGGGATATGGATTAGATGACATTACACTTCATCATTTTGTATATTTTGGAACTAAACATGTAATTATTTAACCTGGTATCATGTTCATACTCTAGGGACTTACAATCACTTATATGCTCTATATATATTTATCACAGTCATCTACTTGCATAATTTAACTGTCTCTGGAGTATGATATGCTGTTTTGGTGTAATCTCATTCGTGTTTAATGCATTAATATGGACGACATTTAATCAACATTATCTATGTTGCATAAGTGATGTGTTGAAACTTGGGAGTTGGGTATCTACTCGACCCTCGATTTTCAGGGCGTTACACCCTTCATTGATCAAATTTTAGAAAGGCTAGTTGGCCATTCTTACTATTGCTTCCTTGATGAATATTCGAGCTACAATCAGATAGAAATAACCCTTGAAGATCAAGAAAAGGCAATATTCATATGTCCCTTTGACACATTTGCTTACCAAAGGATAACATTCGGATTATGTAATACCCCTGCCACTTTTCAGCGATGTATGTTGAGTATTTTTTTTGACATGGCGGAGTAATATTTAGAGGTCTTCATGGACGACTTCTCTGTCTTTGGTCCATCCTTCAGCGAGTGTTTGGAAAATCTTAAATATATGTTGAAGCGATGTGAGGAAAAGAATTTGGTTCTCAATTGGAAGAAATATTATTTCATGGTTCCCAAGAGAATTGTGCTTTGACACATAATTTTGTCTAAGGGAATTGAGGTAGACAAGGCAAAAATTGATCCTATCTCTAACTTACCTCCAGCCAAGAGCGTACATAACGTGTAATCGTTCCTAAGACACGCTGGATTCTGTAGATGATTCATAAAGGACTTTAGTCATCTCTCTCGTCCTTTATGCAATCTACTTCAAAAGGATGTACTATACGAGTGGACTGAACAATGCCAAGAAGCTTTCACTAAGCTCATGTTAACTACCGTACCTATCATGCAGCCACCCGATTGGAGCATCCCTTTTGAGATTATGTGTAATGCATCTGACTATGCTATTGGGGTGGTGTTAGGCTAGAGAAAAGAAAAGAAGCCCTATGTTATTCACTATGCAAGTAGAATTCTAAATTATGCTTAAGTGAACTACTCTACTATGGAGAAGAAACTCTTAGTCGTAATGTTCGCTTTTGACAAATTTAGGTCCTACCTGATTGGATATAAGATCATCATCTACACGGACCATGTGACGCTAAAGTATCTTCTTTCTAAGACAGATGTTAAGCCCCGCCTGATAAGATAGATCCTCTTACTCCAAGAATTTGATGTTGAAATATGAGATAAAAAATAAGTAGAAAACGTAGTGGCCGACCACCTTTCTCGACTTGACCTCCCTGGTTCCCTTGAACCGACACTGATAAACGATATGTTCCCCTACAAACAATTGTTTAAACTCTCCCAACTACCTTAGTTTGCTAACATTGCAAATTACCTTGCTACAGGTTTCACGCTAACATATTGGACTGGGTAAGATAAGAAAAAATTCTTCGCCGAGGTACGTAAGTTTTTCTAGGATGATCCTTATTTGTTTAAATATTACCTATACCAAATTATAAAGAGATGTATGCCAGATAATGAACATCAGAGTGTCATCTACTTTTGTCATTCTCAAGCTTGTGATGGTCACTTTTCTGCTAAAAAGTCCATGACCAAAATTCTACAGTGTGACTTTTACTGGCCCACGATATTAAAAAATACTCATGAGTTTTGTAAAGCTTGTGAGCATTGTCAGAAATTGGGAGGGTTGTCCCATCGAAATATGATCCCTCTGAACTTCATTCTTATCATTGAAGCATTTGATTGCTGAGGCATCGATTTCATGGGACCATTCCCCCAATCTTTTGGGAATATTTACATTTTGTTAGCAGTAGACTGTGTCACTAAATGGGTTGAAGCGATCTCGTGTTGGAATAATGATCATAAAATTGTCATTTGATTCTTAAAAAAAAATATCCTTTCCTGGTTCAGAACGCCTCGGGCCATCATTAGTAATGGAGGTTCACACTTTTATAATAGGCCATTTGAGAACTTAATGAAGAAATATGACATCTCTCATAAAGTGAGCATTCCATACCACCCGCAGGCAAGCAGGCAAGCCAAGATTTCTAACAATGAAATTAAATAAATTTCGAAAAAAACAATTAACCCCGACCATAAGGATTGATCAATCCATTTAACCGATGCTTTATAGGCTTACCATATAACTTTTAAGACCCCCATTGGAATGTCTCCCTTTAGACTTGTTTATAGGAAAGCCTGCCACTTGCCTGTGGAGCTAGGGTATAGAGCCTACTGGGATATCAAAAATCTGAACTTTAACTTAGACAACACTGGCTCGCTGCGTAATCTCCAACTAAATGAACTTGAGGAAATCCGGAACGACACTTATGAGAACTCGAGAATTTACAAGGACAGGATGAAGGTATTCCATGACAAGAACATCCTTCGGAAATCATTCATAATCAGTCAAAAAGTCCTTCTGTATAATTATTGGTTACATTTTTTCTAAGTAAACTTCAATCTCATTAGATCGGCCCTTTCACTATTACTAATGTTTATTCTTATGAGGCCGTCGAGATAAAGAATCTTACAAATGACAATGTTTTCAAAGTGAATGGACATTGTCTCAAGCCATTTGTTGAGAAGTTTGATTCAGAGGACATGCCCATGCCTCTGACTGATCCTGTGTACCAGGATTGACCTCCTAGTATGATGGAAGTGTAGTTAGGTTTATTGCTTTCATAGAATTTATAATTAGGATAGTTTGATTTCAGTTTGTTTAGTCTTCGTGCTAATCTATTTACATGTTAAGAACTTTGGAAAAGCTTCAATTCTCCTTCTTCGGGTATTATCTTCCCATTACTTCTCATTTCTTTTCGTTGTCTCATGTGCGTTACATGCTCATATCTTTCACATTGAGGACAACGTAGGTTTTAGATTGGAGGGTGTGGATTAGGTAAACTAATTAGTGTTTTCTTAGTTTTGAGCAAAAATTATGAAACTTTTCAATTTTTCAAGTTAAAAATATGTTTGGAAAATGATAATTTGTGGAATTAAGAATGCTTTGAGTATGATGATAATATGGAGATTGAACTTTGAATTGTTGAAGTTTGATAAATCGAGTAGACTGTCGTCTAAATTCTTGCATTTAATTGATTAAGAGAAAGTTTGA
The DNA here is from genome assembly GCF_029962835.1 of Magnolia sinica. Classification (NCBI taxonomy): domain Eukaryota; kingdom Viridiplantae; phylum Streptophyta; class Magnoliopsida; order Magnoliales; family Magnoliaceae; genus Magnolia; species Magnolia sinica. Next base: position 59,476,549 of record NC_080583.1, on the reverse strand, counting down.
ATATTATGTTAATCTACATCACAAGACATGTTCAATTTGCTTTCCGTGAATAGTACTAGAATTTTTGATTGTTAGTATGTGTATCATTGAAAGATATTTAGAATTAAGTCTAGAGAATTTTATCTACCTTAAAAGATGAAAAGAACCAATTTAAAAAAATAATGAGATTAACAAAAAGGTCATGTATGATGAAAAGACTGGAAAAGAATGAAAAAGAATGTAAAGTCTGAAAAGAAGGAATAAAAAGGGACCGTTGATATAAAATCAAAAACTGAAAAAATAAGGTAAATGGGTTAAGTACGGAATCAACACTTGATTATTCAAGTAATCCTGAGATGATGAGCATGACTAACATCATGAAATGATGGTATTTTTATAGAAAGTAAGTTGGAAATCATTGAGCACGTTGGAAAAACTTGATATATGAACTTATGCTCGTAATTGATTGATGAAGAACTTATTTGATTAATAGCTCATTTGATTCGGCTTTAGGTTTTCAAATTTTCACTCTCACATCTTTGGATTATACTCATTCATATTTGTTTACACAAAAGATTGTTTTCTTGAAGAACTTTGAACATTGAGAATTAAGGATCACTTCACACATGTTTTGCTCGGGACTGGCAAAATGCTAGTTGGGGGGTGTGTTGAGTGTGAAATATTACATATTCTCCCCTATTTATAACTTGGTTTTATAAACATGGTAGTGCTCAATCGATTTAATTATTCATGTTTTCATGTGCTAGGTGATTTCGAGAGCTTAAGGTGAAATTGATGTCAAAAGGAATGTTTATGTTCAAAAGATTACTAAATAAATATTTAGAGATTTGAAAGTCATTGATGAAGAATTCACATGCCAAATAACTAAGAAAATCAAGTGAGGAATAAAGAGAATTAAATATTTGAAGTGAAGAAAATGAATCTTGAAATTGTCCTGAAAACAAACATATTCTTGAAATTGTCCTGAAAAAGCATATTCTAAAACTCCAAGTCCATTTTGAAAAACTGTGCAGAGTGAAGTCTATTTTGAAAAATTGTGTAGAGTGAAGTCTATTTTGAAAAACTACGCAGAGTGAGTAAATTTGAGGCAGTTTCTAAATTTTTCAAACTCGGTGAGAAAGTTGAAGTTCCATAACTATAAATAGGACTCCCTAGGATGCTCCAAAGCATCTTCGAGGGTTTGGAAAGGTCTCAAGAAGCATAACATAATGGTGGAGTAGCCGCCAAAGAGTTTTTCTTATTCCCCAGTTTATTTTTCATGCTTTGTTTAAGAGATTTGGTTTTAATCATGTCTATGCATGGTTGGCTAAACCTCTTATCTAGGGCTAAGAGGTGAAGTTTGTAGCGTATTTGGATGTTTATTTTGCTTTGATTCTTGTTCTCATTAGATCTCATTAATTTCTAGTTTGATATTAAAGGAATATTTTCAATTTTTTATGATTTATTGTGACTCAAATTGTAATAGATGCTATGATAACTTTGGATATCTTCTTTTCATGTTTTGAGATTGTGAGATTGGTAAATCCTATTGTTCACCATCATCTCCTGAGCATGGTAGGGTGATGAAATCCCTTCCAATCTTCACAATTCTCCTCCATTGGGAATTAGGTTAATGAAAAGTTCAGATTTGATTTAATTGTTTTATCTTCCAATTGGATAGGATAAGATTCCAATTCCAATTGTGTTCCTTTAATCAAGTAAGATAGCATCTTGATAGCTACAAGTGGATCCTTGGCACCCTAGTTCCCATCTTTAATTGATACTTTAAACATTATTCACAATTACTCTCTTTTATTCAAGAATTCAGATTTAGATCTTCTTCTAGTTCTACTTTTAGTTCTTTTCAGAATATGTACAAGTTTAGTCCTTGTGGATCCGACCTCATTCTCGCGAGTTTATTATTGCATCGCAACCCTACAATTGTGCATTGCTTTGTGACTTAATAGACTTTGCGTTTGTGTGCCTAAAAAGAAAAAAAATGTGTGTGTGTGTGCGCGCCTTGACATAAGATGAAAGGGATATTCGTTAATTTAACCTAAGGTGTAATGATTATTGTTATAGGTAAAAGTGGACCGACTAGGATGACTCAAAATGAAAGGACAATCTCCGTGGAGAGGATTGCTGAATCGGGACCTCAAAGTCAGACCATATCAGGCTACCATCGACTATGACCTTAATCCAGGACCGACCTTGAGCTTAGTCTGACCGACCTCGAGCTCAGCCTGCTCGACCTTAACTCCAATTCGCATAAGTTCGAGATGGGCTCGGCTAAAGTTTGAAGAGGAGCTCAGTCCCACACTCCGACCTTAATCCAGAACCGACCACTACCTGAGGTTTACCGGGATATCCCCTGGATTTTCTCTACGAATCTTGGGATATCGATTGTGCCCCCTCCAAATCAGCTTCTAGACATAATACGACACGGGGTGACAAATTCATTGTTGTATATGACACCACCTTCAAGGGCTATATATACATATCCCTTCTGCAAAGAAAGGTACACACAATTCTAAGCCTAAAACCCTACTTTCGACTAGACCCAGATTCCTTAGCTTAACTTTGACATCGGAGGGTCTCCTGTTCAAGACAGGGTCTCATTTATTTGTTCCTTGTGCGGGCATTCAAAGGTCCAGGGAAGGCTAACCAGTTTTTTGCATCAACGGTTATGTTAAAATTAAACACCATCTCTAATATCATTAAGTCAAAGAAGTTTACTAGGAAAAACTTCTTCCACTGGTTTCAAAAGCTTAAGCTTGTACTCACCTTAGAATGAGTACTGTATATGAGAAGCCTCCTTCTACCCCTAACCCTACTAATGCCGAAGAAGTCCTGACCGTGTATGTATGTACACACACACACCAAATGGAAAAAATAAAAATAAAAATACAATGAGCTAGCATATGTGCTACACAATTAATTACACAACATGTTGAATGTCGGGGGTAATATAAAACCTTCGCTTAAAGGGTATGTTCAATCCTCTAGTAAATGTTCAAATTCAAGTCCTTGACAGACAACTGTTGTCACACTCTGATTTTGGTTTAATTTGGGCACATGTATGATATAGATTTACAGACTTCTGATGATGTATGGCATATAGAAGTTTGTATGGATTAGGAGTCCCATAACGGATGCATCCCGGAAAGCCTTGGACATCTAGCTCATGAGACATCTAACATGAGAGAGAGAGAGAAACCGGAAAAGAAGAAAAGTAGAGAGAAATCTCTCTCCTCACTACCTTCCTTAACATGTTTAAACCTGTAGGAGATCTTTTGTAATGAGATAAGAGAGTGGAAAACGGGCGTGCAACATTGCTTTCCACTCTCATTGCGAAAAATCGCGAGTGGGCAACTCTCTAGGCTCTCTTGATTACACAAGGATGCTCCCCTGTGCTACAACTCGGAGGGGAGCATCTTTCTAGATGTGTGTGTATGGGTTTTGATTAATCATATTGTTGCCACCAACATGCTAAGTTACCAAGTTGGTGCCTCATACTCTATAGACATCAGGATTCCTCCCGTCATCCAGCCCACAAAGTCAGTTCAACTTCAATCCAATGATCTAGTTGGCCGTATCATATATAAAAACAAACAAACAAACAATGGAAAAAAAAAAAACAAAAAAACAAAAACAAAAACAAAAAAAAACTGCCAAATTAATGAGATCATCCACACGATAATGGATTGGCCTGACTTTTGGCGCATCCCATTTTATGGTGGGGCAACTCTTCTAGATGTGCTGGATGACGCACAAGCTCCACAGTTGGCCCCAACTGAATTCAGAGTTATTCGGGTGGTCGGCCATGTTTTTGAAGAAGTGGCTCAGATGATGATTGGACATGTCTGTTTGTTGCACTTGGGAGTTCTTCGTGGAAGAACTTGATGCACAGTTTGGATGTCATAAGCATGTTGGTGGGCCCCGCATAAAGTGACAAGCACCAATAGGATCATTCCATGTGTACTTGATGTAGAGCAGGCCGTGGAAAGTTTCATGGTCAAGACGGATCAGAAGATGCCCGATTGCAAGCGGAAGTGATCCGGACCATCAGGTCCTTAAATCGGGCTATCTCGCAATTTGGAATGAATTATTCGGTGTACCATATATGATTTTGGGACAGGACAAGCTACTTTATCCACCCAACCTGCTATGCCGGGTTGCGCAAGCTGAATTTGCAAAATACCATCAGATTCACAATTGAATTACCATTTTATTTTTGTTTTTACTATTTATAGTAAGTTTTAGTTTGAGTATAACTCTTCATTTGTTGGGTTTTAGGAGTTGCGCCCAACATGAAAAGTGCTTAGAATAATTAGGAGAACATCGTGGTTCAGCCAAATAGGCCACTTAACTATTTTTGACCAAAAACCATTGCACTAGTAGACATCACGACCATCTATAAATAGTTTACTATTTATATTAAGTCGTGATTTCTAAGAGTTTTAGTTGTAGTTTGATTCCGAAACTTCTCACATGGCTTGATATCCCTATTTAAAGGGTTATCAACTTGTTTATTTTCATCAATCAATCAAATTACGAATTTTATAGAATTTTATTTTCTATTTTCCTTGCTTTTTCCCGGTGGATTCGACCTCATCACGTTGATCCCTGTGTCAGTAATTCAATTTAGGAACTGCCCACCGGAGTAGGTTTGTCCACATTGTTTGATTTAAAGTTTCCAGGTCTTCATCACTGGCCTGTTAAGTGGTCCGTTCGACCACCCCAGCAGGCAGTCTGTTGACATTTTCATTTTATTTTCCTTTTTGGTTGAATCTGGTCCATTTTTTAGAACTCTGAAACACACACCTCTTTGGTACTCCGGCAGAATGCGATGGATGATATGCAGGCACTTAAGGATTGCTTAGAAATTGCGTAAGTTGAATAGAAGAAATTCTCAAATTAAATAATGGAACCCAGTCTGGGGGTATCATGAACCAAAACTATGGAAATGATATACATATATTGGATGGAAATTTTCAACAAACAAGCATTCACGAATTACGGTTGGAATAGTTCAACCAATATGGTTTTGGGACTGAGTCATGGTCTTATTTCAAGGACCAATATGGGAATTGTTCAACCAATATGGTTGTGGGACTGAACCATGGTCTTATTCAAGAACCAACATGGTTGTGGGACTGCGAATCATAGTTCTAAGACTTGCTGACATGGCTCAAAACTCAGTCAACTTGGTGAGATTTCAAGCCAAGCCTCTTGGAAACTCCGTATTGGGTCTGACACGATACTGACTCAGGAAAACCTGTCAAGTCAACTCAACATGACTCGCAGTGACTCAAACCAAGTCACTCAATGAGTTGAGGTAAATGGAGAAGGAATAGAACCCACAAGCTTGCCCACACTATTAAAGTGATGATCTCAACCAGAGCCAACCAACAATTTCATGACAATCTTTCTGTTTTAATTACTCATCTATAGTTTCTGTTTTTGACATCTATTGATACACAGTAATTTTAGTTGTAATATTAGCATCCGGGTTGAGTCCTCAAGTCAAACCGACCTGAACATTGAGTGGTGATTTTGGGTTTTCGAACTATGCTGAACTATGCTGTAAACTGGCAACAGTGAAGTAGAATCCACTCGGTTTAACTAAAGGTATACCACTGAACAATTTTTTATCGACTATATGTATCAAGTGTCATATGCATCAGGAGATGTAAACACCTTTTAATTGGACTGAGCCCCTGTTTGAGTTGGATTGACTCCCAGGTTCAAAAGAAATGAGAATGGGAAAAAAAAAAAAGAAAGAAAGAAAGAAAGAAAGAAAAAAAGATCATAAAAACCAAGTTAATGGTTGCAGAATATAACATAAAATGTTCTTCTCAAAGGCTGCAGAAAGACTTAGGGGACAATATATCAATGGACAACTGATCTTGTATTAGAAAAAGCATGCCTAACCCTTGGCACATAGAGTTATATGCACCTGCAATGCCACAATGATGGTAGAATGAAGCTCGATACATATACATTTCTCAAAGGCAGCAAGAACAGCATAAGAAATGCCTTTCGCCTCAAAATTCCTCTACTTTGATAGCATCACGAGGCATCTCGTACGCGTCTTTGGGCCTTGACTTCTTCACGCCAGCAGTGAAACAGACCTTGTCAGACTTGTAGCTCTCAACAGCAACATTGGTAACTTTGACCCACATCAAGACTTTTGTTTTCATTCCTTCAATCCCACTGAGTTTGCCTCTCAACAGAATCCCTTTCACACGAGTTGAGTACCTTATGACAGAGGAGTCTTTGAAGCTGACTTCGCAGATGGAAGGGAGGTAGACGACGAGCTTTGCCTTCGACTCGTCAAATTCGTAGCAGGTTATATTCTTGGGGAAGAGGCCTGGTGGTAGGTTGTACTCTCGGAGGAGATCTGGCAAGCATTTCTGTGGTTTACCTTCACAAACAAATAGAGGAATTAGCTCTTCCACCTTTGTGAGCATGAATGTGCAAGCAGCATTCAATTGTTTAAGAGCATTTGTAAGAATGTGGGTGGATGGCAAAAGTGTGGATGCATGAATTTAACATAAACATGCTTGCATATAGAAGACTCATTGATTGTAATCGACCTATGTAATAGACTATTAGATGGCACTTGATCGTAATCACTAATCAACATATGCAAATAGTCTATTACATTGCGCCTGTGGGAGTTTTGTGCTCCCATTGCCGGTCCCCAGGGCAGATGAAGTAGGATTGCATCAGGTCGGCAAATGGTGTCAAACTTATGCCATAACTTTAATCATGAATCAGATGGAACAGGCCAATATCTAGAAGCAGTTTCAAACCAAAGACCTTAGACATCTTAGGTACTTCCTTGGGATCAAGGTGGACTGATCAACTTCTGGAATTATCCTGTGTCAAAGAAAGTGTGTTCTGAACCTTCTTCAAGAGACCCAAATGTTGAGATGCAAGCCTAGCGACACGCCAATGGAAGGAAACTCATCAATCTGATTGTCACTTGACCTGACATCTCATTTGCAGTCAGAATAGTGAGCCAGTTCATGCATCAACTGAGGATAAAATATTGGGATGCCGTTTTGTGACATTTGCAAATAGAGAGTTATGCTGACGCAAAGACTAGTTTTGTGACAGACTGAAGATCCACCTCAGGATATTGCACATTTATTGGAGGAAACCTTGTCACACAGAAGAGAAAGAAGCAGTGTAGTTGCTCGCTCTAGTTCAGAGGCTGAGAACAGGGCCATGGGACATGTTGTTTGCAAACTAATTTGGATACGGTCCCTTCTTCAGGAGCTACACCTATTTAATGGAGAAACTATGACACTATTGTGACAACCAAGTAGCAATTAGGGTTCGAGCCTGTAGCTCAATCATAGACAGGGTGTTTCAATGTTGAGGTCTTGGAGGCAAACCCAGATTAACTATTTAAAAAAAAAAAAAAAAACCCAAGCATCAATTCACATTGCCAACAATCCTATCTTTCATGAGAGAACATAACATATACAGGTTGACTGCCACTTCATTTGAGAAAATGTCATCTCCAAGGAGATTGTCACAAAGCACATGCAATCCAAATCTCAGCTTGCTGACATTTTCACCAAGTCATTAACTAGCAGTCAATTTCTATTCTTAGTACCAAGCTGGGCATGATAAACATCTATGCACCAGCTTGATGGGGAGTGTAAAAAGGGTTTATATTGTTTGTGGGCTGCTTGTGTAATTGGACCTATGGGCTGATGGAATCATTGTAATTTTCTATTCCTAATAATAAAAGGAGAGGGAGAGGTCTCCCTCCCTCCCTCCGTTTTCCTCTCTTCTCCCACCTGCTCCTTTCACTGGGTGTGTAGACAGTGCAAGCTGTCCACCGGGTCATGCAGTCCATGATTGGTGGACAGTTGCTGTCTATCGATCAGGGGCCCACGGGCAATTGCTGTCCACAGTGAGAAAGGCCTGTTTCTACACAAGCCATGAAAGGAACAGGAAGGGGATGCAAGCAACCTTATGGAGAAGTTTTGTGCAAGTATAGTTTGGATTCCTTTATCCTCTTCTTATTTATAGTTTTGACTCTTGGGTTCACTTCACCTTTTTTTGTTGAATTTCTTGCAACTCGATGCATCTTAAAGTCCTGCACAAGCCCAATATCACATAAAGACAGCTGTTGTGGCATATGCCAATGTCAATAACTGTGATACCTATTTCTTGAAATTCAATGAAAATGGGATGTTCATGAATAAGCTTGCATATATACCCCATAACTACAATTTCCAGCAATCTTAGAAGCTCAAACACCAGACATAATGGTCAACTTTCTTTATTCTTCATAGGCATTATATGTAGTTGTAGAGTTTTATTCACTTCAAAGAGGAGAAGACATAAAATTGATATATAAATAAAGCAAATACACTGGAAAATAACAAGGACGCCTCCCATCTGTATGATTGATTCTATTAGTTCTGTAGAAATTAGGACAAGGTTGTGGATAATTGAAGATCAAGGCCATAGCACAGATAAAATGTAAATGCAAAGTAAATCCACACCTTTTAGCTTGTTGAAGATCCATTTCGCCTTCTCTTCCACAGTATTTGAGAAAGACTGTCAACAGAAGGAACTTTTCAGTAAAAATATTAAACGATATTAAGATGTAGAGTCCACCATAGTCATGTGCAACTAGCCTTTCCATGACTAATCATGAAAGTTCAAGAGAATGGAATTCCTCAATTGTAGAAAAGAAGTGTGAAACTACAGCTAAGTTTGAAAGAAGCTGCACACGGTTGCTTTGATGGGGAGTGATTTCATGCTGTTATGCTGTTTTACATGTAGCCTTGTGGATTTTATTCCATTCTATTATTTCTTTCCTGGCGGGAAATCAGAGAGTGCATATGGGCTTGTTGGTTTGTGAGATAGGTAACAGAAAGCATCCTATAAGATTAAAAAACAGCATTACAAACAATTTTCAAATAGGTAAAGAACTTCAGCATCACACCCAGTGCCGCAGCAAATATACAGTTTGCAAAAGCTGAGGAGTTCGTATATGTGCAGCCTGTGATTGTGGTCCAGACTGATGATCTGATCTGATAGGCCCCATTGTGGATAGCAGACACCCCAAAAGTCTCTTGGATTGGAACTAATTTGAAACAGACTAAACAGTCGATCTCTTTTGCTAGAATTGACAATTCGGTACTAGTATGAATACTCATAGGATAGTTGTAGGACATGTTAATCAAATTCAGTTGCATGAGGTCCATATTCTTAAAAGTCCAAACAACTTTCAAATATTTTTTGCACATAAAATGTATATAAGGAATATGTTGTATTAAAACTCCGCAAATGGTAGTAATTTCACCAAAATCTAGCATGGTAGAAAAGCAAAGCTAATGCCCTTTTTAATGGAGATTATAAATTTATTAAGTAGAAAGAGTGGAAAACCAAATCTGATCAAGAAAGCAAACAAAAAGGCTGACATGATGAGTCATCAACAGCTAGAACAAAGCAGAGTCTAGCCCAAGATACATATAATAATAATATTATTATTATTAAAAAAAACACTATCTATTACAACCATTAAAAACATTAAGACTCGAAGCCCAATTGATAACTGTTAGAGTAGATTAGGGTAATCTTCTGAATTAGGATATTTCCTTTTGTTAAGATGTGTATTTATTAAGATCTCTGCAGATCTCCCTCCTCTTCCTTTCATGGGCATATTATGTAAAGGCACTTACATCTGATAATCTCTCCTCTTTTTTTGAGTTGTAAAGTCGGGTTGTATTCTTTTCTAGGCCTTTGGTGTGTTCTTTAATAAAATTCAGCTCTCTCCCTCTTAACAAAAAAAAAAAAAAAGGCTTACATGACCAGGATGCCCTATAGAAAGGGAAGCAGATTGTGTTCGACCTTGCTTGGACAATAATCCGTCCATATAGGGGCTCCTGTGGGGCCCACCATGATGTATCTGTTTATCCACGCCATCCATCCATTTTCTCAAATCCTTTTAAGGTATAAGCCCAAAAATGAGGCAGATCCAATGCTCAAGTGGACCACACGAAAGATGACTCTTTCATTTAATGCAACTCAAGCTCACTATTTGGTGTGGTCCACTTGAGCGTTGGATCTGCCTCATTTATGGGTTCATACCTTAACATGATCTGAGAAAATGGATGGACGTAGAGCTGGGCATCGGTCCAGGTCGGATCGGATTAGGTCCAACTTGACCCTACCCGAAATCCCAAAGGCTTGATCCGAACCCGATCCGATCCGTGCCCGGATTCGGGTCACATGATTCAGACAGATCCGATGCATGGTTTTCGTGACTCGAACAGTGTCCGACTCGGTTAGGAAAACCAAGTCGGATCGGGTTGGGTAGAATTCGGATATATAAATTTAATTAAATTGTTCCATGTGGTGTGGTCTACTTTAACCTTTAATATACCTACTTTTTGTAGTCAATGGCTAAAATAATATGTAAAAATTGATGAACGGCTTAGATAAAACATATACATCAAGGTGGGCCCCACGTAGCTATGAAAGAACTTTCAATCTATCGTATATAGCGTTTTTATTGAATCTTTGACGTGCAGTGCACGAAATCGAACTATTTGCCTTTCACGCAAGCAGAGCCTATACGGGGTGATTTCTTAATCCACGTGAGTGAGGTCTATAGGTCTAATCATAGGGTATGTGTTATATCAAAACCGTTCATCCATTTTCCAAGCTCGTCTTAAGGCTTGAGACGAAAAATAAGGCGGATCTAACTATCAAGTGGACCACACGAATGGTTTAACAGTGAAAATCATTCTCTGCTGCTATTTGTGGTGTGGGCCACATGATCTTTGGATATTATTTATTTTTTGAATAATACTCTATAATTATCTCTGAAAATATATGAACGGTGTAGATATGATAAATACATCACTGTGGGGCCCATATAACTTTGATCTCCTTTGAACCGTTCATACAACACGGAGCTCGAGGAGGCCAGATGTAGTACAGCTGTATGCTGTACTGGAAACGGACTGGCTACTCCCCTTGCCACCGGACGTCGGTGCTCTGTGGGCCCCACCAAGATGTATGTGTTTCATCCATGCCCTCCATCTATTTTTATAGATCATTTTAAGCTATTAGAAAAAAAAATGAGGTATTTTGAAATCTCAAGTGGACCACATTATAGAAAACAGTGTTGAATGAATTTTGACTATTAAAAACGTTATGTAGGCCATAAAAGTTTTCGATCAAGTTGTTATTTATTTTTTCCCTTCATCTGGGTCCTTATGACCTGATCAACATATGTTTTATCCACACCATCTATCCATTTTTAGGAAAGTTAGGGTAAAAAATAAAAAATATATTCTATACTACCCGCTCGCCTATCGGTCCTGGTCTGTTCGGTGTGGTTCGGGTTCCGGGTCAAGTCGGTCCGGACAGAGGTCTATCCGGACCCGACCCGAAAAAAATCGGATCTGGAAATCACAACCCAATCAGGCCCGATCTTGGGCGTTGGTTCTGTTCGGAATGGGCCGAATCAGGTCACAAATGCACACCTCTAGATGGACAGCATGGATAAATAGGTACATCATGGTGGGCCCTAGATGAGCTCCTATATGGATGGATTATTATCCGAACAGGGGTCGGACGCAATCTGCTTCCTATAGAAGGAAGTATCCCTCGTGTACTAATCTCCAAAACTAGAGCCATATTTACAAGATATTACATGCCTCCACAAGTGATCTTCTTCCATCCCAAACCTCAAAGCCACTTCCCGAGCAACAGAAAATTCAATATCTTCAATGATTTGTATACCCCTCCCTCCTAACCTTTTTGGCTTGCAAACTTCTCATTCAAAAAAGGGTACTTGTGCTTATCACCGATACCTTTACAAAGGAAATCTCTTTTGAATTCTCTCCACACTATGGATCACACTAGCCGGGAATTTAAAAAAGAGACATAAAATAGATTGGTAAGGCCAAAGTGGTGAGGGTGATATGCCATCCCAAAAACATCTTTTCCACCCTGATAGTTTAATTTCCACCCTCTCCACGACGACATCACAAAAATGAATGTTCTTACCAACACATAAAGGTAAGCCAAGATAAATCCACATGAGCTTGCAAACCTTGCACCCAAATCCCCTAGAAAGCGTGGCCATGTCCTCCACTCTCACATGGATCCCAACATTTCACCTTTCAGCAAATTGATTTTTAAGTCTAACACTACTTGTGAACCGTCTGCCTAGAATCCACATATTATCCACATGCTACCTATTCATTTCACAAAACAAAATCACATTGTCAGCAAACTAAAGATGAGAAATATGAAAAATGGCATTTCCCACCCAAAATTCATAAATAAAATCTTCCTCATTTGCTCTTGCCAACATCCTGATAAGAACTTCTATAACCACCACAATGAGGAATGCAGATAAGGGATCCACCTGACACAACGCAAGCTGCTCAATACCCCCAAAGAACCCCTTTGGAGATGCATTCATAAGAACAGCAAAGTGGGCCAATTTGATACGTGCTGATGTACACATCCCCCATTTGACTCCAACGCCAAGCCACCTCATCATGTTACCCAAGAATCCCCAACCAACCCTGATTATATGCCTTCTCCATATTACGCTTACATATAATGCTCGGCCTACCCTCCCTGTCTCTCAAGTCGATGCATTCATGCACAGTCAAAACCCCATAAGAAAATGCCTCCCACAGACAAAAGCACCATCAGAATGAGAGATTATCTTGCCAAATTCTTGCCTTAATCTCTTGCTAAGAAAATACTAGCTTAATCTCATAACCAAATCTTTGCCAAAATTAATTTAAGGACTTCAAATGAGACAGCTTGGCCTAAAATCCTTGAGACTCGACTTCATCCTTCTTAGGAATCAGGGCAATCAAGGAGGCCCTATTTAGATAACCTTCCGCTTCATAGAATTCTTCCATGAAATTAGCATGCCACCTTTCACCTATTACCAAACCAATTGAAAGCAAGTTTTAGAAAAACTGCAGGGTCTCGATGCCCATATAGTATACCAACCTATTTCTTACAGAACCAATTTAACCTCATCCTCCTCGATTGGTCTCTAATAACACCTATCTACCTCTTCCTTAGAGATTTGATTTTTTTTTTTTTTAAATGATTATCAAGCTTCGGCCTCGAGAAATCTTTAGCAAATAAAATATTGAAATGAAATTTCACTATGCCCCCCCCCCCCGACAACCAAATTGGTGATCATATTGCATCTTCTTCTCACATTGTCTTTTTTTTCTTTTTTCTTTTTTTAATTTCTTCTTCCTTTGCTTTCTTTTTGAACTCCAATTTTAATTTGTTCATCCAAGCTATCTCCTACTCTGATAAGATCCCGATCAATCTCTTCAATTTTCTTTAAAGCTGTCTTTATATGTCGTGACTTGACGAAGATGATGGTTGAATAGTTGGTAAATAATCACAATATCATGTATCATACAATTTACAACTATATTAAAAATTATAGTTCAAAGACTTAGCATCACAGTTTACAAGAAGAGGGATAAATTCTTAAACATCTCATTTTTTATTTCCATTTTCTGATAACTTTCCATAATTTTTTGGCTTAAAGAATTCTGACCAGTACAGTCCAATAAGAGACCAAAACTGATACATGATGGCTGTATCATATAAGTTCTTGGTCTGGCCGATTTGCCCGCCTAGACTGATATTCAGAACCATGACCAGACCAAGAAGAATGATAAGAAAGATCAAATGGTTAGAACAAAATCTAATGTGTGAATTCAATGTAGAAGTGTAGTGTGGCTCACTCCATGAGCATACTAACCTGTTTTTTGATACATGCCATGTTCAGAATGCACCCAACATGATGAATGACCTAGATCCTTAACAGATGGGCCAAATCTCCACATGTGCCATCAGACAATGGGAACTAGGTCTCATTTGATAACTCTTTGTGAAAGATGAGAGGGGAGAGAGAGGGTTAACTGATGACACATTGACACCTATCGATGGATGCCATCTCAAGGAATAAAAAAACAATTTATATACATTCATTTTTAGAAAGTTGGAGACAAATAATAAAGAAATAGTTCGCACCATTCATTTCAAAAAAAAAAAATTGGAGAGAAATAAAAAAGAAATGATTTATTTAATTCATTTTAAAAGAGGTGGAGAGAGAATAACAAATAGTTTTCATCTATTAAAAGTTGGAGAGAAAAAAGGAAAGAAGTGGAGAGAAATAGTTAAAAATATCCTTTCATCATTTCATCTAAAAAGGGATATAATAAAAACAGTAGCCCCTCCCTCTCTTAATAGCCTTTCAACATGTATGGGGATGGATGGAGGTAAAAAAAAAAAAAAACATTTAATTGATTTTTTTAGCAACTCATCCTGCATCAAATGAGTTGTGTCAGTATCCATGATATGACTCGTTTCGATAAGCAGATGAGTCACACTCTGAAACCGAGACGTTGAAATCCATGGTTGTGATCTTCTCTCCAAGCTCTCTCTTGAGCCAAAGCCCTATAACTTCCCCCTGAAATTCAGTCACCCTAGGGCTGACGCCTCAGCCTCATTTGAATGGGATCCAGACCCTCGGCAAGTTTGGGTTGATCAAACCAACCTTTTCCTTAGCTTTTATGGAAGTCCAAACCCTGCTTGTCCCTTCTCACCCAGATCTTCCTACCTCCAACCATTTTACCATTACAAAGGCTAATGGCTTTCTACGCTTCTTCTAATGAGTCATACATCACAAACAAAATCCTCAGGGCACCACTCCTCATCTAGCGACATGCCAATCCCTCATGAATCCAACCCGTAGAAGATTCTATGGAGATAAGGTACAGACTAAACCTGTTCGGCAGATTCAAGACATGCGAGAAGTCCATTTCTACAGGGCACCAAATGGTACACTCCAGTCCATCCTATACAATCATCAGTTATTTTTCTCGGCTCCTGAAATGGCTATGAGCCAAACAGAGCCTGCTAGATGTTCACAAAGCTAGTAAGTTGTTTATCATTTTAAATTGAACTCATTAAACTATATATGAGTAGCAAGTCACAAATGGAATAATCACATCCTCATACATGTTTGGCTTCTCGAAACTGAGTTGTATCATTTATTCCATATTAGTATTATATACGGCCATCAAAATGTGGTAACATTGGCATAATACATTATGAATCATACATCAATGCCAAACTCAATGGTAGAAACAATTCCTTTAGTTGCAAAACCTGGGCAATGTAGACCAAATCTCATGTTGTGTAGTTGTATCCAAAGGCTAATGGCATGCCAAAAAGTTTCATCAAAATTATCAGACAAGCCAGCTTATCTTTCACTATTCAAACAAAATACAATGAGAAAAATAAAAGCATGGAATTAAAAACAGTTACATTACGACTGTATCAGAAGTTCCATAAAGGAAACAGTCACTCCTGTTATGCGATAAGGGGGTGAGTTGGTCCTTTACGAAAAACAAAAAAGCAGCTAACAAACTTATATAAGGGCCGACACACCCCATATCAGCAGTGTTATGGGCTGATACAGCCATGAAGGGCCTAATTTGAAAAATAATAATAATAATAATAATTTTTCTCTCATTTTTTTTGGTTTTGTAATCATTTCAACCATGAAGAAGCTTAGAAACTAATTTTAAACTAGATCTAGGCCTATTCTAAGGATCAAAACACAAAATTTGAGTGGGATTCAATAACCAAAGTGGACTGGACCATTTTGGAAAATATTAGGAGTAAACCATTATTTTTTCCTTCATTTTTCCATCTTTTTGTTGTATTTATATGTAATGGGTTTTAAGCCGCCAAATTATGCTTAATTATTGTTCAATTAGGGCCTATTTTGTCGACTTTCAGCACATCCATTCTTACCAAAGAATGGTCCATTACACCATCAAATACATGTACAAACCAAAAAAGAACATATATTTGGGATCTTCACATTTTTAAGAAAAAAGAACAGACTGTTGTAGGGCTGTGTATCAGCTAATACAGGGGCATATGGCTAATGTCATTCATTACGTAATCCCATATTTTCCCAACAAAAGATTCAAAGTTTTTTAATTATTATTATTATTATTATTATTATTATAATTTTCTTCAGCTTCCCAACAAAAAATTGCATTTCATAAGTCGAGAAAGTACAAAATGAAATTTAATAGTCAAGGCTCTTCCAGTTTAAAAGGAAAATGAAGATAAAAGAGAACAAATCAAAACATGCCTAAGCCCTTTCACTCAGTTTCATCAAAACCCATTTTTCTCTCCCTTTTCTATCACTCCCATGTTTTCTTTCTTTCTATTATTTTTCTGCTTCTGATGAAACCATATCCTGAATGAGGCAGTTTGGGAAAAAAAAAAAAACAATTGAAGATTAATTGGGTTATCATAAAATGGGCACGATTATGAAATATCATGACAAAAAAGATTAAAAAATGAAAGAGAAAATAAATGATAAAGAAATCCCTTGATGTATTTTTGCCCACTTCAAGATTCTTAACCCATCCATTTCCTATTGTTGGTGCTTTGTCATTTAAGAAGGCTTACATAACATGAGACATTGTGTAGAAACAGTACACAATTCAGTGCAAATTTACTGTATTGTGTGGATAGAGAGGCATTATGTCGAATCTAGAACAAACATGTCAAAAATCACAGACATATGTAAAAGAACTAAGGCATGCTCAGAATGCCATTTATCTCTGTTTTCATTTCCACTACAATCCATTCATCTCTTTCTCCATTTTCCTACTTTCCCGAAAACATCTAGCATTGTATACTATATATTATACAATGTTCAACCCAAACTACCAGAGTTCTTATTTGCCCAAGCATTCTACACGGTGGAGCCACATTCCAGTTATCCACTCTAATGAAAATGGGCCAAGAATCTTTCCCATCAAATAATCCCAGCCAGTGGAGCTGCATTCCAGTTATCCACATGGTTTATCTATCCAACCCCACTCTGATGAAAATGGGCCAAGAATCTCTCCCATCAAATAATCCCAGCCATCCGATCAGTGCACAAATGGATCATCAAATACATGTTATGTTGAACCATCCATTTGCAGCCCAAGAAATGGATGGCTGGGAAAAGGGAAGATCTGTGGTCCATTGCCAAATCTTTCGGGCACCAGATGAACAGTATGAATCACTGAAACATAGGCTCCTCATGGTGTAGAATGTTGTAACAGATAAAGGCATTAGGAATCCTGCAGAGTATTATTTGTTTCAGGTTAGGTAAAACAGTTTTGAGAAACAATAACTAAAAATCATCCACTACATTGCGTTGGAACTAACATCATTATGCGAGGTCAAGATCCAGAAGATCTTATAACTTGGATAAAAGAGAAACAAATCGAAGGAGGATCGAGATCCCCTTTCATCTGTTTCATTTCCATCACTACCCATTTCTTCACTTATTTATTCACTTGTCTTCATTTATTGAAGAAAGAGTCATTATTCAAAGGGAGGCCCAGAACACGTGTCAGTGATCCATGCCATTCATCAGGTAGGAGACACACTGAATATGAAATATGGACCAAAAATAGAGTTAGTCTGCAGATCAGGCATGTCAAAATTGCATGAGATAGACAGTCGAGAAAAAAATCCAACCGTCCAAATTCAACGTACATGTGTGGCTCATTTGATGAACGTATTACTATGATTTTTGGAATATGGGCATGTCCACGGTGTATCCTAACTGATGAATGGCCCAGATCCCAGACACGTTTGCCGTCGGCCCAGATCTTTGCCCCCATGAAGAAATCTTGCATTTTATATAGTTAATCTGAGAAATGTGAAGTGGGATGTGGTGCATTCATGTAGTGAATAGGCACAATGGAGACCGGAAAGACCATAAAAACAGAGATAAAAGAAAATGGGAAAGTGGTTTGGCTAAGATAAGAGCAGTGTTGCACAAGATCAAGATGGAGAATTTGAAGAGAATGCAGATGAAATAAGGAAACAATGAAGATGAGAAGAAGCTAGATCTATGGTTATATAGAAAAAAGAAGGAAAGAAGAGAGGTTTTACATACGGAGAGATCTTCGCCTATGGAAGAGATTTCCTCTTTGGCTTTCTTTGATATCCAAAAGCTCCCCACTCTTGTCAAAGCTTTCTCCATTCTACCCCTCTTTTCTTCTGAGAGAGAGAGTTCTATTCTCTGCGGTCGTGAACTCTCTCTCTCTCTCTCTCACTACACTGCAGTAGCACGCAACTGAAGAGTATTAGAGAAGAACAGAGGGTTTAACCTTTTTTTGGTACGGTGCACCGTACCAGCTAACCGTCCGGAGGCCGGTTTCCAACTTTTCATTGCGTCCCTGGATTGATCTGAACCGTTCATGTGATGAAGCAACGGTCTTATAATTCCCTTTCATTGAGATACTGAACTTTGAATCTTGGATCTGAATGTAAGCCATTAAATATTCCTATTCATAGGCAATCACCCGTTCAACAATTTTTCTTACCATGCCCGGGTAACAAGGAATCCAAAACATCAACGGTTCAGATCATCAATTAAAATGCAACGGAAACCGGCCTCCGTACCAGACAGTGGAAAACTCGAAGAAAGAATCGAGGTGATGGAGGGCATTTGACGCACGGTCTCCCTCCGCCAGTCACGTACAAACGGTGTCACACGTGTGTGACAATCCGAAACGGACACGTACGAAGTTTATGCCGTACCAAAGAAGTTTGCATGTTTAACGGTGGTGTGTTCCACTTGAGCTTTAGGTCTGCCTATTTTTGAGCTCATGCCTGCATGAGCCGGCAAAATGGCAAAACGAAGGGAAAAAAACAAGGAAGCGGATTGGCTGGTGTACCACACACCAGCGATCTAGTGATGGGTTGACGTCACCAAGTTATGTGGATCCCATCATGAGGTATGTGTTATATCCAAACCGTCCGTCCAGTTGGCCAACTCGTCATAATGATTGAGCCTAAAAAATGGACAGATATAAATATAAAGGGAAACACACTGCAAAAAGCTGTAGGGAATTGAAGGTCTACCGTTGAAACTCTTGTGGGTGTCACAAAAGTTTTGGATCAACATGATATTTGTTTTTCCTCTTCATCCAGGTCTTTGTGGCCTTATGAACAGTTTGGATGGAAAATAAATTATGAATATTTTAACGGTGAAAATCATTATCCCTGCCGATATTTGTAGTGTGGTCCGTTTGAACTGTGGATACAATTCAGCTTTTCGCTAATGCTCTAAAATGATCTCGGAAAAATGGAAGGACGGTGTGGATGTAATAAACACAACAATTTGGAGTCGTGTAACTTTGATCTCCCTTGAACCGTTCGTACAACTCGGAGCTTTGATGAGCGTCAACGCTCGTCTTCGCAGTACACGTACCCACACCAGCTATATCGATGGTGTGTGGTACAAATCCGTTTCCATAAAACACATGCATCATGGTGGGGCACGCATAACTTTTCCACCAGCTAGCTGACTGGCGGAGGTTCACCAGCCTAACCGTCTATGGAAGCCATGTGGGGGGCACACCTCGGTGTCACTGTGATGTATGGGTTTCGTCCAAACGGTTCATCCATTTTTTCCATTCATTTTATGGTGCAGTGTTAAAAAATTGAGACAAATACAAAGGTTAAGTGGACCAAACACTGGGACTAAACACTTACCGTTGAAAACTTTTTGAAGGCAAAAAGAAGTTTTGGATCAAGCTAATATTTTTGTTTTCCTTTCTTCGAGTCTATCCGACTTTATGAATAGTTTCGATGACAATTAACCATCATGGTGGGCCCTAGGAAGGCTTCAATGGTGGGTGTCATTATCACCTCTGTTTCATGCTGTGTGGTCCATTTGATTCTTGGATCTACCTCAATTTTTGGCTTGGGAACATAAAATGATATAAAAAGTGGATGAACCGTGTGGATGAAACCCATAGATCACGATGGCCCTTCAGAGCCTCTGTCGGCTAGGGACGGGCGTGGTAATACCAATCATCGTCCCTGTTTCACTAAGTAGGCGTATGCGTTAGGTTCTGGGCAGGCGGATCCAGAACTTAAGTGCGGCGCACCACAGGAAAGAAAGGGAATTAGCTCACTCCTTTGAAAGGCAACGAAAGTTTTCGATGGGACTAATACCTGTGTTTTCAGTTGGTCCAGCGGGAATTGTTATGGGAAGATATCAGCCGACCACCTTCAGGGAAAGCTCGGTCCGGCCACATTCAAGAACGGCTCGGCTTGATCATATTTAATGTCAGCTCGGCCATGTGAATGTTTGTTCCCGAGATACTTTAACTAAGAGAATTGGCATGAAACTGGCAAACATGGCCTTCAGCGGGATGAGGCTTCAAGTGTCTGGCCGCAAAACTGGATAACCTGGTGTGATGGAATAACCAATGAGAACAACTAAGTCGAGCTTTAATAAGCCCAATCTGAGTTATCCTCGGCCGTTCAATAGAGCTCCGCTCAGATCGCCTTTGTTCAACCAGAAGGGCTCGACCAGATCAACTAGGCGCGAGATCCTTGCCAGTAACGCACGATAAAAATAACCACTTGACGCACGATTCTAGGGTAACCGACAACATCACCACTCACGCACATTTCGCCTAATGATTGAGATCGTGCCTAAGATGACTAGCCACCTTGTCCTATGAACGTTATAAATAAGGGCCCACCTACATAAATAGGTACGCAAAATCTCTCGCCCAAAAATCCTTCTACACAACTAGACCCAGATTCTCGGCCCGACTTTGGCATCGGAGGGTCTCCTGCTCTAACTAGGGTCTCCATTGCCTTCCTCTCATTATGCAGGTGCTCGGAAGTTCAGGAGCTTGGTGAGTGTAGACCAGATTTTTGCATCAACATTTTGGCATCGTCTGTGGGACACGACGTGAAAGTCGTTCCTGCTTCACTAGAAAGAGTTATGGCCAAAGGAAGAAAGAACACACTTCCTCCCACTACCGCTGCTAGCCCTGAACCTGCTGGGCAATGCAACCTTCAAAACTCGTCTTCTTAGCTTCAAGCCGAATCGGCCCCTATAGGCTCGACGCAATGATCTTGGAACTAAGGAGGCCACTATCTTTCTCTGCAGAACCAAGTCGAAACACTAGCCAATGAGATCGGCCAAATGAGACAACTGCTGGAGAGGCAACTCCCCCTCCCTAATCAAGAGGCGGTGGCCCCAGTAGCTGTTGAAGATTCAGAACATTTTGGTCCTCGGAGAGAGATATCACGGGGCGTATCCGCCTGGGCACCATCCCACGTTTTAGGGACATTGGTACTAGCACCTCCCGACTTGCATCATGAGTTGGAAAAGCAAAGGCGCGAAAAAGCACGTGAAGAAGATTTGGCCTCCGAAATTGTCGCCGAAAACAAAGATCCTTGAGAGGCTCAACTCGATGAATTGCGGGGCCAGATCGGTGTCATACATCAGACTTACCAGGCACAAGCTCCGACGACAATAGATATGATGATGGAGGAGACAGATCCACCATTCACCAGTGAAATCATGAGCTCGACTATGCCCTCAAGGTTCCAGATGCCGCCCATCCCCTCATATTTAGGTTCCGGGGATCCAACCGAACACATAGAATCCTATAGATCTTGGATGGAGCTCTAGTCGGCATCCAGCTCGGAAGGACGAATAGCCGAGCAGAACCACCAACACCAGCATTGAAATTCGTACCATTTGCGGTGGACCTGCATGAGGCGGAGATTTAAATCGAGCCCGGAAGGCTCATGCCCGGAGCACTGATCCAGACCATTACGTCCATCTAGCCAATAGGTCGTGCAAGGAACAACGAATGCATTCATGCATCTTAACGTTTTTCGAGGAGGACGCCCATGGTATCCAGCACCCGCATGACGACGCTCTAGTCGTGGCCATGACCATAGCCAACCAGAAGGTGTATCACATTCTCGTGGACACGGGTAGCTTGGCCGACATACTCTTTTCCGAGGCCTTCGATAAGATGGGGGTCGAAAGATCGCGTCTTCGACCTGTTAAGACCCCGCTGCACGGCTTTGTGAGGGACAAAGTCATCTCCGAAGGTATTATTCTCCTCCCTGTCACAGCCAGGGAAGGACAGAATCAGATCACCACAATGGTCGATTTCCTGGTGGTAAATTTCCCTTCAACCTACAACATCATCCTCGTACAACCCTCTCTCAACTCCATAAGAGCCGTGGTATCTACATACTACCTTATGATGAAATTCCCCATCGAGGATGGGGTCGGCTACCTTCGAGGAGATGTAACATCTCGGAAAAATCTGTACAAAGACCCGAGTACCACCTCAGGCAGAAATACTAAGGACTAAATCCTTTAAAAATTAGATAAAAATTATTAAGTGTTAAACTAAATAATCAATGGAATTAGATTGAACTGCTTTCAATACGAACTGTAAGGCCCAAAACTAGTAGGATCGCTAACGCTACATTACTTATAAACATAAGATCGATCTCAAAACCCAGTCACTCTCGGGGGCACATTGAAACTCCTTATCGGACTTGGACTGTGCGTTGAAAGTCCGATTACCGCGAAACTATATGGTTATGACCGCCTTACTGAGCTTGAAAACTATCTCGAAAATCAAGTCCTAATAGTATCCAGAAGCACATAACTTGAGCCCGGAGCGAAGTGTGTGAGAAACGCGAATATCTTTAGAAAATGAACTCAAACTTAAGTGATTTGGGCCGTTCGCTTGTAGGCCAAATCTAAGGTTTCATACCGTTAGATTCTGATCCAACTACATCCTCAGATCAGAAAAAATTTTCAACAAATGTCAGTGTACTTGTGGCCCTGATCGAGTAACAATGACCGTTAAACTAAAACAGGTCCTTTGTGGTCGATCCACAAATCCGATCGGACTAAAAACTTAACCTGATGTAGATCCATCGTCAGGGAACTTACTCCGAATTGTATGCAGAAAAGGGCCTCCAGATGGGCTCCGTTGGACCGAAACAGCCACTCTTTGGCTATAACCTAAGTTTACCATGGCCCTGAGGCCATTTGCGTCAGTTCTGGACCTATATAAGAGCCTTAATCCACCCCTCTCTCATTCTATACGAATTTCAAAACCTAGGAGAGAGAAGAGAGGAAAAAGAAAAGGAGAAAGTGAGGAGAAGAGAGAGAGAGAGAGAGAGAGAGAGAGAGAGAGAGTTAGAGATCGTTGCTGGGCTTCGATCCCACCACTCCACGTGCCGAATCATCCTTCCTGTATCGCTATTCCAGTGACTTCGACTCCGTTCTTGGGTAAGAAATCCTAACCCTAATTTGTTTAAGGGATCCAAATAGAGTAAGTGATGAAATAGCTAACCTATTTCATGTTACAGGTTGTCATTGTATCGTAGGCAAAAACATAGTGTGAGTTTACCGATGAAAGGTGCGGACTATGAACGTTTAAGTTATGGTTTTCAAGGTTTTCAATGTCAGTTAATGATTTATGACTGACTTGATTGCTGTCACATGTGCTTAGATGCAATGATTTCCGTATATTACATATATATGTGAACTATGTTGAATATAATGCATTCCATATATTTGTTGAAATATTTGGATGAATATGGAATTAGGATTTGTGTTTGTTATGATTATTTGATTGAGAATACATGATTGTTGTACTTGTGGCAACTCATTGTGAAAGGATTTGCTACAATATATGATATAACTAATTTATTATATGTATGTTGATATGCGTAGTCTAAGTGTTTAATAAAATGCCCAAATGAGAAAATGCTTGTTGAGATGTATTTAATGAGGGTGTTAAGATAGGATTCTCAATTTCCTTATCTATAGTTAAAGTTTCCCTCATGTAACCTATCTCGCTATTTCGTGATTTATGGATGAAACGCCTATCTATGTTAACATGTGCACTATGTGTTTGATAAAATGCTCAAATGAGTATTGTACTTGGATTGTTTGTTAAATCCCTATATGATTATCACATGTCTCCATATGCTGCATTTGAGTATGATTGGGACTACTATGTAGTCCAGGCAATCGATAACAAATTCTGTTTAAGTGGCCGAATTAGTCTCGTCACATTTGATGCGTTTGGTGAATCCGAGTCATACGATGATTGTCGACAGTGGTAACATGTCGATTAATTCAGCGTATGCTCATATCAATCGAACTTGTTAAATAACCCGATTGGCCTACTGAGTGTTTACCATGTATGAACACTACCGCTTGAACCTAAGGTACCCCTTACCAATGTAAAGACCCGTTTCAACCATGGTACCACGATCTGCTAAGACTCATGAGCTGGGCATGGTGGTATGGAACACCGTGGTCAAGTTGTCGGCCTACGTTGGGGTGACGAGCCTCCCCGTAGTGACCAGTGAGCAACTCAAACTCGTGAGTTGAATACGGCGATATGTGACACTATATTCAAGCTGTCGGCCTACATTGGCGCAGCCTGGCTGTGGTCCCTAGTCGGGTTGGTGATGAGCCTTCAAAAATAAACTGCCAATTGGTAGGGCATTGGTGAAGTGACCTCGAGTACAAAATAGGCCCACCCCGGCGCAGCCTGACTGTGGTCCCTAGTCGAGTTGGTGACGAGCCTTCAAAAATAGACTGCAAGTTGGTAGGGCATTAGTGGGGTGACCTTGAGTATGAATTAAGCCTACACTAAGGTGACGAGCCTCCCGTAGCAACTTATAGTGTAAACTCGCGAACTTGCCTATCGTATGTGATAAACTAGGATTGATGACCCTAGATGGATCATTGATTGGGTTAATGATATAAAGGGAGGTACCTTAGCTTCCTGAACCTGTTGTATGAATAAACCTAATTAAGAACTTGGCTAATCACGTACATGCACTGCATTTGCATGTGCCTTTGGTGTTGGAGTTGAGCACAGAGGAAGGGGTGTATGCCGCAATCGTGAGATGATGTCGCAGAGGGAGTGTAGGCAAGGGCATGTATTATTAACTTATATCATCCTTGCATTAACCAGAGTACCTAGGAATGCTTGTTTTTATTGCTTTATCATTACTGCTTAACTGAATTGATAGCATGTTAACCTTTACCTTATAGCTCCACTGAGTTGATTACTCACTCCCACTCTGAGACGGTGTTTTAAAACACCAACCAGACTCTGTTGTAGTTTCAGGGGATGACGAGGCTTGCAGGATGGAGCCTGTCTTCTATGATGACGAGGGGGAGTTCTCCTACATGCAACTCTTTGGCGGGTCTATGTAGACTTGTAGTTGCTTATCAGGGCTATAGGGATATGGATAGATGACATTATACTTCACCATTTTGTATATTTTAGAACTATACATGTAACTTTTTAACCTGGTGACGTTCATACTCTGGAGACTTACAATCACTTATATGCTTTATATACATATCACAGTCTTCCGCTTGCATATACTAATTGTCTCTGGAGTATGATATATTGTTTTGGTATGATCCCACTCATGTTTAATGCACTACTATGGACAACATTTAATCATCATCATCTATGTTATATAAGTGATACATTGGAACTCGGGAGTTGAGCTTCTGCTCGACCCCCGATTTTTAAGGCGTTACAAGTTGGTATCAGAGCATGATTTGAATTAAACTGGACCTGGGTTATGGTCACATGATGCACACTGACGTATTCTGACTTCGGAGGTGCGATGAAACGTAGAAACAGTCATCGGATGCCTAGTTTTGCCAATCAAAGGAAGTGATTGAAATTGACCGTTGAAATTGGGCCTGTAGGCCTCTGTGATCATGTGAGATGGCCTCAAATCCTTTCCCAGACCGTCAATCAACAAGTTTAGACGAGGATTTGGTATATTTCGCACTCGAAGAACTCGAAAGGTGTGAATATACGTGTGATGGGACCCGAAAACACCTCAAACAGACTCGGGGGCCCAAACGGCACAAATCGGGGGATCTGAGGTAGGTCCCCTGCACATCCGGTGTCCCGGGGGGGGGGATAGCATCGCCAGTTCGGGAAGGCATCGCCCTACTGTCCAGCGACCAACGATGCTATCGCCAGTTCAGGGATGCATCCTCGATTCTGAACAGTGGGCCTGTCGGGCCACACTGGGCCGGTCGGGCGGACAAGTGTAAATGGCTATGGGGCCCACGAAATCATGTGGGACCCCTTCTATTACCCTTATTTGCTTCTTTTCTTTCACTTCTACCCTTCCAAGCTTTCCAGATTTCTCTAAACCTCACATTCCTCTCTCAAATCTCCCTCCATTCTTCTATCTTCTTCATTCTCTTCACTACATAAACTCTTTCCCTCATCCTCCTCAAAACCCTATCTTCTACTATTTTCATTTTCCCCATTTCTTACTCATTTGGGCACAAAGTCCATAGCTTTGTATCTCATCTTTCAAAAAGCCTCCAAATCCACCTTCATTATAAGGCTATTTGGTTTTCACTGCTCTTTTGAGCTTGTAGTTGCCATTTTCTCTCTCCATAGTTCTTTCCCTTATGGAAAAGAAGAGAACTCCTGCGAATGAAGCTGAGCCTAGCCGCCCAACCCGTCCGAGGAAGAGATCGGGCGTAGAGCTAGATATGAGCGCCACACAAGAGTTGAGGATAAAGCGGGAGCTCGATCCTCAGGTTCCCATTGAGAGAGCTCTACATCCTAGCATTGCACATGGTAGATTTTAGGGTCGTAGGGTTCTCTTCGAAGCGCATGTGGATGAGAAGTTGTTTGGGCTTTATCTGTTGATGGACCACCTGTCGGACTCCGGAAGGGGCCCCGTATTTGAAGGCAAGTCACGTGCGACTGTGGACACTGTCCGAGCCTTCTACGCCCATATACGGGACCCATCGCTAGATCCTCTGCAGTTTAAGATTCCCGTGGTAAGCCGGAAGCAGTAGTCGATGTCGGTTTGATAGCTCGGATCATGGGAATACAGCGTGGTGAGGTGCATGCTGATGAGAAGTATTTCAGGAGTGCGCGTGAAAGGGATCGCCGCACGCGATATGTCCACTGGAACCACGGCAACTGCCTCCCAGTGACCAAGATGACTCCTGATTTTCGCCTACTCCACCACATATTTGCATATAATGTATATCCCAGGTGGAGCAACTGCACCGAGTGCACGCGCTTGATGGTAGACTTCTTGTACCGTGTTGGGCAGGGAGAGAACTTGTGCCTGCCTACCTTCGTCCTACGGGAGATAGTCCTGACCGCGCATTCCACTAGGACGGCTACTTCACTTCCCTTTGGCCGACTCATATGCAAGCTTGCTTGTAAGTTCGGCTATAGACTTAGCCCTAACGAGTTGGTACCGATTCACTTTATAAATGACACCACACTTGCCAACATGAAGATTGGGCCATGACCGCAACGTGATGGGTCTGAGGACGAGGAAGGCAGAGAAGAAGATGAGGGGAGTGAAGAGGAGGGGAGTGAGGAAGAGGAAAGTGATGGAGGCTCGACGGTGTTACTTGACTGTGCTAAGGAAAAGAATAACCAAGCAAACCCTTACGATCAACTTGCTTGATCCTAGGGAAGATTCCTCGGAGAGGAATTCCCTAATAGAAGATCTCCTAACCTTCCCCCTTGATGAGGCCAACCCGACCAGAACAGTCCAGATTTGGTCATTGTTGACTCCTGATCATCGCGCACGAATGAGGAGCTTCCTCCGACAGAATAGTGATGTATTCGCCTAGTCTCATCAAGACATGCCAAGCATTGATCCCGAAGTGATGGTCCACAAGTTGAACGTGGAAAGTTGCAGACCAATCAGGCAGAAGTGAAGAATGTTTGAATCAGAGCTATATGCTGCGATTGCCAAGGAGGTCAGCAAACTATTGGACGCAGGGTTCATCGAAGAAGTGTACTATCCCGAATGGATCACCAACGTATTTTTGGTGAAGAAGTCAAACGGGAAATGACGAGTCTACGTTGACTACACCGATCTGAACAAAGCATGCCCCAAGGACAACTTTCCTCTCACCAGGATCGACCAGCTGGTCGACAGCATAGCTAGGCACGAGCTATTGACTTTCATGGACGCGTACTCGGGATATAATTAAATAGCGATGCCCCCGTCAGATAAGCAGAAGAAGACCTTTGTCACGGACAAAGGCCTCTATAATTATAGGGTCATGCCCTTCAGGCTAAAGAATGCAAGAGCCACATATCAGCGGCTAGTAAACAAAATGTTTACCTAATAAATCGAATAATCCATGGAGGTCTATGTCGATGACATGCTAGTAAAGAGCATTAAGGCTGACGACCACCTCACTGACCTCGGCGAGACTTTCTCCATCTTAAGGAAATACCAAATAAAGTTAAACCCGGCCAAGTGTGCGTTAGGAGTTAGCTCGAGTAAATTTCTCAGTTTTCAGGTCAGCCATAGAGGAATTGAAGCAAACCCTAATAAGATTAAAGCCCTGTTATACATGGGGTCTCCTCGAACTGTGAAAGACATCCAATGTCTCACTGGGAGAATCACCGCCCTCAACCACTTTGTCTCCAGAGCAACTGACAAGTGCCTCTCCTTTTTTCAACAACTAAAGGGTAACAAGAAGGCAGAGTGGACTCCTGACTGTGAACGATCATTCCAACAATTAAAACAGTACCTGGGGTCACCCTCATTACTATCGAAGCAGGAAGCAAGAGAACCCCTGTTGCTCTACTTGGCGGTATCAGCTTCAGTAGTAAGCTAGGCTTGGTCCGAGAATTTAAAGGGAAGCAGTGCCCAATATACTTTGTCAGCAAAGTCCTAGCCCCAGCCGAGACTCGATATCCAAATTTGGAGAAACTTGCCCTAGCCTTGGTAATCTCGTCCCGACGACTCCACCCTTACTTCCAAGCCCACACCATAGTGGTCCTTACCGACCATCCTTTCCACCAAGTGCTTCAAAGACATGAGGTGTCAGGGTGGTTAACTAAATGTGCAATTAAGCTCAGTGAGTTTGATGTCAAGTATCAGCCTAGGAATGCTATTTAGGGCCAAGCGGTGATCGATTTCATCGTAGAACTTACTGCTCGGGAGAATGAAACCAACCTGGCCAGTTTAAAAGAACCTCTCAACCAGATCGAAAGATTTGATTAAGACAACGAAGTCCGCGAAGATGACTAGTCCGCGGATAGTCCAAGACTCACCCAGTTCGAAGATGATCTAGGACTCACCCAGCCAACTGAGAATGCTCAAATGATGGAAGTAAATCCGAGCACTTGGACATTGTATGTGGACAGATCATTCAATTCTAAATGCGGTGGGGCTAAAATCATCCTCCTAGCTCCCGTCTTGACAACCATCGAATATGCCCTAAGGTTCGGCTTTTGCTCCTCGAACAATATGGCTGAATATGAAGCATTGTTGGTAGGGCTCAGACTAGCGGCTACCATGGGAGCCTGAATTCTCAAGGTCTGATGTAATTCCCAACTCGTTGTCAACCAAATTTCAACAAAATATTAAGCAAAGGAGGCTCGAATGATTGCATATCTGAATGAAGCTTGGGAGTTGATTAGTAAATTCCAGAAATGCAGCATCAACTTGATCCCAAGGGCAGACAATTCATGGACAGATGCCCTAGCAAGACTAGCATCTTCAACCGAAGGAGACATCCCGAAGACTGTTCCGATAGAATTCCTCACCGAGCCAAGCATTGCTCGATTTGGTAGGGAAACCTTCCTGCCTATGCATATAGCCCTAAGCTGGATAGACCCGATCATGGAGTACCTCGAGGAAGGAAAACTCCCCGAGGACAAGCTAGCACGACGACTAAAATTCAGATCGGCTTGGTATGTAATTGTCGAAGGCACCTTGTATAAAAAAAGGGGTTTTTCCTACCTTACCTCAGATGTCACCAACCAGAAGAGTCAAACTATGTCTTGCATGAGATTCATGAAGGGATTTGCGGTAACCATTCTGGTGGCCGAGCTTTAGCTCATAAGGTCATCCGGTAGGGTTATTCTTTTCCTTAGCGCAGTTCAAAAGAACCTCTCGACCAGATCAAAAGATCTGATCAAGACAGTAAAGTCCGCGAAGATGACCAGTTCGCAGATAATCCGAGACTCACCCAGTCCGAAGATGATCTAGGACTCACCCAGCCAACCAAGAATGCTTAAACGACGGAAGTAGATCTGAGCACTTGGACATTGTATGTGGACGGATCGTCCAATTCTAAATGTGACGGGGCTGAAATCATCCTCCTAGCTCCCGTCTTGACAACCATCCAATATGCCCTAAGGTTCGGCTTTTGCGCCTCGAACAATATGGCTGAATATGAAGCATTGTTGGCAGGGCTCAGACTAGTGGCTACCATGGGGGCCTAAATTCTCAAGGTCTGATGTGATTCCCAACTCATTGTCAACTAAATTTTGACAAAATATCAAGAAAAAGAGGCTCAAATGATCGCATATCTGAACGAAGCTTGGGAGTTGATTAGTAAATTCCAGAGATGCAGCATCAACCTGATCCCAAGGGCAGACAATTCATGGGCAGATGCCCTAGCAAGACTAGCGTCTTCGACCAAAGGAGACATCCCAAAGACTGTTCTGAAAGAATTCCTCACCTCACCGAGCTTTGCTCGATCTGGTAGGGAAACCTTCCTGCCTGTGCATATAGCCCCAAGCTGGATAGACCCGATCATGGAATACCTCGAGGAAGGAAAACTCCCCGAGGACAAGCTAGCTCGACGACTAAAATTCAGATTAGCTTGGTATGTAATTGTCGAAGGCACCTTGTATAAAAAAGGGGTTTTCCCTACCTTAGATGTCTCCTACCAGAAGAGTCAAACTATGTCTTACAGGAGATTCATGAAGGGATTTGTGGCAACCATTCTGGTGGCCGAGCTTTAGCTCGTAAGGTCATCCGGCAGGGTTATTTCTAGCCGACCCTCCAAGAAGACGCCAAATGCTTTGCTCGGAGCTGCGATAAGTGTTAAAGATTTGTGGCTATCCCTAGGCACCTCGTTAAAGAACTGACCCCCATGAGTGGGCCTTGGTCGTTCACTCAATGGGGGATCGACATCATTGGGTCGTTGCCTCAGGGCAAGAGGCAAACTCAATACGCGATTGTCGCGGTCGATTACTTCATGAAATGGGTGGAAGCCGAGCCTATGGCCAGGATCACCAAGCAAAAAGTCACCGACTTCATATGGAAGAACCTTGTCTTCCAATTTGGCATCTCACACCATCGTCTCGGACAATGGGAGACAGTTTGACAACAAGTTCCGCGGCATATATCAGAGGCTCGACATCTGAAATGCCTATTCGTCACGTTGGCATCCCTAATCAAGCAAATAAGTTGAAGCAATCAATAAAATAATAAAAAATCATCTCAAGACTAAGCTTGAGAAGGCAAAAGGCACATGGGCCGAAGAGCTCCCTTTCGTACTTTAGGCCTACAGGACTACGCCCCGATCCTTGACCGGAGAAACTCCATTCTCTCTTTCTTATGGAGCCGAACTAGTTATCCCAGTCGAAATAAGGCTCCCTATAGCACGTGTACAGTCCTACTTAGAAGATCGGAATACCGAGCAGATGGCCATGAGTCTCGACCTTATCGAAGTAACAAGGGAGTTGGCCAAGCTCAGGATTGCAACTCGGTAACAACAAGTCGCTTGAGGAGGGGGCTGGTCGGATGGAGGAGCTTGCTCGAAAGGCTCCTCCATGGCATCATCATCGATAAGGGCGGCCAAGTCCAAGTCAGGATGCAGGCACTTGACATCCTCGACGCAGGCGTCGTACTCGTAGTTGTAGAAGATGTCGGCCTTAACATATCTTTCTGCTGAAGTCTTGTATTCTTCTATGATAGTAGCCTTAATCGACGGTAAAGATGCTTCAAACTCGACCTGTCGATCAGCCAAG
The DNA here is from genome assembly GCF_029962835.1 of Magnolia sinica. Classification (NCBI taxonomy): domain Eukaryota; kingdom Viridiplantae; phylum Streptophyta; class Magnoliopsida; order Magnoliales; family Magnoliaceae; genus Magnolia; species Magnolia sinica. The sequence continues at coordinate 59,444,825 of NC_080583.1, read as the reverse complement.
GCCTTCTCAACCTCGACAGCAGAATCGACCTTCACCTTCTTCAGATCGACCATCAACTTGGAGGCATCGTCGATGATAGATGAAAGGTTAGCCTTCACCCTCTCTAGCTCAGCCCTTGCTGAACCTAGGTGAGATTTTATTCCACTCAGCTTGGCCATCACCAGGCCCTCCTTCTCCCGGGTTTCTGCCAGCTGGGTTTTCAGAGCGTCTCGCTCCTCCCCAGTGGACTTCAGCAAAGCCGTAGCCCCAACCATCTCCTCCCGAAGGCTCCTAACCTTTGTCACTTTCTTCTCAAGGGCCTTATTCAGGGCCTCGATCTCGGTTGCCCGCTCCTGGAGAGTCACCTCTGTCGTGTCCCTATCCCTAGTCATTTACACCACTTTCTCTCGAGTGGACAGTAGCATAGGGACCATCTGAACAAGAGATCAAGAATAAATAAGCCTGTAAATAAAAAAGAAGAGGTTAAACAACGTGAGGGGATAGTTTACCTTATAACAAACTGATGCAAAATTAGTCAGGAAGGACTCCGGACAAAAGGTCAGTAGCTCAGCAATCTCTGCCTCCGGAGCATATCTCATCACCCAATCGACCAGACATGACATGTGGTAGTCCAGAGGAAATGTCCTCGCCTTGTCTGAAGTCTGGGGAATCGACCCAGCAACTCCGCCAACTCCACTAACAGCTAAAGAGTGGGGCTCGGCAGCTGGCGCCTCAGCACTTGTCACGCCCCAAATCCAGAAATCGGATTCACAGGAATCCCGATCGCCGAACCCGGTGCTGACAACCTCCGTAGTACCCCATTCTCGGCCCCCAGTGTACATATGCCAGGTTTCGATCTTGGAATCCTACAAGGAGGATTTTCAAATGTACATTTGTCTCATGAGAAGCATAACCACAGGTATACCCAAATCATAAAGGCAACATCATCATCACATATCCACTAATATAATCATTTGGATACAATGTAGAAAGGGAAATACATATATATCAAAATCAAAGCTCCAAAGGATAGCTGCACGCTCTAAGCTCAACACTGCTGCAACCTAACGCCACCTGCACGCATCTATCGTGCATAAGCTTACAAAAGCTTAGAGGGTGGTGAAACTGTATGCACAAGATAAGTGCCAAGTATACCATAAAGCCCATAAATCATACATCATTGGAATAAGTGGAAATACTAACAAGACATGAATCATACGATATCAAAGTAAGTGAAAATATATTGGTAAGTCCATGAGTGCTATTAGTCGTACCAAGGCTATGTGATGCAAAACATAATAAGACAATAACAGATGCTGAGGATACAATGCAATATGTAAATCCTGACGAGCCACGAATACCATCAACTTCATGCAAAAACATAGTAACCCAAAATGCTAATTACTGCGGATGCAATGTAATATGTGGTGCGAATGAAATGGCCATGCTAGAATGTGAAGTCGGGATGATAGTGCGTAGTATCGCAGGCTACGGGGTTCACCACAAGGGACTTCTATTCAAACCAGTCTCATACCTAAATTTAGATAGTCCGACTCAATGTGGTAAACTCCTGATCTCAGGTTAGTCGCGCGCCTAACCAAAATCCTGGCCATACGGAGGTACACATGACAAATAGTTACGCACCACCAGCCCGAGTGGATAGTGAATGAATGAATGAATGGATATGCAATTCCTGCTCAATAAATCCACATATCAGTGCGGTTGCTCTCTGGAAAAATTACCGGGGTCTATTACACTCTACTCCGACTGCCTCCTCCCTAGCTGCACAGCCCAGTGAGTGGAAGAGACCTCACTATCCGCCTGCCAATATCGGGCCCGGCTCGTCGATAGCAGACCCATTTACGAGCTAGTCATACTCAGCCTAGCTTATAGCCCCCTCACTCGGGCGGATAAGGCCACACCCCCTTCTAAGCAACCACAACATAGTGGGAGACACGACCTCATGGTATAGGCACCGACGCTCATATTTCACTCGGTCTAGATGTTGGAGCATCTCCTGGTACCAAGGAGGTTCTGAAATTTTTACCTAAGGACATCCTACGTGCCCATAGTGCTAGAACCAAGCATTTTCGGTGTCCCATCTGGCCATCCACGATGTGTCTGTGGAGGCCACGGCCTTGATGTCGCTAGGGTGTACAATGATCAAGTCACATATATGTGAGATGCATGAGTCACACTATCCAATCATGCAGCAATCCTGCGCATACGGCGCGATAATGTGGGCACTCCATCTCTTAAGGAGTCCTGTAAATAGTCTGCCCAATGGCGTATGCTATGATCAAACATTCCTCATATCAGGCATCCATATGATGCGTATAAGCATGAATCATGGAGTTATACTAAGCATTTTATATGGTGATGAACTATCCTCACAACGAAGATGGGCCTTGATGGCCTACACACAACAAGTATGGGCCTATCAATGAGCCCTAGGGAGAGTTATAATGCGGACATTTAATCAACATTATTCTTATAATGTGGACGTCAAACCAACATTGCTCTCAAGGCATGGCCCGCTATAAATGTCATTACATAACCCATGGTGGAATCACACAATGCAATAGACTTGTATACATCCCATTGGGCCTCAACCCATAGGCCTCAAATACATCAAATGGGTCTCAACCCATAGGCCTTAATACATCACAATGGGCCTTAACCCATGGGCCCTAATACATCACAATGGGCCTCAACCCATGTGCTCCAAATACATCAAAAGTGCCACATCATATGGGCCTCATATACATCAAGTGGGCCTCAACGACGAGCCATAAACATATCAAAGGTGGGCCTCACAGATGGGCCATAAACATATCAAAGGTGGGCCCCAATGGATGGGCCATAACTACATCAAGATGGGCCTTAGAATACATCAAAATGGGCCTAATCACATGGGCCATATGCATATCATATGGGCCTCAATGGATGGCCACAAATAAATCAAGATGCGCCTCATACACATACCAAGGTAGGCCTCAATGGACGGCCATAAATAAATCAAAATAGGCCCCATACATATACCAAGGTAGGCCTCAATGGGCGGCCACAAATAAATCAAAATGGGCCCCATACATATACCAAGGTGGGCCTCAATAGGTGGCCACAAATAAATCAAAATGGGCCTCATACATATACCAAGGTGGGCTTCAATGGGTGACCACAAATAAATCAAGATGGGCCCCATACATATACTAAGGTGGGGTCCACTTGAACTATAGATCTGTCTTATTTTTAGTCTCAAGCCTGTAATACAAGCTTGCCAAATGGTGGATGGTTTAGATGCAACCCATGCATCATGGTGGGGGTCCACATGAACTATGGACCTGACTCATTCTTTAGCCCATATCATAAAATGAGCTTTTAAAATGGGTGGATGGTTTGGATGTAGCACATGCATCATGGTGGGGGCCACTAGCCGTCCAACAGCCAGCCATATGGCTGGACGGCATTGATAAAACACATACAGTCTGGTGGGTTCCACCGTCCACAGTAGTGGACGGTGCGAATAAAACGCATACATCCTTGTGGGTCCCACCCTACTGTTTATATGCCGTCCAATTTGTTCATACAGTCACAGAGACCTGGACGAAGAGTAAAAACAAGTTTCATATTGACCCAAAACTTCTGGACGCCTAAACGGGTCCAATGGTAGCCGTTCAATCACCACTGATTCCTATGAAGTGGGCCATATGAGTTTCAGATCGGGCCGATATTTGGAGGGGGCTCACTTCAGGAAGGGGCCCACCAAATGAATGGATTGGATGACAAATACACATCATGGTGGGGCCCACGGCTGGGACCGTGGGTCCCTGCCTAGTCGTCTGCCTGTGCACCTCTAGCAGCAGCAGCGTCTGCTGCCTGTTTTATTATTATTATTTTTTTAAAATCGCATTTTTTGAGGTTTTTCGTGTGTGGGGCCCGCATTGAAAGAATCCACCCGGCCTATTAGTTCTCATATCTCAAGACAAGCCTAACAAGCCTAATATCAATATATTTTGGTGTGTGGACACATCATGTGGATTTTTAACAGTGAAAACCACCATTTTCTATGCTATAGCCCGCCAGAAGGTCAAATTAGCCCCATTTTTCGGCTCAACGCCTAAAATGGTTTGAGGAAAAGGATGGACAGCGTGGATTGAATACATACATCAAGGTGGGGCCTATATGAGTGGGCCACCCCATAAGCTTGGAAACTTTCCCAGTTCAAGTCCAGCGTCCTAGGGACGCTGGACGGTTGGGCATAACACATCCATTGAGGTGGGCCCTGCTTAGGTGGGCCACCAAATGGTAGATGGTGTAGATACAACACATATATAAGGTGGGGTCCATCCAAGTGGGCCAAACAACTATATCATCACAAAAAGGGAGAGAGAGAGAGAGAGAGAGAGAGAGAGAGAGAGAGAGAGGCATGTGTGATGGAGGGCTCCACCACTATGAGCCCTCCCTTGCATTCAATCATACATCAAGTGGGTCCTAATACATGTGGGCCCACCAAATCAAAGATCAACGGTGGAGATCCCTTTTCCACCCCAAAATGGATGGTCTAGATGACCTCTTTTCATGTAAGGAAAATAAACATCATGATGGGGTCCATGGAGAATGGCCCCATCATGAAATGATCATGAGCATCAAGGTGGGTTATCGGCCATACCTAGGGTCCAAAGTGAGATCCATACCATCAATCGGTAGGCCTCACTTGGCCCATCATCAAAATATGAAAAATCTAGCCTAATAAGCACCCACCTTCGATTTTCTTGGTCCGTTGGAAAGCCGATCTCCTTGTGCTTCACTTTAACGGTGGAAAATGAGAAATAAATAGCTAGGATGAAGGTTTATGGGGATGGGAAAGTGGGCCACAAAGATCACTTCTCTCCTTAGAAATGCATGGACGTCCACCTCTCTTCTCTCTTGGAATTGTTGCTTGTAATTTGTGTTGAGAAAGAGAGAGAGGTGTGGTGGTTGTAAGAGAGATGTGAGTGATGGATGTGAGGTGAGTGATGGGTGAGGTGAGAGATTGCTTGACTTTAGGGTTTGCTTGACTTGTGGAGAAAGGAAACATGGGTTGTTCTTGTACTTTACATGATGTGATGTGATTGATTGATGGAGTAATAAATTGATGGGACATGTTGAAGAGATTCTCTTAGGATTTGCAACGCGCGGTATGTTTCCTCGAACTGAATGCAAGTCCACATTTTCCTGCTAGGGTATTGGATCAGTCCGCGAGTCGCGGCATTGGAATCGCGGCGATGGTGCGATCGCAATGGTACAAGTCTCGAGTCGAGTCGACTCTGATATACGGGACACGACTCAGGATCACGTGCAACTGCTGTCTACACATCGCAGGTCACCGAAATTCGACCGGGAGGACGCGGAAGCCTAAGGAACAGTATGGCTAGGATACGGGTCTTACAACACTCCTAGCCGGCAGGTCAACCTCATCGGAGATGAGGAAGGCAATCTTCACGGCCGTTAGACCTGGTGAAGTCTGCCCTTCGACCATGGGTGCATTGGGGGCGGGAGAGTTCTCCCCCATACATGCTTTGACACCGCCTTGGCTCTTGGCCGAGGAGGGGTAACTAGTCTAGGAATCTCTCCCCCACTGGCTCCTGCGAGGGATGTTCGATCAGCAAAGGGTTGCCCCGTCGGAACCTCTAACCTAGGCTCGGCAATGGAAGAGACCACCCGGGCAACAGAGGGATTCCCCTTCTTCCGAGCAGTGGTCTTTGACAGAAGCATCTCCTTGACGAAGGGACGCTTCCTCTTCCCAGGCTTTTGAGACTTGGCCATACCTACAAAGCAAGATTCAAATCAGCGAGGCACTAACATTAGAATTCTAAGTGGCAAATGAGCACTTACCAATGGAGGAGAGAGAATGAATTGATGGACAAAGCCCAGATCGGTGTAGCAAATCTTGTAATGAGCTTGTGCCAAAGATGAAGCTCCTGCTTGATCACTATCGCCTTGTCTACCTAGGCTCGGAGGAAGGGAGAGAGCTTGGGTGGCCCCTTTGGAAAAACTGTAGAACATCACGAGGAAGTAGGTCAACTTGGTACTCTATGAAAAGAGAAGGAGAATTAAAAAAAGAAAGAGAGAATGATGTCTTCTCCCAAAGTTCGACCTGGGAGAGAAAATTTAGTGGGCACTCTAACTCGAAGACTGGCAAGCTCGGCAGCGGGCGCCTCCCACTCCCCTGACGTTCAGAACCATTTATTTTTCTAATCCTTGCTGGAAGATGAGAGTTTAGCGATGAGGCTCGGACCGCGGTGTGTCCTCGACGAGAAATAGTACCAGCTTGGCTCCACGGGGTTATGCTTGGCCTGGTACAGATACATGAATTCATCTGGTGTCAACTCTTTATTCCTTAGTTGATACCATATGATGTAAGCCCCAAACAGTGACCTTCGGGCATTTCAGATGAGCTGCCCTGGAGCCAACCTCAGATGTGCAGTCAGCGCTCTCACAAATGGGTGGATCGGAAGCAGGAGTCCGCACCGGAGAGCATAGATGAATATAGTGACTTCCCCCTCAACTGGATTCCCGGGGACGTCAAGCGAAGCCAGAGCTTGGATATCAATAGAGTCCAGAATCTGGAAATCAGAACGGACTTCAGCCATCTCAGCATCGGTCATGACCAACCCCCCAGGGACGAGCTTGGAGGGTTGTTCGGCCTAGGGCCGAGCAGTTACCCTCGCGCCCTTGGGCTGCTTGGCCCAGGTCCGAGCGGACGTCTTAGCAGACCACAGGGGCACTGCGGAGGGTCGTTCCACTGAGACTTCAACCCTAGAGCTTGCACTCCTTGGGTCAGTATCGCCTTTGAAGGCATAGACCTCGCGCACTTCATCCAAGCCGTTTGATATTAGACCCTTAACGGAAAATGAAACTAAGGTGAGGAAAAAGAATAAAAAACGAAGTTGGAGAAGGAGAAAGACTCATCGGAAATTGCTTACTCTGGGAGTCTGTCAGTAATGGAAATCTCTAAGCAAAAGCAAATGACAAGGCTAGTGAAGGAGGCAGCCACTTTTATATCATGCTTGGCCAGAAATAATCATGACAAGCTTTAATTATTGGAGGCGAAGAGCCGTCCTACCGAGCACCACCTCAAACATGGCAGCATCCAATTAGCTTGGTCGATACGAATTCCTGAGCTGCACACAAAGCTTTAATGAACAATATTAAATGAGACGAGCGAAGAGCCGTCTCCTCATCCACTACTTTACATGCGGCAGCTCCCTATTCATTCTTCCATTACATGTTCTCAACCTTTGCCATGCATTCATCCACCATAGGCTTGCAGTCGGACAACTGCCATCGCAGAGTACGGTGCCTCAATTACGCCAGGCCATAATTACAGATCCTCCTCGATTCTGCTATCATTGCTAACCACCCCGAGCTCGCATTGCAAACTCATGGATTAGGGGGCTTCTATTATGGGAAGATATAAGCCGATTACTGTCAAGGATAAGCCTTAAGGTCGGCTCGACCCGACGAACATTTGTTCCTGAGACACTTTACCTAAGAGAATTGGCATGAAGCTGACAGACATAACCCTCAGCGGGATGAGGTTTCAAGTGTCTGGCTATTCACACTTACCGAGAACTAGATAACCTAGTGTGATCGAAGAACCATCGAGAACAACAAAGTCGAGCTCTGATAAGCTCAGTCCGAGTTGTCCTCGGCTGTCCAACAGAGCTCGGATCAGATCTCCTTTGTTCGACCAGGAGGGCTCTACCAGATCAGCTAGGTGCGAGATCTCCGCCAATAACGCACGATAAAAATAACCATTCGACGCATGATTCTAGGGTAACCGACAACATCATTGCTCCTGCACATCTCGCCTAATGGCTGAGATCGTGCCCAAGATGACGGGTCACCGTGTCCTATGAACAGTATAAATAAGGGACCTACTTACAGGAATAAGTACACAAAATCTCTCGGCCAAAAACCCTTCTATGCAACTAGACCCAGATTCCTGGCCTGACTTTGGCATCAGAGGATCCCCCACTTTAGCCAGGGTCTCCATTCCCTTCCTCTCATTGTGCAGGTGCTCGGAAGTTCAGAAGTTCAGTGTGGGAATGCCAGATTTTTACATCAACGGGAATAATCCTACAAACGGTTGGGATGGCATATTAGCATCATGGTGGACTACAAAGGTTTCAGCTCTGGCATTTCCATCATGGTTGCTGTCGTGTGGCCCACTTTTGTCTCATTTTTGTGCTCCTATTCCACCGTTAGCTGGCAATACTCACGGATAGAATGGATGTTTATGGATGGAATGGGCGGATAATAGCAGTGGGCCCGACGTAGCTTCGGCATACAGGAACTTCCTGTGGGCGGAAATGACAGGCAAGTCGCTACCACCGAACCAACGATGGTGGGGAATCTCTTTTGATTGCTGACGAATAAAGATAACTTTTGAGCTGAAAATGAAATTAACAAGATGCCATTTAAAAATAAAATAAATTTAAACTGCAATCAAGTATTGCGGAGGCGACTACGTGTTTTACATATAGCCCGCTCAATGGTGCGCCCTCTCATGTTGGAAACGGATTGCGTACTGAGTAACTCAGTACGCTAAACTCTGTGGGTCCCACATCCCACAATCATTCATGCATTTTGTCCACTCTGTCCATACAATTTAGAAAATAATTTTAGGACTTTAGAAAGCTCAAATGGACCACACCACCTTAAACAGTGTGAATTGACAATCTACCATTAAAAATTTCATGGGGGCCACAGAAGTTTTAGATCAATCTGATATTTGTGTTTTCACTTCATCCGTGTCTTTGCGATATTATGGACAGGTTGGATGGCAAATAAACATCACGGTGGGTCATAGAAAGGTTTCAATGGTGAAAATCATCATCCCCACATTTTCCTGTGGTATGGTCCACTTAAGCTTTAGATATATCTCAATTTTGGGCTCAACCACTAAAATGATCTCAAAACACGGATGGATGGACAGAGCGGATAAGACAAATTCATTTACGGTGGGCCCAACTAAGTTTACTCAGTACTATAAGAGTGTATGGGCAGCATAGAAAACTTTGTACCCCGACACCGAGGCGGATTGCGCAGTGAGTAACTCACTACGCTTAGCGTACTGTGTAAAATCTGTGTGGTCTATCATGATTTATGTCTTTTATCTGCTACGTCTGTTCATTTTATCAGATAATTTTAGGGCCTGAGCCAAAAAATGAGGCATATCCAATGTTCAAATGAACCACACCACAGGAAACAGTTGAATTGAATGTTTACAGTTGAAAATTTCTCGGGGGCAGCATAAGTTTTGGATCAAGCTTATATTTATTTTTTCCCTTAATCCATGTATGTATGATCTTATGAACCGTTTGGATGACAAATAAACATCACTGTGGGGCCTAGAAAGGTTTCAACGGTGGAAATCATCATCCACACTGTTTCCTATGATCCCCTATATCTTTGGATATGCTTCAATTTTGGGCTCAACCCGACTCGGTACGCAGTCCGATTTCCCCCACCAAAGGCCTCCAAATTCACGTGTGACTCACCTCATAAACGGTGGGCTTCTCCTGTTCGATGGGTTGGACGTCTCCCACGCCCCTGAAGGCCCCCTGCCGACTTTTGAAAAAAAAGAAAAGAAGATGAGATCATTTTCATCGTTTCACACTCTCCGTGGAATTTCCGATTTTATCGGACTACCGTAACTATGCGATAAATGGGCGCGGCTTGTGTGGATCCCCAGATGGATGTATCCCTGTGGGGCCTACCTTGATGTGACTTCATCATATCCACTCCTTCCATGCGTTTTAATATTTCATTTTATGTCATGATTCCAAAAACGAATTAGATCGAAATCTCAGGTGGAAACAGTCGTGAATGAATACCTACCACTAAAAACTTCATTGGAACGTTTATTTGACATTCAACCTGTTAATAAGCTCACAAATACTCGATGAACGGACTACACAAGTATCATTTTGATACAACCTTTGTAGCCCACAAAAAGTTTTTAACCGTATATTCACCGCTTTTCCTATGTATTAGTCTGAGATTACTTCATTTTGGAATCATTCTCTAAAATGAGCTGTACAAACGGATGAACGGGGTGGATGGAAGGAACATACATCATGGTGGTCCCCACAGTTTGGGATCCACCGACTGCTAAGCCGCACCTGTGATCAACTATTGAATGAGAGAGCGGATTAGGTGCGCCCCAGCCTCACCCAACACGGTGTGGCCCTGACAGTGGCACCCACATTGATGGGTGTATTGTATATCTGTACTGTCCATCCGTTTTGACAGCTCATTTTAATACATGATCCAAAAAACGAATCACATCCAACTCTCTGGTGTTTCATATCATTGGATACAGTAGTGATTGACCATTAAAACTTTTTGTGGCCTATAAATTTTTTGGATCAAGCTGATATTTATCTTTTTCCTTAATCCAGGTTTGGGTGAACTTATGGACAGGTTGGATGGAAAATAAACAATTTTGTGGGCCCTAAGAAGTTTTAATGCTATTTCCTATGATTTGGCCCGCCTGAATTTGGATCTGCTTCATTTTTTCGTTCGTCTCCCAAAATGAGCTTGCAAAACGGATGGATGGCGTGGATGTACACTACAAACATCAATGTGGGTCCCACATTAGGGATGCCCTGTATTGGGTGAGGCAGGGCCGCACCTACTCCGCACTCAGTGATTTAACAATTTATCAATAAATGTGCCAGTGTGGACTTTTGTCTTGTAGTCTAATTTCTAGGTGGAACTTTCCATTCATTCGCTGAAACGTCAAAATAAAAATAAAAGAATAAAACTACTGTAATGAAACATCCAAAACCAGAATATTTGCAAAGCACGCTAGAGGGTTCCTCTCTATTCCTGCTGATAAAAACCTCAGCTGCGTTAGACAAAAGTGTCAGCTTCAATGGCTCACGAAAAAGGGCCGAGGAGACGGTCCATAATTCATCAGAAAATAGCTGAAAGAATCAAAGTGCCAAAGGGAATCGAAAGCACCATGGGCCCACTGTGATGTGACATTCCCTCATTTATCAGTTTCATCAGCTCACATTAAGATTTGAGCCCAAAAATAAAGTAAATCCAAAACTCAAATGAGGCAACCTACGGTAAAACAATCTCCACCATTGAAATCTTTGTGGGGCTGGACTAATTTTTGTATTTTCAGTTCTCCCCAACAATGATTACATTGCATATAAATATTGCGGTAGGCCCCAGAAAGGTTTCATCCGTGGGTGCTACTGTTTCATGTCGTGTCGCCACTTGCGTTTTGGATCTACCTCACGCTGAAAACGGATTGCCTATTAAGTACGCTCTTATCTAACTGAGTAAGCTCTGTTAGGCCTACAGTGAATATATGTGGTTTATCCACACGGTCCATCCGTTTTTTAAGCTCATTTCAGCGGTTGAGCCCAAAATTGAAGCTCATCCAAAGCTCAAGTGGACCATATCACAGGAAACAGTGGAAAATAATGATTTCCACAGTTGAAACCTTGCTAGGCCCCACAGTGATGTTTATTTGTCATCCAACCTTCTCATAAGATCACACAAACATGGATGAATGGAAAATACAAATATAAGCTTGATCCGAAACTTCTAAGGCCCCCAAGAAATTTTCAACGGTGGACATTCAATTCACACTATTTCCTGTGGTGTGGTCCACTTTTTGGGATAAGGCCCTAAAATCATATGGTATAATGTATGGACAGATTGGATAAAATACATAAATTATATTTATAGTGGACCCCAGTACGCTTAGCCTACTGAGTTACTCGGTACGCAATCCGCCTTCCCTCACGCTTGGGCTCGTCTTAATGTGAGCTGGGGAAATGGATGGAAGGAGTGGAGTTTTCGCATACATTCAGGTGGTCCCACAAAGCATCGGCCCATTGGAAATTTGTGTAGGCGGGGTACAGGAAAATCATGACCGAGCTCATGTATTCCAGCGAGTGTTTTAGATAATCGAATTCCAGTCCTAACGTGTCTTATTGGAATATGTTAGACTAATAAACCTCCTTTTAAAGGTGAGCGCACTTTTGCCTATGACTTCAGGTCTCTGGTTGTTCAGTGGTGTCGGCCACTTGAGTTGCTGTGGATCTGATGAATTATGACCTTGGCTCCAGAGTTTAGAAATAAGGCGTGAACTTGATGAAACGGGTAAATTTTGCATATATAAGACATGTTCTCTTGAGGTTTTTAAAAAGAAAAAAGAAAAAAAGAAAAGAAAAGGAGTTAAATTTTTTTTTTTTTTTTTTTTAAGTTGTCTTTTCAAAAAGATAAAGTTTAGTTCCATCTTGAATAAAGAGAAGAATCCTAGAAAGTTCATCAGCCTTTCCTCTCCTTAATATTTTAGATTGTTGCAATAGTATGTATGGGCTTGTACACATGCCAAAGACCGGCTCAGTGGGGGTAAAAATGGCCTGGAAATGTTTCACCAGGCATGTGTGCTTCTTTCAATCAAGAATGGCTTAGTTTTGCAAAAAAATTATGTTAAGGAACTACGAAAGCAAAACCCAAATTCAAATCACACGACCACAGACAAACGCAAACGCAACATGCACAAAACACACGATTTTACATGAAAAACAATGAAAAAAACCACAGCATAAAATGACAACAAATCTATTATAAAAATGAATTACAAGAGATAAAATCACTTATAGATGTGAAAACACTTCTTTTCTCCCATCCAAATCTTAAAAACGTATTAGCCCTCCTTGTTCTATCCTAATCCCGCAGTTACAACCATATATATAGTTTTACAACTGGAATAGAAAATAAATTGTACAATTAAGCACACTTGCATGTATTGTTGATCCAAGCATCGATCGATTGACCCCTCTATTAATTGAGCACCCCATGTTCAAGCGATTGAACATGTTCAAAAGCGTCTAGAGAGTTTAATAGTATTTTACGAATATTATTGATCGATCGACTCGAAAATTTGATCGATAGAACCTGTTCAAAATAGTCCAGGGAACAATCTTATATATCTGAGGCACTATCGATCGATCGCCTAGGCCGTCGATTAATAGAAATCCCATGTTTTAACATAGATCGGAGATACCGATTTCAATAATCTTCACCATGGCTTCAATTTTCATGCTTTATTACTTCAAGCTGTTATCACCATCTTTATTTGTCTCCATCATAGCTTCATCGTTGTCGTCACTTTTTGTGCACACTCCTTCATTAAACCTTTACCAGATCCAGAGAAGTCTAACAGAATCAAAACTTCTCTATGGGAATCAACTTCGTAAGCCTATTTACCGCATTCACGCTTATGTGGATCTTTTGAAGCACCTGTCCTGTCTTCCTCAAGCATTTGTTAGATGAAATGATGACGAACATCAATATGTTTAGTATGAGAATGGTAAACTAAATTATTTGTCAAATTGATTGCGCTTTTATTGTTAAGATTAATCGACACGACCTCCTGATGAAGACCCAACTCATTCATCATTCCTTGTAATCAAACACCTTCCTTGAATGCTTCTATCACTGCCATGTACTAAGCTTTGGTTGTGGAAAGAGAAACCACATACTATAGCTTTAACGTCCAATTGATTGCTTCACCCACTAGTACAAACAAGTAACTAGAAGTTAACCTCCTATTGTCTATGTTCCCTACGTAATCGGCGTCCATATAACCTACCAAAATTTCCTCTAAATTTTCAAATGTCAAGAAATAGTCCATTGTACCTTGTAGATAATGAAGTAGACATTTCACTACCTCTCAATGTTGCTTACCAGGGTCCGACATGTATTTGCTTATAATATCGACTGCAAGTGAAATATTTGGTATCGTAGAAACCATAACATATATCAAACTGCCAACTGCACTCTAGTAGGGCACACGAGACAAATTAATTTTCTTCATCTGTAATGTGACATTGCTTTGAAGAAAGTCAAAGGTGAGTAGTATAGGGTGTGCTAATTTGCTTAGCTTTATCCATCTCAAACTTCACTAACATCTTCTCAAGATATTATGCTTAAGACAACTGTAGTCTGCTTATCTCCCCATTTTGTGTATATCAATGGTGAGAATTTTCTTTGCAGCCACTAGATCTTTTATTTCAAATGTTCCTGATAACTGAGTTTTCAATATATTATTGATCTCAAACATGCTATGACTGGCAATAAGCATGTCATCAATATATAATACCAGTAAGATGAACTCCCCATCACTTAGTGTTAAAGTAGACATAATGATCATATTCACTTATGGTAAATCACTAAATCGTCATGAAAGTATCAAATTTCTTATACCACTACTTATGAGACTGTTTCAGGCCGTACAACAACCTCCTCAACCTACAAAACTTATTCGCTGACACGCATATCTAGAACTCTTCTAGTTGCTTCATGTAAATTTGCTATTCTAGTTTCCCATATAGAGAAGCAATCTTTATATTCATTTGTTCTAGTTCCAAATTGTATTTGACAACCAGTGCCAACACAAATCTGATAGATCCCAACTTGACAACCAATGTGAATATCTTACTGAAGTCAACGCATTCTTTCTAAGTATACCCATTCGCAACCAATTTGGCCTTGTATTTATCTTATTTCTTCTTGTATATTCATTACAATTGATTGCTTTATGCCTAATGAGAAGCTTCACCAGCTCCCACATCTCATTCTAGTATAAAAAATTTATCTCGTCCTACATTGCCACCATCCACTTCTCGGCATCTAGGTCATCTAGTGCTTCTTAGAAGGTAGACGGATCCCTCTCATCCGTAATGAGAGTGAATTCAATATTCAAGTCATTTCTGTATCTACCTGGTAATCTTAAGGATTGAGGAGGAAGGACGATTTCGAATAAGATCTGGTACTCTTTGGTCTCTCTCTTGAGCCTTAATTCGTATCTAGAAGAGCTTAGAATACCCCCTTAAAAGTGACTAAATTCGCACCGACTTCAAAATTTTGCTTTTTGTTACGCTTCGGGCGCATCGAACATCACTTTGGTTGCACAAAATTTATTTCTCAGTTACAAGTGAATTTCCTCAAAAATTCATCTGAAGTCTTTGTCTCTCTTAAGTTGGACTGAACCCTCCTTCATCACACCCAAGTGTTGAACCGAATTAAGTTCGGTTACAACCGAATTAGAACTGAAAATCATAGTTTTGTTGTTGGACTTTTCTTTGCATCTTCGATTAGACCGAACCAACGTGAGGGAGGACCGAACAATCTGTTATTTCTGTTAATGGATTATATAATTTTTCAGTCTTTTTTTCATTCTTTATACTTGGTTTCTTTGAATCTTTGGTATGTGAATTCTTTAATATTAACTTCCAAACATCAAAGTCTTCGCTTGATTAATCCTTTAGCTTTAATCATCATTCTTTAGCATGATTTCATCTCTGTCTTCTGAATTACCTCGCATTTACAAAACATATGATGGTGAATCAATTTAGCACTTGAATGCATGAAAAATAATGTAGTTGAGAGGATAAATATGCAATATTTAGGCTTGATCATGGATCCTCTGTAAGATCGACCAAATGGATGATCTCAGTCATGGACCATTGCACCTATGTCCCGATTAAATGATGTGCAAGATGAGGAAATTGTTGCATTGTGCTGACACTAGTTTTCCCACATGTAATTATATATCTACCAAACTATTTTATGAATTTCCTTCTCGTAGTTGAGAGAGTGCTTATTCAGTTATCCTACTAGTTACCAAGCTGTCTTCAACTTGTATTAGCATCACATGTCATCCAATAGCCATATGCCTTTTTTTTTTTTTTTTTTAAATGACTGTTTCTGTTTTGTAGGAAGATTTATGGAAGGCTGCATTTTCGGTTGGCACAGAGGTTTCTCTTCTTTAATAAGTACATATGTTTTTCACTATGATATCAAACATTGGTAGAGTTTAATTTGCTATGTGCATGACTTCAGCAGATATTTTTAGTTATGGAATTACTGCAATGGAGTTTGTTACTTTGCTTCTCATCAATAGATACATGAAAATGCATGGGCACACGCAACTATATATGGCTTATCATATATGGATATGTATTTCATGGTTGTTTGGGTCATAAGCCATTTGTGAATTATTAAACGGAAGGTTTCATGGGTGATTGGTCTAGTTTGATGCAGTTGGGGTGGGGAGTAGTCGATCCTCACCTTCCCCTCTCTCTGTTTTTTTATTTTGCTTTTTGTTAGCTACTAATAACATTATTCTTACTATTAAGAAAAAGGCACTCACACATGTTGAGTGATGTTATGAGTTCCTATGTTGTCAACAATATATTTTATCAATTTTCTTGTTCTTTAGTTGTTACTTTTGCCCTCTTACCAAGTATGATATATCGGTGGCAGTGCGATTAATTGGATTCAGTCTATAAAATCAACTGAGACTTCTCAAATTTAGAGGTTTATTAAATGTCGTTGTGCCTCCATGTTTGTATTCTTGGGTGTTCTGCAATCTGGATGTTCTTTTTTTAATGGTCCACACTTGGGCAAGTGTATGCAATAAGTTTTAATGGACATCTAAGAGAGCCATAAATGTTTATATCTAGTGTGGTGCTATAATTTTTCTTTCGTCATTGGACAATGCATTTGAGGAAGGGGGAGAACTTAACGCAAAGAAGGTTTACCTCTTTGGTTGCACAGAACATAAGTATCTTCTCTAAACTTTCAGTTATTATTCTTCCTGTATCATAGATCATGTCAATGGACTGAGCAATAAACATTAATTTATTCTAGACCTGCTACTACAACTTAGACTTCATAAGGTTTCTAGCCGTTTCCTTAAAAAAATCCATATAATTTGTACATTTTGAGTTTATATCTGTATTTTACACTCCAATTGGTACATAATGGCTTCTGTAATAAGTCTTTTATCTTCATTATTTGTCGTTTATATTTGGCTTTGATTGGTGCTACTATAAGAAGCCGATAAAAATCAAGTCATTCATATACTTTATATGAAATTTGAAATATTTCTAGATTAGTAGTTTTTTTTTCCTATCATTTATTCAAGTTATTCATTTTCTTATTTTGTAGCTCAATTGGCTTTCTTCAATAATGGTGAAGGGAAAGTGACATGTATCCCTGTCATTATGGTGGCAGGTTCACTCATTAGTGTAATCTTTTGTGTAGTATCTCTCAAGTTAATACAAGGTGTCTCGATGTGATTGTGAAATAATTCACACGCTAAATTAAATGATCAAGTTTAAAAATTGATTCGGCTGAATGGTTTGGTTCATGCTCAACTGCAATTGAAATTTCTATACTCATTCCTATATAACTTGGACCCAAACATGTGCATTGGTGCTGGCATGGATAGAACGGATTTGTGCTTTGGTATAATACTACTAAAGGTGTTGGAATAACAGATAAAATATGCTTTTTTTTTTCTTTCTTTCTAAAAAGCAGTTGATTTGTGTCTAACACAAGCATCTAACAACCTATTAGAGAATGCTGAGTTGACAAGCTTCAGTCACGAATAGCTTGTTATCTATCTGGATCATGCAATACATTCATCTCATTCATCCGTTTTGTTTTCCTTGTTCCCACAAAATCATCAAGTCTGGACATGTGGCACCACCATCCTCCGAAGGTGGGTGGGCCCCATATATGCCACACATGTGGTCACTAATCACAAAAAATACGGATCCATATCTATCCGCATATACATACACATGATCATCCATACCACATGAATTAATTGATCTAAACTTAACCAAAACAAGGTTCTTGGAATGATCTGACTAGATCTCCATGATTGAGCATCACAATGGCCAATCTGAGCCAATAGATGAGTTTAGAAAATTCCGCTTAGGTCATATATGAATTTTGGCCCCAATTAGATCTCCGATCTCATTGATCTGATCAAAACAGTCCGTTTTAATGGAGAGCCGATCTTATTTGTCCAATAACTCTGTGGTCCTAACTCTGATCAGGTCAAACTACCCCATTTTCAAAGCTAATATCCAGTACTCCCATCTGATCGTCTTAGATATCCCAAAGAAATCCTTAAAATGGACTAAAATTGGTCTGCAAGACAAATCAAGTCATCCCAGTTTAATGGGTCGTAGGAGTCTGGACAATCTAACTTGATTAAGCTAGATCTTAGCCATCCGACTTTCATTTGTAGCATGTGACCACTCGTTTTGAAGGTATCGATAATTAATTTAAGATTAACGGTTTAGTTTCCTCATCAAACCTTTATAAGTAGGTAAAAAAATGATCCATAATATAGATAACGAAAATAGACCACTGTTTTCTGTTTTGTGGCCAACCTGAGTGTTGGATCTCCGTGATTTTTGGATTTTATTCCAACTAGATTTGGGGCACCAAGTGTGGGTGTCACTTGTATGTTACAATGGCCTACTAAGGCCCTAAGCGGACCTCAAGAATTGGGTCAAAGGAAGGCCATTACAACTCCTTATTCAAACGCTAGCCAATCTATCCAGATTTGGATAGATTGGTATACCTGATGTTTGGTCCACTTTATGGCCATCATCAAAGATATTTGTGGGCCCCATTGAAATGGGTGGCTTGGATAAAACATGTGCATCATGATAGGCAACACCAGTGGGTCCCAAATTACAAAAGGGGCCTGTCAAACCGGTTGGACAACATGGATATACAATACAAGCATCAAGGTGGTTATACCCTATGGATGGATGGTTGGATCATCAAGGACCTCATCATCAAGTGGTCCATCCATCAATGGATCCCTCTACATCATCATATTTAAAGGATAAAACTAAATTTCAAAAGGGAGAAAGGAAGGGTAGTAACCTATAGATGGTTTTGATGAGTTGGATCTACCTCTTGATGGCTTGGATCTTATGATAAAGGTTCCACCTCTCTCTCTCTCTCTCTCTCTCTCTCTCTAAGTGTTGCTGGAATTGGGCACTTACATGTCTTAAAAATGAGTTGGGTCATGTCCTTATATAGGCATGGAAGTGATTAGGAGAAGTTCTAGATTTTAGTGAGGTGGGGCTTTCTCTTTATTCCAAGGGCAATTTGTCTATCTTGTTCATGGTTTAGAGTAGATTAAACAACTTGCAATTATGGCCTATTTGTGAGACCTGTATCTTAGCCCGTACCATTTCGTATGCCTCTGCGGTCCTCCCGGTCGAATTCCGGCGACCCGCAATCTGTTATGGGCATTTGCGCATGATCCTGAGTCATGTCCCGTATATCAAAGTCAGCTCGACCCGAGACTTATACCCTAGCGACTGCGCCGTCGCCGCAGTTCCGATGCAGCATCTCACGCGCCGAGGCGATACCGGGGCCAGGAGATGTGGGCCCGCGTTCAGTTTGAGGAAAACACCAAGCGTTGCAAATATCGAGGGAATCTTTACAACACATTACATCAATCCATCAATCAATGTCAAGTACTACATCCCATCCTCAAGTACAAGTAACCCTTACCTCTCTCTTACACAAGTACCCTAAAGTCAACTCTCCCCATCACCCATCACTCACTCACCCATCCCTCTCTCTCTTACATCCCTTTCTCTCTCTCTCTCATTTCAAACTCATTCTCCCAAGCAACCATGGGAGGTGGACGTCCAAGCTCTCCATGGGAAGGAGCTAGGTGTGGCCCACCTTCCTACCATCTAATCCCACCCTCCATGATTGATCTCGACCATTAAATCTCATCCATTGGAGCTTTAGAATGCGTTGATGGAAGGAGAAGTCCATGATCAAAGGTGGGTGTTCATAATATTTGATTTTGATGTAGGGTCCACGTGATTTGGGACCCATCTTGATGTATGCATTGTATAGGGAAGGCCCATAGTGGCGGGGTCCCTCCCCTTCTCACAATCTCTCTCTCTCCCTCTCTTTTTCCTTGATTTCATGGCACACCTTGATGTATTATCCTCACCATCCGATCTTGAAGCCCACCATGTTGCTGCCCATTTTTGGGACAGATCTGATGAAGGAAAAATACAGATATCGGTCTGATCCAAAGCTGGTGGGCCACGTTGTCGTGGACCCCACCTTGATGCATGGTGTATCCGTGCTATCCTGCTGTGAGGACCCACCATGATATATGTGTTATATCTGTACCATCGTGGGGCCCACATATGACGTACGTATCTTATCCACGTCACCCCAGCAGATGGTGGGCCACAACATGATGTATGTGTGTATCCACACCGTCCGTACATCGGACGTGGACCCACTTGATGGACGTGTGTATCCACACTGTCCATCCAATGAAACAGATCCAAATCTCTGTCAGAAACCACCTTGATGTACGTGTTATATCCACGACCATCCATCCATTTTGCTGGTGGGTCCCACACGTGTGGACCCACCTGCCACATGTGGACCACCCCCCTAGCGTAGTATTTCCAGACCGTCCATCTATATGGGACCCACATGAGGTATGTTTTATATCCACGCCATCCAGACCATCCATCGTCTGGACGGTGGATATGGGACACCTCACGTCCAGTCCCTAGACATGGGACACCTCACGTCTAGTCCCTCGACGTGGGACACCAGGATGTATGTACTTTATTCACATTGTCCTCACATGGGACTCACTCCACACGTGTGACACGTGCAGAGGTGGGACCCACCTTGGTATATGTTTTGTATATCCACACCGTCCACATGATTTGGATGGTGGGGCACCAATGTGATGCATGTGGGCCTTATCCATACCATCAGTTGGGACGATGGACCCACCTTACTATATATATTTCATCCGCACCGTCCAGTAGGGCCTGGACGGTGGGCCCTGGTATGATATATATGATGTATCAACACTGTCTAGCCATCATCCAGACTGCCCAGATCTTGGACGTGGACTCCACGTGGGACGCATGTGTTATATACACACCGTTCATCCCTTTTCTATGGAAGGGGTGCACCATGATATGCGTGTTGTTCAGCTATGCCGTCCAACTGCTAGATGTGTGGACCCCACACGTGATGAATGGGTTGATCCCCACCGTCCGTGTTGTGGCCTCCATCATGAATTATGTATTTCATTCACACCGTCCAACGGTCTGGACAGTGGAAACCATTGTGATTTATGTGTTATATCCAAGCCGCCTATTGGTGTGGCCCATCCGTTAGGTGCAGGGCCCACCTTCTGTAGGTGCAAGGCCCATTTGGTGTATGTGAGGCCATTTGATATATAAGGCCCATGCGATGAGGCCCAATGTGATGTATTTCCGGCCCATATGTGCCGCCCATTGAGTTATATATGTGGCCCTAGAATGAGGCCCATGTGATGTATTTATGGCCTATGTACAAGGCCCACCTGTTGTGTATTTGAAGCCCATTGATGTGGCCTACTTGATGTATATGAGGCCCATTAGTGTAGCCCATTGATGCGGCCCACTTGATGTATTTGAGGCCCATGGGTGAGGCCCAATACGATGTATATGTGGCCCATGTGATGCGGCCCATTGAGGTTATATGTGGCCCACTATATTGAGTATGAGGCCCTTATGTGAGGCCATGGGCCCACGATACGTTTAGCTCTATGTGGACTACTTCTTGGGAGCAACATTGGTTAAATATCCACATTAATGGGCAATGATGGTTTAATGTCCACATTGTGACCTTCCCTTAGGCCTTGTTCGGTTGATCATTGAGGCCGATCCTGATTATCAAGGCCGATTATCGAGAGGAAGAACTGGTAATAGGCACAAAACCATCCGTTCTGGTTCTACATTTGTTCGAATGAAATGCTTAGCTAATTCTATGCGTCTAACCAAAAAATCCTTTCTTCTTCCAATTTTTCTATCTTCCCATTCATTCCCATCAGCGGACCCTTCTTCCCCTAATTCCTTCCATTCTACCAATGAATGATCTATAATAATTCACAAATCTGGATTGGCTAATTGTTCTCTGATAGCACCTGCTTCAGTAGAGATTTTTCTATTTCGAAATGTATCGAAGCCTTGGGTAGTAAAAAAAAGTGGGATGCTGTATTTCCAGGATTGGATTTCAGATTCAAATGAACCTCGTAATAGTAAGAAAGTAGGTTTTTTAGTTATGGGCCTAACAAAAGAAAATTTGGGATAGGTTTCGATGGGATCCCCCCCTTAAAAATTGGACATGAAGGTTTCCTCTCATCCGGCTCAAGTAGTTACACCAAATAAAGAAAGGGGTTTTCACTTTTCAATTTTGCTCTAGAAAACCCAATCCCATAAGGATCTACTCCTTACTCAAGTTCCTATCGAGGACCAATGAATATTTCATTGATTCATTCTTCCTTTGACTTTTACTTTATGAATTATCCTGATTATCGAGGCTGATTCCAATTATCGAGGCCGATTTCAATTGTCGAGGTTGATCCAATTGTCGAGGCCGATTATTGAGGCCGATTTTGATTGTCGAAGCCGATTTCGATTGTCGAGGCCGATTTTGATTGTCGAGGCTGATTCCAATTGTCAAGGCCTATTCTGATTGCCGAGGCAGATTATTGAGGCCAATTCTGATTGTTGAGGCCGATTATTGAGGCCGATTCCGATTGTCGAGATTGATTCCGATTGTCGAGGCCGATTCCGATTGTCGAGGCTGATTATCAATGCCGATTATGAGTATGTGACAGTATAACATCATAATACATACCCATATGCATCATCTGCATATTTGTTATGAGATGTGGTTGACCACTACATATGTCATTCGGCATGTTGTTATGAAACTCCCTAATAGGCGGAGATTGTCTCACATGAGTACACGGTATGCGTAGGATTGATGCATGATTGGATTGTATGACTCATGCATCTTGCATTATGTATTGTGATTACTGTACGCCCTAGCGACATTAGGGCCGTAGCCTCCATAGGTATATTGTGGATGGCCAGCTTGGACACCGAAAATTTGTTACTAGCATCGGGCCGCTATAGATGGCCCTGGGTGAAAATTCGTAAACCCTCTTGGTACTAGATGACGCCCCAATGTCTAGACCGAGTGGATATATATGAGCGCATGAAGGCCGTATACTAGTAGGCCGCGTCTCAAATTGTCGTGGTCAGTTGAGAGGGGGTGTGACCTTACCTGCCTGAGTGAGGGGGCAATATCTAGGTTGAGTTTGACCAGCTTGAGGAATGGGTCCACTATCGATGAGCTGGGCCCGATATTAGCAGACGGATAGTGGAGACTTTTCTGTATGACCCGTATCCTAGTCCATACTGTTCCGTCAACTCCCGTGATCCTTCCTGACGAATTCTGGCAACTCGCGACTATGATTGATGTTTGCGCGCGACCCTAAGTCGTATCCTGTAGATCTGAGCTGATTTAATCTGAGACTTGTACCATTGCGACCGCACCGTCGCCACGGTTCTGACGCCGTGTATTATGCGCCGAGGCGATACCCAGGCTAGGAGATGTGGGCCCACAATTAGTTCGAAAAAATGTCGCGCATTTGCAATCCCAAAAGAATCTCTACAACAAGTCAAATCAATCCCATCAATCACCTCTCATGTCAAGTACAAAACTACATCCCCAAGCAACCCCAAAGTCAAAGCAACTCATCACTCATATGTCAAAGTACACATCACCCATTACTCACCTTTTCACCCATCACACCCATCCCTCTCTCTTACAACCTCTCTCTCTCATCTCTCTCTCTCTCTCTCCCATTCTCCCAAGCAAGAGTGGTGCACGTCCAAGCTCTCCCAAGTGAGAAAAGTGAGTTGTGTGTGGCCCCCTTCCTCTCCCAAAATCCTTCATCCTAACCCTTCATCTCTCATAATCTTCCATCAAAGAGGAACACAAGGAGATCGGCGTTCCATCGGACCAAGAAGATCAAATGGTAGGTGCTTCATATACCTAGATTTAATGTTTTGATGATGGACCAACTGAGGCCTACCGATTGATGGTATGGATCTCACTTTGGACCTTAGGTATTGCCGATGGCCCACCTTGATCCTTATGATCATTCCATGATGGGGCCATTTTCCATGGACCCCATCATGATGCTTATTTTCCTCATATGAATCGGGTCATCTAGACCTTGTATTTTGGTGGAGAAAGGATCTCCACTATTGATTTTGATCGGTGGGCCCACATGTAATGGGACCCACTTGATATATGTTTTGATGTATGGAAGGGAGGGCCCATAGTGCTGGGGTCCCTTCATCACTCGGTCTTTCTCACTCTCTCTTTCATATCTTTGGTGTGATGATGTGGCCGTGTGGCCCACCCGGATGGACCCCACCTTGATGTGTGTCTTATCTACACCATCCAGCCATTTAGTAGCCCACCTATAGCACGTTTGTAGGTGGGGCCCACCTTATATATATGTGTTACCCGTGAAGTGTGAATTGATGGTGAGGTGTACCGTCCAACAACCAAAAACAGATATCAGCTTGATTCCAAACTTGGGGTGGTCTGCTCATGTAGGCCCTACCTTGATGTATAAATTAAATCCATGCTGTTCATCTAATTTCCTAGATCATTTTAGGCGTTGAGCCAAAAAATGAAACTAATTCGAATCCCAGGTGGGCCATACCACAAATGTTAAGGGGCTGGGTTATCCATGTCGTTTCCTACTTTTTACATGTGAGGTCTGGAGTGAGTTTTCACTCATGGGACCCATATTGATTTATTTCTTATCCACACCATACGTCCATTTTTTGACACATTTTAACCGTGAAGCCTAAAAATCTACTCGATCCAACCATAAGGTGGACTACACCACAACCGATGGTGGTAGTGAGAGCACCCCTCATGTCAACCATGCGGACGTGGGGTGGGGGTGTCCCAACCATGGACCCCACCTTGATGTATTTATTTAATCCATGATGTCCACCACCTTCCCCATGTAGTTTTAGGCTATAAGTCGAAAAATGAGACAAATCTTAGTCCTTAGTGGGCTGCACCGAGGGAAACAAAGTCCCACTGTTGGAATTTTTTAATACCTACTGTTGTGTGTATAAGTGGTGGACCTATCCATTATTAGACTCCTTTGGTCCATAAAGAGCTGGTCGATATAATAGACAGAATAGATTATCCACTAGTGGGCCCCACATAGTAGAATAAAATAAAAATAAAGGAAGAAAGAGAAGAAGAAGAAAAAAAAGTAAGTCCCTAGACTCTATTGTCTAGTGACAGTGAGGGTGGAAACTTTACTGGGTTGCCACCACATGTGGACCCCACCATGATGAATTTGTTTAATCCACACCGTTCACCATCTCCTCCTTATAATTTTAGGTCATGTGCCAAATTTTGAGGCAAATATGAGTCTTGAGTGGGCCGTACTAAGGGTATTGATGCCCATCTGTTGAAACACTTTAGGGCCCTCTTTGAAATCTCTTGTCATCCAAACTGGTCCTAGTCAGAGTCTATTTGACCTCATTCGAGGTGGCCAAGACAGTGAATGAATTAGATTATCACTTGGGGTGGCCCACACGACAGGAAATAGTGGTGTTGAACGTCTACCATTGAAACCCTTTTTTGGGTTTAGAAGTTTTGTATCATTATGAAATTTGTTTTTCCTCTTCATACTGGTCTGTGTTACCTTATCAACAGATTGGATGGAAAATCAATGTTATGGTGGGCCCCACATGGGACCCACCTGTTATTTGGAAGTGGATTGGTTGGCATACCACACACTAGCAGGCGGCTGGTGTGATTGACGTCAGGAAGTTCTGGTGCGTGGTGTATTTGCACTGGCCAGCAAATTTGGACGGTGGGCCACACCTTAATGTATTTATTATATCCACATTGTCCATCCCTAGATGTGGGTTCCACCTTGACGGATGTACTCTAATCCAACCATCTGTCCAGCGTCCAGGTATGAACGCTAGACTCTGTTTATATAATAATTATATATTATTATATTATATATATGTATTGTGTATATATATATATATATATAATATAATATAATAATACGTGGTGGGCCCCATATGGGACCCACGTTGATGTATTTATATAATATATTGTATATAATATTATATTATATACGTGGTGGGTTCACATTGATATATATATTATATCTGGTGGGCCCCACGTGGGACCCACCTTGATGCAAGTATCTTATACCCACACTGTCTGTATTTGGACGGTGGTGGGTGCAGCACACTGTGATGTAACTATAATCCACTCTGTCGGTCCAATAAGGGAACATGGACCCCACCTTGATGCTTGTATTTCTCTAAGCCATCCATCTGTTCAAATCTGTGAGGCCCACCTTTGATATGTTTATGGCCCATCTGTGAGGCCCACCTTTAATATGTTAATGGCCCGATGTTGAGGCCCACCTTGATGTGTGTGAGGCCCATTGTTGAGGCCCACCTTGATGTGTATGAGGCCCATTGTTAAGGCCCACCTTGATGTGTATGAGGCCCATTGTTGAGGCCCACCTTGATGTGTATGAGGCCCGTTGTTGAGGCCCACCTTGATGTGTATGAGGCCCGTTGTTGAGGCCCACCTTGATGTGTATGAGGCCCACCTTGATGTGTATGAGGCCCGTTGTTGAGGCCCACCTTGATGTGTATGAGGCTCGTTGTTGAGGCCCACCTTAATATATATATATATATATATATATATATATATATATATATATATATATATATATATATATATATATATATATATATATATATATATATATATATGAGGCCCATTGTGAGGTATGCGAGGCCCATGGGTTATGGCCCATTACAATGTATGTAAGGCCCAATTGGTGCGGCTTATTCAATGTATATATGAGACCTATGTGATTAGGCCCACTATAAGTTTGGCCCCACGAGGGCCACTCCTTGGGAGCAATGTTGGTTGAATGTCCACATTAATGGGCAATGATGGTTAAATGTCCTTATTGTGACCTTCCCTTCGGCCCTTTGTTAGGCTGATTACCGATTCTGCTTGTCGAGGCCGATTATCAGTGCCGGTTATCAATACCAATT
This sequence comes from Magnolia sinica, assembly GCF_029962835.1. Taxonomy (NCBI): domain Eukaryota; kingdom Viridiplantae; phylum Streptophyta; class Magnoliopsida; order Magnoliales; family Magnoliaceae; genus Magnolia; species Magnolia sinica. The sequence continues at coordinate 59,417,973 of NC_080583.1, read as the reverse complement.
ATGAGTATGTGACAGCATAGCATCATGATACATGCCCATACGCATCATCTGCATGTTTGTTATGATGTGTGGTTGATCATTGCATATGTCATTAGGCAGATTGTTATGAAACTCCCTGATAGGCGGAGGTTATCTCACGTGAGCATACAGTATGCACAGGACTGATTTGTGACTAGATTGTATGACTCATGCATCTTGCATTGTGACTTATGATTACTGTACGCCCTAACGACATCAGGGCCGTAGCCTCCACAGGCATATCGTGGATGGCCAGATGAGACTTTGAAAATCTGTTTGAGCATCGGGTTGCCATAGATGGCCCTAGGTGAAAATCCTTAAAACCCTCTTAGTACCAGAGGATGCTCCAATATCGAGACCGAGTGGATATACATGAGCGCCCGAGTGCCGAATACTAGGAGGTCGCGTCTCCCACTGTGCCGTGGTCAGTTGGGAAGGGGTATGGCCTTACCCACCTGAGGAAGTAGGCATAGTTAGGCTGAGTTTAACCAGTTCAAGGAATGTGTCCGCTAACGACGAGTCGGACATGTATTGGTAGACTACTGGTCAGGCGGATAGTGAGTTCTCTTCCACTTACCCAGTTGTGCGCTTGATGGGGCGGTAGGTGATGTGGAGTGTACTAGACCCCGGTGATGATCCCAGAGAGGAACCGTACTAATATGTGGACTTATTGAGCAAGAATTGCATATTCATTCATTCATTCATTCACGATCCACTCGGGCTGGTAGTGTGCAACTATTTATTACGTGTACCTTCGCATGGCCAGGATTTCGGTTGGGCACACGACTAACCTGAGACCAGAAGTTTACCATATTGAGTCTGACTATCCAAATTTAGGTATGGGACTGATTTGGATGGAAGTCCCTTGTGATGGACCCCATAGCCTGTGATACTACGTACTATCATCCCGCCCTCATGCTTCAGCTTGGTCATTTCATTCGCGTCGCATATTACATTCGCATTCATATGACATTTTGGGTCGTTATGTTTTCTATACTTATATGGCTTAGACGGACTTAACATGATTTACATATTGCATCGTACCCTTTGCATCTGATATTTGGCTCTCTATGACTCCTCATTTGCATTACTGATCTGTATTGCATATTCTGATATTATATGACTCATGGACTTACCAATATATTTTCGTTTACTCTGATTACTCTGGTATCGTATGATTCATGATCTTGTCAGTATTTTCGCTTATTCTGATGATGTATGATTTATGGGCTTTATGGTATACTTAGCACTTACCTTGTACACACACTTTCACCACCCTCTAAGCTTTCTATAAGCTTATGCACAAAAGATACGTGCAGGTGGCGTTAGGTTGCAGAAGCGTTGAGCTTAGAGTGTGCAGCTGTCTTCTAGAGCTTTGATTTCGATATATGTATTTCCCTTTCAGTATTGTATTCAAATGATTATAATAGTGGATATGTGATGATGATGTTGCCTTTACGATTTGGGTATACTTGTGGTTATGCTTCTTATGAGACAAATGTATGTTGAAAAATCCTCCTTGTGGGATCTTAGGATCGGAACCTAACGTATGAACATTGGGAGCTGAGAATGGGGTACTACGGAGGCTGTCGGCACCGGGTTCGGCAATCGGGATTCCTGTAAATCCGATTTTCGGGTTTGGGGCGTGACATCTTCCACTTACCTAATGGTGCGCTCGGATAGGGGTAGTAAGCTGGCGTAGAGTGTAATAGACCCCGGTAATAATCTTAGAGATGTACAGTACTGATATGTGGACTTATTGAGAAGGTGTTGTATACTTATTCATTCATTCATTCACTATCCACTCGGGCTAGTGGTGCACAACTATTTGTTACGTGTGCCTTCATAATGGCCAGGATTTCGGTTGGGGTGTGCAACTAACTTGAGATTAGGAGTTTACCACATTGAGTCTGACTATTCAAATATAGATATGAGACTGGTTTAGATAGAATTCCCTTGTGGTGGACCCTATAGCCTGCGATACTACGTACTATCATCCTGACTTCACACTCCAGCTTGGTCATTTCATTCGCATCACATATTGCATTACATCCGCAGTCATTTGACATTTTGGGTTGTTATCTTTCTGCACTTATATGGCCTAGACGGACTCAACAGGATTTACATATTGCATTATACCCTCGGCATCTGATATTTGGCTCTCTTGATCTCCTCATTTGCATAGCTAATTTGTATTGTGTACTTTGATATTTACGACTCATAGACTTATTAATATTTCTACTTACTCTGATATTGTATGGCTCGTGGACTTATCAGTACCTTCATTTACTCCTATATTACATTTTAAGCACGCATATACTGTTCACACACTTTAACCACCCTTTAAGCTTTTTATAGGCTTATGAACAATAGATGTGTGCAGGTGGTGTTAGGTCGCAGCGGCGTTAAGCTTGAAGCGTGCAACTGTCTTCTGGAGCTTTAATTTTGACATATGTATTTCCCTTTTAGCATTGTATTCAAATGTTTATATTAGTGGATATGTGATGATGATGTTGCCTTTGCAATTTGGGTAAACTTGAAGTTATGCTTATTACGAGTAAATGTACATTGAAAAATCCTTCTTATAGGATCCCATGATCGGAATCTGGCATATGGATGCTGGGAGCCGAAAATGGGGTACTGTGGAGGCTGTCGGCACCGAATTCGGTGATCAAAAATTTTGTGAACCCGGTTTCCGAGTTTGGGGCGTGACACCATCTATTTTTATAAAAAATTAAGGGAATATGTGGCATGATTCTTCTCATTTTAAGGGATGTGTTGTTGACTTTCATATCACCAACTTTATTATTTCTTGATTTATTCCCACTTTATGTTAATATCTCATGCTTTATGCTAATATATTACGTTCTATGGGTCTAGTAGGTGCTTGATTAGCACTTAACGATTTTCTAGAATATGATGAGGTGTCACTCTCTCATTTTAAGGAGATTATTGACTTTTATGGAAAATTGACTCTGACCTTTATAAACTCTTAATGATAATACTTTAACTTATGATAAGCCCTTATGTGACTAATAAAGAGTGGGTTAATTAACCCTAATGACTTTTTAAAAATTAGGAGTATTTTTGGTATACGAAATTTGTGCATTGGAGTGCGGTCAGGTTCCTCGTGCAATATCTCGCTATCGTACACGTGTTCCGCTTTGTGAGGCGTACCATTAGATTCAGGGTGATGTTATGGACATATTGACATGAGTCTTGGGTCGTCGTGGTATTATTCTATAGAGTGCGCGGTCACACACACAATTTGAGTCCCACCAGAAACATTGGTCGTACCTGAAAGGTGTTATGGGACATTGTGGTCGAACTGAACTCGAGTGTAAACATTTGGGTTGAACCAAACTCAGGTGCGGGTATTACAAAGGAGCTTCTCAAAGCTCCTACAATCAAGGGGCTCATCCAAACCTGTAAGAGTTTTTTGTTGTTGTTAAGAGTCCATAAACTCACTTATTGTAGATATTTGAGTTTGGAGTTTGTGATCCAAACTGATGTAGAGCGAGTCACAGACACTTTCATGACCAAGATGGACTAGATTAGGCCCGATCAGAGGCGAAAGTGATCAGAACCGTCAGAACCTTAAAATAGTTGTATCTCGCAAATTGGAATGAGTTTTTCGATGTAAAATATATGATTTTAGGGGTAGGAGAAGCTACTTTAGCTAACTAACCCGCTATGTTAGGTTTCTCACAGCAGATTTTCGAGATCCATAATATCGACGGTCGAAAGTCCATTTTTACTATAAATTACAAGTTTTAATTTGATGATAAATTTTGATCCTTTAAGTTTTAGGAGTCTTGCTCAACATGAAAAGGGCTTAGAAACTTTAGAAGAATAATGTAGTTAGGCCAAATTGGACACTTACTATAAGACCCCGTCTATTCCATACGACTTTCTATGCTTATGCACACGATGATCGAAGCCCTTAGCTTGACCTAGATTGGCCATTCATAGTACACACCCAACTGACCGGAACCCAAAGACCTCGAAACCTATCTCATATCGACCACCCCGTCACGATCATGGAGGTACCACCCGTGCGTCTGCACGATACTCCGTTAGTGAGATACGCTGCGAAGAATCATTGTTGTATCATGTGCGCATGGCGCCATGTACCCCATTCCACACATGTGCACAATACATGCCATGCACACATGTACATGCCACACATGGGTGAGAGAATCTCTACCCATGTGTGTGATGTCACACACCCATACCTCCCCTCTCTCATGTGCTCCCCAAAGTCAACTTCTCTCCATTCTATATCCTATGTATGACATCATCACACCATGCCATCACATGCTCCTTTAATCCACCATTAATTACAAATCATGAATTAATTGCCATAATCCTAGTCTAAGCTAACCAAGATCACATTAATTGAATCTAACCACATTTTAACAATTTCTCTACAAATAGTCCTTCATCCCTTAGCATTTCACCATTTTTTTCTACACAAGGAGAGAGAGAGAGAGAGAGAGAGAGAGAGAGAGAGAGAGAGGAGTGATCTTGAGGGGCCATCAACTCCATCAATTCCATCCCTTCCATCCATCTCAACCATACATCTAGTCCATTAAGGTGAGTACACCCCCCTCCACTCTTATGGTTTGTTCTCTTTTTGATTATTTGGACAATTAATAGTGGTGATGATTTGATGATAATGATGTGATCAATGGTGTGGATGTATAGGAGAATACATATAAAAAGATGATTAATACTTGTGATGATATAATGACAATGATGTGATTAATGGTGTGGATGCATAAGAGGATTCAAAAAAAAAAAATAAAAAATTTTGAAGCTATTAGCAAGATTTGTAGGTCTGTTCTGTTCATGAGGTATGTCTTATATCCAAACCATCCATCCATTTGGCAAGTTGTCTTAAGGCTTGAGAAGAAAAATAAGATAGATCTAACAATTAGGTGGTCCACACTACAAAGAGCAGCAGGGGATTGAACGTTTACCATTGAAACCCTTTTTAGGTCATAGAAGTTTTGGACCAATATGAAAATTGTTTTTCCTCTTAAATCAGGTCTTTGTGACCTTATGAACAAATTGGATGGAAAATAAACATTATGGTGGGCTTTGTGAATTGTTTAATGGTGAAATCATTATCTTCACTGCTATTTGTGGTGAGGTCCAGATAATTTTTGGTTATGAATCATTTTTGGATAATTCTCTAAAATGATCTCTAAATATAAATAAACAGTGTAGATATAATGCATACATCACTTTGGGACCCATGTAACTTTGATCTCCTTTAACCGTTTGTACAACTCAAAACTTGAGCATATAAAAACACTTGCTGGGGTCCACTTGAAATTTGGATGCATCTGAAACTTGGACTGAACCCTCAACTAAGTGGGACATACATAATGGATGGACTGGATTTGTGAACCACGTCCCGATGGCCCAATAAATGATTATGAATGTTTTAATGGAGGGTAACCCTCTCAACTTTTGTCTGTGGTGTGGCCCATGTGAGCCACAGATTGACTTGATTTTAAGCCAAGAGGCCCACGTAATGTCTACATTAGATCTGCACTTTACATTGCCTTTGATAGACCATTTTAGTACATGAACCAAAAAAATAAATCTGATCCAAATTTTAGGTAGGCTGCACCACACGAATAGTAGAAATTGAACATTTACCATTAAAGACTCCCTATGGGTCTACCACGATGTATCTGATTTATTGAGTCCGTACATCATCCTTGACCAACCCATTGCCTGGTATGGTTTAAAAAATCAGGCTGATCCAAAGTCCACCTAGATTGTACCACCTGAAATAGTAAGGAGCAAACTCTTATCACTAAAATTTTCCTTGGGTCGAGGTTAATGATACAATGTATATCCATACCATCCATCGACTTCACCGGATGATTGGAGCGGATCCTAACTTCAGGTGGGTCATACACAACTCAACCTCATGGGAAATCCCCATGGACTCCACCGCATAGGACCCATTGTGAATTCCATTAGTGTGTGGGCCCAAGAATGTTAAGGCCCATTTTAAATGAATGCCATGTGAGCCCATCATTGGTAGCCTTGTTTGGGCCAACCACTGGGCCTCTTTGACAAGAGTTTATAATCTCCATGTGTTGAATGTATGATGAACTGGTATTGTAATTTTTGAAGTAATGATGATTAATACTTTAAATGGGCTGATTGTGGACAGCCCTTGATCACTTGGCACTTTGGTTAGAGTGCGACCCCAAGTAATAGGATCATGTGACTTGTGTTTAAACCCTTAAAAATGTTTAATCATAACAAATATGTAGACTCTAGTAGTGTGAGGGTATGATATACTTGTTTGGCCCATTAATCATGTAGGTATTTGATGTATGTATAGTCACCTAATCATAGGCAATGGTGGAGTATATGTAGTATATGTAGTCATCTAACTGTATGAATGTGAAATACGTATAAGGCCACTTAACCGTATGAAATCAAGTGGCATTGATGGCCATTCAACAATGTAGGTTTGTGCTTATCGATATAGATACCGCCACTTGAATCATGTATGACCAAGTTGTACTCTAGACCGAATGTGATATAGGGTTATGTTACCTAAGTTAATGCTATCAAGGTCCTGGATTCTATGCGATGTGATCTCTAAACTATAAATGGTAAGATGAAATGTGGCTCTTAGTCCTTAACCATGAGACACAGAATATGAGTTATTAACTATGTGACGTGTGAAGTGGTTGTAGTATAATACTTATTTTAATTGGTGTAGCCTTGTATTCATGTGTAGGATTATGATTGCTCAATTATGTTTGGATATTTTGAAATGTGGACACTAGATCATGATAGTAATCGTATACATACTAAACTATGTGAAATTGTGGTACTGGCCGCCTGACTATGTGAAAGTTTAAGTAAAGCGGTTGCCCTATTATTGCGGCCCATTGATGCAGTCCACTTGATGTATATGAGGCCCATTAGGGCGGCCCATTGATGCAACCCACTTGATGTATATGAGGCCCATTAGTGTTTATGGTCCATGTACCGAGGCCCATATGATGTATTTGCGGCCCATTTGACGAGGCCCGATGTGATGATTATGTGGTCCATTATGATGTATATTGAGGCTCATGGGTCGTAGCCCATTATGATGTATATTGAAGACCATGGGTCGTGGCCCATGGTAATGTATATTAGTGTAACGCCTCGGTTTTTAGAACCCGAATACACGACTCAAATTCCAAGAACCCAGGAGTTAGCTATTGATAACGATGATCAATCAATGAATCAAAGTGCAATGTAGCGGAAATGAATACGTAGCATAGATGTGATCTCAAAATAGGAACAATATTTAGGCCCACTCAGCTGGGGGCCACTTACAAAACCTTAAGTTTCCTTAAATCCCAATGTACTGAAATAGAATAAATGACTAAACTACTGATTTAGCCCATAGTAGGCCGCCGCCTCTTACTGCGACTCCTCATCGTATGGCTCCTCCTCAGCCACCACTACCTCCGGATCCGTAGCGTACTCGATGTCTCCTGTACTTGCGTCCTCTGTACGGTTGAACATTGATGAATGAGTGGCCAGCTCAGTGTGATCTCCCCTCAAGATTACACACTGCCGCCCTAAACAAGGAATAACATAAAAGCACACAAGTAATCTAAAACACAGTATATGCAGTCTTATTAAATGCATGGATGTATGAATGTAACGTCGGCTTGGGGAAAAACATCCAAACGGCCTATGTCCCAGGTAAAACATATGGACGAACATTGGGGTCGTCGCGCAACACTCGGCGTAATTGCATGGGCATGAGAATCCGAGTCATCATCATAAATCGATCAGTTGGTCATCAGTGCAACACTCGGCATAATCGCATGGGCATAATAATCCAAGCCGTCGTAGTATGCTATGCAAGCATGATTTGCCAGCCCATTATTAGTCCAATTGCAATCAGCCATTTTTGGATAAGCTCATGGTCACTACGGGGAGCGCGAGGCCCAGCGTAGGCCGACGGCTCGGGCATAGTGTCCCATTACCACCATCCCCGGCCCATGAGACTATCGTCTTAGGGTGTGTGTAGTACCCACTAACATGTAGTCAATCAATTCAACATAAAGGGGGCCACCACCAATGCCGATTAGGGGTGAAATGTTGAAATTACCAAAAGTGGCGAGTAAAACATGTCGGCATGAATGGTTCAAAAATGAGTAAGCAGCGGTACTTGGAAAGGTTATGAAATTCACCCCCAGCCAGTTAGGTGATACCACACATGGATGATAACCTCATGGTCAAGCACCACAACCCAAACCTCCATGTCAGGGGCCTACTAATGTCATGACCAATCTAGTTACACCCCAAGCATGGACTCTCCTTTGCTAGGGCTTCCCATGCAAAGATTTTAGCAATATGTGTGTCATAGCAACATATATCACAATATGAAAGGGGAATAAGGAACAATACCTATATTCCTATCGATATGCAACAACTAAATTCGCATAAGATACATGACATAAATAACTGGATTATTCACTTAGGCAGTTCAGAGAAATCAAGAATCTAATACAATAGTAAGCATGAGAATTATCATGTTAAATAGATAAATCAAGTAAATACAGTTTATTTCCACACACAGCTTGTCTTTAGTCTAGTTAGCCATTTACACTAATAAAGCTGTTATTTCTGGTCTAGTTAGGGATAGAAAGCTTAAGGGGAGGAAATCATCACCAGACAAGGCGTAGAATGCTCCTAGAGGCAAGGTTCCTTGAGAAGACGGTGAATTTCTACCACTCACGTAACTCCCTGTACAATTTCATTCATATTAAACAGTGAGTCACTAAGTTAAATATCTGGGCCCGATCATCACTCACTTGCTACATTTAATCGTCCAAAAACTGGGCCATGGTGTAAATAAAACATTTACATCAAGTCGGGACATATAGTGCAGGAAAAAAAACAGCTGTACCATGGTGGGATCTACTGTAGAGACCGTATGGATAAAATACTTATCCTGGAGGGCTCCATCCGACTTATGGATGACCCGCCACATAGTGCGCGCATGCGCGCGCGCACACACACACACACATATATATATAAAAACATTATATACAGTGTATATGTATCACAATATATATATATACACATTATATTTGCATCACATGGCATATATGTGTACATCATATATATTATATATGTATCAGATAGTATATATGTATGCATCATATATGTTATATACATACAACATGAGCACCTGGTGGGTCCCACCCAGCTGGCAACATAGGTGGACGGACTGGATATGCGTCTAGGTGGACCACGTCTTGGACGGTCGGTACCCACACACGTACAGGGTGGTTCTTTCCCAAGTACGTGGGTCCCATGTAGGGCTAGTCTACATGTACATGACACATATGTACAAATATATAACTATCAATGTGGGTCCCACATGGGGCCCTTCCCCCACGTACGTAGAATGTATATCAGCAACATATATGGAGTCCAAGGACTCTGCTGACTGCTTGGGATGGCCCAAAAACATGCAGCCCACTTGATATTTGGCTGAGGCCCACCTGCAAATCCTCAGGGTACATGTTGGTGGAGTGTGGCCCACTATGTTTTACATGGGGTGGCCCACTTGGTCCAAAGAAAAAGTCAGCGAGCAACACCCGAGCTGATGCCTGGTGCGGCCCACCCACTGTTGCAGAGTGCGGTCCACCTGCGTTTTTTTGCAGGGCCCAGGTCTACCGCAGCTCACCAACCTCCCGACGTGGAAACAACCTTTCTGCTGCACGCTGCATCGATTTTCAGCTCGAAAATGGTCCGATCCTGGCCGTTATTCAATCCCAAGCTGGGACCATTTGGGTCATGGTTCGGCCTCAAGCAACGCCTGATGAAAACTACATTTGGACCGCAACTCCGCGGCAGCTGTAGGGGCTGGTTTCAGTCCATCTTCATAGCCATTGACTAGCTCGATTACTCAGTTGGGAAGACACCCATTGCTTGGCTTGTCTCCACACAACAGAGCTGCTGCTGGGCTTCATTTTTAATTGCCATTAGGGTCAGTTCTCTGACTGAAACCCGACCATTGTTTGGTCAGTTTTAGCACCAGAACAGGGTCGCTGCATGGCCTATTTGTAACGCATGCTTCCAATTCCAAACGGAGCTTCGGTCTGGCTTCGATCCCAGCCATTGTTTAGCTAGACATTAGCCCGAGATAGAGGCTCTGGTTGGGTCGGATTTCAACCCGAAACAGGGCCATTCGTTGGCTCAGTCCTAGTCCAAAACGGAGACCCAACATCACCACTTCCTCAGACCGTCCCACAGCCATTGATTGGCACGATCGGTTTGAGACTGGGTTGTCTTCCAGCCTATCTCTTGGTCTGATCTCAGCCATTATTTGGTTGATCTCTGACCCGAGTTACAGCCACCGTTCGGTTCCAGGTGAGCACCACGCACCATTAGCTAATGCTATAAAGGAAAAATGAGAAGCGACTAAAGGAAAGGCTATCAAGAAATGAGAAACGAACAAGAGGAAAATGTTTTTCCCCGAGAACGGTTGCAGCCTATCTCACCTGGGTTGGTTTCCCTGTTTCTCTCTTCTCTTCTTCCCTCACTCACTCTCTCTTGCTTGTGGTGCTACTACGGGTCCACACTGACCCGACTCAGCATAGTTTCCCACAGCTGAGGCGGTGCAGGGTGCACTGAGTTCACCTAGTTGGTCCTCTGCTCACGGCTACGTTTCTCTCTCCTATCTCTCTTTCTCAACTTGACTCGACCGGACTGCACTGACTCAACTCAACCTGCACGGGTTGGGTCGACGTAGTGCGGCATCAGGTTTGTCCCTCTCGCACTCTCAGCTCCCAACTCTCTATTTCTTCTACATTCTCTTTCTCTTTCTCTTGGCATGAATCCCTAGGTCTACGGGGTCATTTATATAGAGGGAGATGTTGCAAAAAATATTGATTTTAATAAAATATATTTCAATAATAAAATAATATATAATATATAAAAGTTGTTTTGAAAAACACTTTTTTGTGGGTTTTTGGGAATAGTCCCACATGGAAAAGAGGAGAAAAATCTGTGGTTTATATGAAAGATGTGGAGTATTATAATATTTACCTACCTAGTCCATGGACTATGGACCTACGCACTGGAACACCCCCGCGCGCGCTCGGGCATGGGCACGGGCTCGGTCTCAGACTCGATCTCGGTCTCGGGCACGGGCTCGGTGTGAGGGCGTGGGCATGTGATACAGTGTGGCTGTAGAGGCGCTAGTGGCGCACTTTGCACGTCCACATCGTGTCGTAGAGAGTCGCTCCTTCGCGACCTTGAGCGAACTGGAGCGAGACGTGTGCGAGTCGCGGTGAGACTAAGTGGCTATGGCGGGTGGCTGGTTAGCAGAGAGACTAAAGGACTAGGAGAGAAATCTCTCAGTATAAATAGAGGGACTGAAAAGAGCTGTTGCAGTAGAAACTGTAACAGCTGAGCCATTAGTGCAGGGTCCAGCTAGCCCAACAGCTAGAAAACGACTAGCTGTTGTCTCACAACAGTCAGCATGCAGCAGCTTAATGGCCCATGCACAACAATCAGAAAACGGTCATAAAATGGCTAGTTTTCCAACAGCCAGAAATGACTTAATGAAATTTAAGTCTCTAGACCATAACCCCCTAGCCACCATAGCCTATAAACGGAGGACCTAGATGGGTTTCCAAACCATCTCAACTCACTCCAGCAAACCCATACGAACTGAGACAGCCAGCCCCTCTCCACTCATATATTCTAGTGTTTCCAGCAACATAGCAAGGCTTAAACCTTAGCTTGAAGAACAGACCAGCGGTGTGGTCTAGGACGGTTCAACTGAACCAGTGGCTGAAGATTTGAACTGACCTGTGCAGAAGTCGAAAATATTTTTTCTCTTCTTTCTCTTCTTTTATTCTTCTCTTAGAATTTTTCCTTTATACTGTAATACTGCCAGAAAGTGTGTAATTGAGTTCCATTTGGTGGGCTTTCATGTTTGTTGAACGCAGACCCACACCAGGCTCGTCGTATCCTAGAAGCTGTTTACCTATAACCTATCAACATACTCAATTCACTTGAGTAGGGGCAAATAATGCTTTAATGACATCGTTTCAGACGTGCTTCAACCTGTCTTGATTTCTGATTATTTTACAATTTTCGGTTTCCACATTATACGGAAATACATTAATCTGTATAATTTCCAACAATCTTAAAGCGTTATTTTTCTGATGGAAGCCGACAGTGTTTCATCCATCAAGTTGATGAATCAGGACTTGATACGTCTTGATCGGTTCGATGGAACCAATTTTATAAGATGACAAGACAAGCTGAAATTTCTCCTGACGGTGCTGAAGATCTATTACATATTAGATCCAAATTTGAAAGCACTACCTGTGTAATGACCCGAAAAATTTCGTGCCAAGACCCGAGTACTACCTCTATTTTCCTTAGAAGCTATTGTAGGTTAATTAGCGCTAAACTTGATTGCTTGTGAAATTAGCATCAATCACTTTAAATTTGATCTGCAGGACTCAAAACCTATAAAATCGTTAGCGCTATGTTACTCTGAAATTTGGGATTCAACGCTAAATCCAGTTGCTCTCGAAAATTTTTAGAAGCTTTGGATCGGACCTGGACCGCGCGTCGAAAGTCCGATAGCGATGATCTTTGACAGTCATGGTCACCATGTTGGACTTGACCATCACCTCAAAAATCAAGTCCAGATGATGTCCTGGGTCAATTTGATTGAGTCCGGAGTGAAGAGTATGAGAACGGTGAGAAATTAAATATGTTTTTATGAAATCTGAGTCGTGTCGCTTGTGCGATGATTTTAAGCAATCTGAACGTTGGATTCTGACCCAATTTCACCATCGGATCAGGGAAGATGGCCCAGGCATGTCATAGTGCTTGTGAACCTGATCGAGTTTCGGTGACCGTTGAATTGAGAGTGGTCCGCCACGGCTGATCTGTAAATTCGATCGGTACGAAAACTCAGCCTGACCTAGATCCATGGTCAATGAGCTTAAGTCCGACCGCACATGGAAAAAGGACCACTGGAAGTGCTCCGTTGGTTCGAGAGAGGCCTGATTTGGTTATAACCTAAGTATACCTTGGCCCTGGGGCTATTTTTATCAATGTTAAGCCTATATAAAGACTTTAAAACCCTCACTCTCTTTTCCATACGAATTTCCTAACCCTAGCTAAGAAAGAGAGAGGAAAAGAGAGAGAAAGTGAGAGAGAAGTTGGTGAATCATCTTAAGATTCTTTCCTGTCGCTCTACATCCTTAATCCATCACTTTTGAATCATTATTCTGGTAATTCTAAGTTCCTTCTTGGGTAAGATAATCTAACCCTAATCTGTTTAGAACTTAGAATAGTCTATGTGTTGACGTAGCTCATTTTTATTCTTGCCTTAGGTTATCTAGTTGCCGTTGACGAAGACATATCGTCTGAATCAGTTCGGTGTGCTTTTTCTAGTTTAAGGTGTGGACTATATTCGTATAGGTTATGGTTTTCAAGGCTTTCAATGTTAGATAATGGTTTATTCTTGTTGTGGGTGAAATTTCACATGTCAAATGCTATGTTTATATTGTATTCCTAATATATATGCCTTGTGTTGAGATTTGTGTATTCCATGTATATGTAGGAAGTATCGTATACGTATAAAATATGAACATGTGTTTACCATGATTATTTGTCGTGTATTTGTGCTCATGGTATGTGTGTCAACTCCTTGGCAAAAGGAATTGTCCAAATGCGTGTATTCCAACATACGTCATGTATGTTGCACTATGTAGTCTAAGTGTTTGTAGAAATATCTGAATGGTCTAAAGTGTAATTTATTATCCTAATTGCGGGCGTTGAGAAGTGATTCTTAACTCTCCTATTGGTGTGTATGATTTTCTACATGCAAGTCACATTCTTTATGGTTTAACTTCCAGTATTTCTTATGTGTAAATTCATGTTAAGTTGATATTCTTTAAATGCTCACATACTACATGATTAGAATTGTTATTCCATTACTATTCTAAATTGTTGATATGAATATCTGTTGTAGTGGACTATGCTTGGGACAATGAAATAGTCCAGGAAATCGGTAATCGGCTTTGAGTTCGTGGCTGAAGTTGCTTTCGCTACTAAGGACGTGATTTGACGAACCCGAGTCGTATTAGAGTTGTCGACAGTGGTTTGGCCACACGGAGTATTTGCGCACTTTATATCGTTCAACCCAACGTGCGCTCGTGCTAGTCGAGTTCGTCAAGTAACCCGATTGTCCGATGTATGTTCACCATGTATGGACGCTATTATTTGAATCTAGGGTACCAAACTTACCGATAAAATCCTGTTAACCGTTGTACTTTGATCCGCTAAGACTCATGAGCCGGACATGGTGGTATGGGACACCGTGGTCGAGCTGTCGGCCTACGCTGGGGTGACGAGCCTCCTTGTAGTGACTAGTGAGCAACCAGACTCGTGAGCCGATTATGGTGGTATGGGACACTATATTCATGCTGTCGGCCTACATTGATTGGTGACGAGCCCTTTGTAGTGACCTCGAGCATACCTTGATACTGCATTAAGGCGACGAGCCTTAGAGTAGTAACGAAGGTATGGTAGGCGTGCATTGATTGGTGACGAGCCCTTTGCAGCGACCTAGAACCATATGATCGTATGAGCTTGCCTAGGACTGACGACCCTAGAATGGATCACTGTGTGGAAATTGATATGAGGAAGGTATCTTAGCTTCCCAATCCTGCTGTATGAAGAGGACTAATAACAACTTGGTAATCATGTTCATGTACCGCATTGCATGTGCGTGGAAGAGGTGGAGCACTATGGGAGGTTGTCATGCGTAACGTAAAATGAAGACGCTGAGGGTGTACAGGCGATGGCATACATCATTTCTACATACATCCTTGCATTAACAAGAGTAATTATGACATGGTTGATTGTTCTGCTTTATCATTACTGCTTGATTGAATTGACAACATGTTAACCTTTGCTTTATTGTTCCACTGAGTTGATCACTCACTCCCACGTTCTGGGACGGTGTTTAAATACCAACTAGACTCTGTCTTAGATGCAGATGTTGATGCGACCCCTGAGGCAGAGCAGGAGTTCGAGGATGATGAGGCCGCGTTTTCTTTCATGCAGTTCTCAGGCGGGTTCATGTGAGCCATGTCCTGATGTGCGGGGATTCTGGGCTTTCTTTTGGACTAGATAATTTCATTTTAATACTTATATTTTGGTAGCAACACTTGTAGTATGACCTGACATGTATACGTATTTCAGGAACTTGCACATGTACACATATGTTTCTTTAAGTCTTCCGCTTGCGTCTTTCACTTATCCCTGAATTATGTTTGCAGTTTAGCTTAATCTGTTCCATGTTTTATGTACTCTTACAGATAACATAGATCCATCATTAAATATGTTGCATAAGTGATGTTTTGAAACTCGGGAGCTGAGTTATGCTCGACCCCCAAATTTCAGGGCGTGACAACCTGAAGCATCTGACAAAGACACACCTGAACAAGTAGCTGCCCGCACCAAAAGAGCCGAAGACGAACTCTTGTGTCGAGGACACATTCTGAACGCTCTTTCCGACCGCCTGTACGATCTGTACCAACAGATGTAATCAGCAAAGGAGATCTGAGCCGCACTGGAATTCAATTACAAGGCTGAAGAAGAAGGTACCAACAAGTTTCTCATCGCCAGGTATTTTGACTTCAGCATGGTAGATAATAAACCGCTGCTGCCCCAAATCCAAGAACTGCACCTAATAGTAAAAAAAATCAAAGCGATAAAAATCGATCTTCCTGAATCATTCCAAGTTGGGGCTATAATCGCCAAATTGCCATCGATGTGGAAAGAATATATAAAGAAGTTGCTGCATAAAACCGAGGACTACACACTGGAACAAATTCAGAAACACCTCAGGATTGAGGAAGAATCCCATAACTGCGATAAAAAAAATGAAAACGAGAATACCTCGTCCAAGGTACATGCTGTAGAAAACACTAATAACAAACATCCCGAGAAGGACGATTCCCTGAAACCTAATAAAGGAAAATTCAAGAAGAATACCCAAAAGAAGAATGGAAAGTTCAAGGGCCCATGCCATGTCTGTAGAAAAACTGGGTACTATGCTCGAGTATGCCGCTATCACAAATCTAAAAAAGAGGCAAGTGCAGTAGAAGAAGGCGATATCGTGGCTATGATCATTGGGGTGAATACCATCCAAGGCACAGTTTCAGGTTGGTGGTATGATACTGTCGCTACTGTACATGTGTGCTACGACAAATCAGCCTTCAAAACCTATGAGGAATTGACCGATGGTCAAGAAGTCTAAATGGGTAATGAAGTTCGATCGAAGATCGTCGGCAAAGGAACTGTCGAACTGATATTCTCCTCTAGAAAGAAAGTGATTCTAACTAATGTACTGCATGTCCCAGACATGAAGCAAAACTTAATTTCTGGAGATTTTCTGGGTAAACCAAGTATAAGGGTGGTGTACGAGTCAGGAAAACTGATTCTGTCCAAGAATGAGAATTTTGTCAGAAAGGGATATGCTTGTAACGGGATAATTAAGTTTTCTCTGAATGAAAGTAGCACTTCTACGTATATGGTTGAATTCGTTGGACTATGGCATGATAGACTAGCTCATATAGGGTATAGTACCTTGAAGTTCATGGCTAAGAATGGTTTAATCTTATACACATATAATGAAACAGATAAATGTGAAGTGTGCATATGATCCAAAATGACGAAAAAACCTTTTCCAAGTATTGAAAGATCGTCTCAAGTATTGGATCTTGTGCATAGTGATATTTGTGAGTTAAACGGCATTCTTACTCATAGAGGTAAATGGTACTTCATAACCTTTATAGATGATTGCTCTAGGTATGTGTATGTGTATCTATTAAAGAGCAAAGATGAAGCATTAAACATGTTTAAAATATATAAAGCAGAAGTACTAGAGAATCAACTGAATAAGAAGATAAAAATTCTCCGTAGCGATAGAGGAGGAGAATACTTCTCTAATGAATTCGATAACTTCTGTGAAGAACATGGACTGATACATCAATGTACAGCGCCATACATACTTCAACAAAATGGAATAGCTGAAATGAAGAATAGAACATTAGTAGAAATGGTCAACTCAATGTTGATAAGAGCAAAGTTACCACTAAGTCTATGGGGAGAGGCATTGCTTGCAGCATGCTATATAATAATCAGAATTCCATCTAAAAAATTATAAAATATCTCCATATGAAACATGGAGAGGTAGAAAACCTAACCTAGGTTATCTAAAAGTGTGGGGGTGTCTTGCATATTGCAGAACCCCTGATTCAAAAAGAACTAAGCTAGGACCAAGAGCTATTAAGTGCGCCTTCGTAGGGTATGCACAAAATAGTAAAGCTTATAGACTTCTAGACATAGAATCTAATACAATAATAGAATCAAGAGATGTTGAGTTCTTTGAGAACTCACTATCCTTAGAGTCAAAGGATAATGAAATTCAAACTCCTAATAGAGAACCAGATAGCACAGCTCCACAGATAGTGGAAGCTCCTATTGAGCCTCGTAGGAGTCAAAGGACAAGAATAGAGAAGAGTCTAGGAGATGACTATATAGACTCACAACGTGTCATTTTTCATCTTATAGAAGGAGATAGAGAAAATGTTATAAGAAAAATACCTATACTAATGACTATAGAAGATGATCCTAAAACATATAAAGAGGTCCTATCCTCTAGAGACTCAGCTTTCTGGAAAGAAGCGATAAACGATGAAATGAAATCTATACTGTCAAATTAAACGTGGGAACTAGTTAACTTACCTCCAGGTTCTAGACCCATAGGTTGTAAGTGGGTATTTAGGAAGAAATATCACACTGATGGGACTATCCAAACCTTTAAAGCTCGACTAATAGCTAAGGGTTTTAGACAATAAGAAGGAATAGATTACTTTGACACATACTCTCCTGTAGCTAAGATAACATCCATTAGGATATTATTTGTGCTAGCTTCCATATATCATCTTCACATCCACCAAATGGATGTAAAGACCGCATTCCTGAATGGTGACCTCAACGAGGAGGTATATATTGAACAACCTGAAGGATTCGTTCTACCAGGAAATGAAAACAAAGTATGTAAATTAGTCAAATCATTGTATGGATTAAAACAAGCACCAAAACAGTAGCATGAGAAGTTTGATTCCAAAATACTATCTCATGGTTTCATGCATAATGTAGCTGACAAATGCATATATTCTAAAGTAGATGGTAGTTACATCGTTATTATTTATTTGTATGTTGATGACATGTTAATAATAAGTAATAAAATGGAAGGTGTGACTGAAACAAAGAGGTTTCTATCTTCCGTATTTAAAATGAAGGATCTTGGACAAGTTGATACCATTCCTGGTATCAAAGTTAAAAAATATTGTGGGGGTTATGCTTTGTGTCAATCTCATTATATTGAGAAGATACTAAACAACTTTAACCATCTAAATATAAAAGAAGCAAAGACCCCATTTGATCCAAGTATCAAGCTAAAAGAATATACTGGAAGAACAGTTGCACAATTAGAATATACGAGTGCTATAGGGAGTCTTATGTATGCTATGCAATGCACTAGACCTGATATCGCATATGCTGTGAGTAAACTTAGTAGGTTTACTAGTAACCCCAGTACCGAACACTGGAATGCAATAAGTAGAGTCCTTGGTTACTTAAAAGCAACCAAAACTTAGGACTATTTTATTCAGAGTTTCCTGCCGTATTGGAAGGATATACCGATGTGAGCTGAATATCGAGTGCAAGGGACAACAAGTCTACTACAAGGTGGGTATTCACCCTAGGAGGTGCAGCTGTATCCTGGGGATCCAAGAAACATACTTGCATAATGCATTCGACTATGGAGTCTGAATTTATAACCCTGGCTGTAACAAGCAAAGAGGCTGATTGGCTAAGGGATCTTCTATTAGAAATTCCTTTCTGTATAAAGCCTATATCGGCTGTGTCACTACATTGTAATAGTGAAGCCACATTAACTAGAGCCTATAACGGCACTTATAATGGTAAGTCTAGACATATTAGTCTTCGACATGATTTTGTTAGACAATTGATTCGAGATGGAATCATTGTTATTTCTTATGTGAAATCAAGCAATAACCTGATAGATCCTTTCACTAAACCTCTACCGAGAGAGGTAGTAAAGGCTATATCTAGAGGGATGGGGTTGAAACTCTTCAACCAAAGTTCCACCAGTGATGGTAACCCAACCTAAAGTCAGAAAATCTCTAATTTTAGGTTTAATGGGTAAGAACAAGTCACTGATATGTGAAAATTTTTCAGCACTAA
Organism: Magnolia sinica; assembly: GCF_029962835.1. Taxonomy (NCBI): domain Eukaryota; kingdom Viridiplantae; phylum Streptophyta; class Magnoliopsida; order Magnoliales; family Magnoliaceae; genus Magnolia; species Magnolia sinica. The sequence continues at coordinate 59,398,584 of NC_080583.1, read as the reverse complement.
ATTATAAAACCTCATCCATAATAGATAAGTGCTGAGCATTACGATAGAGGGTTGAGTCTTAGAACTCTTAATGAAATCCAGTTTATAAGGACAAGTATCTTATAGTAATGGAGACACTGGAAGGATTTCACCTATATGAACGTAGAGATGGTGCCGTCTTTCATGAGAGTTAGGAGTTTTCTCTCGGGATCGTTCACGAATTAGGATAAGCACATGGCCATTAATTGTGCTGAGCAAGCTTGTGGGAACTCCAACAAACACATAACGAATATGTATATAGTATTTTCAATTCTGTTATCTAGGAATAACTGTTTCAAAGCTGCGGTTACCTGTCATTTCAACAGAGTTTTGAGATACTTACACTAAGGAAAGATTAAAATTGAAAGATATCTTTCTTTATGCATATAAGCTAATTATTCTGGCAGTATTGTTTAATCGAGAAAATATTTTTATAAAATCAAGTGGGGGATTGTTGCAAAAAATATTGATTTTAATAAAATATATTTTAATAATAAAATAATATATAATATATAAAAGTTGTTTTGAAAAATACTTTTTTGTGGGTTTTTGGGAATAGTCCCACATGGAAAAGAGGAGAAAAATCTGTGGTTTATATGAAGGATGTGGAGTATTATAATATTTACCTACCTAGTCCGTGGACTATGGACCTTGCGTGTTCCAGTGCGTAGCACTGGAACACCCGCGCGCGCGCTCGCGCTCGGGCACGGGCACGGGCTCGGTCTCGGTCTCGGTCACGGTCACGGGCTCGGTGCGAGGGCGTGGGCATGTGAGGCAGTGTGGCTGTAGAGGCGCTAGTGGCGCACTTTGCACTTCGCACGTCCGCATCTTGTCGTAGAGGGTCGCTCCTTCGCGACCTTGAGCAAACCGGAGCGAGACGTGTATGAGTCGCGGTGCAACTAAGTGGCTATGGCGGGTGGCTGGTTAGCAGAGAGACTAAAGGACTGGGAGAGAAATCTCTCAGTATAAATAGAGGGACTGAAAAGAGCTATTGCAATAGAAATCGTAGCAGCTGAGCCATTAGTGCAGGGTCCAGCTGTAATTGCTGTATGGCTAGCCCAACAGCTAGAAAACGGCTAGCTGTTGTCTCACAACAGTTAGCATGCAGCAACTTAATGGCCCATGCACAACAGGCAAAAAATGGCCATAAAATGGCTAGTTTTCCAACAGCCAGAAATGACTTAATGAAATTTAAGTCTCTAGACCATAACCCCCTAGCCACCATAGCCTATAAACGGAGGACCTAGATGGGTTTCCAAACCATCTCAACTCACTCCAGCAAACCCATACGAACTGAGACAGCCAACCCCTCTCCACTTATATATTCTAGTGTTTCCAGCAACATAGCAAGGCTTAAACCTTAGCTTGAAGAACAGACCAACGGTGTGGTCTAGGACGGTTCAACTGAACCGGTGGCTGAAGATTTGAACTGACCTGTGCAGAAGTCGAAAATATTTTTTTATCTTCTTTCTCTTCTGTTCTTCTTCTCTTGGGATTTTTCCTTTATACTTTAATACTGTCAGAAAGTGTGTAATTGAGTTCCATTTGGTGGGCCTTCGTGTTTGCTGAACGGAGACCCACACCAGGCTCGTCGTATCCTAGAAGCTGTTTGCTTGTAACCTATCAGCATACTCAATTCACTTGAGTAGGGGCAAATAACGCTTTAAGGACAGTGTTTCAGGCGTGCTTCAGCCTGTCCTGATTTCTGATTATTTTGCAATTTTCGGTTTCCACATTATATAAAAATACATTAATCTGTATAATTTCCAACAAGAGAGGGAGAACATCAATGGCTAGAAATGCCCTAACTGTGCTCGGTTGAGATCTGAGATTGGTTGTGCATGGGGTCCATCCATCCATTTGGATGAAAAGATGACCTCGAGGCCCACCAGAAAATCACTCTTTCTGATCTGGTGGGGCCCATCTCGTCGTTTCGTGTGTTTTCAACGGGGAAGATGATCCGATCTTTAATGGTGGATCATCATCTAATGTCCATTGTCATGATCCGGTCCATCTGGTCGGTCTAGATGGGGCCCTAGATTAGTGTGGGGCCCTCTTCTCGAGTCCCAAATGCTCATCTTCGAATATCTCATGGGAATCTCTCACTCTTGTGAGAAAAGCTCGAGTTTTCGCCTTCACTTCGCCTCGCCCGGAACCAGTGGTAGGGATGTAGCCACGTGTCCCTAGGAATGGTTGGAGGTGAGCCAGTAGCTCCTTTCTGAAATGGAAATGCCGCTTCTTGCTTTTTCTTATACAGGCCTTGTTCGGCCATTCTTGGAAAAGGGAGCGCGTGGCTCACTCAGGTGATGGGCGGTTGGGATCGCTTGCTCATGCCGATCATGGGCCACCCACGTGGTCCTAGGTTGGCCCCACCTCGCAGATATCCACCACGTGCAACCATTTGGACGGTTGCACACTATCTTCCTCGTCTGTTTACAAAGTCCCAAGAGGCTATACGGTTTTGTTAAGTCGGGCCCCGTGGAGAAAGTGAACGGTTCGGATGGCTCGGAAAGTGGCCATGGTGGGCCACTTAGATTCTCGAAGGTTCCCCGTTCGAATTTAAAAATGGCGGGAAAAATGCCATTTTCTCTCATTTTCGCAAGGAGGTCAGTCAAAGGCCGTTTGACCTACGCTGCTGTCCCAGTGCACATCGTGCACGAGCACTCCCAGTGCACACGCGCCGTGTAGGGGCCCGCTGAGGTGTTAGTATCATAATCCACACCATCCATTTGCACTAAGGACCCTACTCAGGGATCCTGGCCCACTTTGGGGTGGATGTGAGGCCTAGGCGGGCCGTTACACTCATCTTTGGGCTATTATTAGCCCATATGACGTGACCTGTTAATCCAGTGGGTATGATACTTATTTTCAACAGTTAATATAAACTACTGTTTATGATGAAGGTTTGATTTTTCACTAAAAAATCCTCACATGTTGGTGGTAAGTGTGTTGTAGTAGTATCCATTGACATAAATGCTTTAATTTAGAGTGTTTAGGTAATCTCACCCTCTTGAATGTTGTAGGGCGCGCTCTGGCTCCTGGAGACTTGGATGGATGGCCTTAATTTCGACAGGAATCTCCACCCTGCAGATGTCGTGTTTAAGACAGTTGATTAATCTAATCTGATTTAAGTTAATGCGGATTAAAAAGGGTAACGCCCGAGTACCAAAGGTATGGGGTGTTACAATTAGGCCCGTGTATTTGGTCTGTCGTGATGTGTATTAGGCCCTTGAGTGAGGCCCAACATGATGTACATTAGTCCATTATGTGAGGCTATTGGCCCACTATACGTTTGGCTCTATGTGGGCCACTCCTTGGGAGCGATGTTGGTTAAATATCCACATTGATGGGCAATGATGGTTAAATGTCCACATTGTGACCTTCCCTTAGGCCCTTTGTTAGGCCAATTATCGATGTCGATTATTGGTGCCGATTGTCGATACCGATTATGAGTATGTGACAGCATAACATCATGTATATGCCCACACGTATTATTTGCATATTTATTATGAGGTGTAGTTGACCATTACATATGTCATTGGGCAGATTGTTATAAGACTCCCTGACCCTGATAGGTGGAGATTGTCTCACATGAGTGCACGGTATACGCAGGATTGATGCTTAACTAGATTGTATGACTCATGCATTGCGTGTTGTATGCCCTAATGACATCAGAGCTATAACCTCCATAGGCATATCGTGGATGGCCAGATGGGACACCGAAAATCTGCTACTAGCATCAGGCTGCCATAGATGGCCTTGGGTGAAAATTCCTAAACCCTTTTGGTACCAGAGGATGCCCCAACATCGAGACAGAGTGAATATATATAAGCGCATGAGGGCCGTATACCAGTGGCTGCGTTTCCCACTGTGTCGTGGTTGGTTGGGAGGGGGTGTGACCTTACCCGCCTGAGGGAGTAGGCATAGCTAGGCTGAGTTTGACCAGCTCATGAATGGGTCCGCTATCGACGTGACGGGTAGATATTGGCTGATTATTGGCTAGGCGGATGGTGAGTTCTCTTCCATTTACCCAGTTGTGCGCTTGATGGGGCGGCAAGCTGGTGTAGAGTGTACTAGACCTCGGTGATGATCCGAGAGATGAACAGTACTGATATGTGGACTTATTGAGTAGGAGTTGCATACTCATTCATTCATTCATTCATTATCCACTCGGGTTGGTGGTGTGCAACTATTTGTTACGTGTACCTTCGTAATGGCCAGGATTTCAGTTGGGGTGCGCGACTAACCTGAGATCAAGAGTTTACCACATTGAGTGTGACTATCTAAATTTAGGTATGAGACTGGTTTGGATAGAAGTCTCTTGTGATGGACCCCATAGCCTACGATACTACGTACTATCATCCCGACTTCACAATCCAGCATGGTCATTCCATTTACACCGCATATCACATTACATCCGCGGTATATGATATTTTGGGTTACTGTGTTTCTGCATTTATATAGTCTAGATACGGCTGGCGGTATCCGTGAGCTCATCAGGAATTGTATATTGCATTGCATCCTCGGCATCTGTTATTTGACTCTTTATGACTCCTCATTTGCATAGCTGATCTGTATTACGTACTCTGATATTGTATGACTCATGGACTTGTCAGTATTTTTGCTTACTCTGATATCGTATGATTCATGATCTTGCCAGTATTTCCGATATTGTATGATTATAGCATGACAATATGATGATGATGATGTAATTACGGATGCATGTAATACGGTTATGGCTGTGGTATAGGAGAAATGAAAATATGACTTAGTGATGCTGGTAGCATAGAGTCGGAGTGTTCCTATGTTGCATATGCATTGCATTGGTATTGACATTATATTTTACAAACTACACGCCTTTCACCATACATGATTTTTTTGTAGTATATTTATCTTGCTTGCATGTAGGATACACTACACACACGAGTGTAGTCACTCGGCTTTTTGCCTAAGCTTTTCAGGGCTGGAGTAGCTTGGAAGACATACTTGCCTAAGTGGATTTAGGAATGTTGACGTTGTGTACCTTTTGGAAAGCATTGTACTTGTAACTATCAGGATTTATAATGGAGAGTGTTGCTTGGTAATTTGATCATGGATCTTCATGATCAGGTATTATTATATGCATATAAAAAAAATTTCAGTCAAAAATCTTCCTTGTGATACGCTAAACTCGGGACTTGGTGTATGGAAGTCGAGTGCCGAATTCGATGTATCACAGAAACTGTTCGTCCACGGATTTGGGGCATGACACTTACTATTTTTGGCCGAAAATCATGAAGTCTAGTAGCAATCATGACTATATAAATAGTAAATTTACTATTTATAGGGAGTTTGAGTACGAAACTTCATCCTAGGTTTGAGTTTAATATTTAAAGGATTGTAAATTCATTTTTTTAATCATTAATAAATTTATTTCAAATTATTAGGAATTATTTCTATTTTCATCCCTCGTGGATTTGAGGAGTCCAGAGAAGCTTCATGGATTCGAAGTAGTTATCCTTGAGGAAGATAGTGATCAACCTCATCGTGTCCTTCCTTGCGTTAATTGGTATTAGAGCGAGGACTTTCATCAGGCTGATGGCAACTAATGACGACATGGACCAAAATCCTGTGGACGGCGATCCAGGGATTCGTTATGTATTGGGAATAATGGAAACTTTCTATTAAGAGAGTCAGTTGACCATGCAAGAGATGCAGGTAACCCTCGACTATATTGTAGATGCACTAATTCTGCCCTGAATCCAAGGAAATGCTCAGTCACTTGAGATCACTATACGACACAACCCTAATTTCTAGAGGTGAATCGTAAGTCTACCCCAAATGATTTGAACTCCAGTGACAAGGACATCGATGACGACTTTGCCTGACGATCGGTACATGGAGGCGATCGACTAGATCATGCTGAAAGAGACTATTGAGGTAAGGCCTAACTTCTCAATTTTAATGGCTTATTGCGCATAGAAGATTTCCTTGACTGGTTAGCTGAAGTAGAATGATATTTTGATTACACAGATGTGTCAAAACACAAAAAGGTGAAATTAGTAGTATTCAAATTAAAATCTGGTGCTTCTGTATGGTGGGACCAATTAAAACTCTCACATACTCGACAGAACAAGGACCATCCGATTATGGCCACGAATGAGATGCCTTCTTCGATCAAGATTCCTCCCTAGTGATTATGAGCAGGTATTGTTCCAGCAATACCAAAATTTTTGATAGGGGAATCAAACCATCACATATTACACAGAAGAATTTCAGTGGTTGACAACATGGAATGACTTGTCAGAGAATGAATCGCGGAAGGTAATGTAGTTCATAGGCGGGTTATTATTAATATTTTAGGGTCAAGTTCAGATGCACCTGGTCGGAATCGTGGATGAAGTAGTTCAGTTGGAAGGTGGGGTGGAAATGCAGCTTTCAAGAGTCCATACTCGGCCTTATCCTTTGACTCGACCCCCTACGACGAGTCCCACACATGATTCAACATTGGTCAAAGGAAATGAACCAGTAGGAGGATGTCCTCAACCTCCTACAACCGCAAACTATGACACGAGGAGCAGTTCATTTAGGCCTCAATGTGCGGCACCCATAATAGTGGTTCCGAGTAGGATCCCAAATCCTTATCGTCGGCCAAGGCTAAACAATTGTTACCATTGTGGCCAATCGAGTCACTTATCAAACACCTGCCCTCAATGCCCCGCAGCCCACTTGACCATTAATGAAGGGGGCACTGAAGGTGATGCGACAGAAGAAGGCCATGGATTTGATGAAGATGAATAAGCTATTAAAGGAGTTGGTGACGAAGAGTGGTTGGCCAAGGATTATGGTAAGTCCTTGGTTGCGAGGTGATTATTGTACACTCCAAGGAAGGAGGTGCACCTACAACGACATAATATATTTCGTACGTAGCATACCGCTAATAATAAAGTCTGTGAACATCGTCTTGAAGGTGATGGTGGACAAGTTACAGCTACACACGACAAAACATCCTTCCCCTCACTTGATTGACTGGATAAAAAAGATGAATAAAACTAAGGTATTGAAACTGCCTCATTTTCAATTGGTAGAAATTATAAGGATCAAATATTTTATGATGTGGTTGACATGGAAGCATGTCATATGTTATTCGATCGACCATGAAAATTGGATCATGATGCGACCCACCGTGGATAAGACAATGTTTACGTCTTCGTCAAGGATGGTCGAAAGATGATCCTTGCTCCTATGGTATTGACAAACCACCCCGAAACTTCTAAAGTGTAGGGGAGCTCCCTTCTGACCATTCGGGATTTCATGAAGGAATCCAAGAAAACCAGTGAGGTGTACGCCGTGGTGGTAAAGGGTGAGGAATCAGAACCCTTAAACATTCCTTAAAGTTTAAGGCCATTGTTGAATGAATTCAAATAAATTTGGCCCTAAGAGTTACTTCATGGATTGCCCCCCATGTGGGACATCCAATATCACATAGACCTCATCCCTGGGGCTAGCTTGCCCGACTGCCCTCACTATCAGATGAGTTCGAAAGAGTGTGGGATACTTCAAGGGTAGGTGGAGGAATTTAGCTGTAAGGATCTTATAAGAGAGAACATGAGCCCATGTGCCATGCCAGCATTGTTAATGCCTAAAAAAGATGGGAGTTGGCGCATGTGTGTCATAACCAGACAATTAATAAAATTACTATTAATTATTGGTTCCCAATACAGCGGTTGGATGACATGCTTGATATGCTAGAAGATGCCAATGTGTTCTCTAAACTAGATTGAAGGAGCGGGTACCATCAAATTCGTATTTGGCCTAGTGATGAGTGGAAAACAACATTCAAGACCAATGAAAGGTTATATGAGTGACTGGTGACCTTCGGTTTATCGAACATAACAAGCACATTTATGCATCTGATGAATCAAGTGCTGAAGCCATTCATTGGCTGATTTGTGGTAGTATATATTAATGACATCTTGATATATAGCTAGGGTGAGACAAAGCACATGAAACATTTCAGGTAGGTGCTACAAGTCTTGACAGTTAATAAGTTGAACCTCAACTTAAAGAAGTATAGTTTTTTAACTAGAAGCCTATTGTTCTTAGGGTTTATTGTAACTTCCACAGGCATCCGTGTGGATGATGAAAAGGCAAAAGCCATCGGGGAATGGCCGATCTTGATGAATATTCATGAAGTGAGGAGTTTCCATGGGTTAACTACTTTCTATCACGGATTTATGTGGAATTTCAGCATTATAGTCGCAACCATTATAGATTATATGGAAAAGGGTCCATTTTAGTGGACCAATGAGGCTACATGAGCTTTATTGAAATCAATCATTGATGTTCACAACACCGGTCTTGGTTCTTCCTAGTTTCGACAAACTGTTTGAGGTTGAGTGTGACTCCTCATATGTCAGAATTGAAGGAGTCTTATCACAAGAAGACATGCCGATAGCCTTTTATAACGAGAAGCTCGGTGAAGCCCGAAAGAAGTTGTCATGCCCCAAACTCAAAAAATGGGCTAACAGAATTCCCGATCACCGAATCCAGTGCTGACAGCCGGCATAGTACCCCATGCTTGGCTCCCAGCGCCCATACGTCAGGTTCCAATCCTAGGATCCTACAAGGAGGATTTTCGGTGTGATTTTTTTGTAGATAAAGGAGCATAACCATAAGTGTACCCAAATCACAAGGCAACAACATCATCACATATCCACTAATATAAAAAACTTGAGTACAAAACATGAAAGGGAAATACAAGGTAAATGCGAAAAGCTCTAGAAGCTCTGCCTCACGTTCCTACCTTGGCTCGACTGCATCCTATCGTCACCTGCACGCATCTATCATGCATAAGCTTATAGAAATCTTAGAGGGTGGTGTACGTGTGTGTGCAAGATAAGTGCTAAGCACACAAATATCAGCGTAAGTGGAATACTGGCAAGGCTATCAGTCATTTAATATCAGAGTATGCAATATAGATCGACTATGCAATGTGGAGTCATAGTGAGCCAAATATCAGATATCAAGGATGCAATACAATATGCAATTCTAAAGAGCTATGAATACCATCAGTCTCATCTAAGCCATATAAATCCAGAAACATAGCAACTTAAATGCCATATACTGCGGATGTAATGCAATATGCAGATCCTGGCGAGTCCATAATGCCATCAACCTTTTTTAAGCTATGCAAAGCAGAAGCATAGTAAGCCAGATGCTATGTAATGAGGAGGCAATGCAATATGCGGTGCAAATGAAATGACCAAGCTGGAGCGTGAAGTCAGAATGATAGTACGTAGTATCGCGGGGTATGGGGTCAATCATAAGGGACTTCTATCCAAACCAGTCCCATACCTAAATTTGGATAGCCAAACTCAATATGGTAAACTCCTGATCTCAGGTTGGTCATGCTCCCTAACCGTAATCCTGGCCATTGCAAAGATACACATAACAAATTAGTTGCAGACCACCAGCCCGAGTGGATAGTGAATGAATAAATGAATGAGTAAAATGCTGAGTATGCAACTCCTACCCAATAAATCTACATATTAGTACCATACATTCCTGGGATCATCACCAGGGTCAAGTACACTTTACACAGATCGCCGCCCACTGGACCCGTAACCATGCAAGTGGAAGAGAACTCACTATCCGTTTGGCTAGTAGTCAGCAATATCTACCCGGCATGTCGATAGCGGACCCATTTACGAGCTGGTCAAACTCAACCTAGCTATGCCCCCTACCCTCAGACGGGTAAGGCCACACCCCCTTCCAACTAACTACGATTAGTGGGAGAGCTGCCTACTAGTATTCGGCATTAGGGTGCTCTTATTTTCCACCCGGTCTTGATGTTGAGCATCCCCTGGCGACAGGGGTTTAGGGATTTTCACCCACGGACATATAATGTGCCCATATGTTAGAACCAAACATTTCCTGCATCCCATCTGGCCATCCACGATATACATGTGGAGGCCACGACCCCAATGTGGCTAGGGCGTATAGTGGTCATATCACAGAATGCGAGATGTACAAGTCACATCATCCAGTCATACATCAAACCTGCGTGTACCGCACACTCATATGGGGCAACTCCGTCTCTCAGGGAATCCCATAAACAATCTGCCCAATGACACATACTATGCTCAATCACTCCTCATAACAAGCATGTGGATGATGCGTATGGGCATGTATCATGAAGTATACCAAGCATGATTATAATCACATACATCATAGTGGGCCGGGATAAGACGGCCCATGGCCCGTATAAGTGGATGGGTGTGTGCACATAATCACCTACACATGGTGGGCCTCACACCATCACAGTGGGTCTCATACAATCATAAAGACTCTCATACAATTACAATGAGCCTCATACAATCACAATGGGCCTCATACCATAATAATGAGCCTTATACAATCACAATGGTCCTCATATAACACAATGGGCCTCATACAATCACAATGGGCCTCATATAATCTCAATAAACCTCACAATGACCTTATACAATCATAATACTATGCTAATACATACTCAGTGCATATACTAACATAGTCGTATTTAATTATCGGCCTATATATGACGGAGCCCATAGAAGTACAACAGATGTAATTCATAACATGAGGATTGGTCCTCAACAATGTATATACCAAATCTGATACCACCGACCCTTCCATTTACAGTGATAATGTACTCTCCTCATATCAAGGATGGGCCTGGATGGCCTACTCATATCAAGAATGGACTTAAGATCATGGAGTGGGCTTCCTTGCACGTCCCATCACGTAGCAATCTACGCTTCCTAAGGGCCCAATAAACACATGATGGGCTATATAAATCATAGTGGAAGCACGATTTATAATAGGGGCCCAACAGTTTGGGGTTAGCCCAATAAGGGGAGGTGAGAATGGGCCTAACAATGGGCCCTAGGGAGAGTTACAATGTGGACATTTAACCATCATTGCTCTAACAATGTGGATATCAAACCATTATTTCTCCCAAGGCATGACCCGTCATAAACATCATTACATATATCATGGTGGAATTACACATCACATCGGTCCTCATATACATCGCTTTGGGCCTCATATAAGGGCCTCACATACATCACATTGGGCCTCACTCATGAGCCTCACATGCATCACATTGGGCCTCATATACATCGCATTGGGCCACATCCCATGGGCCTCAAATATATCACAATGGGCCACATCCCATGGGCCTCGAATACATCACAATGGGCCACATCCATGGGCCTCTCATACATCACATCGGGCCTCACTCATGGGCCTCATATACATCACATTGGGCCTCACCATCTGGGCCTCACATACATCACACTGGGCCTCACTCATGGGCCTCATATACATCACATTGGGCCGCACCATCTAGGCCTCACATACATCACACCGGGCTGCATCACATGGGCCTCATATATATCAAGTGGCCGCATCACATGGGCCTCATATACATCAAGTGGGCCGCATCACATGGGCCTCATATACATCAGGTGGGCTGCATCACATGGGCCTCACATACATCACATTGAAAATTCTGTGAGCCCATTTTTTGAGTTTGGGGCGTGACAGAAGTGGTCGATTTAAGTGCTGTGATGTATAAAGCACCCTTGTCAAATTTCAATGGGACAAAATAACTTATAATGTGGTTCACACATGTGATGGAAAGTTCACCTTCAAGTGAATCATGATGGAAAGTTCACTTTCAAGATCAACACATGAAGTTAGAAAGTGTAAGACATGAAGATGGTTACTTCAAGTGTAAGCTCTACTTCACTTCAAGTTCAATATTAAGCTACAACTATAAGTTTACTTCAAGTAGAAGATCCACTGTACACTACTGAAGATTCAAGTAGAAGTTTCAAGGTATATACTTCAATGTCCAATAATTTCAGGTATAATTGACCCTAGAGAGACCTTAGACTTAGGTTCTTTCTTATGTTAAACTTATATGGGTTTTTATACTTTGGTTAGGCTTTAGTTAGACTAGTCTAAGCTTTAGTTCAACTAGTCTAGGCTTTGGTTCAACCAGTCTAGGGAAAGTTTCGACCAATCTAAGATTTGAAGTTAAAAATGGACTTTTTTTGTTGGTTCCTTGTCCAGTCGAGCAGGGTGCTTAAGCAGTCGAAGGCACCTCCTTGACCAGTTGAAGGGTGCTCGACTTGAAGTCCATCAACCATTTTTGGCACTCTTGACCAGTTGAAGGCTGTGCTTGACCGGTCGAGTAGGCTACTTGACCAGTCGAGCAGGTCACTCAACTAGTCGAGAAGGCCCTTCGACAAATTGAAGAACAGTTTTATCTGATCGTGTCCAAAATTTAAAATTTGGTTGATTCTTAGACCAGTTGAAGGAGACCTTTGATCAGTCGAAGCAACAACTTTTCAACCTATAAATGGAGGTCTTTTCTCATTCCAAAAATATTCATTCAAGCTAGAAAAAGCCTTCACTTTGAGAGAGAAAAGTCTCCATTTTCTTCAAGCTATTGCATGGTATTTTAAATCTTTTTAATATAGATTTTTATTTTATAATATCTAAATCTCTTTTATGAATTTTATGTTATAAAGGGAGTTTATACTCTTCTTTGTGAGATCTTAGGAATTCAAACAAGTAGCCCAATGTTTGAATTAATTTAAAATCTATTTAGAACTTAGAACCCTTAATTATTTTTATTGGACATTGAACATTTCTACATCATGAGAAGCGGTTCTACGAGCTACATTGAAGAACGTCTTTAAAAGAAGATAAGTATTATTCTTTATTTATTTTTGGTTTCTTAAGATATCCAAAAAATCTTTGTATTGGTTTTGACTGAGATAGCCCGAAAATCTCTGTGTGGGGTTTTAATTGTGATAGCCCATTTGAAAACACAAATGTATAGGTTTTAAGGTGAACCTGAGAAAACCTTGATTATTAGTGAATGCCAATATCATGTGGGTTGTGATTATTGGAAGTGGAGTAGGTGTGGCTGTTTGAGAACAGTTGGTGTATACACTGAACCACTATAACTCCTGGTGTTTTGTGGTGAATTATGTATGTGATATATATGTGGTGAATGATTGTAATTCTTTTGATATACATGTGGTGAATGCTTGTAATAGATAGCTTTTTTTTCCCCTTCTTATTTTAGTTTGTGATCTTGATCCTTACTAAGTTCAAGAAATCAGGTTATTATACCTAAAACATTGGTTTTCGGTGTAAGGTTGTCATTTGTATAAGGTTTTAATCAATTTCTCAATACTATTACAGTTGAGATCTTTGATTAGTTCTGATTTATTTAATCTTTTAGTTCTTTATTTTTTAAATTAACATAGTCCTATCACGCCCTCCCTCTAGGATTGAGAGCTCGCCCCTTTCAAGTGGTATCAGAGCTAAGTTGCTCATTTATTTGGATTAAGTTCCTTGAGTTTAAAGACCTATTAGAGCTTTGGTTATGTCAAATTTTGATAGCTTGTCTATTACCAGGCCATCACCATTTGATGGCTCAAATTATGCTTATTGGAAAGCAAGAATGAGGATTTTCTTAAAATCCATAGATGAGAGCATGTGGCAAAACACGGTAACCAAATGGAAATCACCTGTGTCTGAGGTTCTAGGTAGTGATGGAACCAAGTCCATTTAAGAAACTCATTTTTATTTGTGGACTACACCTCAGAAAAATGAAAGCAATGCAAATGCTAAGGCTTTAAATGCAATTACATGTGCTCTATCTCCTGATGAATTTAAAAGAATCATTTCATGTGATATAGCTAAACAAGCTTGAGATATTCTTGAAATGACACACGAAGGAACTACTATTGTCAAGAAATCCAAAGTTCAAATCCTCACTACAAGATTTGAGGAAATTCGTATGGAAGAAATTGAAACTTTCATGGACTTCTATACGAAATTAAATGACATAGTTAATTTTATGTGGGGTCTAGGAGATGATATCCCAGAAAGCAGAGTCTGTGCTAAAATACCGCGATCTCTTCCTGAGAGGTTTAATTCCAAAGTAATTACGATTCAGGAACTAAGTGACACTGATCAAATGAAGGTTGAGGAGTTAGTTGGTTCTCTTCAAACATATGAGTTAAATTTTAAAGCTCCCAAAGGTAAGTCCATTGCCCTTAAGTCATTCAAATCTATTTTAAAAGATAATAATGTTAATTCTGATATTGAGGACATAGAGGATGATATGATTTTACTTGTTGAAAATTTTTATAGGATTTTCAAAAGTAAGAAAAGAGTTAATTTTCAAAAACTTTCTGATAAGTGAAAGGAAAAATCTAAAAGTTGAAAATCTGTAAAAGATAGTCAATGTTTCAATTGCCATGAATACGGGCATTTGGGAAATAAGTGTCGCAATAGGGATAAATAAAAAAGAAAGAGCATGTTAGCTACTTGAGATGAATCATCCGGCTCTGAAAGTTCTTCTGAGTCAGATGAATCAGAACAAGAAACTTCAAATGAAATGAAGGCCCTAATGACTATAGACAGAGTCACCTCCTTAGATTGTTATAACTTATTTGATTATGAGTATCTCAGGAGTGACCCTGAAAATGAAAATGAAGATGATCTTCAAGATGCCTATAACGCCCTATACAGGGAAAGTTGCAAAATAGTTGTCAAGTTAAAGATTCAAAAAGAAAAATTTCTTAAACTTAAAGAAGAACTTGAAAATATTGTTTTGGAAAAATCTCATCTTTCTGATTGTTATGAAAAAGAAAAATTTGATTTAAGTCTCAAAACTTCTGAAGTTAAAAAACTTAGAACATAAAATGAGAAGTCGAAGTTTCTTCACTATTGAGTTCTAAGGATACCTGGAGATACGCCCATGGAGACCCTAAACAAGAAAAATTATTAACCGCATCAAGAAAATGTGGTGATAAATCTGGTCTGGGCTATATCAAAGATACTCCTCTGAAAAACGCATCTCCTATATTTGTAAAAGGAGAATCCTTAAACTCAAAAGGTAAGAATTTAAGAAATAATAACCAAAAAAATTTTAAAAATTCAAAACCTTTTCAAGCTTCTAAAGTTAATCCTAATAATATTAGCTTTAGAAATCATAGATATAACCCTTTAGTTGAAAAAATAGTGGACTTACTCAAAGAGCTTCTCAAATCTAACTTTAATGTTATCAGAGTTGATAGATTGAGAAATTCTAACTCTCACATGCCAAGAAAAACCAATGGTACTCCTAAACCCAGAACTATAATGAAATGGTTCCTAAAGTTACTTGTCTTGTCGCCCACACTGCCTTCAAAGCTTCTTGCCATTCAAAATGGTATCTAGACAGTGGATGTTCTAGACATATGATAGGTGACAAGGATATATTTACCAACTACAAAGAAATGAATGTGGTTCAGTTACTTTTGGTGATGGAAGCAACTACAGGATTATAGGCCAAGGTACTATTTAACTCTCTAACCTTCCTCCTTTTGAAAATGTCTTATATGTTGAAGGTCTTAAACACAATTTTCTAAGTATATCTCAAATCTGCGATAACAAACATAGCGTAAAATTTACAAATCAAGAATGCGAGATTTCAAATGAGAAAGGTTGTGTGATATTAAATGGTTGTACGACTTCTAAAAATTGCTATATTATCAATGAGTCTTGCTCTAAAATTTCATGTTACATGGTCCAAACAAACAAAATGAAATTATGGCATAAACGTCTTGGACATGTTAACTATCGAAACCTTAATAGATTGAGCAAACTTGATCTTATTTGAGGTCTACCCAAACTAAAAAGGGTTGATAAAATATGTGGCGCATGTTAAATCAGAAAACAAACTAGGAGTATTCACAAGAAAGTGAACTCCTTTTTTCAGGCCTATGTCCTAGTGACCATTCTGTCCTTAGGACCTCGTAGTCCTCTCGGTCGAATTCCAACGACTCGCGATATGTAGATAGCATTTGCGAGCAACCCCAAGTTGCATCTTGTCAACCCGAGTCGACTTAACCCAAGACCTATACCATTACGACCGCATCGTTGCCGCGATTCTAATGCTGCACCTCGTGTGTTAATGTGACACTTAGATCATAAGATGTGGACTACGCATTATAATGGCCGTGGACCACACGTTGTAGGACCCACCTATCACAAGGGCACCATTCCCTAGGCCATCATGGGTGATGTCATCACCCCATGCTAGGTATTGATTTTTTTCTCTCTTCCCCATAAGTCAACTCTTACACCCACCATGATTTCCTTACTCCTATTATCATTACCTTACAAGTAATGATTAACTCTCTCTCCCTCTTATCGCTCTCTCCCTCCTTTCTTCCATTCTCCATTTGCTAAGCTTGGGACGTCCAAGCAACCCCAAAATCTAGCCATCTCCCACCTATTCTCCCCACCAATCTAACCCTCCAAACCCCATCTTAACTATTGAATCTGATCCCTTGGAGCTCTATAACATAGTGGTGGAAGAAGGAGATCAAGATCCAAGGTGGGTGCACGTTTAGGGCTGGATTTACTTCTTTCTTATATGGATCTTTAGTTTTTATTACATAGGATCATGTAGGACCCACCAATCAATGGTGATCCTACTTGACCCTTTGGATGTGGTTAATGGCTCATGCTTGATGCATGCATGATCCATGATTGGGCCATTCTCCATGGACCCGATCATGATGTTTTTTTTTTTGTTGAATCCATGCTATTGATGGGTCATTTAGACCCTTGAGTCATGGTGGGGATGGCATCCCCACCTTAGATTCTCTTATGTAGGGCCATGCAATGCATGTGACCCATCTTGATGAATGTATGATGTACATGTGCACGCATGAAGGGAGCTCATAGTGGCGGAGCTCCTCCCACCACCACCGTTCTCTCTCTCTCTCTCTCTCTCTCTCTCTCTCTTCCTTCTTATTATGGTGATGATGATGATGTATGTGGCCCACCCTGATGGACCCCCATGATGTGTGTATTTTATATCCATACCGGCCATCCGTGGGGCCCACCTTGCTGTATGAAAAGAAAATTCAAATATTATCTTAATCCCAAAGATGGTGGGTCCCACATGTGTGGACCCACCTGATGTATGTTTTTTTATCCAGGCTGTCCATCCCTGGACGTGGCCCTATTGGGGAGGGGAATCCACATCGTCCAGCTTGCTGGACGGTGGAACCCACCTTGTTGTATGTATTATATACCCAAGCCATTCATCCACATGGGACGTGTGGACCCCACCACGATGTATGGTCCACACCATCCAACACTCTGGATGGTGGGACCCACCTTTATGTATGTGTTGTATATTCACGCCGTCCATCTGCAGGGCCCACCTTGCAAGTGTGGGGGTGGGGCCCACCTTGAGGTATGTGTTGTGTATTCCCACCATCCATAGGTAGGGATGGTGGGGTCAGCTGTAATGTATGTGTTTTATACACACCATCCGTCCATGGGACCCTCCATGCTGTACATGTTTCATCCACGCACTCTAGTCCACTAGATGTAGGCCCACAATGTTGTGCATGTTTCATCCTTGCCGTTCGTGGCAGACGACCCACCCAAAATGTATGTGTGGTATATCTAGGCTATCCATTTGGTGGGACCCTCTGGCATGTGTAGGGCCACCTTGATGTATTTATTTCTCATCTATGTTGGCTGAACCATGGGCTGCCACATGAGGCCCATTTGGTGATGCACCAGGCCCACCTTGTTGTGTGTTATGGGCATACTATCTACCTGAGGGGTTGACCTATGAGGCTCACCTTGGTGTATATATTACACATGTTGCCCATCCATTTTTATTAAACCATGGGCTATCCCATGAGGCCCAATATGATGTATTTGAGGCCCATGGGATGTGGCCCATTGTGATGTATTTGAGGCCCAAGGGATGTGGCCCATTGTGATGCTTATAAGGCTTTTGTGTGAGGCCCATTGCATTGTATATATGAGGCGCGATTGGGATATGCGAGTCCACCATGATGAGTGTGGTAATGTTTATGATGCCCATCTATCTCCTAGTTAGTATAAAGACTATGGGCCCCCATTATAAGATAGGTCTTAAATGGGCCACACCTCGGGAGCAACAATGGTAAAATGTCTACTTTGTAAATGGTGGTTAAATGTCCCTATTTTACACCTCCCTAAGGCCCATTGTTAGGCCCATTCTCATCTTCCCTTAGTGGGTTAACCCAAATCATTGGGCCCATACTATTATTAGTATGACCCATCTCACCTTATTGGGCTAACTCCAAACTGCTGGGCCCCCATTATGGATTGTACTTCCACCATGACTTGTAGAGCCCATCTTATACTTATTGGGCCCTTAAGAAGCCCAGATTGCTACGTGATGGGACGGGCAAGGAAGCCCATTCCTTGATCTTAGGCCCATTCTTGATATGAGTAAGCTATCTAGGCCCACCCTTGATATGAGGAGAGTACATTATCACCATAGAAGGAAGGATCGATGGTATCAGATTTGGTATATCCACTGTTGAGGACCGATCCTCATGTTACGGATTAGATCTGCTGTCCTTCTATGGACCCTGCCATATATAAGCCGATTATTGATTACGACTGTGTTAGTATATGCACTAAGTATGTGTTAACATAGCATTATGATTATATAAGGTCATTATGAGGTTTATTGTGATTATACGAGGCCCATTGTGATTGTATGAGGCACATTGGGATTGTATGAGGCCCATTATGATTATATGAGGCCCATTGTGATGTATGAAGGCTCATTGGGATTGTATGAGGCTCATTATGATTGTATAAGACTCATTGTGTGATTATATAAGGCCCATTATGATTGTATGAAGGCCCATTGAGATTGTATGAGGCCCATTGTGATTGTATGAGGCCTATTGTGTGATTATATGAGGCCCATTGTTATTGTATGAAGGCCCATTGGGATTGTATGAGGCACATTGTGATTGTATGAGGCCCATTATATGATTATATGAGGCCCATTGTGATTGTATGAGGTCCATTGTGATTATGTGAGACCCATTGTGATGGAATAAGACCCATTGTGATTGTATGAAGCCCATTGTGATTGCATGAGACTCATTATGATTGTATGAGACCCATTGTGATGGTATGAGGCCCGTTGTGATTGTATGGGGCCCATTGTGATTGTATAAGACCTAATTGTGATGTATGAGGCCCATCATATGTGTGAGGACCATTATATGCGTGAGGCCCATTATATGTATAAGGCCTAATTGTGATGGTGTGAGGCCCATCATGTGTAGGTGATTATGTGCACACCACCCATCCACTTATATGGGCCATGGGCTATCTTATACTGGCCCACCATGATGTATGTGATTATAATCATACTTGATATACTTCATGATACATGCCCATATGCATCATCCGCATGCTTGTTATGAGGAGTGATTGAGCATAGCATGTGCCATTGGGCTGATTGTTTATGGGACTCCTTGAGAGATAGAGTTGCCCCACATGAGTGCGTGGTACATGCAGGTTTAATGCATGATTAGATAGTATGACTCATGCATCTCATATTTTGTGATATGATCACCATATGCCCTAGCGACATCAGGGTCGTGGCCTCCACAGGTATATCGTGGATGGCCAGATGGGACACTGAAAATACTTGGTTCTAGCATATGGGCGCGATGGATGTCCTTCGGTGAAATTTCTAAAACCCCCAAGGCCAGGGGATGACTCCAATGTCTAGACCGAGTGGATATATATGACGCATGAGGGCCATATACCAGTAGGTCATGTTTCCCACTATGTTGTGGTCAGTTGGAAGGAGGTATGTCCTTACTCGCCTAAGGGAGTAGGCAATGTTAAGCTAAGTTTAACCAGCTCTAAATGGGTCCGCTATCGACGAGCCAGGCTGATATTGGTAGGCGGATAGTGAGGTCTCTTCCACTTACTTAGTAATGCGCTTGATGGGGCTGCAAGCTGGCGTAGAGTGTATTAGACCCGGTGATGATGCTAGAGAAGTACGGTACTGATATGTGGACTTACTGAGCAGAAGTTACATACTTAGCATTTTACTCATTCATGTATTCATTCACTATCCACTAGGGCTGGTGGTGCGCAACTAATTTTTTATGTGTACCTTCACAATGGCCAGGATTTCGGTTGGGGCGCACGACCAACCTGAGATTAGGAGTCTACCACATTGAGTCTGACTATCCAAATTTAGGCATGGGACTAGTTTGGATAGAAGTCATCCCTTGTGATAGACCCCATAGCTTACGATATTACATAATATCATCTTGACTTCACACTCTAGCTTGGTCATTTCTTTCACATCGCATATTGCATTGCATCTCCAGTACATGACATTTGGTTTACCATGATCTCGCATGGCATAGCTGATTTGCATTGCATACTCTAATATTATATGACTCATGGACTTGATAGTATTTCTGCTTACTCTAATATTGTATGATTCATGAACTTGCTAGTATTTTTGACATTGTATGATTTATGGAATTGTATTGTATACTTGGCACATGCATTGCGCACACACATACACCACCCTCTAAGCTTTCTATAAGCTTATGCATGATAGATGTGTGTAGGTGATGTTAGAACCTAGCCGAGCTGAGGTAGGAGCGTGCAGTAGAGCTTCTGGAGTTTTTGATATCTATCTTCTATTTTCCTTCCACATTGTACTTAAACGCTTGATTATAGTGGATATGTGGTGATGTTATTTGTGACTTGGTTATGCTTATTATAAAATAAATTTATATTGAAAATCCTCCTTGTAGGATCCCAGGATCAGAACTTGATATATGGGTGCCGAAAGCCGAGAATGGGGTACTACGGAAGCTATTCGCACCGGATTCGATGATCGGAAATTTTGTGAGTCCGGTTTTCGAGTTTGGGGCGTGACCCCTTTGACACAACCAAAACTCTTGAACTGCTTCATATGGATTTAGTTGGACCAACTAGAATGGAGAGTAGAGGTGGTAAGAAGCACTTTCTAGTTATTGTTGATGACTTTACCAGATTTACTTTGGTAGCATTCATGAGAGAAAAATCTAAGACTCTTGATGAAGTCGAAAGAATACTAAAATGAATTCAAATTGAAAAAGAAATGATCGTTATTGAGATTAGAAGCGATCATGGAACTGGATTCGAAAATAGTAATTTTGAGAAATAATGTACTAATCATGGCATATCGGATGAGTTTTCTGCTCCTAAAACACCTTAATAAAATAGGGTTGTCGAAAGGAAGAATAGAGTACTACAAGAGATGACCAATGTTATACTAAATAACATGAATTTACCTAAAAACTTGTGAGTTGAAGCTATAAATACTACATACTGTATTATAAATCGTGTGTATATAAGAAAGTTAAAACATAAAACAACATATGAGTTATGGTTCAATAAGAAACTATCTGTTAAGTATTTTTGAATTTTGGAAGTAAGTGCTTTATATTATGTGACCATGAAAACTTAATGAAGTTTAAAGCTAAGAGTGATGAAGGGATAATCTTAGGTTATGCTCTGAATAGTCGAGCATATCGTGTTCTTAATAAAAGAACAGGAGTGATCCAGGAATCAATTAATGTTGTAATTGATGATCACTTGATCTCACCCACACCTAGTCTAGAAGATGATGAAGTTAATTTAATTGAGAAACCTGACTCTTCATCTAGTCCAGTTAATACTAAACTAAGAACAGCCAAAGACCATCCTACTGATCTGATACTAGGTAATCCTCTCACTGGTGTGTGAACAAGAAAACAATTAGAGAATATTTACAATTATGTTTACTTTACTTCTCAAATTGAACCAATTAACGTAAAAGAAGTACTTACTGATGAAAATTGGATTGTGACTTAAATCAATTTATTAGGAATGATGTCTAGTATTTGGTTCTAAGATTAACCGATAAATATATAATTGGAACCAAATGGATTTTCAATTTTTTTTTTGATGAAATGGGAAATATAATTAGAAACGAGGCTAGACTGGTTGTATAAGGGTACACTTAAATAGAAGGAATCGATTATGATGAAACTTTTGTGCCAGTAGCTTGCCTTGAATCCATCAAATTATTTATATCCATTGCTTGCTTCAAAAAATTAAAGATATATAAAATGGATGTTAAAAGTTATTCTTAAACGGTGATCTACATGAAGAGGTCTATGTTGAACAACCTAAGGGTTTCGAGGACCCTAAATACTCTAATCATGTATATTGCCTTAAAAAGGCACTTTATGATATAAAACAAGCTCTCAAGGCATGGTATGAGAAGCTGACTAAGTTTTTACTCAGCCACAATTTTCTCATGGGAAGTGTTGATAAAATGTTATTTGATAAAAAATACAATGATCACATATTAATTGTACAAATCTATGTTGATGATATTAACTATGGTTTTACAAGCACTAACCTGTCCGTTAAGTTTACAGAGCTTATGAAATCTAAGTTCGAGATGAGTATGGTTGGAGAATTGAATTACTTTCTAGGCTTACAAGTTAAACAACAAGAAGATGGTATCTTCATTTCTCAAACCAAATATACCTTAAATTTGGTTAAGAAGTTTGGATTCGATAATGGTAAGAAATTCAATACTCATTTGAGTACGACTCTTAAACTTTCAAAGGATTAAACAGGTAAAAGTATAGACTCTCACTTATATCGTAGCATGATTGGTAGTCTCTTATACTTAACTGCTAGTAGACTAGATGTTGCTTTCAGTATAGGAATCCATGCCAGATATCAGTGTGATCCAAAAGAATTATATCTTATTGCTGTTAAGCGCATAATTAGATATGTCATAAGTACTGCTAACTTCAGCCTTTGGTATCCGCATGATACGAATGTGCAATTAGCTGGATATATAGATGCTAACTGGGCAGGGAACATTGATGATATAAAGTCTACTAGTGGTGGATGTTTCTATATTGGAAATTATTTAGTTTCCTAGCATAGTAAGAAATAGAGTTCGGTTTCTTTATCTACAACTGAGGCTGAATACATTGCAGCCGGTTTGGATGAAAAGAATGTTGATCGATTACGGAATTGCGTAAGATACAATGATCTTGTATTGTGATAGCTCTAGCACAATCAATATTTCAAAAAATCCCATCCAACATTCTCATACGAAGCATATAGACATTCACTACCATTATATTCGAGAATTTGTAAGTGCAATGGTTATTTGTTACCTTGATTGTCAAATTTTGTAGTGCTGAAACCATAATCTGTCTTGTGTAGCATATTGATATATCTGTTCAAGGCAATGCATCACATGTACAAGGACAATATTTCAAGTCAAGAACAATGATCTACTTCAAGTAATGCAAGGTCAAGTACATTGTTCTCTTCTCTAAAGCTTTAGAATTTTAAAGACACGAGATCATGTTCAAGACTCAAGGTGAAGTACAACTCAAGAACTACAAGTTCAAGGTTTCAAAAATCTCAAGTTCAAGCTTCATCATTTTGCAAGAACTCAAGCTTCATGAACTTCAAAGATCATCCAACATCGAAGAAAAGAAGGTTCAATGTTCATACTTCACATTTAAGGTATGAATGACCTTAGATTGACATTAGGGTAGGTCATTTTGTATATATAATTCAAATTGAATCATTTTATAAGTGTTTGGTCTATTCTTAGACTAGTCCTGGACTCTGTTCGACTAGTCCTAGAACTGGCTTGACCAGTCTAAGAAATTCCAAGACCAGTCTTAAGTTGTTGCAAATTTTTAAAATTTTTTGGTTAAGCTACGACCAGTCTTGGAGTCTGCTCGACCGGTCGTGTGAACAGTGTCGACTCGTTTAAGACTAGTCTAGCAGCTACGACTCAAACTCCAGTAAAGAATTTTGGTGTTTCATGACTAGTCGTGGGCAAGTCACTACCAGTCGTGGAGGACTCAAATAGATGTAAAGAGTGCATTCTTAAATAGCGATCTGCATGAAGAAGTTTATGTTGAACAACCAACGGATTTTGAAGACCCTAAGAATACTGATCATGTTTATCACTTAAAAAAAGCTCTCTATAGCTTGAAATAAGCTCTCAGGGCATGGTGTGAAAAATTGACTAAGTTTCTACTAAGTTATAATTTTCTAATGGGAAGAATTGATAAGACTCTTTTTGTTAAGAAATATAACGATCATATCTTAATAGTACAGATCTATGTTGATGATATTATTTATGGATCTACCTGTACTAACATGACTGTTGAGTTTGCAGATTTAATGAAATCTAAGTTCGAAATGAGCATGGTTGGGGAATTGAGTTATTTTCTAAGGTTGCAAGTAAAAAAATAACCTGATGGTATTTTTATTTCTCAAACCAAATATGTTCTGAACTTAATTAAAAAGTTTGGATTTGAGAATGGGTAAAATTTTAATACTCCTATGAGTACAACTTTAAGACTCTCAAAAGACTCTACTGGTAAAAATGTTGATCTTAAATTATATTGTAATATGATTGGCAGTTTACTTTATTTAACTGCAAGTAGACCTAATATTGCTTTTAGTATTGGTATTTACACTAGATATCAATCGGACCCTAAAGAGTCTCATCTAACTGCTGTTAAGCAGATTATACGATATGTCGCAAGTTCAGCTAATTTGGGTCTCTAGTATCCATATGATACTAGTGTTCAGTTGGCAGGGTACACTGATGCTGATTGGGCTAGAAATATTGATGATAGGAAATCAACCAGTGGTGGTTGTTTCTATATCGAAAATTGCTTAGTTTCTTGGTTTAGTAAGAAGCAAAGTTCTGTATTGCTCTCAACTGTTGAGGCTGAATGCATCGTAGCTGAAAATGCATGTACTCAGCTTGTATGGATGAATAGAATGTTAAGCGATTATGGAATTTTACAGGATTTAATGGTTTTATATTGTGATGATTCCAGTGCAATAAATATATCTAAAAATCCAATTTAGCATTCACGAACTAAGCACATTGACATTAGATATCATTACATTCGTAAATTAGTGGAAGAAAAAATAATTTCTTTGGATTACATTCCAACCGAGACTCAACTTGCTGACATTTTCACTAAATCGCTTGATAAAAGCAGGTTTAATAAATTAAAATTTGATCTTAGTATGTGCAATTTAAATTAATTATTCATGCATTTCTATATTTTTA
Organism: Magnolia sinica; assembly: GCF_029962835.1. NCBI lineage: Eukaryota > Viridiplantae > Streptophyta > Magnoliopsida > Magnoliales > Magnoliaceae > Magnolia > Magnolia sinica. The sequence continues at coordinate 59,373,515 of NC_080583.1, read as the reverse complement.
ATTTATATATTTGTTAGATTATAATTTTAAAATTTCAGAATTATGTGAAAAATGCATGTTTTTGTCTTTGCACGACCAGTCGAGGACGTACTCGACCAGTTGTGGCACGACCGATCAAGGACGACCCACGACCAGTCATGTAGCGTGCTGGACCTTTCTTCCACATTTCCTCCTTCTCCAACAGGCCGTAGCACGACTAGTCATACCCAACTGTTTGATTCATCAAGGTTAGTGCATTATTTCAGTTATTCTTGTAGATTCAAGCTCTAATCTCTTCATTTTCTTCCTTGGAGTGCTTGATTTCAAGTTTCCTTAAATATTTTGGGGTTTTCTTCACCCAAATCTATTTTTGAGAAATCCCATTCCACATCTTTTACAACTCCTTGCTTCTTTGATTTTCTTGTTGTAAATGGATGCTAGAGGAAAAAAGAAAACTTTCTGTGGTGCTTCCTCATCTAGGTCGGCTCCTTTAACCAGGCACCATCTTTGATCACCTGAAGATGATCCCTCACATGTGCGGGATTTATGATTGCGCAAGGTTATTGTTGAGCGACCTGTGGATATTGAACACATTGCTCCTTTTGGTCTCCTTCTACTTCTCCAATCTGTAGGTTAGGATAACATCCTACATTGGGGTGGGCCAGCATACCAGTCTATTGTGCAGGCTATGTTTGCTTGCATTTCTGATTTTTTGACTGAGAATTTAACGTTTACAATAGCAACTAGAGAAGGTCCATTTGAAATAGACTATCATCTAATTTCGGCTCTAATGGACATACCTATTAATGACGAGGGTATTCCTATTCATACTCTAGTTGAGAAACTCTCTGAATCAGAAAAACGTGCTTTAACTTGAGCATTATGTAACATAGATGCGCAATGGACTCATAAGGAGAATGCGCTTGCTTCCAAGTAATTGTTACCCAGATACAGGGTTCTTCATCGAATATTTATTTCAAATCTGTATCCACGTTCTGGTAACAAAATAGAACTGACTTCCTTTATGGTTTGGGTTTTGCATTCTATCGTCTTTGGTACTCAAGTTTGTCTTCGATCTTTGGTTGACTTTGGTTTATGATATGTGAACTTTGAATTTGCTTATATATCTTTCATATCTTGGCTAATTAACTCCTTTATTACTCTCTTGTTATGCCGTCCTCTTTTATTTATTCTTTACTTCCTTTGTCATATTGTGACAAAAAGGGAGAGAAATATTTCTTTGGATTGATTTTTTTATGGATATGGATGTGGGGTATTAGCATAATTTTTATGGATTTATGTGTGCTATTCAGGGGGAGTAAGTAAGGAGGAGTTTTGCCTACTTCATGATGATGTGTGCTAGTTGATGATAACTGGTGCATGATTATTTAACCAAGATGTAACTGGATTTCTTTTATAAGTGCATGACTCTTTATTGAGCATGTGATGCTACTCTTACTCTTTTTCTTGATGGAGTGTGTTTTGTCACAAATCTGAGAAAGGGGGAGATTGTAAGTGCAATGGTTATTTGTTACCTTGATTGTCAAATTTTGTAGTGCCAAAACCACAATCTGTGTCTTGTGTAGCATATTGATATATCTGTTCAAGGCAATGCATCACATGTATAAGGACAATATTTTAAGTCAAGAACAATGATCTACTTCAAGTAATGCAAGGTCAAGTACATTGTTCTCTTCTCTAAAGCTTCAGAATTTTAAAGCTACGAGATCATGTTCAAGACTCAAGGTGAAGTACAACTCAAGAACTACAAGTTCAAGGTTTCAAAAATCTCAAGTTCAAGCTTCATCATGTTGCAAGAACTCAAGCTTCATGAACTTCAAAGATCATCCAACATCTGAAGAAAAAGAAGGTTCAATGTTCATACTTCACATTTAAGGTATGAATGACCTTATCTTGACATTAGGGTGGGTCATTTTGTATACATAATTCAAATTGAATCATTTTATAAGTGTTTGGTCTGTTCTTAGACTAGTCCTGGACTCTGTTTGACTAGTCCTAGAACTAGCTCGACCAGTCCAAGAAATTTCAAGACCAGTCCTAAGTTGTTGTAAATTTTCAGAATTTTTTGGTTGAGCTACGACTAGTTTTGAAGTCTACGCGACCGGTCGTGTGAACATTGTCGACTCATTCAAGACCAGTCCGGCAGCTACGACTCAAACCCAAGCAAAGAATTTTGGTGTCTCACGACTAGTCGTGGGCAAGTCATGACCAGTCGTGGAGGACTCACAACCAGTTGTAAAGTGTCTACAACCAGTCATGGAACAGTTTTATCTGATCGCGCTCAAAATTTCAAAATGCTGTTGGTCCTATGACCAGTCGTAGTGTTCACATGACAAGTCGTAGATGCGATTTCTTCAACTATAAATAATTTTCAGAATTTGATATTCAATTAAAGTAAAATCAAGGCATCACTCTAAGAGATAAGTTTGTGTTCTTTTTAAGCTACATTGTGCATATTTAATATTCTCTTTTGTTAGTTTTTTATATTTGATTTTGTTTCTGCATTCTAATCTAATTTGAAAGAGGAATTGTGATATTCCACTTCTTGGAATCAAAATCAAATAGAGCTATCCCAACTTGATTTAATTTAAAATCAATTAGAACTTAGAACCATTTCAAAGTGAGTATTGGACATTGAACTTCTACTCCGATTTGGTTCTTTCGGGCTAATACAAAAGGAGAAATCTATGTATTTTACATTTGTGTAAATCTTATATATTTTTGGTTTCTTTGAGATTAAGCCAGAAAAATCTCTGAGTGTTGGTTATCTGAGGAGAGCTAGAAAACTCAGAGTGTGGGGTTTTTGAATTATGTAAGCCCATTTGAAAGACACAATTGTGAGGGTTTTAGGTGAACCTGAGAAAAACCTATTTTCATAGTGAATGCTAATATCACTGTGTGAGGATATTAGGAGTGGAGTAGCAAGCTGTGTGGCTGTTGTTTAAGAGTTGGTGAACACACAGGCGAACCACTATAATTCTTTATGTCTTGTGATTTGAATATTTATTTATTTTCTATATCTTTTATCATTCAAAGTTTGTGGGATGTATGTGTGGATGTGAATGTTGTAATATTTACATTTCAAGCATTGTGGTGAATGTTGTAATAGTTTAGACTTCCATTCTTGTTATTTACTTTTTATTCCTCTTTAGTTTGAGATATTGATACTTAAATCGTTCTAGTAAGGTTGTCCTGCCATAAACCCTTGGTTTTTATGGTGCAAGGTTGTCCTTAGAACAACATTTATATCAACCTCTCAAGACTAAAATTTTGAGGTTGCTTTACATTTTTATACTGTGATTTGTTTAAAGTGCTATCTTTCCTTCATTCATTTAAATTCCGCTGTTAAAGTTTTAATTTGGCATAGTCCTATTCACCCCCCCTCTAGGACATATAGCTTGGCCTTTTCAGAATTGGTTGAAGATAAAAGCATATCTTTAGAATATATCCAGATTGAAAATCAGCTTGCTGACATTATGATGAAACCGCTTGATAGGAATAGATATTTCAAATTAAAACATGATATTGGTATGTGTATTTCAAATTAATTAAATCATATTATTTTTGCATTTTTTAAAATAATTTTTATGCAAAATTTTTGTAAATTTTTAAAATTATTTGAAATTTTCAGTGCTACATGATCGGCCGAGCATGTACTCGACCAATCGAGCCTCGACAGGTCGAGTACATACTCAACCATTCGAGGAGCACGGGTGGGCTTCTCTAAAAGAGGGAAAAATCACTTTTTCCTCATTTTTCTTCATCTTTCTCAGCTAGCTCTTGCTCGACCCGTCGAACTCATCTTCATCGGTTTTTTGTTGGGATTTGTGGGGGACTATTCCTACTTCCCTTCTAAAAGATTTACTTCATCCTAGTTTGATAGAGAGATTTCGGTTAACAACTCCAAATTTGGAGTCGATTCACATTCTGGTGGCCCTGGCAGTTGATCATGGTGTGCATCGTGCTCTGCCATTCACTGAGCCTTGGTTGGGGGTGGGGTCTACTCGTGATGGACAGTCCCAATTGCCCTAATGGAGGGTTATGGTGGGCCACAACACGATGCCAGTGACAACTGCTCGTTCGAACATGTTACAGGCGGGAAACAAGAAACAAAAAGGGAATTCTCTCTTTCTCTTAGAAAGCACGGGTCAAGCCATTTTGACTGGGAGGTAGTCCGGTGTATGTGTACTATGCACATGCACCGCTAAAAGTAGGGCCCATACGACTAGTTCGTGCAATCTGCACCATCCACCTACTTTCACTGGTCTCGCTAAGACCCCTGACCTGAGATGAGGCAGATCCTAAACTCAGGTGGGCTATACTTTGGAATCTTAGACTTTAATTACAAGTCTTTGTTGATTTGATGGCATTCTATGGCTCAATCCCTCGATCAACACCATTTACCTAACTAGTGAGCCACCCAGGGCCACTATTTATTCCAAGTGGATGTCATCTTGCACGAATGGGCCACTACCGCATTCATTTTTATGAACAAATCATGATTCCTATCTACACTAAGGTTGGATTATTTTCAAATTAGATCCCCAAGGTTTCTACAATTCCTTTGCCTTTTCTAGAGAATGTCTGATGGTGGTTACCAAAATTTGGTAGGCCTAATTTGTGTGTTTAAGGGGCAATTTGCACTACTAGGGTCTTAAAGCCAAACTATGGATCAAGTGACCCTTTGTCTCGAAAATGGTTTTGGTATGACTTAATCAATCTAACAAAGTGTTATCTAGCAATAGATGTTGTAGGCCAATTGAGTCCCTAGAATTAAGTCCTCTGGGGTTTAATGCAAATCTCTCGATGTTGTGATGGTTCAACTTGAAATTTGACGGTGGGATGACTCGATCTACAGATGAAGATCATTCTCAAGGGCCAGATTCGTGTTGGAGGGTACATATAAGGTTAGGATGGCTAGATTGGTATCGTTCACAAACTTCATGGTAACACTTGAGAACTTTCAATACTTGGGTATTGAAAAGTTCAGGGTTTTACACCCTGGTCCTGGCTGAGCTCCCTCGTCGCTTAAACCCTGAAATTGCACCTCTTCATCCCCCATGTCTGAAGAAGAGGGAACAACTCTATTCGGGCGAGTGTCTTCAAGGGAGTAGTACGAGTTGTGGAAGGCCCCCGACACTAACCTAACTCTAACTAGTCTGACATCTTGGCTGAACAAGAAAATAAAGAAAAAGCTAGCTGGAAAGAGGAAAAAAGAGGCCAGAGAAAGGAAAACTGCTGGAAAGAGGGAAATAGAGAGGATTTCTGACTTACCGGAAATCGCTTGGTCCAGTGAAGAGCAAAAAGAAAGGAGGAGAAGTGAGGAGCTTTGAGTGTCCCACCCCTTCTTATACAGATCCAGACCAATGCATTAATGAGACTCAATCAATGTCTAAGCACGAGGAACTGTAACATCGCACGAGAACACCCTCTATGCAACGCACATGGCAAGTAGCGACCTAGGGCGCTGAGCCACAGACAACTAGCACTCTATCACACATCCGAAGACAATGCGATGCCGTCATCCAAAGATACGCCGTCATCATTACCCTCACCTCGAGCTCTGCATCCACTGCCCCCTATCATTCATGGCAACAAATAGGCAACCCGTCCTCCTTGACTTCTCGACCTGCTTAGCACCATAGCTCGGTTTGATTTCAAGGTTAATTTAAGATTATCTAACCTAGCCAAACTCATACTTATCAAGTCCGCTACGCGAACTAGTAAGTAGGTGGGATTTACTATTATGGGGGAAATATGATGACCTACTATTGACAATCCAAGTTAACAATTTAAACAAGCGATCGGTGCGATACAGTGGCTAGACCTCCGTCACCTCGACCTAGTATGGAGAAAGGTTGGGCTTGACCTCTTCGACCAAGTGTGGAGAAAGGCCAAGCTCGACCTCCTCAACTAAGTACGGGGAAAGGCTGAGCTCGACCTCTAAGCACAAAGTTGAGGCATTTACTAAACTGCAATGTGAAGCCACACTACCAAAAAATAGGGCAAAAGATACAAATAAAAACCATAGCTAAAAGTCTATGGCTACGGTTAAGATCCGTAGCACGACCGTAGCCATTATTGCCGTAGCCATAGCTCTAAAAGCTATGGCTACGGATACAATCCGTAGCCATAGAAATAATGGATACGGATTAAATCCGTAGCCGTTGCTTCTGTAGCGCTAAAGTATTTACACCTACGGATTATATCTGTAGCTAAAAGTTGAGCAAGAACCGTAGCAATAGGCTTAAATTAGCAACAGCTACGGTTTCAAGATATAAGGCTACGGTTAATATCCGTAGTTAATTAAACTATAGGTAGGGGTTAAATCCGTAGCAATATTGTCCGTAGCTTAAAATATATATAGCTACGGATTTTATCTGTAGCTAAAAGTAGAATGAGAACTGTAGCAAAAAGCTATATTTACCCAGAGCTACGGGTTTCAACAAAGGGCTATAGTTAATAGTCGTAGCTAACGCCTATTGTTAATAAAAAAATTTTAATTAGTAATGGTAGCTCTTACCATTGTAGTACTCCCTGATAACTCATATAAGCTAATATAGCTAAATACTTCATGGCTAAATCATTCATTCATTCAATCAAACAAAATCATCCATTCATTCACAAAAGTACAATGCCAACATAATAGTTATATGTCTATTTAAAGTTCTCATTAACAATAAGATCCAATGCCTTCTCGCAGCCAAATAGCTTCTCAACAATCGCAAGTGAAAACTCCATGGATGTGCATCTACTGGTTATCAATTTGCAATCAACTAACACCCTATTCTCAGCTTCACTTTGATTCGAAAGCTTACTGCACATGGATGATCATATACCTGTTTGATCTGAAGAAGAATCAATGTTATACGCTACCAGTCGTTCTTTTAGCTCGAGCACCTCATCATCTTCCTCTTCACTATCAACGATAGTTGGCATTTTCTGCTGAAAGACCCAAACCAAAAAGGCAATGAGAATTCCACAAAAATAGGGAGATACTTGGGAAATAAGAAGTTTCAGGATTTGTAAGCATACCTTTTCGAGTAGGAGCCTTCTTCAGAGCTCCCCTGCCTTTGGGTTTTGTCCCCTTGGAAACATGTCCTATGGAGAGAAAAAGATAACATGCACTGAGATGAATGAAATCTTCAAGATGGGAAAAAAATGGTAACTGACAATCCACCCATTTCGGGTTTCAATTGCTGTGCTGCCGATTGGTGTGTACATTCAAACACGCTAATCGGGTTTCAATTTCTGTGCTATGGATTGGCGTGTATGGCCAAACACTGGCTTACTGACAAAGATGATTTTTTATTTATCAGAAAAGAATGATGCCTACCAGTTTCAACTGTAGTACTAACTAATGCTACAAATTCAACAACAATATCTGCTTCATTAGCTTTCTTGGTGTTGTTCTTTATTGGGTGCTTTTTAACTTGTCTAGAAGCCTTAGTGAGAGGCTTACCTGCCCTGCCCTCCATCTATCCTATCACCTCCTCCACCTGGGCTTCTTCCTTCTCATGATCCTGCATCGATTGAAAATCAGACAAGAAAGACCAAAAAAAAAAAGAAGAAGGAAAGTCATGTCCTCAAAATTGGGATGAGACAAGATCCATAAAAATCAGCCACATCTATTTTATGGTTGATGCAAACAGACGTTTAGCATACAATTGCTAATTGAATGAAGCAAATGAGATCCCTGAAGCCAACAAAATATTAATCAGCCCAGTCTTAAGGCACTCAGTTAACAAGATGGATTTTAATCAAAACAAATACTATTGCTGTTGAAAGGCAACACACAATTTCAGATGATCCTAGTGAATTTGATTTCCATTTCAAGAAACAAGGATTGAATTGTAATGAAGTAGGATACACTGTTCATATCCATTAGACAAGGGAGCAAATTCCTGACCTCGAGAAGTTGAGGCAAGAGAAGCAGGCACTCTTTCAGACATTTTTTAAGGAAAAAATCGTGGTGTTGGATAACCTGCCATGCATCACCCATGAGTAAAGTCTGTTCTTTTAGGGTGTGTTTGGATGTTCCACGTCCAGCAGCAGATGGGATGTACTCTACACAAATATGTATTAAGATATTCTTGTCTCACTCTATCAGTTCAGAACAGAAATTTAGGAAGGAATCTAGCTTATAGTTTCTATTTTCTGCACCAATGCCAACTCAAAGCGGGGAGCTTCAGCCAAAAGCTCCATACCAACCATCACTAGGAGTCACATCCAAACAAGCCCCTAAATATAGCAAATAAAGTACATTTAAGAAGAGGAAAGTAGGAGAATGATGAGAAGACCTCATCTATGCTCTTTGCAGTTAGAAGTCTATTGTGCATCACATGCCAGTTGGGTTCAAGAACCTATGAATGGCGTACAAGGAATTATTGCAATGAACAAAAGAACTTTGGTTCCAAAAAATGACAATAAAATGATATGCCATTGAAAATAAGACAGAGCTTACCTCAAATGTCAAATAATGTAAAAGGCTATTAATAAATTTAAGCATGCTGTGGCAAAGCACTGAAGAGCGGGAGGTGGCTGTTCCCAATTTGTTAAAAGCACGAGCCCCCTGTAAATATATATCAGTAATTTAGAAAGCAATCAAAACCCACCCAAGAGAAATTAGTACTTGCAGAGTGCAAATGACCCTCTACGAATGACAAACAGAAGCGCCTGCACATGCAAGAGTAGCATATGCACAAGATCCGACAATTCATCTGTAAGTGTTTGGCACTTACAGATGCACGACTGCATGTAACACTCCTTGCCACCTAAACATGTCTACATGAAAGAAACATACACATACTTGATGGACTTGCCATGCTCCACAAAGTTGGCGGTTGACGTGTTTACAATGAAATAGGAATCGAAAAATCAACTGATACTTTGTCAAGGCTTTTCTGGAAATCACAAGGGACAACGACCATTGCACCTATTCTTGTACCAAAATTTAATTACTAGAGAATATCCCCAGAGGATACTATGATTCAAAATGATAAAGGAATGCAAGAACATGACATACCTTGTAACTCAGAGAGAACGTTTCTAGGCCAGTGACACTTACTGGCTCTGTCTGATCATTACCATCAGAAACAGGCTTCTGAACTTCAGGAGTAGAAAGTAAATTTTTCATCCCATATTCCAGATCACTGAGAGTCCCCAATCTATTAAGCAAAGAAGATCTTTCCTGTGTGTGTAATGGGAGGAAAGAAATATTAGGTTTGAGAAATCATACTTGCAAATCATCTGCGAGCACCAATCATTAGTGCTCCACAAGTAACAATGCGGTATCCATCTGTGCTAACTAGGCCCGTTCATCTCAGTACTGTCCACATGATGAACATGTCCTAGCCCAGAAGACATGCCAGACCATTCATCAGGTGGACAAACATGTACAGTGAATGTGAACATTTGGTTATACCATTTTAACTTCCCGTCTCTTGGTACAAGGGTGGCCTACGTGATGAGTGGGCCACCCAAACTTTTCAGCTATGACTCATACAAAGTGGGGTTGCTTGATTGATGAACCTAATGTCAAACACAAGCCACAATGGCTTGCATCGATCGTTTTAATCAGCATTTGTAGCATGTGTCTGCAGGCAACACTCATTCAATTCCCACCAACTCTATATTAATGCAAGCTGATAAAAGGAGTCACTTACCACACAACATGTCAGTTCCTCCTGACAAGGATTTGCTGCTGCAGCTGTGGTCCATAAAGGAAGGTCCAGAAGAGACTGTACTCTTACAAAAATGAACATTGACAAGCCTGCACATATTACAAAAATGAATAAATTGGGACTGCATCACATCAAGGAAAGCCCTTCAAAATGTACCACAGAACAATAAAAAATACCGCAGTACCTTGCTATGACAAAAATATTCATTGCCAATTATAAAAGCAACGGTTCTTTCCATACACAATTATTGAATCACCTCCCTTGATCATGACACACTTTTTTTTTCTTATTTTTTAAGAGGAATTTATCAGTAGAAAGAAAGCACAGTCCAAACCTAACTCAGAGGCATTGCACATCTCATATGCATAAATCAGTCTACCACTAAGAAGTCGCCCAGAAAACAGAAATACGTAAGATTAAAATCAATTTAACTGAGGCATATCAACCAACATCAAGTTGAAGGGGATTCGCTATGTATGCTTTTCCTCAGTATGATTAGAGGTACTTTCATGCTTCCGAGGAGCTTCAAGCTACTTTTGTAATTTGAAGAAATTAAGGAGCGTTGAGTTATTTCAGATGTTGCTGTTGCATCCAATAATATAAACTCCGAAACATCATAATGAGCTTCTTTTTCCCCAATAGTTGAGCTATATGACCTCTATATGACTTTATAAACATGGCCTTAGGAAGGTTTCAAGAGTGGGTCAATATCAAAATGGTAGACAGTTAGGATGAAACACATATATAATCGTGGGCCTCATAAACACATATATAATCATGGGCCTCATAGAGCACAGTCGGGATCTAGTTCATTCTAGTAGAACTTAAGACTCAATCCACATGCTAGTTGATGGCACCCACCACGTTTCCTATGTAAATCTACTCTGCCTGATAAAATATCAGATAAAGTTCATGTGGTGGGGCCTTTGTGAGTTTTAAAACGAGTATGTTCACTTCTTGATAGTGAGATATAACTGATTAACGGGTTTGATGAAAGATATACCCTAGTTTGGGTCATGCCATGGGCAACCTGTAAGGGAGTAGCCCCAATGTTATACACTAAAAAAGAAAAAGATTTTCTACAATCTATTTGAAGGTAATGACCATATGGCTAAGATCATTGAATCTGTGCATACTTCCAGAAATCATTAATCCACATTGGGGAAAGTACATGGACGTTACCAATTGAAACATAATCCTACCAAATGTGTTGTCCCAAAGATGGCTATACCATCTTCTAGCACTCTTGAGTTATCTCCCTCTTAAAAAAATATATCAATGAAGAGAAAGCATAAATAAAAAAGAATCTCCTTGTTAAAAAATATCAATGGTGAGAAAGCATATAAATAAATAAATAAATAAATGTCAGATTTTTTTTTTCAATCCATAACAAACCTAATCTGTGCTTTTTCCAATCCTCCTCAATCTGAATATGGCTTCAAATCATCTCGATAAACTCCAAAACTCCGAAATAAACTTCCTAAACTGCAATGGAAATAAAAAAATTGAAAATATCAGTTTCTCAACAAAAACTGAGAGGAGAAAGAATTTCACAAATGTTACCAAGTGCCAAAGACATTATCAAAATTTTTTTTCCCCAATTTCTCTGTTTTTCCTCCTAATCTAAGAACTATACCAAAAAAGATCTCTATAATTAAAGAAAATTAAAAAAATAAATAAATTAATATTCAAAAGATCTAAATCATCAAACCACAAAAAGAAGAAAGATTAAGACAATGTTGTGTTTACTAAAATCCAAAATGTAACCTGTAGACTTGCAAATAGGGGCAAGACCAACTTACCAAAGCACACAAAACATATATATGGGTACAAGCAACTGCACTTTTACCCAACATTTTAAAGTTTTTTTTAATGGCAATCTAATGGCAACATAACTTTTATTGAAGAAAAGAACAAAGCTGAAATGGCTCTACATGCCAGATAAAGGTGGATGATGAGAGATCATCCAAAGAGGAGGACTGAATCAGGCCCCACAAAGGAACAAACCTTTTCACATCCATACAGCCACTAAGCTCAAATTTTTAGTTTTTTAATTGATTGAATTTCTTCTTAAGCTTGATAGAAGTATGTTTTTATCCTTTATATCTGTTAATTTGAGCTGATTGAACTGATTTGTTTAAGTTCTGAAGGCTTCCATGAATTGGTGTGAGTGTGTAAAAAACAAAACGTATGAGGGCTTTTGGAGGCCCTTACTGCTACAATACGTTGTGGGAGGGTTTTAAAGTCAATGCATCAATGCTTAAATAAAGTTAATCACTGTATCCTATTGTTGCAGTCATGAAGTAGCATCCATCGGGAGACCATTCGCTTGTAACAGAGCATTCTGCCTTCCAAGCAACTTTTTCTCAGAACAGTCCCAAAAAGCCTGAGAAAACAGAATTAATATACAATAACAAAAGAAAAGAAAAACATTGACATATAAATATTCTGAACTGAGAAAAGAATATCCACGGTTCAGTAATTGATACATTGCAAATAAAATCCTATAACATATAAGAGGGAAGACAGGCAGCTTTTGAGCAAAGATCAACTAATGATTTAGCACCTTCAACCAAAGGAAAATAGTACAAGGTTCACACATGGTGTTGTGGATGCACCCACTGCTTGTTTCCATATCCCTCTTTAACAAGGCACTTTGGGTGACTAAAATGCCCTCTAGAAAGTTGATGTGGAGCCATCAATGTGCATGCAAAATAAGGCAAAAGTATTGCCAGAAAACCTCTTGGCCAAAATAGAATGATACTGATTTTATAATGTGTCCAAGATCTGCGCAGCAATTAGGCAATATCCATTTCAAGTATTAGATAACAGCAGAGAAATTTCAATAAAATGACTCAAAGCCACACCAGGTTAACTAGAATTATTTCAATTGGGCTCTGACCTCCCAGGCCCAACATCATTATTGCAGTATTTACCTCCAGCCAGTTTTCCAACTGTATCATTGACCTATATTCAAGGCAACTAGTAAGTACCATTAAACTGAGTTGCAGGGGTACCACTGACACATAAAACATTAAAAGTTACATGTGAAATTGACACATGGATATGGCAAATACTAGCACAGGACATTTATTTGGCACATAAATTAATGTAAGATCCTTGGGAGGGCTAAAGCCAAGATTCATCAAGAACAAACTTACAAGTTTGGTAGAGAATGAGATGAACAAGAGGTTGGTAAACTTCAACGCTGCAGGTTCATTATCTTTATCCTTAATATTCTAGTAGACTGACATATTAGTGGATCTGTTCAGAAAGAAGGTACTTGCATAGGAAAAGAAATTCAATGCTATATGCCACTTTTTTGCCTATCAGGCCTGGGGTTCTTTACTGTCGAAGTTTGAATGTGACTATGCTTATGTATGTTCTAAACAATAGCAGCCTTCTTTCCTTTCCCAGTTATGTTGATGATCTATGCATGATTAAGAATCAAATTTGTGCAGGTTCTTGGGCACATCTGCTATCACATTCTAACTGCCGATTTGAATGGATACATGGCAACCGAGACCAACCTGAAAAATCCTGTGAACAAGTGGCGATATGGTTCCGCTCTAATTATAGTATGTTCTTTGTTCTATTTAATTAGATCCAAATTCTTGTTAGTTTTGATTTCTTCAAGGAAATGTCAGAGATTGTTCCCTGCAGAAAAAAAAAGGAGAAATTGGAAGTTTCATACAAAAATGGAATCCGCTTACCTTTTACCTAAACAGGAAAAAATGGAAACAGAAGCAAAATCACTATCTGTTTGAAGATATTGTCCAACATATTACAATACATATCCAACTCCAGTGGGAGTAAGAAACAGAACCAAAATCCAGTCTCAGCTACCATTAAGAACAGGGCATCGCCAAGTTTTAGGAAGTCAAAATCTATGTTGAGATTCATCTATCCTATCAAGGAACAAAGAAATGGATATTTTTGTTGACTAGCACTCCGGAATAAAACCTTTTGTCTACATTTACATCCGAGGTTGACAAAATGTTCTCACATCTTATTTGTGATGAAGATCAATTTAGTTTGAACTAAATTACCATCCAGACCCTTAAACAGACAAAATATCAAGTCCTATGAAAAAGGAAACATGTAATAGTAATACCCATTTTGTTGTGTAATAGATTTTAGAACACGCCCACATGCAGGTTTTGATGCAGACAAAATCATCCATATGCAAGGATGGTTCATGAGGAACCTAAAGTTTAAGAAAAGCATTATTAATGATAAGACAAGGTAAAACATCTAGCACAATAAAACATTGTTGGGGCAAGGAAACATGCTCTTTTATAATCATCTAGAAAAATAACAAGTGCATATATATATACACCAGTTGTAAACTTGATATATTTAAAATTTGGGAATCGGATTTGAGTCTGAAATCCTTCATGTATCAAATCCAAGAGTTGTTAAGTTGGCATGGTATAATTTGACCATGATCACCCAGGACAATAATCAGGCCAATCTGGTCATCCGGTGGGACACAAGTGTAAATCGAATCAGAAAATGAGAACTCTTATTTAAATCATGAGCTGTTTTCATGTAGGGTGTTCGCCTGATGAGCAACAGACCTGATTTGCATGCCAGGTGATCTTCATGATGGAGCATAAATAATGTAAAACATGGATTGAATGTCCTACACACATGTGACATAAGCATTGGAAAAGGTTGCAAGCAACATTTCAGTTGAGGATGATGAGTCCTCATCTAACATTATTCAGCCTGGCTATATGTGCAACATTATTTAAGAGTGAAAGTTCTTCAGTTTATGCATAAAGAGCTCAGGCTTTGATATTACAGATAGAATTTTATATAGAGTCGACGACACATTGGTGAAGTGTCATTACACATAAAAACCCTTCTTCCTTCTTTTTTTTTTTTCAAAGATAACGAGATTGTATTAAAAAGGAGAGGGAACAAAGGAGGTAGCTGCTGAGATAGCAGCGAAGCCAAAGAAAAGGAAAACAAAAAAACAGAAAAACTAAAGGCCTAGAAACAAAAGATCCACATCCTTAAGCCCATGAACATTAACGAACCATGCTCCTAACCCTTCTTCCTTAAGTAAAATTTCTTGAAAAAAGAAGGGAAGGTGCAATGACAAACTTACCACCAGATGTTCCTAACCTATTTGTTGATCAAGTGGGCCACAATCCAAAGAAATACATATTTTAGAGGAATGAAACTAATGGTTTAAATTCAAGATGGATGGGTTACCTATCCAAGGATTGAAATGACATTTTTGTAGGATATAACACATACATCAATCCATCACTGGCCTGAAAATAGAAAACTTTATAATCAACATACCACATTTAATCTGTCTTACCGGACAGAATAATCCACCACGGGGCCGCTGCATGTGATTTTAGCAGGATCTTATATCCATTCATCTATTGTCCAGCCATGAAGCATGCCTATAACTCAAAAGTCATAGTTTCTGAATTGTTGTGATGCATTTGTCCGAAAAAAAGGGCCAAATTTACATCAATCAGCGTACCTAAGGACCATTCAATCACTGATCTTTTGGACTGCAATGAAAGCTTTGTATGGGTAACATATCATATATGCCAATGTACCAAAAAAAAAGGTGGAGGCAAAAGTCTTGGGTTCTGGTCAATAAATTTGCATTTCATGTTCAGTAATGTAAGCCATAATGAAGCTAACCAAAACATGACTGTCAATGTAACAATATTCAACCTCCTACTGCTAGTGCCGATAGGTGTTAAGTTCCTTTGATGTCTCCTTCAAATGAAGAATCTACAAAGAGGGCCTGTTTGGTTTACCATTTCCTATGATAAATACTGGTAAATGACTAATAATTATGAAAAATTATATGGTATAATATCCTTATCAGGAGACTGAAGAAGTGCAAGAAGTATACAAGGGCTTTTTTTCGTAGACCACATACTAGTTGAATAGCCTTTGATCGAACTTCATCTTGTGAATGAACAACACACTGACATTGAAAACACAAATAAGTAAGTTTTAACTACAGATAATGCATCATTAGGGGAGAAAAGGGGCATTTATTTTGTGAAGAAGTTTTGTGGTCCATGTCTCTGCAATCCACTTCACCACCTAGTTAGGATTTCATACATGGAAAAATCTATTAAACATGTAAATCTAATATTAATCTCAAGACATCTTATGATTGTTATCGAAATTGTAATAAGACTATAAAAGAAGCCCAAGTGCTTTGCTAGCAATGAGCATGAAAGAGGCAACTTAGTAAAGGCCATGTATCTCTAATGGCCTTCCACTAATAATAGTAGCTGTGATAGGTAGCAGCCTACTAAGGGCCATATATCTCTTTTTCTTTTTGTTCTTTTCTCAATTTCACACTTAATTTTGACAACAACTAAAGAAAGAGCCCTATATACCATCTATTTGGACATGTATATGACATGCAATAGAAAGCATCAAAAGCAACAACCATGATCCAAATATCGAATCAACCGCATGATCGTAACCATCCACACCAATGGATCTCTTTGTAGGATCAATTCAACTTAACAGCCATGGCCCACCAAATTGACGGTCTGGATCAATCCACAAATGGCTATACACCAACATTCTGGTTTATAATCTATACACAATCACTCTCGTGATATGAAGAAATTAAGTGACACCAAAGACTCCAAAAGGGAGAGAAATGATATTTACACACCCACTTTTCGATGCACACACACCTTTTTGTTTTACTTATACGAAAAGCAAACTACAAAAAAATAGACTATTCGAATAATAAAAGTAGAAAAGGGGGTGTGTGCATAAAAAAAGTGAGGGTGAGATAATGAAAAGTATAGAGACAGAGATGGTCATAGAGAGAGACGATGCAACAAAAACTAATGAAAGAAATGAAATGATAAGAAAATGTAAAATGGTAAAAAGATTGGAAGTTAAGGCGTTTATTTGGACCTGAGCAGGTGCGGCCATCTGAACTGGATGTGGCTTGATGATGCGTGTATCATTTGCAGGAAGCTTTGAGAGTGCGAGTTTTAGAGATGAAGAAAATGCAATTTCTTACTTGAAATTGAATATATCTTACAGACAGACAGAGAGAGAGAGAGAGAGAGAGAGAGAGAGAGAGAGAGAGAGAGGTTCATCTTCAAAAAACCTTCCCAGTGTCATATCCCAATCCATACATACGATCGTATATGACCGCATATCATCTCATCCCGACCTTATAAATCTCCATCTCCAATCCAGTACTTCAGCTCCTTGATTCTCTCGGTGAGCCTTTTTTCTTGATTTTTTTGGTTTTGTTTTCAAACCATAGGGTTTCGATTTCTAAAACTCTCGATCCAAAGCCCCGCATTGTTTTTTCTTAAAATTTTCCTATGTTCCAAGAGAGAGGATGGGGAGCAGTGAGAGAGCATTGGGGGCGGAGAGGGAGAGAGAGAGAGAGAGAGAGAGAGAGAGAGAGAGAGAGAGAGAGAGAGAGAGAGAGAGAGAGAGAGAGAGAGAGAGTGAAAGAGGGGTTTTTTTAGTAACCATAATCTTTAAATCGCCCATGGCCACATGAACCGTCGACAATGATTGGAAAAAAAAGGGTCGGTAATGCTGTTGTTTCTTGTAGTGAAAAGGGGCAGGGGAGATCGAGAGAGAGAAAGGGACGGACATGAGAGGTGGAGGGAAATGAATAAAAGCAGCGCGGTTTTCAACTTTTTTGCCTGCTACGGTTCTCCTACGATTTTTAACCGTAGCTAAAAGCCCATATGGCCGTAGCCATTGAACAATCCCTAACGGTCCCTCCATGGCTCACATTTGACGGGATCTGGACGGATGTCCTTGTCAAGGGCTTTGTGGGGTCCATCTTGATGCAATCGATATATCCACTTCGTCCATTAATTTTGTAATTTTTTATAGGGAATAGACCCAACATCTAGGCAAATCGAAGGTGTAATTGAACCACACCATCAATCAATGGATTAATCTCCACTCTTTCCTACCGTGTGGTCCACTTGTGCTTTCGATCTACTTTTTTGGGTTATTGCCCTAAAATACTCTTAAAAAATGGATAGACATATTAGATTGATAACACACATTTTAATGGGCCTCGTAGAGTCCCTTATGAGGTATCCAAGTTGTATGCACGTCTGGCGGAGTTAGTTTTTAGCTACGGTTTGGACAGTTTTAGCTACGGTTTTAAGCCGTAGTAAATGAGCTACGGTTTATAGCCGTAGCAAAAAACCAGAATAGTCCGTAGCATTTGTTCATTTTTTTGGTAGTGCCAGCTAACTCACCTCAGGTCGGTGAGACCCATCCTCAGGCGGACAAAGCACCGACTTCGGCTGTGCCCTAGCTCAGACTACTTCGAGACAACTGAACCTGCCCTCCATGGGATTCGACTTGACCTTAATCAGGTTTGTCCGCGTTCTTAGCCAAATATCATGGAAACCGACTTCCACACGGATCACCATGAAATTCTAACCAAGGATGTAGAAATATCCATTGCGCAAAGAGTCTGAATCCTACTATAATCAATTACTGCCAAACAAAAATAAGTGCCCTCTAGGACACCGCCTCTCCTCACGTATAAATAAAGTACTTTTAATGGGGAAAGGTACACACAATCTCTAGCCCTAAACCTTCAATATTCAACTAGACGTAGGTTCCTGACTTAGGCATCGGATAGTCCCCTACACTAGCTAGGGTCTTCCATGTCTATTCCTTGTGCGGGTTCGCGAGTCCAAGGAAGGCTAACCAGATTTCTGCATCAACAAAATTAATCTGACATGATTTGACATTTTTTTTCTTATAGTATGGCCCACCTAAGGGTTGAATCAACTTAATTTTTTTTTAATTTTTAGCTCCATGGTGAACAAGAGGGTACTAAAATGGAAATTTTGATAGGGGTTTAACTAGATTTACCAATGCAAGCTCTCTCACGTGCTTGTGACATGCATAGAGTGCAAGCAAGTGTACTGATTAATACACTCTAGCAAACTTGCGTGATGCATGCAGGCTTATATACCATACAGAACCGGTATTGCTATTTTTGGAATATACAAGCATAGATGGCACTAAATACAAGTATACAAGAAACAGTAGCATACCTGATGTGTGGGGTCTTGTCAGGTCCAAATATGGGCGATCTCAGAAGATCTATGTACCAATTTTTGGAATATACAACTCTCGCATGCTTGTAAGATGCCTGCGGGCTTGTCATCTCCAAATATGGACGGCTGCAGTGGACCCACGTAGTTTTCAGAATCTATGAAGTATAATCTTTGCCCACACGCATAAATAAAGCTCAACTACACGCCACACGTTGGCCAGCACTGAGCGATAGGTCGGATATCCACTCCATCCATCAGAACGGCACCACTATATCAATACCCTAGCCCAAGAATCAAGTTGCTCCACTGGTCAGGTCGGCCACGATTTGCAAAATAAATGTACAGCTCTAAAAACTTGGCTGAAGTTCTCTTACCCATTCACACATTTCCGATATTGTGCACATATGGTTAGTGGACCAGATTTCATTTTTGGTAAAACAAGTTCAATGTCGGAACTACGGACGGATAGATTAGACATCGCACATATCTACTACGATGGCACATGTATAGCTTGTATAGGAGCTTCATTGCACACGCGTGTGCACTTAGCAAAGCTCAAGAACTATAGCAGGAATGATGGTTTTGCGTAATTTGTAAGCCCTATTAACCTTTTGGCTACCAAAGATTATAGCTGCTGTAGGTACGTGTCGTGCGAAGATGAGCACTGACGCTCCTCGAGCTCCGAGTTGTACGAACGGTTCAAAGGAGATCAAAGTTACATGGGACCTACGGTGATGTATTTATTATATCTACACCGTTCATCTATTTTTAGAGATCATTTTAGAGCGTTATTTAAAAAATTAATCATATCCAAAGATTATATTGACCACACCACAAATAGCATATGAGATAATGATTTTCAAAAATTCACACGGCCCACCGTAACGTTTATTTTTCATCCAATCTATTCATAAGGTCACAGAGACCTGAACGAAGAGAAAAAAGAAAATTTCATATTGATCCAAAATTTCTGTGACCCCAAAAAGGGTTTCAATGGTAAACATTCAATCCCCCGTTTTTTGCAGTGTGGTACACTTGATAGTTATATCTGTCTTATTTTTTGTCTCAAGCCTTCAGATGAGCTCACCAAATGGATGGACGGTTGGGATATAACACATACCTTAATATCAGACCCACCGAACTTGCTTACGTCAGTACAGCAGCTATATAGCTAGTGTTAGGTACACCAGCCAGTCCGCTTCCCCAAAGATCCTCTTTTGAAAATAACCTTTAGATGGTAGCTTTCATCAGGTGAGGTTGTGGCAACCCACATGCCTGGGGACAGCCTCCCTCTATTTTGCTAGAACACACAGCAAACACTCAGCTCCCAACCTCAGGAAAGCCAGACAAAATGGGCTATCTCCACATGCAAATGCGCTTTGAGTGGGGAACCCTTCACACTCGTAACTAGTTGTAGATGAGAAAAATGCGCAACTAGCTTCTGGTAGGACCGACCATGGTGACCATATGGCATCCGACCTGTCCATACTGAAAATGGGATGCCCAAAAAATAGTACCATCCAACCATTGGCTGAGCACCGACATGAAAATTTGAAGGTTTTTTGATAGTTGTCAATTTTTTTTAAGGTGCATATGTCCCACCTATTGGTTGGATTGGCATGATTTTTAATTCATTTTATTTTTACAAGGAGACAATCGTGCTCGACGGTCTAGATGTCATAACATTCTGCAGTGAGCCTACACTCAGCAGTTGCGCGAAAATCTCATCACCAACTTAGTTGAGTCTGAGATGCTCTCTTTTTGGTAAGTGGCATCAAATCATGAGTGGGAAAATGAGAACACCTTTGTCCTTCCTCACATGTTTTTACTCTTTAGATGGAATACTCAAGTGCCCCCACTAACTCAAAAGTGAGCCAATAGCAAATTACCTTCACCAACCCCATACCTACATTCTCTTTAAATCTTCCACTTTGCATGGATCAGTTGGGAATGAGAAGCAAAAAAGTTCAAGGAATGGAGCACTCTTATGAATATCCAACCCAAACTTCAAACGATGTTTCTCTTAAAGAGTTAAGAGACAAGCTTGCAGAGTTTGCTAGAGCAAGGGATTGGGAGCAGTTCCATAGCCCTAGGAACCTCCTCTTAGCTTTGGTAAGCCTTCACTAGCTAATAATGTTTTAAAGTTGACTGTGCATGGTTAGATCCACCCATATAAGAAATCATGAGTTTGGTGCGTGTTTTGGTAGGTTGGCGAGGTTGGCGAGTTATCCGAAATATTCCAATGGAAGGGCGAAGTAGCGAAAGGGCTTCCGAATTGGAGTTCTTCGGATAAAGAGCACTTGGAGGAAGAGCTTTCGGATGTGCTACTCTATCTAGTTCGCCTTGCCGACGTTTGTGGGCTAGACCTTGGTCAAGCGGCCCTCACCAAGATTGTCAAGAACTCACGCAAGTACCCCACTGTTGCTACATCGTCCTCATCCTCATCATGATCTGCCCATTAAGACCATTTTCTCCAAACTGCAGCGTATGCCCATGTGTGTTATGTGTGTGATTGGACCATTGGATTAATACCTACTTATCAATGCCAATGTCATGCATGTTAGAGAACTTAGGGTTAAAATAATTGAGCTATCCATATAATAGTTTATATTGAAATCACTTTTTTTTTTTTTTTCTTGGCAGCAATCACTTTGAGGGTACATAAAATTAATGCATTGTATGTGCAAAAACGCATATAATTCCGTGTAGTGTTCACGCATTGTAAGATGCATGAGTAGGATCTTTTGTAACCTGCGCATGTTCTTGTCAGCATTGCAAGTTGTGCACGGAACTCTTTGGTTCTATGACATGCATTAAGTAGTGATTTGGAGAAAGTGTACGGTGCATGCATAACAAAGATGGAAGGGTTACTTACCTCCATGTAGCTATTAAGTGTCATCTAGCAACAAGAAAGCGTACATGTGCGTGTATTGAGATGGGTGTATTTGAAACACTATAAAAGGAGCAGAGATGTTCCCTTAATTTGGAGCAAGAAGAAGCAATAGAATCTAAGTTAAATTTTAGTTTCATTTTTTTTTTCTTTTTAAAGATAAGATACGATACCTTTTGTTTCCTCAAAAAGGGCAGTCAGCTTAAAGAATACAAAAGATGAACCACACCTGCACCAGAAAAAGAAGAAGAAGAAGAAGAAGAAGAAGAAGAAAAAAAGAAGAAACCCACAAGTAAATTTCGTCTCCTCTTCTTATCTAAATTTCTCCTCTTTTTCCTTCCATCAAATCAAATGGAATGTGTCCAGCCATCAGGGTATGAGACCAAATTGCAGTTTTGTTGCTTTCAAGTTGAAGTGGAAAGAAACTAACTACAATTTGAGTGCCAATTCCTTAAAGCAAGTGCCACCGAATGCCTGCCTCTTTTTTTCCACTTTATTATTGTGAATATTTGGCAGTTCAGTTCACTTGCAAAGCCAAACATGGCCCCTCTCTCTCTCTCTCTCTCTCTCTCTCTCTCTCTCTCTTTCTTTTTTCTTTTTTTTCTTTTTTTCTTTATAGCATCTGTAGCTATTTGTTCATGGACAACATCTGAGACCGTGGCATCTGGTTGGCCACATATGAATAGAGATTTCCACTGGGTCATGGTTGAATGAATGAGAATCACGGGGTGGACATTCTGTTCGGCTCAAAATTCAGCCGTTGGTACGTGCGTATTATGCCAAGTGTGCCGGAGCCTATCAAGGTTCAATTGAACTAAACACCTATTTTGGCCCAAGTGCCAAGATAGATAGAGAGAATGTGAGTGGTCATCTATGATTGAAAACTGAAGCAGTTTAGTTGTCTATTCAGTCACATGTAAATGAAATCAAGTGATTTGGGAAGGGGATGATTCATCATTCTAATAAGTTCTTTTTACCTTTTAGTCAAAATGACAATTTTTTACCGTGATGATAGCGATAAACCTGAAATTGCATCTGTTGCCTAACACGAGACCACACTAGGCGGAAGTTTACAGATCTTAGAATTATGGCTAAGTCCTAAATTGGGGTGAATATGACCACTTAAAATATTTATCAATTTAAAACAACTAAGCTATGTGAGTTCAAGAGCATAGACTACAATAGATACAACTATATGTGCAACTAGTCTATAGTGAGATATGAAATATCAATTGTGTATGCTACAAATTAAGTGTGTAGCATACAATCTATTCATGCATTTATAATGAACAATTCAATCATAAGCATAATATAAATACATCCACATAACAATCACAAATACAACGATGTATAGTGTTTCGGTTAAATACATACTCTACTCCTGGTGGAT
This sequence comes from Magnolia sinica, assembly GCF_029962835.1. Taxonomy (NCBI): domain Eukaryota; kingdom Viridiplantae; phylum Streptophyta; class Magnoliopsida; order Magnoliales; family Magnoliaceae; genus Magnolia; species Magnolia sinica. The sequence continues at coordinate 59,350,481 of NC_080583.1, read as the reverse complement.
GCACTCTCCTCGAGTGTATCGGATTTCACTATCTCAAAGGTTTACAATAAATTCACCTCTAACTTTGATGTCGATCTTCTTTGACTTCAAACGATCGAGAACCTTGAAGATGTACCTATGAAGTGCCAAGGTAGTGGAAGTTAGGTTGAATCTCTTACAACTAATAATGTTAGTTGGTTTTAAGTAGGGATTCACCTATATGGGCATTCTAAAGAGTGTTTAAACAAAGGATTTATATATGGGTGTGGTGTCTAATCTCTAGAGAATACTTGATATCATGATCTTTTTAAAATGAAACTTGGAATGCTCATTAGATTGAAGAATCATTAAAAAAAATAGCATAAATCTCTTTGGGATAGAGCTTAGGATATATATATGAAGGCTTAGGATACACTAGGGTCTCTAAAACACCAAATTCTATCATTTGGTCAAAGATCCGAATGCTAGTTTTATATTAAAAAAAATGCTTTAACAAATCAATAACGGCTAGTCCATCAATCAATTGAACAATCGAACTAATTCATGATTTACCAGTAAAGTTCTCTAGACACTTTTGTCCATTTTCAATTGATCAAGCGATGGATCTTCACTCGATCGAGTTTGATTGATGGACTATTGGTTTGATCATGAACCGACCGATAGTTGTCGTTTTCTACCAATTTTTTTTTTAAATTTATTTTTGGGTAAGCAGCTTAAAACCTCTTCCAACCCTATCTTAACGTGATCATTAAAGGTCTAAGGCTTGGTTCACATGAAGTAAATGTTTTCCTATTAGATTGTATTATATAGATGTAGGTTGTTTTATAACTTAAAATGATCCAAGTACTATGTTTACCAAGGCACCTCAATTTACATGTTATCTTTAGGCTCTAATGCTTCAAGTATTTGAGTTTTCAGTTCTTTAATGTCTTATAATGAACGCTCAACCAACTCAAGAAACCCTACCTCATGTTATTGACAAACCGATGCACTAATAAAACTGACTCATCCAATGTGAGAGTAGAAGAAACTTAATTGTATTAATGTAAATGAAATTAAAACTTACAAAAATAATCATCGGCGATCCAACATCTGTGGTGTAAATTGTGAGGTCTTATAACTCATCTTACTTAGCCCAACGACTTGGGCATAGATGAAGCGAATTACACTACTGTAAAGAAATGGTAAAGGTCATCCTTACGATCTATCAGTTGGCGCAGATCAAAGGGAATTACACCTATGCTAAGTCAATCATGTTCGTAGACGAACTAAATTATAATACTCATAGGCTAAAATCAGTCCAACATAGATGTGTTGGATGACACTACTCTTAAGATAGGAAAAATTAAGATAGGATAAGTATTGTTGAGATGTAAAGTTGATTTGTATTGGGTTGGTGATGGCATGGAGCTCTTTGATATTTCTTTTATTTATAGAATTTTGAGGTAGTAGTTGGAGATATATCTTTATAGCCACTCTTCATGTCTACTGATGTGGAAATATTGTCTAGGCTCGAAAACGGTTGTTTCTTATTGTTGTTAACAGATGTCTTAAATCTAAGAAAATTCGACTAGCCCGGAGAAAGTTTGGCTGAAAGTCCAGCAACAATGTATTTTGGAATATTTGAGAAATTCGACCAGTCAAAAGACAGGTTCGGCAAGTCAAAAGGCCCTTCGACTAGCCAAAGCTTTGGTTCGACTAGATGAAAGTTATGCAGACTATGCACGGACTGTGTAAATTTGAGGCGGTTTCTAGATTATTTCAAGTCGGTGTGAAAGTAAGGTTTTCTAAACTATAAATAGGAGTTCCTAGGGCCATTATAAAATATTCTAAGGCTTCCTAAAAGTATTCAAAGGTTTTCTAAAAGGGTTCTAAGGTTTGCAAAGGGTGTTTCAAGGATGAGATTTGAGCTTGTTCGAATTGGGTAAGTCCCCTCTCTTTGTAATTTTTACTTTCATAGTGAAGATCTGTCGCTTTATGCCGTGGTTTTTTCCCAAAAGGGTTTTCCACGTTAAATCTTTGTGTTCTCTTGTGTTTTCTTGGTGCTTTTGTATTGTAATCCTAGATCCATCTCTATGTGATTCAGGGCAAGAAAATGGGGAAAAAACATTAAGGGTGAAAAATAAAGTTTATAAGGACTGACAATGGTAAAAATTTTACTTCCACTGAATTTAATGAATATCACAAGGATGAATGGATCATTAGGCACAACATAGTGCGCCACACGCCCGAATAAAACGGTGTGGCTAAGTAGATGAATCAGACTCTCTTGGAGAGGACCCAATGCATGTTAAGTAATGCTGTGTTAGGTAAGGAATTATAGACTGAGGCTATTAACATGGGTGAACTGATCTCCTTCTACGACATTTGAATGTAAGATCCTAAAGGAAGTATAGATTGGTCATAAGCTAGACTACTTAGACTTGCGTATATTTAGTTGTGAGGCTTACTTTCATATACCATCAGTTGAAAGAGTAAGTTAGACCATAGAGCCAAAAAGTACATCTTTGTTGGTTATGGTATTGGTGTGAAAGGTTAGAGATTATTTGACAAGGTTACACACAAGATCATCACTAGTCGTAACGTCAGGTTTGATGAAAGCTCCCTATTCCAAAAGAATGATTAGGAGGAGCAAGACGAACTAGAAAGGTTGATCGTAGATATCTAGATTGACACAGATAATACTCAGGTAAAGACAGATGCATAGACAGAGGTACAGGAGTAGGTGGAACAGCCACCTGTGAGAAAGAACCCATCGCGTGATCATAGGTTACCGACGAGATACGGAGACAACTCTAATATCGCATATGCCCTCATTATAATGAGAGGGACCCATCTACTATTCAGAAGGCTATTAATGAACATAATGTAGAAAAATATAATGTGGCTATGGACGATGAGATGGACTTATTACATCACACACGGGAGCTAGTGAAGCTTCTAGTGGGTCGAAAAGTAATTGGATGTAAGTGGTTATTCAAAATGAAACAGGATAGATACAAAGTGAGGTTAGTAGTGAAGGGGTATGCTCAAAAAGAAAGAATCAACTTCACAGAGATATTCATGTTGGTAGTTAAGAAAGTATCCATCAGATTCGCGTTGGTGCTGGTTGCCCAATACGATCTCTAGCTAGAACAAATGGATGTCAAGACTGCATTCTTACATGGGAAGTTGGAAGAGCGAATTTTCATGAAGCAACCAGAGGGCTACAAAGTTAAAGAGGTGGAGAAAAATGTTTACAGGTTAATGAGGTCATTGTACGACTTGAAATAGTCTCCTAGGCAGTAGTATAAAAAATTTGATTCTTTTATGTTAAGTAAAAAATTTACTCGAAGTGAATACGATCATTGTGTCCATTACAAGGCCCTGAGTGAAGGCAAACTCATCATCCTATTATTGTATGTTGATGATATGTTGATCACCGGTCATAATATGTCTGAAATCAACATACTGAAGACTCGGTTATCAGGGACATTCAAGATAAAAGATCCAGGGGCTGCAAAGAGGGTTCTTGGCATAGATATTCATAGAGATGGGAAGAGGAGCAAGCTTTATTTATCACATGTAGAATACCTTGAAAAGGTGCTGATCAAGTATGAGATGGACCAGATAAAGCCAATGAGCATTCCCCATGCGGCTCACTTCAAGCTTTCTTCAGAATAATGTCCTAATTCAATTGAGGAAAAGCAAGTTATGTCTCATGTGTCTTATTCGTATGTGGTTGGTAGTTTAATGTATGCAATAGTCTTTATAAGACCAGATATTTTACAGGCAGTCGATGTTGTGAGTAAATATATGTCAAACCTCGGAAAGTAACATTGAGAAGTAGTGAAATGGCTACTTTGATACATTCGAGGTATAAAAGACTGCGTCTTAACTTTTAAGAAGACAGAAGAAAAGTTGGTAGGGTATGTAGATTCAGACTACGGAGGCAGTGTGGATTCCAGAAAGTTGACTTCTAGTTACTTGTTTGTACTAGCGGGTAGAGCAATTAGTTGGATGACGAAGCTTCTCAATCCATGGTGGCTCTTTCCACGACCGAAGAAGAATACATGACAGTGACAGAAGCATTTAAGGAAGGTGTTTAGTTAAGAGGCATGATAAATTAGTTGGGACTTTAACATGAGGCCGTGCTGGTTAATTGTGATAGCGAGAGCATTATCAATTTGGCTAAACATTCTGTTTATCACTTATGTATTAAACACATTGATGTTTGTTACCAATTTATATGAAAGGTACTTGAGGAAGGAAGTGTAACACTAGAGAAGATTCACACTAGTGTGAATTCGGCAGGCATGCTCACCAAAGTCGTTCCTACAGAGAAGTTCAAGTTCTGTATAACTTCTCTGGGCTTGGCGATGGCGTAAAAGAAGGACAGAGTGTGAACGAGAAGCATTGATTGAAGCTATGATGAGATGCCGAGATAAAAGAAGAGGGCAAGAAGTTACATATTTGAAGATTGAAGGCATAGTGGAGATTATTGTTAACAGATGTCTTAAATCTAAGAAAATTCTACTAGCTTGGAGAAAGTTTGGTTGAAAGTCCAATAAGAATGTATTTTGGAATTTTTGAGAAATTCAACCAATCGAAGGACAGGTTCGACTAGTTGAAGGTTATGCAGACTGCACACGGTCTGTTTAAATTTGAGGCAATTTTTGGACTATTTTAAGTCGGTATGAAAGTAGGGTTTCCTATACTATAAATAGAAGTTCCTAGGGCCATTCTAAAACATTTCTAAGGCTTCCTAAAAGTATTTAAAGGGTTTCTAAAAGGGTTATAGGGTTTATAAAGGGTGTAGCAAGGGTGAGATTCAAGGTTGTTCGAATCAGGTAAGTACTCTCTTTGTAATTTCTGCTTTCATAGCGAAGATATATCGCTTTGTGTCGTGGTTTTTTTCTCGAATGGGTTTTTCACATTAAATCTTTGTATTCTCTTGTGTTTGCTTGGTGCTCTTCGATTGCAATCCTAGATCCATCTCTATGTGATTTCACAGAACAATCCCCAGCACTTATCGTGTCGTGGGTCAGCCATTGATTATGCATGCATCCTGCTCCTATTATATGGATAAGAATTTTTCTCATAATGTCATGTTTTGATGGTCGTTATTTCTTTCTTTGCATGAACATGTAATGCACTCTGAAACTTTAGCCAACTTCACGTTATTGTTACATCGCTCCTTAAGCAATTTCAGTCATAAGGACTTTTATGTGATGCTACGATGCATCGACCGAATCTATCGTTTATAGGGATCGTATTTTGGTTGATAGTAATTTTTTATCATGAGACCACTACAATGAGTAGTCGACTCTACTATATGAATGAGATATGTAACACATTGAATACCAATAGTTGATTATAGTTGACTATTAGCACAGTCGAGGAAAATTTTCATTTCTGTTGTGGAGATTTCACTGCCACGTGGCATCATCTAAGTTGCTAGATCTAGCATGATCAAATTAGACAAACACTTTCACATAAACTAACACACATTCAAGTAAGATGTATCTTGCTTGGATTCAAGTAATTGCTCCAACGATGTGCGAGTAGTAGTGATGTTGTTGATGATGATGATGATGTTATAACCATCTTGGTTGGAAAAGCTCTATAGGCCCCTCGATGATATATGTGTTTTATCTTGTTTGTCCATCTATTCTACGAGATCATATTAGGTCATGAGCCTAAAAATATGGTAAATCCAAATTTTAGTGGACTAGATTATAGGAAATAGTGATTATTAATCTCCCTTATCATTAATAACTTTTTGAGGGTAAATCCAAATTTTAGTGGACTAGATTATAGGAAATAGTGATTAATGATCTCCCGTATTATTAATAACTTTTTGAGGGCCATAAAAGTTTCAATTCAAGCTGATATTTGTGTCTTCCTTCACTCATGGCTGAGTGACATAACCAATAAATTATATAGCAAATAAACCTTATAATGGGTGGGTCTTAGGAAGCTCTTAATGAGGCATTCAATCACTACTTTTCCTGTTTAATGTGATCAACTTGAGATATTGGATCCGCCTCGTTTTTAAGTTAATGCCCTGATATGAGAATATAAAATGGATGAAAGGAGTGAATAAAACACACACATCATGATGGAAGCGGATTCGTTGGTGTACCACACACCAGCTATATAGCTACTATAGGTACGTGTTGTGCGAAGGTGAGCACTAACTCTCCTCGAGCTCCAAGTTGTACGAGTTGTTCAAAGGAGATCAAAGTTACATGAGCCCCATAGTGATGTATTTATTATATCTACACCGTTCATCTATTTTTAGAGATCATTTTAGAGCATTATCCAAAAAAAATGAATCATATCCAAAGATCATCTGGAGACACCAAAAATAACAACGAAGATAATGATTTTCACTGTTAAACAATTCATAGGGCCCACCAAAACATTTATTTTCCATCCAATCGGTTCATGAGGTCACAAAGACTTGAATGAAGAGGAAAAATAAATGTCATATTGATCCAAAACATCTGTGACCCCAAAAAGGTTTTCAATGGTAAACGTTAAATCCCCTACTGGATTTTGCAGTGTGGTCCACTTGATAGTTAGATCTGTCTTACTTTTTATCGTGAGCCTTAAGACCACTCGTAAAATGGATGGATAGTTTGGATATAACACATACCTCATGATCAGACCTGCAGAACTTGCTCATGTCAATAAACCAGCAATATATCTGGTGTGAGGTACACCAGCCAATCTGCTTCATCATGATGGCCTCACAGGACTTCTCCAGCACCGAAGATCACCGAGGTGGGTACGATTGTGCTACTATCGATTCCGAGTCCCCATCAACCATTTGTGTACGTGTTTCATTTATATCCACGTGTTTTGACCATTGGTGCATGCGTACGTGTCACAGCGAGGTTTTTGTGTTTCCACATCGGGTTTTACTTTTGGACACAGATTAGCTACTAAAAGGTTGTGTAGCGAGACTCGCTACTCAAGGGACGTCACCAAGTTCTGTGGGGCCACCATAATGTATGTGTAATATCCACATTGTCCATACATTTGGAGAGATCATTTTAGGTCATGATCCAAATAATTAGGTAGATTCAAGGCTGGGGTGAACCCCACCACAGAAAACAGAGGGGAGATTATTTGAGATCCAAACTATTCATATGTTACCGCAGACATGAAGCAAGGAAAAAAATAAATATTAGATTGATCGAAAACTTTTGTGGCCCTTAGAAATTTTTAATGGTGGACCTCACTTTCCCACTATTTTCTGTAGTGGGTCCACTCGAGCCTTGGATCTGACTAATTATTTGGATCATGCCCTAATATGATCTCTCCAAATGTGTGGATGGTGTGGATACAAAACATACATCATGGTGGGCCCACAGAACTTGGTGATGTCACTTCAGTAGCGAGTCTCGCTACTCAACCTATCAGTAGCTAATCCGCGCCCTTTACTTTTTTAGATAAATCCTACCAATAAGTGGTCCTTTTATCTCAGTGGACTACACATTACAGTGCACCTACTTGCATTAGTAACCCTTAGATAGTCCAAGAGATTGATCTGAGCTATCCATCAAGTCTAGAACAGGTTTCACATGGCTACCATGCAAAAATCTCAATGAACGGATGATTCAATCCATCCTTGATTTTGCGTTATTTTGTACAGCCACAGGTTTTACAAGCAATGAATGGGTTTGTTAAAATTGCATAACACAAGACTTTTTTTTTTTAGAACCATAAGCAATCTATGAACGGTCTTAATAAATAGATGGTTCAAATTGTTGATTGGACTTTTTTAATAAACAATCCTGACCATCCATATTAAAGATGAGTCCGGATCCTCTGTTATTCGGTAAACAGGGACTCCCTGATTGCCTAATCCTTATTGGTCCACGTCAATCGAACTCCAAACTATTATACAAAAACCAAAGGAAAAAAATAGAAAAAGAAAACAAGAAGAAAAAACCCAAGGATCCGGACTCCACTCGTTGCTTCTGCATCCCTCCGATCTCCACACTTCTTTACATCTCTCTCTCTCTCTCTCTCTCTCTCTCTCTCTCTCTCTCCCTTCCACTCTCACTCATTGCTTCTTCCTCAATCCTCTCCACACTTCTTCACATCTCTCTCTCCCTCTCCCTCCCACTCTCACTCATTACTTCTTCCTCAATCCTCTCCATGCTTCTTCACATATCTCTTTCTCTCTCTCCCTCTCACTGCATTTGGCTAAACAACGAAAGCTCTCTCTTTCTCTCTCTCAAAGGAATTAGGAAGGAAGTACTTTTGCGGTAAGTAAAATGCTCTTCTTCTTCTTATTTGCACGTATGCCAAAATCCAAGTATTAAACTGGTCTAATTTTAAGGGCCTATTTGTTTCTCCATTGCAAATGTAAATGGCAGTATAAAATTAGTTTTCACCGGTGTTTGATAGAGAAGGAAATTACCATTTTAATTACCCCAAAATCGGATGTACTGCTACTAATCGGACAAGAATTGTATTTTATTAAAGATGTATGGCCCACCATAATTTATGTGTTTGATCCATGATGTCCATCCGTTTTACTAATTCATTTTAGGGCATTAGACCAAAAATGAAGCATATCTAAAGCTCAAATGGACCACACCACAAAAATAAGTGAAACAATGATGCATACAATTGAAAGTTGAAAATTGGATCAGAGCTCACAAGGCATCCAACCTGTTCACAAGGTCACACAAAGATGGATGAAGGGTAAACACATATATTGGCTTGATCCAAAACTTCTATGGCCCTAAGAAGGTTTCAACGGTCTATGTTCAATTCCCCTATTTCACCTGGTGTGGGCCATTTGTGAAATAAATGACCGGCAGCGTAGATTAGACACATACATAACGGTGTTCCCTACGAATCTTACTCTTGCGTTTTAATTTCTTAATTTTATTGTTGAGCAATCCAAACAGCTATAGCTGTTAATGTCACACGAAAACATCAATATATAATCCTAAACCTGACTCTCACGGCTGGTCTAGGCCTAAAATTTGAGCCCATTTAAAAATTGGGCCTGGTTTAGTGTCATATTTTATTAAGCCGAATGGCCCATCTATGATTTCAAGGGCATTTTGGTCTAGATCATGCATGATTGGTACACTTAAGGGGTGTTTGAATTGTAAGTTATTTGGATAAGCAGGACTATCATAAAAAAGTATAGTAGTAGAGAGCAACTAGATATAAAAACAAGTGTGAATTCACCTTCGAACAAAAGTTAGTTGTCTTTCAAACAACTTCCTTCTCAACACCAGTGTTCACATTCAACTATATCTTTTCCCTTCTTAATTTCTTTCTAGGTGTAGTACTGTAATCAGAAAAATTAAAACATACATTGAGGGAGAACTGATCATCAATAGCCCTTTAATTGTTGTAGTCAATTCAATTTCATTAAAGGAACAAATCCCCCGTCAACATTTAATTGAAAATTTATAAAGAAAGTAGATCTTGTAGGATTGGAAATATGAACTGAAGATAGTCACCAACTTGAAGACCAAAAGGTGAAAATAAAATTAACTACTTGCATTAGGTATCATTAAAGAGAAGATATGTGGTTTAAAAAATCTCCGTTCTTTGTCAATTTTCCATACCATGTGTTTCTTTCATTTGAATAAGTTGAGTAGGGGAGGTCAACCATGACTAACGGGAACCATAATAAACCTCCATTCCTAATTGTTTCAAAAATTGATGATGGTTATTATACAATTAAAAAAGGCCTTCATGCTCAAAAGCAGGGTGAGTAGTATGTGCACCTCATGTGAATTGTTTTAACACTAATTTTTTCTTACATGAAGCAATTCATCAAACAAATAATATGCAAATTTCTTTATATAAAAAAGATCAAATACTACATGGAGAAACAAGTGAAGAAAAGAATCCGAAAAAAAAAAACCGGCATACAGGTGGCAAGGAATGTAGCCATTCATTTCACAACGTCCATAGCATGGCTTGGCTCCTCACTTAAAACCCATTCACATCCTAAAATGGAACCAAATTATACTCTTGATCAACCACATCACAGTCTTAAGGATAATTACATCACATATTTGACCATACCATTACACCCTCAAGTAAACCTCATCACTTAATTTTTTAAGTTCTTCACTATTTTACTTTGAATATGGATGGTTTAGGTTAAGGTTATTTAAAATTTATATATGGATCGGAGTAATTTTTTTCTTATGTTATTATCTAATTTTCTCTCATCATTTATTTATTTTATAAACAGGATTATATTCTCATGCTATAACATCATATTGAAGTGATTTTTGGTATTCCATAGTGACTTATTTTACCATTTCTTTTAGATAATATCAATCAAATTTAGCATAATTTAATATGCAATATTAAAAAGGTATGTGATGAACTCATTATGATTGTTTCTCATTGAATGTAGAAGAACATTCACTCACAAAAAGTCAATTATATTATTAGATGTGCGCCGTCAAGGTTTTATAATTTTATCAAGAAAGTGAATTTAAAGGATGAACATATTAAAGTGATAGAAGATACTTCATTTAAAGGATTTATGCATTTTCCTAAGTTTTCAGTTCAACACATATTTCTAAATACTCTTCTTACTAGATGAGATGATGAACATAATTGCTTCTTCCTCGGAGGAAAGAGGATCTTTCTTAAACCCTAAGTCTATGGTTTGGGGTGTCTTGTTAGGATGTCTATGAATGGGGAAAAATAGTGGGCATTTAATGTTGTATTGAAACTTGTGGGTGGATGTTCATTTATAGTGGAAACCCTAGAATGGAAGTGGGTGAACATCTATGAGGGGTAACATATATTTCCATAGCCCGTTTGGATCCCTGTATTAGTTAAATCTAGGTTTTGCCAGTAGACACATTTTAAACTGGTTTCATGTAAAACTTTAGTTCCATTTTAAAATGTGTATTTGCAGGCTGGCTGACCCTAGATTTTTTAGGATAGAAGCAACCTAATAAGAAACTAAATGTAACCAACAACTTGTAGAAAATGCTGCAATGGTGCAAGTTTGGGGTGAGAACAAAAAGGCAATTCAAGTTGGGGGAGCGTATTAGGTGAGACCCACCTCACCCAAGACAGTGTGGCCCTTACCATGGGGCCCACCTTCATGCATTTATTCTATATCCACATTGTCCATTTGTTTTTCCATATCATTTTTGGTCATGATCCCAAAAATTTTGCATATACATTTAGAGTTAGGCTTGGGCTGGACTATTTTGGCTCAGTTTGGACAGAGCTTGGCCTGTCCCGTTCAAATGCCTACTAAAATTTGAAGATCCCATATAGTTCACGAACTAACTGAAATGGATGTTCTTTTGTTCTAGAAAGCTAGTTACTAACATCCTTTTTCTAAAAACTAATTGCATGAAAGTTTTCCTTGCCTGTACTATATATGTTGGAGATCAATATGGCTAAGTTGTGGTCTCTTTAATTGGCAAGTCACAGTCCCAAAATCAAATTGGTGAAACAATCCTAAGTTTTGACTTATTGGAACCCAATTGTAAAATATAATCATATAATATTTGTCATTTTTTAACATTGAGTTAATCTCCACCAATCTTACACTTGGAAAATCGAATTAGTGTATTTTTTTTTTGTTCATTTTTGAACTGTTGAATTTGGTATGGCCTTGTACATTTGTTTACTGGATTTAGTTTATGGTAGGCTTTTGATTAATCGATTAGATCATGTATTAATTTACATGTCTCTCTGTTATGGTGTGGAATGCAATTTTGTAATCCAGTATCAATTAAAATATAGTTAAAAATGTGAAATTCTTTCTTTATTTTTTATTTGGTTCATCTAACCGGTGGGAGGCAAAAAGGAGTAATCATTTGCATAATTTTGTATGAGTTTAACTATTCTCTTACCCTATAACGAACGTGGGCATGGAGGCTGAAAAACTCATAGAAATGGGATGTTGTCATCATCTTCTTTTCTATTACTTATCTAAGAGACTAGAGTTAAATAACAACACGATTTTTATTTTTATTTTTAAACATCCAACTCCATTTCTTGATTTTTTGTTTTCTTACTTAATTCACAACCCTTACTTTGTGAGTCCCACCATGTATTGAATTCTGGCTCACGTGTGTCCTCATTTGAATAATTTAGTCTTAGGCCATAACACAGTGGGCTACTCACACCTCCACCTTATTGTTTTTATGGTCCATGAGAAACTACCTATTTGCCATCCTATTCACTTGCTTTATTGGTTTCCTAACCTTTCCAGTTTCACCATTGTGATGGTAATTTCATTCTACGTTAGTGGAAATTTCAAGTTTCCCCACAAATGTTGCAGGCTTGGTTTAACTTATTAATGAAGCTTTTGCTCTTTTATTTTTAACTTGTTCTTCCCTTATCCGTGTTAAATTGGTGGGATGGATTGTGCAATTTTAACTGTAAAGTAAGAGTTGACATCTTCATACCAAAATAAATTTTTACAGAAGATTCAAACTTTTACATTCCCATCTCTATGCACTTTTTGTATTCCAGATCATAACTGTTTTGATAATTGCATTTTTAATTTGCAGTTTATATGTAGTATTAGCTGGAATCCTTGGAATATTTGGTCGGGAGGTTGTTGAACTTCCTTTGGTCACTATAAGTAAAGAAATCCAAAGAAAGGTAAGGCATTCAAGTTAAAAAGAAAAAAAGAAAAGTTTATTACGATGCACTTAGTTATTTTTATTGGCATTGTTTTTCTTAGATTTTTCTTATGATTATGATTTCTATGTGCTTTTCAAATTAGTTCAGCACACTTTTTTTTGGCACTCTTTTTCCTACTGATGGCATTTGACAGGGATCTTGTTACGCCCTAGACTTGGTAACCGGACTCACAAGGAACCTAATGGGCGGTTCTGGCCGCAACAGCCTCCATAGTGACCCATTCTCGACTTTTGAGGCAGGTTCTGATCCTGGGATCCTACAAGGAGGATTTTCCTAACAATATAATCATTTCCAATACAAGCATACCCGAGATCACAGCAAGTATATCTGAGAATAACAAGGCACACATCACAAAATCCATTAAGAATTTGAACTTTTACAAGCTTTCATAAGGTCTAAAAGGATATACATAAGATGATAGAAGGAGAGAAAATTCTGCAACACTGGAGTCCTCAAGCTCAATTTTACTCTAAGCTCTGCTGCTAGGACGCCTGCCTAGGATCTCCTACACGCATCAATCGTGCATAAGCTTATAGAAGCTTAGAGGGTGGTGAAAGTGTGTGACAATGGTGCACAGAAGAATAGTAGGAGGTACAGGAAGAGAAACATGCTCAATGACAATATCACTAGCCTTACCAAGGCTTACCATGAATACGCTACAATGAGTACTGGGCGCCATACCAAGGCAATGCATGAAGGGGCTTATGTAGCCGATGCGAATGCGATGCAAAGTAATGCCAGTGCTCATAGCCAATCTACATATCAAGTACATATCCAATCATAAGAAAATTACCGGGGTCCATTACACTACTGGATGACTGCTGCTCTATAGACCCGTACAGTCAAACGAGCGTAAGAGACCTCACTACCTACCCGTGAACAGCCAATCACTAGCAAGGCCTGACGGTAGCGGACCCATTTCACGAGCTGGTTAAACGCAGCCTAGTAATGCCTCCCTCATAGGCAGATAAGGCCACATCCCTATCCAACCGACTACACGACAGTGGGAGTCACGGCTTAAAGGTGTAAGGCTCTCATGCGCTCATATTTCCACTCGGTCACGGCATTAGAGTAGATCCTTGGTACCGTGGAAGTTTTGAAAATTTCACCTATAGGCATCCTATGCACCTGGTATGCTCAAGTAATATTTCCAATGTCCACACATATGGCTGTCCATGAACGTCCTTGTGGATGTTAGGCCCTGGTGAAGCAAGGGCAGTATCATCATGAAATGTGATGTCAATGCATGAGTCATATATACAAATCATGCACAAGCTTCAAACACTCAATGTGCACGAGGGGAGAATCTCCATCCCTCGGTGACCACCACACAATGCAATTAATTTACACAGATGATGCATATAGGTCACAATGATGTAAGTGCGCTACCAGCAAAATATATTCCTCCTTCCCAAGGAGAGACAAGGTCCAGATACATAGACGGGTACTCTAAGGAGAAGTGAAGTCCTCTAGTGGGGGCCCAATACTTTGGGGTGACCCACAAGCTAAAAAAGTCATAAAGTCTTAATGGAGGAAACGGTCCTAACAAGGTCCAAGGTGGGCCTTCAACCACCTATAAGGACCCTATGGGCCTACCTTAGGGCCACAAAGGAGGACATCCAACCTCAATTAAGTCCCAAAAGGTAGCCCGCTATGCATATAAAGTAAGGTCCAAGGCCGAAGCAATCCATGGCCTAATGGGCTATACACAAAGCCCAACTCATAGGCAATATGGTGGGCCCTTAAGCAAGGTTTGGGCCCAACCATAAAGGTCATAAACCCACATATTGTGGTGGGCCTCATGGGCAGCCCAGTAGTTCAACCATGTGGGCAATTTCACACTTAATACAAGTGAGTTGGGCCTCACATCTTAGCCCAAGTACAGGGTTAATTTGGTGGGCAGCCAAGGGCCCAACTACTTATATATTATGGCCCACAAACCCATCACAATAGGTAGAAGAGTATAGGCCCAAAGGTCAATGGGCCTATTTAGAAGGTTCTAGTCTAAAAGGCCTAAGGAGCTAGCAATCAACCACATACAATGATCCAATAAAAACCCAACTTGGGTGGGCCTCAGATGAGCACTAATTACACCTAAAAATACTGAAGGAAAAAGGCAAGATAACTGATTAAATCATCCTCAAATATAGTGGGCCATGCTGCCCCAAAACAAACATTTATGGGCAGCAACATTGGGCCCATTGCTAAATTTCCAGCCCACCCGCTTTCGGGGCCTATTGGAGTCCAGTAAATAGAATTAATTTATAGTATATTTATTTCCTGGTGACCTGCACACATCATTATGGGTCCAACCAAATGAGAGGGGGATGTACAATTCTTATTTCATGTGGGCCATACCGCCGAAATGCAGGCCCAATGGAAGCCCAAGGTAGGGACATCCCAAGGGTGGGACGGCCCAAGGTTATATACGGCCTGGCCTTTACACTAAGGTGGGATCTTTCCATCCCAAGTGGGCCCCACATGTGACATCCACCTAGGGTGGACCATACACACACATGGGCCCCACAAAATGGAAAGATGGCATGGAGGAAAAACATATATCATGGTGGGGCTGACCAAGGGTGGTCAGCCATTGGTGGGAGTTGATTAGCTGGACGTCCTTCATGGTCTGTTGGTCCAGCCACAATCATGGCCGCAAGGCCCTCTTGAACATCACAAGATGGGCCCCACAGACATGCACAAAGGCTCCAATAGGCAGGGCCCAATAAGTTCCATAGTTGCAAAGAAGACAGTAAGGTTAGAATAAAAATCTGCTACATACATATTGTTGTCCTGAATTTGGGCCATCCAAATGGGTGGGTTCGGGGCCTCCAAAATTCCTGAAATTTGGACCCAAGGTCCCTCATCAACCCTATAATAAGGTGGGACCCAGAAAGTTGGCTCACCATCAGAGAAAGTATTTTAAAATTTTATTTTTTATGGGACTATGCTGCTAGACTGCACAATAGAAATTTCTGGTAGTCCATTATGTTGGCCCACCCTTTTGGATACACAAATGGGGTCAGTTGGGGCTGAAATTTGGTATGACTTTAGGTGGAACATACACCTATAAGAATATATTAAATAGTATCAATCTTCCCACCAAACAACTAGAAATCAGGCCCCAAGGTGGCCCAAAAATCTTTCCAGACAGTTCTGGACAGCAACAATAAATTGGAATAAAAAATTATTAACAGTAATTAAAATGGGATTTAATCCCAGGAAATTTTAGAATGGACCACCGTAGTGGGCCCCACAAATATCCAAACCATCCTACCATAAAAAATACCTTTGTATATGCCCCAATTAGTTAGATTTTGGGGCCACATGTCATAGGGTGGAATGCAATGGGCGTCCTCCCTTTTTGGGTGGCTGAATTTTTTGTTGGTCTACAAGGTGGGCCACACACCATGATAAGGAAATGAAAATAAAGGAAAGGAGAGAGAGACGGATAATCTGGCTGTAAGGAAAGGGCTCCGCCACTATTGAGCCCTCCCAAGAACAATCCCACCACACATCATACATAGATTTACATTTACAACATGGATCTTGCACATGCATGGCTTATGATCAAAATGTATGGTGGAGATGCCATCCCCACCATGATTATAAGGTCTAGATGACCCAAATACGATATGATATGAAAGGAAGCTACCATGATGGGGCCCATAGAGAAAGGCCCCATGCATGGATCTTGCATGTATAAGGTGGGTCGTTAGGCCACAACCATGGGATTGTGTGGGATCTCCACCATTAATTGGTGGGTCCCACACTTCCCTCATGAAAAAAAGAAAATATCTAATCCATGGAAATCATATTTTTACATCTAGAGGAGTACCCACCTCTAAAGATGCCTTTAAACTCAAAGATTTAATTCATTGCTTCAAGAGAAAGGTGATTGAAGGTTGTAAATGAGGTCTTGATGGCTAGATGGTGGAGGAAAGGAGGAAGAAAGGGCTGGAATAGGGAGAGGAAGGTTGGACGTTTTTTGCAAGGGGAGAGGAAATGAGAGAATGAGAGGGAGAGAGAAGGGAGGGGTGTATACCAAAGCACTCATTGCTCTCTTGGCTAGGGAAGCGCAAGGTCATGATGGCCATGTAAGGTGTTGGGAAGAAAAACAATGATGGTTTTCTTGTTTAGAGGAGTAATGATGGATTTTTGGAAGAAATCTCATCATGAGTTGCTAGGCTCTAGGTAGGATAGTAGCTAGGTAGGGTAGGTTTATGGGAGAAAGTGCACTAGGGTGGGCCCCATCAGAAAATGTGCACACCCTACAAGTTGGGTCCACAATCATGATCAATGGCTCAAATGATGAAATGCCTATAACTTATGATTTACACATCGGATGGACGCATGGGACGCAGCATCGGAACCGCGGTGATGATGAGGACAAGATGGCATAGTTCTCGGGTCGATCCGAGTTAGGTGTACACGACCAGAGTCAAGGATGACCACAAACACACATGCACACATGCGAACTTGGGTCAGGTCTCACAATCCTCCCCACTAACAAATAAATTTTACCCTTGAAATTGTCAAAACTGGAACAACAAAAATGCATAAACATCATATATATATATATATATCTCAATCATCAATCACAAGAGAAGGCAATACAAGCAATATAAGCAATCAATCATCGAACAAATGAAGATAACACTCTCTAATGTCGGCCTCGTGTTCTCAAGGCGCGTTGGCCTCCGAATGATGACCCCATTGAACCTTCACCAAGGGAATGACCTTGGTCCTAAGGACCTGCTCCTTCCTATTAAGAATACGAATCAACTGCTCAATGTAGAAAACATCCTCATGGACCTCAAGTGGCTGCCAATCAATCACAGGAATAGTGTTCAACCCACATTTCTACAACATAGAGGTAAGGCAAGCCTATAGGCCACATCACCCAAGCGCTTGGTAATCTCAAAAGGTCTAATAATCTCAGGGCGAGCTTGCTCTTCACACTAAAAGCGAACCAAGCCTTTTATAGGCGAGACCTTGAGATATGCCATGTCCCCAACTGCGAACTCGAGGGGTCGACGCCGACGATCAGCATAACTCTTCTGTGGGTTCTGAGCTGTGTGCATCCTCTGCCTGATAACATTAATAGCCTCTGACGTCTATAACACAAGCTCGAGACCTAAGAGCCGACGCTCTCCAACCTCGAACAACTAGGAGATCTATACGGCCTACCATAAAGTGCCTCAAAAGGAGCCATGCTGACAGTCGCTTTATAGTTGTTGTTGTACGCGAACTCGGCTAGGCGCATATGCTCATCCCAACTACCCGCAAAGTCGATCACACAATCCCTGAGCATAACCTCAAGGATCTGGTTGACCCTTTCGGTTTGCCCATCTGTCTTCGGATGATAAACGGTGCTGAGATGCAAAGTGACCCCGAGCACCTGCAGAAACTCCTCTAAAATTGAGACGTAAATATGAAGTCTCGATCTGAAACGATCGAAACTGGGACACCGTGTAGTCTCACTATCTCCTCAATGAACACCTTTGCAAGCCGGTCCATAGATTAGGAAGCACGCACTGGAATGAAATGAGTCGACTTCATCAAACAATCGACGATAACCCAGATGGTATCGTGGCCACGCTGAGTCCTCGATAAACTTGCGATGAAGTCCATCAATACGTGCTCCAACTTCCACTCTGAAATGCTCAATGACTGCAAGGGGCCAGGGGGTCCTGGTGATTGGCCTTGAGACGCTGGCATGTGTCACACTCGGCCACAAAACTAGCAATCTTACACTTCATCTCCTACCAAAAATACTATCTCCTCATATCACGATACATCTTCTTGGAGCCCGGGTGAATAATAAGTCTCGATTGGTGTGCCTCGGTCATCAAATCACGATGCAACTTTGGCATGTCTAAGACATAATTGGCCTCTAAAGCGTAATTCACCATCAAAACCAATCTGCCAGTCTAACTGCTCCATGGATACGGCCTTTGCTTGGTACTCCTAAAGTGACTCGTCCGTCTGCTGAGCCTCAATCACCCCAGCCACCAAAGAGGGTTGAATCAACAAGCTCAAAAGCTGAATAATGGAAAACTGTAGACCGAACTCAGAGTCAAACTCTAAAACATCCTCGATCATTTGCTACTCACGCACCATCATCTATGCCACCAGGCCTCGTGGCTGATGACTGAGCACGTCCGCCACGGCGTTTGCCTTGCACAGGTGGTACTGAAGGTTGAAATCATAGTCCTTCAATAGCTCTATCCATCGCCTCTAACGCAGGTTCAACTTAGACTGTGAAAACAAATACTTTAAGCTCTTATGATTCGAGAAGAGCCCGAACTTGACCCTATATAGATAATGCCTCCATACCTTCAGTAAGAAGACGACCGCTGCAAGCTCTAAATCATGGGTGGGGTAGTTCAGCTCATCGACCTTGAGCTAGCGCGAGGCATATGTCATTAGCTTCCCGTGCTACATCAGTACAACACCCAAGCCAACTCTAGAGGCATCAGTGAAAACAACAAAACCCTCACTCCCATCAGGAAGAGTAAGAACAGGAGCGGACGTGAGGCGGTCCTTCAACTTCGTAAACACCTCCTCATAGGCATCACTCCAGATGAACTCAATGCCTTTTCGAGTCAATCGGGTCAGCGGTACTGCAATACAGGAGAAACCCTCGATAAACCATCGATAATACCCCGCTAGACCAAGGAAGCTATGGATCTCGGACTTGTTCGTGGGATGGCCCCACTGTCGCACTACATCAACCTTCGAGGGGTCCATAGTGACACCCTCTCTTTGTCACCACGTGACCGAGGAACTTCACCTCCTCCTGTCAAAATTTGCACTTCTCCAGCTTCATATACAGCTGGTGGGCACAGAGGGTCTCCAGCACAATCTGCAAGTGCTCAACATGGTCCTCCCACATCCTCGAATATATAAAAATATCATCAATGAATACCACCATGAACTGATCGAGGAACGGTCGCAAGACCTTGTTCATCAGCTGAATGAATACGGTGGACGCATTAGTTAGTCCGAATGACATGACCAAAAACTCAAAGTGACCATAATGCGTCCGGAAAGCCGTCTTCGAAATGTCCTCCTCTCGGACACGAATCTGATGGTAACCGGAGCGTAAGTCTATCTTAGAAAAATACTATGCACCCTGCAACTGATCGAACAGATCAGTGATATGGGGAAGCGGGTATCGATTCTTGATGGTAACTCTGTTGAGCTCCTGATACTCCACACAAAGCCGCAACAAACCATTCTTCATCTTCACAAACAATAATGGGGCTCCCCAAGGTGAATTGCTGGGACGAATGAAACTTAACTCGTGGAGCTTATTCAACTGCTCCTGCAGTTTTCTCAACTCCAACGGTGCCATCCGGTAGGGGGCCTTCGAGATAGTCACGGTACTAGGCATCAGATCAATTTGAAACTCTACCTGCCAATGCAGCGATAAACCCGGTATCTCCTGGAACACATCTAGGTACTCATAAACAATTGTCAGCTGCTTAATACACTCTGCCACAGAATCCTCAATGATAGAAGCAAAGAAACTAGATTACGGCTCTCCCTTGGGCTCGGCGACAAACTAGAATATTGACGAGCCTGGAATGTGAAACGTAACCATCTTCGTGGCACAGTCTAAGACGGCACAATACTTTGCAAGCCATTCCATACCCAGAATAACATCAAAGCCTGACAGCAGCACCACGAGCAGATCGACAGGAAGAAACTTCTCGCCCACTAACACCGGCCAAGAAGGGCAGCGACGAGTCGACACCACGGACTTCCCCGTGGGAGTCAAAACGGCCAAGGCCTTAGACACGGACTCCAATGGAATACTGGTCGATCAGAAAAACTGCTCGACCACAAAAGAATGGGAGGCACTAGAATCAAGTAAAACATGAGCAATGTAAGTAGAAATAAGAAGAATACCCTCGACGACTCCATTGATCGATGATTTCGGATCCTAGCCTAGCGCCTGCTGCGCGGGATAAAATCAACCCTGAGCTGGTAGGGGAAGCAAACTGAAAGACTGTGGGTCCTGAGTCTGTGCCTGCTGGGCTGCAATACACACTCGACCTAGGGACTAAACATATGGATATCCCCTCTACTGGTGCTGCTGGTGCTGTCTTTAGTACTGATTTTTCTGTTGAGGAGGTCTACCTGGCTACCTCTGCTACTGAGGAGGAGCCCTAGGAGCGGCGATTGGAAGCTGCGCTCACTATTATTGCTGGGGAGGATGAGGAGGAAGCAACTATGGTGGCCTCTGCTGCTGTATGGGGTGAGGGCAATCACGCCTCTAATGCCTAGCTTGTCCACAACTGAAGCAAACACCAAAAAAGGGCCAGAAGATAAAATGGCTGGTGTTGCTGATGTCAATGAAGAAGCTACTGTCTGAGTCATGGGCTACCGATACCCTGATCTGCCCCCCACCTTTGCTAACAGTGCTGCCTGGAATTGCCGGCTGGTGCTCTCCTCTTCCAGTCTCCACCGGAACTCTGCTCTCTCAATCTCTGGGTCATAGCCCAGTCCTCATAAATTAGTGCCCGATGAATGACCTAGTTAAATATCTCTAAACATTGCCCTATAACATAGCTACGAAGGGCAGGACACAAGTTAGTCACAAAACAACGGGCCCTCATCTTCTCATCGCTGGTGAGATGAGGAACAAATCTAGACAAGGCCAAGAAACAGGCCTCATACTGAGATATTAACAAATCACCCTGAACTAGGGTCTCAAACTCAATCGCCATCTGAATCTGAACGTGCTTGAGGAAGAATTTCTGGTCGAAACAGACCACGAAGTCCTCCCACAACCAAACGAAATCTAGCCCAGCTATCCTGGATACGGACGACCACCAATGACGGGCCTCACCCTGAAGAAGATAGGTTGCAAAGGAAACTCTTTGATCCACAGGACACTGCATAGTGTCAAAAATCCTCGCATTCTCAGTGCGCCATGCCTCAGAAGAAGAAGGGTCAGGGTCACCATTAAGCCTCGGGGGATCATACTGCCGGAACTCTCGAGATATCATGCTCGCACCCGGTAAGTCAGATTGCCTAGAAACCTCGGCTGTAGCAGGCTGACGGGTCTGTAACATGGTGGCAACAAGCTACATCAGCTATTGAAAATGCTTAGCTCCTATAGGCACTGTCGAAAAAGCAGCAGCGACACTCACCTCGGACGGAGGTACGGGTGCGGCCGACGGAGCAGGAGCCTTTGTAACCGGAACAACAGGCTGAGAAGGGGGAATCGATGGGGGAATTGGAACAACTGAGGCAACGAGCGCTTCGGGTTCAACAGGAGGCTAAATCGAGGCCTCGAGAATTAGATCCTAAAAAATGGGAGCAGGATGCGCCCGAGTAGAACGGGTATCTCAGGCGCCTCATCCACGGGCACCAGAACCATGGGCACCACGACCACGGGTGCCACGTTTAGGTAGCATCGTCTATAAAAGAACAATGACACAAGTAATCAAGATAATTACATGTTCAATATGGAGTGAAATGAAGGGTCTTGGGGCACTACTTGTCTCATGCTCTTAGCAGACATGCGGTGTTATCTTGAGTTATTCAAGAATTACTTGTTATGCACTGATACCAACTCCTGCCACACCCCAGATTCGGTAATCGTACTCACAAGGAACCCGTTAGCCGATTTTGGCCGTAACAGCTTCCGGAGTGACCCATTCTTAGCTCCTGAGGCAGGTTCTGATCCTGAGATCCTACAAGGAGGATTTTCCTAACAATATAATCATTTTCAATACAAGCATACCCAAGATTACATCAAGTATATTTGAGAATAACAAGGCACACATCACAAAATCCATTAAGAATTTAAACTTTTATAAGCTTTCATAAGGTTCAAAAGGATATACATAAGATGATAGAAGAAGGAGAGAAAAGTCTGCAACACTTGAGTCCTTAAGCTTAATTCTACTCCAAGCTCTGCTGCTACGACATAAGCCTAGGATCTCCTACACGCATCAATCATGCATAAGCTTATAGAAGCTTATAGGGTGGTGAAAGTTTGTGACAATGGTGTACAGAAGAATAGTAGGAGGTATAGGAAGAGAAACATGCTCAATGACAATATCACTAGCCTTACCAAGGCTTATCATGAATACGATGCAATGAGTACTGGGCGCCATACCAAGGCAATGCATGAAGGGGCTTATACAGCCGATGCGAATGGGATGCAAAATAATGTCAGTGCTCATAACCAATCCACATATCAAGTATATTTTCAATCATAAGGAAATCACCAGGGTCTAGTACACTACAGGATGACTGCTGCTCTATAGATCCGCACAGTCAAACAAGCGTAGGAAACCTCACTACCCGCCTATGGACAGCTAATCACCAGTAAGACTTGACGGTAGTGGACCCATTCATGAGCTGGTCAGACTCAGCCTAGCTATTGCCCTCTTTCCCTCAGACAGGTAGGGCCACACCCCAATCTAATCGACTAAATGACAGTGAGAGTCGTGGCCTAAAGGTGTAAGGCCCTGGTGCGCTCCTATTTCCACCCGATCACAGTAATGGAGTAGATCCTTGGTACCATGGAAGTTTTAAAAATTTCACCCATGGGCATCCTTTGCACCCGGTATGCTCAAGTAATATTTCCAGTGTTCACACATACGGCCATCCATGAATGTCCCTGTGGAGGCATGGCCCTGATGAAGGAAGGGCGGTATCATCATGAAATGTGATGTCAATGCATGAGTCACACATTCAGATCATGCACAAACTTCAGGCACTCAATGTGCACGAGGGGAGAATCTTCATCCCTCAGTGACCATGACACAATGCAATTAATTTACATAAATGATGCATATGGGTCACAATGATGTAAATGCGCTACCTATAGAATATATTCCTCCTTCCCAAGGAGAGACAAGGTCTAGATACATGGACAGGTTCTTTGAGGAGAAGTGAAGTCCTCTAGTGGGGGCCCATTACTTTGGGGTGATGAAATGGCCTAGCTATACGTCCTAGAGGGAGAGGGGGTGAATAGGATGATACTAAAATAAAATTTTAACAGAGGAATAAACAAATATGATAACCAAATAAAATAAATCAATTCACAATGCTGAAATAAAAGCAACCTCAATAAACAAGAATTGAGAGGTTGATACGAATTCAGTTCTAAGGACAACCTTACACCATAAAAACCAAGGGTTTATGGCAGGACAACCTTATTTCTAGAACGTCCTTTGTATCAAAAACTCAAACTGGAGAGGAATAAATAAATAGCAAGGAATCGAAATAAATTGCAAGAATATAAATCTAAATTATTATAACATTCCCACTATGCTTGAAATGTAAATTTTACAACATTCACATCCACACATACATTCCACAAATCTGAATGATAAAAGATATAAAACTTAAGCAAGCATTCAAACCACAAGACAAAGAATTCTAGTGGTTCGCCTGTATGTACACCAACTATTCAACAACAGCCACACAAAATGCTACTCCACTCCTAATATCCTCACACAGGGGATATTAGTGTTCATTAACAAAATAGGTTTCACAGTGTAACGCCCTGAAATTCGGGGGTCGAGCATAACTCAGCTCCCGAGTTCCAAAAATCCATACTTTCTGAGTTTTCTGGCTCTCCTCAGATAACCACATAATGAGATTTTTCTAGCGAATCTCAACCAAAAACTAAAAGAATAGAAATTTTACATAAACATAAAATACCTGGATTTCTCCTTTTTGTAGTATCCCGATAGAACCAATCGGAGTAGATGTTCAAATCAACGTTCAATGTCCAATACTCACTTTACAATGGTTCTAAGTTCTAATTGATTTTAAATTAAATCAAATGGGCTTAGCTCTATTTGATTTTGATTCCACGAAGAAGGAATACAATAATTCCTCTTTTCAAATAAGATTGGAATATAGGAATAAAATCAAAAAAGAAAAGCTAACAAAAAGAATATTAAATATGCACAACATAACTTAAAATGAACAAACTTATCTCAGAGTGGAGGCTTGAATTTTCTTGAAATTAATCGATGAAAAACTTTGAAATTCGTGTTCAATTTATAAATGAAAAGATCACGTCTACGATTGGTCTTAGAAACCCTTTGATTGGTCGCAGCTTCAATGGCATTTTGAATTTTTAAGTGCGATCTTTGAAAACCGTTCTATGACTATTCTTAGGGAGTGTACGACTGGTCGTGGACCACCTATGACCAGTCGTAACTGATCCAGGACTAGTCGTAAACAACCATGCTTGGTTGCTGGAGTTTGAGTCGTAGTAATAGGACTGGTTGAAGGTTGAGTCGTGACCTCCCTACGACCGGTCGAACAGTCTCCAGGACTGGTCGTAGAGTAACCAAAAATTTCTGAAAATCTTCAACAACTTAGGACTGGTCATGGAATTTCTTGGACTGGTCGAACCAGTGTTAGGATTAGTCGAGCAAGGTCCAGGACTAGTCTTAAAACATACCAATTCATATAAATAGATTCATTTTGAATTATATATACAAAATGACCTACCTTAAGGTCAATCTAAGGTCTATCATACCTGGATCATTTAGTATGAACATTGAACTTCATTCTTTTCAGATAATGGTTGACCTTTGAACCTTATGAAGCTTGAGATCTCTACTTGATGTAGCTTGATTTTGAGATCTTCTAAAGCTTGGATTTGTCTTCTTAGAATGTACTACTTGAGTCTTGAAATGTACTTGAGTTTTAAAATGTACTCTTCTTATCGATGTAGATCTGAACATAGATGCTTAAAGTACATGACTTTACATTTCTTAAAGCAAAGCATCGTACATGTCTTGAACCATTGTGATGCAGTGTCTTGATCATATATATATCAACATACAAACAAAAGACGGATAGAGGTTTTGGCACAACAAAATTTGACAATCAAAGGAGCATGAGACCATAGCACTTACAATCTCTCCCTTTGTCAAATTTGTGACAAAACACACTCAAATAAAAATAAGAGAAACACCACATGCATAATAAGGAATCATGCACCAATTGTCATAAACTAACAAGCACATAACATTCATCTATACTTACTCCCCCTGAGTAGCAGCACACATATGAAAAATATAATGATGATTATAGTACTACTCATATTCATATGCAATCAAACCAAAAGCTTCCAAAAGAGCTTCCAAAAGCCTTCTCCCCATTTTTGTCACAAAAAATGAGAAAGGAAGAAACAATGTAAAGGATTAAAAGATGGAGTAATAGATGGATTTAATAGACAATATAAAAGCAAGTAAAAGTTCATAATCCATTTACTAGTTTAACTAAAAAGTCAGCAAACTAACTAAAGTGCACAATCCAACACAAGTATGAAAGATATTATAGACCAAGAATTAAAATCATTCAATCAGATCCTGAAGATGGAACAAGAATGGTAGGATCAAGTTTATGCATCCCCTTGTT
This sequence comes from Magnolia sinica, assembly GCF_029962835.1. Taxonomy (NCBI): domain Eukaryota; kingdom Viridiplantae; phylum Streptophyta; class Magnoliopsida; order Magnoliales; family Magnoliaceae; genus Magnolia; species Magnolia sinica. The sequence continues at coordinate 59,324,429 of NC_080583.1, read as the reverse complement.
CAAGCGCCTAAGATACTTGTGCATATATTTAAACTGAAAATCATGGGCAACATTCATATTCTCTACCTTCTCCTCTAGAGCATGAAGACGAGCATCAAACTCAGATGGCCCATAGTCAGGATCATTTCCAGAATCTAAATCAAGTTCATCGAAAATATCATTCAAATCAACATCATCAGGAAGATTGCCAGCATCTTCTGCTTCATTCCCAGCTTCAGTCCACTACCACCAACATCCACTTGGCCAAGAGCCAATCCCAATTTCATCTTATTAATATTTGTATTGTTAAAAATAAGATGATGGATGGGAGCCTCTCCAATAGGCATAGCGACTAACATGTGATTAGTTAGAACAGTCATGAGATAGGCAAAAGGAATATCACTATGACCTGGATGGATTCGAAACTGAATGATGGAATGACAAATTAAAGAAGGTAGACAGATCTTTACACCAGTAATGACACAATGCAAAACACGAACCATAAAGGCAGTTAGTTCTGTTTTGTTGCCAGACCACGGATATAGATTTGACATAAAGATTCTATGAAGAACCCTGTATTTGGGTAACAAATACCTTAAGGGGTGCGTATTTCCTTTATAGGTCCATTGCACTTCCATATCGCATAAATCGCTAATGAGCATCTGTTTTTCTGATTCAGAGGGTTTTTAAAATAATGTATGAATGGGAATACCCTCATCATTAATAGGGATTTCCATGAGACCAACTATTAAATGTCGATCTACTTCAAATAGACCTTCTCTAGTATCAATTTTAAACGTTAAATTCTCATATGAAAAATCAGAGATGCATGCTAACATGGATTGAGCAATAGACTGTTATGCAGGCCCACCCCAATGTAAGATGTTATCACAACCTACAGATTGGAGTAGAGGTAGGATACCGAATTGAGCAATGTGGTTAAGATCAACTAGACGTTCAACGATGACATTGCGCATACGCAAATCCTATACATCGGATGGATCATTTTCGGGAGACCGAAGATGGCGTTGTGTTATGGGAGTTGATCTAGAAGAAGATGGACCACAGGAAGATTTCTTTTTTCCTTTAGGATCCATTTGCAACACCAGATACAAGAAAACAACTAGATTAAAAAAATATGGAATGGGTTTTGATAGATCAGATTTTTGAAAAGAGAAACTCCGATCTTGCACTGATAGACCAAATAAAGTACACAAGAGTGAAAAATGAAATACAATAAGTAAGATTCTACAAGAAAAGTGCAAAAGAACCACTAACCTTGAAGGAAAATGATGATGGGTTCGACCAGTCGAGCTTAGGCTCATTGGAGAGTGAAATGAAAATGAAGAAGAAGAAGTTTTTCCCCAATTTAAAGTGATTTCACGAGTTCCACGACTGGTCGTGGGTATACACGACCGGTCGTGTATACTCATGACTAGTCGAGTACCAGCCAAAAATTACATTTTACAACTAATTTTAAAATTCAACCAAAAAGATAAATAAACATATATATAATATGATACAATAATGTAAGAATATTCAATTTAAATTGCACATACCATGATCAAACTTTAATTTATTAAACCTAATTTTGTCAAGCGGTTTAGTGAAAATATCCGCAAGTTGAGTCTTGGTAAGAATATATTCCAAAGATATTATTTTTTCTTCCGCTAATTCACGAATGTAATGATACCTAATGTCAATGTGCTCGATACGTGAATGCTGGATTGAGTTTTTAGAAATATTTATTGCACTGGAATTATCGCAATATAAAACCATTGAGTCTTGTGTAATTCCATAATCGCTTAACATACGTTTCATCCAAACAAGCTGAGTACATGCATTTCCAACTACAATGTATTCAGCCTCAACAGTTGAGAGCGATATAGAACCTTGCTTCTTACTAAACCAAGAAACCAAGCAATTTTCAATATAAAAACAACCACCACTGGTTGATTTTCTATCATCAATATTACCAACCCAATCAGCATCTGAGTACCCAGCCAACTGAACACTAGTATCATATGGATACCAAAGACCCAAATGCATAGAACTTACAACATACTAATAATCCTCTTAACAACAGTTAAATGAGATTCTTTAGGATTAGACTGATATCTAGCACAAATACCAACACTGAAAGCTATATCAGGTCTACTAGCAGTTAAATAAAGCAAACTGCCAATCATGCTATGATATAATTTAGGATCTTCACCTTTACCTATAGAGTCTTTTGAGAGTCTTAAAGATGTACTCATGGGAGTATCAAAATTCTTACCATTCTCAAATCCTAACCTTTTAATCAAGTTCAAAGCATACTTGGTTTGAGAGATAAAAATTCCATCAGGTTGTTGTTTTACATGCAACCCTAGGAAATAATGTAATTCCCCAACCATGCTCATCTCGAACTTAGATTTCATTAAATATGCAAACTCAATAGTCATGTTAGTACAATTTGATCCATAAATAATATCATTAACATAGATCTGAACCATTAAAACATCATTATTGTTTTTCTTAACAAAAAGCGTCTTATCGACACTGCCCATTTGAAAATTATGACTAAGTAAAAACTTAGTCAATTTCTCATACCATGCTCTGGGAGCTTATTTTAGACCATAGAGAGCCTTTTTAAGATGGTATATATAATCAGTAAACTTAGGGTCTTCAAACCCTATAGGTTGTTCAACATATACCTCTTCATGTAAATCGCCATTCAAAAAAGTACTCTTTACATCCATTTGATAAATCTTAAATTTTCTATAGCATGCGATGGATATAAAAAGTTTGATTGATTCAAGGCGAGCAACTGGGGAAAAAGTTTCATCGTAATCGATGCCTTCAATTTGAGTGTACCCTTATACAACCAGTCTTGCCTTGTTTCGAATTATATTTCCAAGTTCATCAGACTTATTTTTGAAAATCCATTTTGTTATGATAATGTGTTTATCTTTAGGTCTAGGAACAAGATACCATACATCATTATGAACAAATTGATTAAGTTCTTCCTGCATGACAACTATCCAGTTTTTGTCAAAAAGAGCTTCTTTTACGTTCATCGATTCTATCTGGGAAGTAAAGCACACGTAATTACATATGTCTTCTAATTATCTACGAGTGCGCACACCAGCGAGAGGGTTTCCAAGAATTTGAGTGGTTGGATGATCTTTGACAGTCCTCAGTTCAGAGTTTTCTTGATTAGATGAAGTATCTGGTTTGTCAATTAAAAGAACTTCATCATTATCTGAACTTGGGACAGGTGTATTCGAGTGATCATCAATGACCACATTAATGGACTCTTGAATCACACCGGTCCTGTTGTTCAGTACACGATATGCCTGATTATTTAAAGAGTATCCTAAAAAGATCCCTTCAACACTCTTAGTGTCAAACTTTTTCAAATTTTCACGGTCACTTAAAATAAAGCACTTGCTGCCAAAAATTTGAAAGTATTTGACAGTAGGTTTCTTATCAAACTAAAGTTCGTAAGCCGTTTTATTATTAGATTTACAAGTATAAATCCGGTTAATAATATAGCAAGCGGTATTCACTGCTTTAGCCCAAAGATTTCTAGGGAGCTTCATATTATTCAACATTACGTTTTCCATTTCTTGAAGCACTCTATTTTTCCTTTCCACAATTTCATTTTGTTGTAGTGTTTTGGGCGCAAAGAATTCATGCGATATTCCCTGATCGCTACAGAATTTCTCAAAACTGTTATTCTCAAACTCAGATCCATGATCACTACGGATCTTACAGACTTGAGAACTTTTTTCAATCTGAATCCGTTTGATAATCCTTTTCACTTCATCAAGGGTTTCTGATTTATCTCTTAAGAAAGCTACCCAAGTGAATTTCGTAAAATCATCTATAATTACCAAAATGTATTTTTTGCCACCTCGACTCTCCATCCTGGTAGGTCTTATAAGATCCATATGGAGAAGCTCGAGTGGTCTTAATGTGGCATTAGAGTTCACCTTCTTGTGAGAGCTCCTTGATTGCTTGCTAATTTGGCATTCTTCACATATTTTATCTATTTTTTGTAATTTTGGTAGACCTCTTATTAGTTCTCTTTTGCTCAGTCTATACAAATTACGGTAGTGTACATGTCCAAGGCGTTTATGCCATAATTCTATCTCATTGGTATGGACCATGTAGCACTGTTGACTAGATGAGCTACCATCGCTTACAATATAGCAGTTTTCAGAAGTTCTGCAACCAGTTAATATTACAGAACCCATTTTATTTATAATTTCACAACCTTGATTGGAAAATTTCACACTATGGTTATTATTGCATATTTGAGATATGCTTAACAGATTCTGTTTTAGCCCCTTAACATATAAAACATTCCTAAATAAGGGAAGATTATAGAGTTGAACCATACCTTGGCCAATTATCTTGTAATTGCTTCCATCACCAAAAGTAACTGACCCATCGGTCATATCTTTAAGATCGGTGAATAAAGCCTTGTCGCCTGTCATATGCCTGGAGCATCCACTATCTAGGTACCACTTTGAATGACTTGTAGCTTTAAAAGCAGTGTGGGCAACCAAGCAGGCAACCTTAGGAACCCATTTCAGAACTGTTTTAGGTTTAGGAGTAAGCTGGTCTTCTTGTCTGTTGTTATAAGAATGACCTACTGAGTTAGATTTTAAGAGCTCCTTGAGTAAATCAATTATCTTTTCAGCTAGTGGGTTTCTGTTCTGAATTTTGAAGTTGACATAGCTGCTTTTAGATTTTTGAAAAGCTTTTGTATTTTTAGAAAAACCTTGACTAGTATTTTTCCCTTTTGAGTTAGAGGACTCTCTTTTCACAAACTTAGGAAGAGTATACTTTTGTTTAGAAGGAACAATTTTATCGTAACCCAACCTAGATCTGTCGCCACATTTTCTAGATCCAGATAAAAGTTTTTCTAACTTTGGATCTCCTTGGGCATACCTCCATGTATCCTTTAAACTTAGAAGAGAAGATACTTCATTTTTAAGTTTCTCATTTTCAGATTTCAGATTTTCAACTAGGGAGGTTTTGAATTCTAAATCGTATTTTGATTTTTCAAAATAATCTGAAATTTGGGATTTTTCTAAAATAAGAGATTCAAAACATTCTTTGAGTTTAAAAAACTTTTCTTTTTGAAGTTTAAGTTTGACAGCAATTTTACAACTTTCCTTGTATAGGGCATTGTAAGCGTCTTGAAGATCATCTTCATTTTCATAATCACTATTCAGATTTTCTTCGCTAGTTGAATCATCATGATGAAAAAGTGAATTTGGCTAGAGTCATAAGGGCTTTAACTTTATTGCCCGACTCGGTTTCAGAATCTTTTGATTCGGAAGAAGCTTTAGAATCGGATGATTCATCCCAAGTAGCCAACATACCCTTCTTTTGGGTTTGTCCTTTTTAGGACATTTATTTGCTAAATGCCCATATTCTTAGCGGTTATAATATTGACTATCTTTCAAAGACTTCCAATTTTTAGATTTAGGTTTTAATCTTTCCTTATCATTTAATTTTTCAAAATTAACCCTCTTTTTACTCTTGAAAATCTTATAAAACTTTTCGCTAAAAGAGCCATATCATCTTCAGAATCAGAGTTTTCTTGAGAAATACATTTAGAAGATTTAAGAGCAATAGATTTACCTTTAAGAGCTTTAAAGTTTAACTCATAGGTTTGTAAAAAACCAACTAGTTCTTCTACCCTCATATTGTCCGTATCACGAAGTTCCTGAATCGCGGTTACCTTAGAGTTGAACCATTCAGGAAGTGAGCGTAGTATCTTTGCACATACTTTACTTTCTGGGATTTTATCGCCAAGACCCCACAGAGAGTTTACAATGTCATTTAATCTTTTATAAAAGTCTATAAACATTTCATTTTCCTCCATATAAATTTCTTCAAATTTGGTTGTGAGGAGTTGGACTTTAGATTTTTTTTATAATTGATGTACCCTTGTGTGTCATTTCTAATATATCCCAAGCTTGCTTTGCAGTATCACAGAATATAATTTTTTTAAATTAATCCAATGATAGTGCACAAGTGATTGCATTTAGTGCTTTTGCATTGGCACTACTCTCACTTTTCTGAAGTGTGGTCCAAGAGAAATAAGGTGAAATTTTTATTGATTTTGAACCATCGACACCGGTTACTTCCATGGTAGGAGGGGTCCATTCAATCACTGTGGCTTGCCACACGCTCTCATCCATTGATTTGAGGAAAATCCTCATCCTGGCTTTCCAATAGGCATAGTTGGAGCCATCAAATGGTGGAGGCCTAGTGACTGAAAGGCTATCAAAATTTGACATCTTAAATATAGCTTAGATCGTTAGCTCAGGAAATGAATCCAAAAATAAAGAATTTAAAAATGAGTTATTAGACTCTGATACCACATGAAATGGCCTAGCTATACGTCCTAGAGGGGGTTTGAATAGGATGATGCCAAAATAGAACTTTAATAGCGGAATAAATGAATATAATAACCAAATAAAATAAATCAATTTACAATATTGAAATAAAAGCAACCTCAATAAACAAGAATTGAGAGGTTGATACGAATTCAGTTCTAAGGATAACCTTACACCATAAAAACCAAGGGTTCATGGCAGGACAACCTTATTTCTAGAACATCCTTTGTATCAAAAACTCAAATCGGAGAGGAATAAATAAATAACAAGGAATTGAAATAAATTACAGGAATTTAAATCTAAATTATTACAACATTTCCACTATGCTTTAAAATGTAAATTTTACAACATTCACATCTACACATACATTCCACAAATTTGAATGATAAAAGATATAAAACTTAAGCAAGCGTTCAAACCACAAGACAGAGAATTATAGTGGTTCACCTGTGTCTACTGTCTACACCAACTGTTCAACAACAGCCACACAGAATGCTACTCCACTCCTAATATCATCACACAGGGGATATTAGCGTTCACTAACAAAATAGGTTTCACAGGTTCACCTAAAACCTTCACAATTGTGTCTTTTTAACTTAGGCTTACATAATCCAAAAACCCACACTGTCTGAGTTTTCTGGCTCTCCTCAGATAACCACACAATAAGATTTTTCTGGCGAATCTCAACCAAAAATCAAAAGAATGAAATTTTACATAAACGTAAAATACCGGATTTCTCCTTTTGTAGTAGTAGCCTGGTAGAACTAGGAGTAGATGTTCGAATCAACGCGTTCAATATCCAATACTCACTTTACAATGGTTCTCGTTCTAATTGATTTTAAATTAAATCCAATGGGCTTAGCTCTATTTGATTTTGATTCCGAAGAAGGAATACAATAATTCCTCTTTTAAATAAGATTGGAATATAGGAATAAAATCAAAAAGAAAAGCTAACAAAAAGAATATTAAATATGCACAGTGTAGCTTAAAATGAACAAACTTATCTCGAAGTGAATCCTTGAATTTTTTAAAATTAATCGATGAAAAACTTTAAAATTTGTGTTCAATTAATAGATGAAAAGATCACGTCTACGACGGTCTTAGGAATCTTTGCAAACCGTTCTATGACTGGTCTTAGGGAGTCTACGACTGGTCGTGGACCACCTACGACTGGTCGTAGCTGACCCAGGACTGGTCTTAGATAACTAGGCTTGGTTGATGGAGTTTGAGTCGTAGTTCTAGAACTAGTCGAAGGTCGAGTCGTGACCTCCCTACGACCGGTCGAATAGTCTCCAGTACTAGTCGTAGAGTAACCAAAAAATTTTAAAAATATTCAATAACTTAGGACTAGTCATGAAATTTCTTGGATTGGTCGAACCAGTGCTAGGACTAGTCGAACAAGGTCCAGGACTAATCTTAGAATAGACCAATTCATATAAATAGATTCATTTTGAATTATGTATACAAAATGACCTACCCTAAGGTCAATCTAAGGTCTATCATACCTGGATCATGAAGTATGAACATTGAACTTCATTCTTTTCAGATAGCGGTTGACCTTTGAACCTTATGAAGCTTGAGATCTCTACTTGATGTAGCTTAATCTTGAGATCTTCTAAAGCTTGAAATTAAACTTTATCTTGAGTTGTACTTGAGTCTTGAAATGAACTTGAGTTTTGAAATATACTCTTCTTATCGATGTAGCTCTGAACATAGATGCTTAAAGTACATGACTTTACATTTCTTGAAGCAGAGCACCGTACATGTCTTGAACCATTGTGATGCAGTGTTTTGATCATATACATATCAACATACAAATACAAGACACAGATAGAGGTTTTGACACAACAAAATTTGACAATCAAAGGAGCATGAGATCATAACACTTATAGGTGACCCACAAGTTAAGAGAGTCATAAAGTCTTAATGGAGGAAACGGTCCTAATAAGGTCCAAGATGTGCCTTCAACCACCTATAAGGACCCTATGGGCCTACCTTAGGGCAACCAAGGAGGATATCCAACCTCAATTGGGTCCCAAAAGGTAGCCCGCTACGCATATAAAGTAAGGTCCAAGGCCCAAGCAATCCCTGGCCTGGCTATACACAAAGCCCAACTCATAGGCAATATGGTGGGCCCTTAAGCAAGGTTTGGGCCCAACCATGAAGGTCATAAACTCACATACCATGTGGGCAATTTCACACTTAATACAAGTGAGTTGGGCCTCCCATCTTAGCCCAAGTACAGGGTTAATTTGGTGGGCAGCCAAGGGCCCAACTACTTGTATATTATGGCCCACAAACCCATCACAATAGGTAGAATAGTATAGGCCCAAAGGCCAATGGGCCTATCTAGAAGGTTCTAGTCCAAAAGGCCTAAGGAGCTAGCAATCAACCACATACAATGATCTAATAAAAACCCAACTTGGATGAGCCTCAGATGAGCACTAATTACACCTAAAAATACTGAAGGAAAAAAGGTAAGATAACTGATTAAATCATCCTCAAATCTGGTGGGCCATGTTGCCCCAAAACAAACATTTATGGGCAGCAACATTGGGCCCATTGCTGAATTTTCAGCCAACCCGCTTTCTGGGCCTATTGGAGTCGAGCAGATAGAATTAATTTATAGTATGTTTATTTTCTGGTGACCCACACCCATCACTATGGGTCCCATCAGATGAGAGGGGGATGTACAACACATATTTCAAGTGGGTCATGCCACCGGAATGCAGGCCCAGTGGAAGCCCAAGGCAGGGATGTCCCAAGGGTGGGATGGCCCAAGGCTATATACGGCCTGGCCTTTACACTAAGGTGGGCTCCTCACATCCCAAGTGGGCCCCACATGGGACATCCACCTAGGGTGGACCATACACACATATGGGCCCCACAAAATGGAAGGACGACATGGAGGAAAAACATACATCATGGTGGGCCTGACCAAGGGTAGTTAGCCCATGGTGGGTGTCGACTAGCTGGACGTCCTTCATGGTCCGCTGGTCCAGCCACATGGGCCCAAAATCATGGCCCCAAGGCCCTTTGGAACATTACAAGATGGGCCCCACAGACATGCACAAAGGCTCCAATGGGCTGGGCCCAATAAGTTCCATAGTTGCAAAGAAGACAGCAAGGTTAGAATAAAAATCTGCTACATACATGTTGTTGTCCTGAATTTGGGCCATCCAAATGGGTGGGTTTGGGGCCTCCAAAATTCCTGAAATTTAGACCCAAGGTCCCTCATCAAGCCTACAACAAGGTGGGACCTAGAAAGATGGCCCGCCATCAGAGGAAGTATTTTTAAATTTTAGTTTTTATGGGACTATGTTGCTGGACTGCACAGCAGAAATTTTTGGCAGTCCACTATGTTGGCCCACCCTTTTGGATGCCCAAATGGGGTCAGTTGGGGCTGAAATTTGGTATGATTGTAGGTGGGACATACGCCTATAAGAATATATTAAATAGTATCAATTGTCCCACAAAATAACTAGAAATCAGGCCCCAAGTTGGCCCAAAAATCTTTCCAGACAGTTCTAGACAACAACAATAAATTGGAATAAAATAATTATTTACAGTAATTAAAATGGGATTTAATCCCGTAGTGGGCCCCGCAAATATCCAAACCATCCTACCATCAAAAACACCTTTGCATGTGCCCCAATTAGTTGAATTTTGGGGCCACATGTCATAGGGTGGAAAGCAATGGGCGTCCTCCCTTTTTTGGGTGGCTGAATTTTTTGTTGGACCACAAGGTGGGGCACACACCATGATAAGGAAATGAAAATAAAGGAAAGAGAGAGAGATGGATAATCCGGCCGTAGGAAAAGGGCTCCGCCACTATTGAGCCCTCCTAAGAACAATCCCACCACACATCATATGTAGATTTACATTCATAACATGGATCTTGCACATGCATGACTTATGATCAAAATGTATGGTGGGGATGCCATCCCCACCATGATTATAAGGTCTAGATGACCCAACATGATATGATATGAAAGGAAACTATCATGATGGGGCCCACAGAGAATGCCCCATGCATGCATAAGGTGGGCCATTAGGCCACAACCATGGGATTGTGTGAGATCTCCACCATTGATTGGTGGGTCCCACACATCCCTCATGAAAGAAAGAAAATATCTAATCCATGGAAATCAGATTTTTACATCTAGAGGAGCACCCACCTCTAAAGATGCCTTCAAACTCTAAGATCTAGGTTCATTGCTTTAAGAGGAAGGTGATTGAAGGTTGTAGATGGGGTCTTGATGGCTAGATCGTGGAGGAAAGGAGAAAAAAGGGCTGGAATAGGGAGAGGGAGGTTGGACATTTTTTACAAAGGGAGAGGAAATGAGAGAATGAGAGGGGGAGAGAGAGAGAGAGAGAGAGAGAGAGAGAGAGAGAGAGAGAGAGAGGGTGTATATCTAGGTAATCATTTCTCTATACGCTAGGGAAGAACAACCAAATGATGGTGCATTGGGGGTGAACCCCAAGGCACATGATTGCCTCTCTAGGAAAGGTAGCCTAGGCTAGGGGAAGAAATCTCATCATGAGTTGCTAGGCTCTAGGTAGGCTAGTAGCTAGGTAGGGTAGCTTTATGGGAGAAAGTGAACTAGGGTGGGCCCCATGGGAAAAAGTGCACACCCTACAAGTGGGGTCCACAATCATGATTAATGGCTCAAATGATGAAATGCCTACAACTTATGATCTACACATGGGATGGTTGCATCGGACATGGCATCGGAACCGCATCAACGATGAGGACAAGTTGGCATTGGTCTTAGGTCGATCCGAGTCGGGTCTATGTGACCGGAGTCAAGGATGACCGCAAACACTACCTGAAGGTCGTGGGTCACCGAAATTTGACTGGTAGGACAGTGAGACCAAAATGAATGAGATGCATACTCACACACACATGCACACATGCGAACTTGGGTCGGGTCTCACAATCCTCCCCACCAAAAAAGAAATTTTATCCTCAAAATTGTCAAAACCAGAACAACAAAAATGCATAAACATCATATATATATCTCAATCATCAATCACAAGTGAAGGCAATATAAGCAATACAAGCAATCAATCATCGAACAAATGGGGATAACGCTCTCTAATGTCGGCCTCACGTTCCTAAGATGCCTCGGCCTCCGAATGATGACCCCATTGCACCTTCACCAAGGGAATGACCTTGGTCCTGAGGAACTGCTCCTTCCGATCAAGAATACGAATCGACTGCTCGATGTAGGAAGCATCCTCATGGACCTCGAGTGGCTGCCAATCAATCACAGGAATAGTGTCCAACCCACATTTCCACAGCATAGAAACATGGAATACGTCGTGGATTATGGACAACTCAGGAGGTAAGGCAAGCCTATAAGCCACAACGCCCACATGCTCGGTAATCTCAAATGGTCCAATAAACCTCAGGGCGAGCTTGCCTTTCACACCAAAGCGAACCATGCTTTTTATAGGCGAGACCTTGAGATATACCATGTTCCCAACTACGAACTCGAGGAGTTGACGCTAATAATTAGTAAAACTCTTCTGCCAGCTCTGAGCTATGCGCATCATCTGCTTGATAACACCAATTGCCTCTGATGTCTGCTGCACAATCTCAGGACCTAAGAGATGACGCTCTCCTACCTTGGTCTAACAACTAGGAGATCTGCACGGTCTGCCATAAAGTACCTCAAAAGGAGCCATGCTGATAGTCGCCTAATAGTTATTGTTATACGCAAACTTGGAGAGGCACATATGCTCATCCCAAGTACCTGCAAAGTCGATCACATAAGCTCTGAGCATATCCTCAAGAATCTTGTTGACCTTTTTGGTTTCCCATCTGTCTGCAGATGATAAGTAGTGTTGAGATGCAAAGTGACCCCCAGCACCTGCTGGAAACTCCTCCAAAACTGAGACCTAAATCTGGAGTCTCGGTCAGAAACGATCAAAACTGGGATGCCGTGCAGTCTCACTATCTCCTCAATAAACACCTTTGTAAGTCAGTCCACAGACCAGGAAGCACGCATTGAAATGAAATGAGCCGACTTCATCAGACGATCAACGATAACCTAGATGGTATCGTGACCGTGCTGAGTCCTTGACAAACCTGTGATGAAGTCCATTGATACATGCTCCAATTTCCACTCTAGAACGCTCAACGGCTACAAGGGGCCAGGAGGTCTCTAGTGATCAGCCTTAACACGCTAGCATGTATCACACTCGGCCACAAAACTAGTAATCTTACGCTTCATCCCCTACCAAAAATACTACTTCCTCATATCACGATACATTTTCGTGGAGCCCAGGTGAATAATAAGTCTCGATCGGTGTGCCTCGGTCATCAAATCACGATGCAACTCTAGCACGTTTGAGACACAATCGGCCTCTGAAGCGTAATCCACCATCAGAACTAATCTGCCAGTATGACTGCTTCACGGATGCGGCCTCTGCACGGTACTCTTAAAGTGACTTGTCCGTCTGCTGAGCATCGATCACCCTAGCAAGCAAAGAGGGTTGAATCGACAAGCTCGAAAGTTGAAACATGGATGACTATAAACCAAACTCAAAGTCAAATTCTGAAATATCCTCGAGCATCTGCCATTGTCGAACCATCATCTGTGCCACCAGGCCTCGTGGCTGATGGCTGAGCGCGTTGACCACCATGTTTGCCTTGTCCGGGTGGTACTGAAGGTCGAAATCATAATCCTTCAATAGCTCCATCCATCGCCTCTGATGTAGGTTCAACTTAAACTGCGAAAACAGATACTTCAAGCTCTTATGATCCGAGAAGAGCTCGAACTTGACCTCATATGGATAATGCCTCCACACCTTTAGTGCGAAGACGACTGCTGCAAGCTCCAAATCATGTGTGGGGTAGTTCAACTCATGGACCTTGAGCTGGCATGAGGCATACGCCACTAGCTTCTCGTTCTACATCAGTACAGCACCCAAGCCAACTCTAGAGGCATCAGTAAAAACAATAAAACCCTCACTCCCATTAGGAAGATTGAGAACTGGAGCGGACGTGAGGTAGTCCTTCAACTCCATAAATGCCTTCTCGTAGGCATCACTCCAGTCGAACTCGACGCCTTTTTGTATCAACCGGGTCAGCGGTGCTGCAATATAGGAGAAACCCTCGATAAACCATCGATAATACCCCGCTAGACCAAGGAAACTACAGATCTCGGACATGTTCGTGGGCTGGCCCCATTGACGCACTACATCAACCTTCGAGGGGTCCACAACAACACCCTCCCTCATTACCATGTGACCTAGGAACTTCACCTCCTCTTGCCAAAATTCATACCTCTCCATCTTCGCATATAGCTGGTGGGCACGGAGGTTGTCCAACACAATCTGCAAGTGCTCAACATGCTCCTCCCAGGTCCTTGAATATATAAAAATATCATCAATGAATACCACCACAAACTGATCGAGGAACGGCCGAAAGACCTCGTTCATCAGCTGCATGAATACGGCGGGTGCATTAGTTAGTCTAAATGGCATGACCAGAAACTCAAAGTTACCATAGCTCGCCTAGAAAGCCGTCTTCGGAATGTCCTCCTCTCGGACACAAATCTGATGGTAACCAGAGCGCAAGTTTATTTTAAAAAAATATTGTGCACCTTACAACTAATCGAACAGATCATCGATACGGGGAAGCTGGTATCGATTCTTAATGGTGACTCTATTGAGCTCACGATAGTTCAACAGAGCCGCAAAGAGCCATCCTTTTTCTTCACAAACAATAATGGGGCTCCCCAAGGTGAACTGTTGGGACGAATGAAACTTAACTCCCGGAGTTCATCCAACTGCTCCTGCAGTTTCCTCAACTCCAACGGTGCCATCCGGTAGGGGGCCTTCTAGATAGGCACGGTACCAAGCACCAGATCAATCTGAAACTCCACTTGCCAACACGGCGACAAACCCAGTATCTCCTGGAACACATCCGGGTACTCGCAAACAACTGTCAGCTGCTTAATACACTCTGTTACAAAATCCTCAATAACAGAAGCCAAGAAACTAGATAACGGCTCTCCCCTGGGCTCGACGACAAATTGGAATACTGACAAGCCTAGAATGTGAAACGTAACCGTCCTCATGGCATAGTCTAAGACAACACAATACTACGCAAGCCAGTCCATACCTAAAATAACACCAAAGCCTGATAGCGGCATCACAAGCAGATCGGTGGGAAGAAATATCTTGCCCACTAACACCAGGCAAGAAGGGCAGCAATGGGTCAAGATAACGGATGTCTCCATGGGAGTCGAAATGGCCAAGGCCTCAGATACGGACTCTGACGAAATACTGGTCGATCGACAAAACTGCTCAGTCATAAAAGAATGGGAGACACTAGAATCAAATAAAACATGAGCAATGTGAGTAGAAACAAGAAGAATATGATGACTCCATCGGTCGATGACTGCAGATCCTGGCCTGACACCTACTGCGCGGGATAAAATTGGCCCTGAGTTGGTAGGGGGAAGCAAACGGAAGACCGTGAGTCATGAGTCTATGCTTGTTAGGCTGCAATATACACTCAACCTAGGGACTGAACATATGGATATCTCCTTTGCTGGTGCTGCTACTGCTACTGTCTCTACTGCTAATATCTCTGCTGAGAAGGTCTGCCTGACTACCTCTGTTGTTGAGGAGGAGCACTAGGAGCGGCGATTGGAAGCTGCGCTCGCTATTACTGCTGGGGAGGATGAGGAGGAGGCAACTGCGGTGGCCTCTACTGTTGTATGGGGAGAGGGCAATCACACCTCTAATGCTCAGCCTGTCCACAATCGAAGCAAACACCGAAAAAGGGGCCAGAAGATAAAGTAGCTGGTGGTGCTGACGATGATGATGAAGCTACTGTCTGAACCGTAGGCTGTTGAAATCCTGACCTACCCCTCCATCTCTACTGACGGTGCTGCCTGGAACTACCGGCTGGTGCCCTCCTCTTCCGGTCTCCACCGGAACTCTGCACTCTCGACCTCTAAGTCTAGCCCAGTCCTCCTCATAAACTAGTGCCCGATGTCGACCTGGTCAAACGTCTACAAAAATTGCCCTACCACACGACTACGAAGGGCAGGACGCAAGCCAGTCATAAAACAACGAGCCTTCATCTTCTCATTGCTAGTGAGATGAGGAGAAAATCTAGACAAGGCCAAGAAACGGGCCTCATACTGAGATACTGACAAATCACCCTAAACTAGGGTCTCAAACTCGATCGCCCTCTAAATTTGAACGTGCTCGGGGAAGAATTTTTGGTCAAAACGGACCACGAACTCCTCCCACTACTAAATGAAATCCGGCCTGACCATCTTGGATACGGACAACCACCAATGACAAGCCTCACCCTGAAGAAGATTGGTCGCAAGGGGTACCCTCTGATCGGCTGAACACTGCATAGTGTCAAAAATCCTCACAATCTCACTGCACCACGGCTCGATGGCAGAAGAGTCTGGCTCACCCCTGAATCTCGGAGGGTCATGCTGTCTAAACTCTCTAAAGATAGCTCTAGCGCGTAGTAAATCACTCTGATCGAAAATGGAGGAGCTACAGGCTAACAGGTTTGCAATGCAATAGTAACAAGCTGCATCAGTTGCTGGAAATGCTCGGCTCCTATAGGCACTGTCGGAAAAGCAGGAGCAGCGCTCACCTCGAGCGGAGGTACGAGTGCGACCGACGGAACAGGAGACTCTGCAACTGGAACAGCAAGCTGAGGAGGGAGAATCGGTGAGGGAACTGGAGCAACTGGAGGAATAGGTGCTACAGGAGGAACATGATGGATTGGGACCTCAGGAATCGAATCCTCAACAATGGGAGCAGGATTTGCTCGAGTATAATGGGTATCTCGAGCACCTCGCCCATGGGCACCATAACCACGGGTGCCACATCTAGGCAGCATTGTCTATAAAATAACAATGATGCAAGGAATCAGGACAATTACAGGCTCAATATGAAGCGAAAGGAAGGGTCTCGGGACACTGCATGCCCCATGCTCTTAGCAGACATGTGGTGTTATCCCGAGTTATTTAAGAATTACTTGTTATGTGCTGATACCAACTCATGCCACTCCCCAGACTCAATAACCGGACTCACAAGGAACCCGTTGTCCGGTTTTGGTCGTAACAGCTTCTGTAGTGACCCATTCTCGGCTCCTGAGGCAGGTTCCGATCCTGGGATCCTATAAGGAGAGTTTTCCTAACAATATAATCATTTCCTATACAAGCATACCCAAGATCACAGCAAGTATATCTGAGAATAACAAGGCACACATCACAAAATCTATTAAGAATTTAAACTTTTACAAGCTTTCATAAGGTTCAAAAGGATATACATAAGATGATAGAAGAAGGAGAGAAAAGTCTGCAACACTAGAGTCCTCAAGCTCAATTCTACTCCAAGCTCTCCTGCTACGATGCCTGCCTAGGATCTCCTACACGCATCAATCATGCATAAGCTCATAGAAGCTTAGAAAGTGGTGAAAGTGTGTGACAATGGTGTACAGAAGAATAGTAGGAGGTACAGGAAGAGAAACATGTTCAATGACAATATCATTAGCCTTACCAAGGCTTACCATGAATATCATACAATGAGTACTGGGCGCCATACTAAGACAATGCATGAAGGGGCTTATGCAGCTAATGTGAATGCGATACAAAGTAATGCCAGTGCTCCTAACCAATCCACATATCATGTTTCCAATCAAAAGGAAATCACCTCACTACCTGCTTGTGGACAGCTAATCACCAGCAAGGCCTGACGGTAGCAGACCCATTTCATGAGCTAATCAGACTCAGCCTAGTAATGCCCTCCCTCACAGGTGGATAAGGCCACATCCCCATCCAACCGACTACACAACAGTGGGAGTTGCGGCCTAAAGGTGTAAGGCCCTCATGCGTTCATGTTTTCACCTGGTCATGACAATAGAGCAGATCCTTAGTACCATGAAAGTTTGAAAAATTTCACCCATGGGCATCCTATGCACCCGGTATGCTCAAGTAATATTTTCGGTGTTCACACATATAACCATCCACGAACGTCCCTATGGAGGCAAGGCCTTGGTAAAGCAAGGGTGGTATTATCATGAAATGTGATGTCAATGCATGAGTCACACATACAGATCATGCACAAGCTTCAGGCACTCAATGTGCATGAGGGGAGAATCTCCATCCCTCAGTGACCACCACACAATGCAATTAATTTACACAGATGATGCATATGGGTCACAATGATGTAAGTGCACTACCTGTAGAATATATTCTTCCTTCCCAAGGAGGGACAAGGTCAAGATACATGGACAGGTACTCTAAGGAGAAGGGAAATCCTTTAGTGGGGGCCCAATACTTTGGGATGACCCATAAGCTAAGAGAGTCATAAAGACTTAATGGAGGAAACGATCCTAAAAAGGTCTAAGGTGGGCCTTCAACCACTTATAAGGACCCTATGGGTCTACCTTAAGGCTACCAAGGAGGACATCCAACCTCAACTAGGTCCCAAAAGGTAGCCTGCAATGCATATAAAGTAAGGTCTAAGGCCCAAGCAATCCATGGCCTAATGGGCTATACACAAAGCCCAACTCAAAGGTAATATGGTAGGCCCTTAAGCAAGGTTTGGACCCAACCATAAAGGTTATAAACCCACATATTGTGGTGGGCCTCATGGGCAGCCCAGTAGTTCAACCATGTGGGCAATTTCACACATAATACAAGTGAGTTGGGCCTCACATCTTAGCCCAAGTATAGGGTTAATTTGGTGGGCAGCCAAGGGCCCAACTACTTACATATTATGGCCCACAAACTCATCACAATAGGTAGAAGAGTATAGGCCCAAAGTTCAATGAGCCTATCTAGAAGTTTCCAGTCCAAAAGGCTTAAGGAGCTATTAATCAACCACATATAATGATCCAATAAAAACCCAACTTGGGTGGGCCTCAAATGAGCACTAATTACACCTAAAAATACTGAAGGAAAAAGGCAAGATAACTGATGAAATCATCCTCAAATCTGGTGGGCCATGCTGACCTGAAATAATCATTTATGGGCAGCAACATTGGGACCATTGCTGAATTTTCAGCCCACCCGGTTTCTAGGCCTGTTGGAATCCAACAGATAGAATTAATTTATAGTATATTTATTTCTTGGTGACCCACACACATCACTGTGGGTCCCACCAGATGAGAGGGGGATGTACAACACATATTTTAAGTGGGCCATGCCGCCGGAATGCAGGCCGAGCGGAAGCCCAAGGCAGGGACGTCCCAAGGGTGGGATGGCCCAAGGCTATATACGGCCTGGCCTTTTCACTAAGGTGGGCTCCTCACATCCTAAGTGGGCCCCACATGGGACATCCACCTAAGGTGGACCATACACACACATGGGCCTCATAAAATGGAAGGACGGCATGGAGGAAAAACATACATCAGGGTGGGCCTGACCAAGGGCAGTTAGCCCATGGTGGGCGTCGACTAGTTAGACGTCAATCATGGTCTGCTAGTCCAGCCACATGGGCCCATAATCATGACCCTAAGGCCCTTTGGAACATCACAAGATGGGCCCCACAGACATGCACAAAGGCTACAATGGGATGGGCCCAATAAGTTTCATAGTTGCAAAGAAGACAACAATGTTAGAATAAAAATCTGCTACATACTTGTTGCTGTCCTAAATATAGGCCATCCAAATGGGTGGGTTTGGAGCCTCCAAAATTCTTGAAATTTGGACCCAAGGTCTCTCATCAAAGCTACAACAAGGTGGGACCCAGAAAGATGGCCCACCATCAGAGGAAGTATTTTTAAATTTTAATTTTTATGGGACTATGCTGCTAGATTGCACAACAGAAATTTCTGGCAGTCCACTATGTTGGCTGTAAGACCTGTATCTTAGTCTGTACTGTTCCGTCGACTCTTACGATCCTTCCTATCAAATTTCGGTAACTTATGACCTACAATCGACGTTTATGCGCGACCCTAAGTCGTATCCCATAGATTGGAGTTAGCTTAATCCGGGACTTGTACCATTGCGACCGCACCGTCGCCGCAGTTCCAACGCCGCGTCTTGCATACCAATCCGATACCCAGGCCAGGAGATGTGGGCCTGCGTTCAGTTCAAGGAAAACAGTGCGCGTTTGCAATCCCAAGAGAATCTCTACAACATGTCCCATCAATCAATCAATCAATCACCTCATGTCAAGTATAAGAGCAACTCATGCTTTCTTTCTCCACAAGTCAAGCAATCTATTCCAAAAGTCAACAAATCTCTTACCTCACATCCATCACTTACCTCACATCCATCACCCATCACTCTCTCCTTACAACCATCCTTCTCTCTCTCTCTCTCTCTCTCTCTCTCTCTCTCTCACTTTCCAAATCTCAAGCAAAAGTGGTGGACGTCTAAGCATCCCAAGTAAGAGAAAAGTGTGTTTTGTGTGGCCCACTTCCCACCCCAAAATCCTTCATCATAGCCATTCATCTCTCATCATCTTCTATCAAAGTGAAGCACAAGGAGTTCGGTGTTCCATTAGACCAAGAAGATCGAACAGTGGGTGCTTCTATAGGCCTAAATTTTCATGTTTTTATGATGGGCCAAGTGGGGCCTATGGATTGATGGTATGGATTTCACTTTGGACCCTAGGTGCAGCCGATGGCCCACCTTGATCCTCATGATCATTACATGATGGAGCCATTTTCCATGGACCTCATCATGATGTTTATTTTTCCTTGCATGGATACGGTCATCTAGACCTTGCATTTTACTAGAGAAAGGATCTCCACCGTTGATTTTGATCACTGGTCCCATATGTAATGGGACCCACTTGATGTATGTTGTAAATCATGCAAGGGAGGGCCCATCGTGCCGAGGTACCTACATCATCACGTGTCTCATTTTTTCTCTCTCCCTCTCTCTTTCATTATTTTTGGTGTGATGATGTGTCCATATGGCCCACACGGATGGACCCCATCTTGATGTGTTCTTATCTACACCTTTCAGCCGTTTAGTGGCCCACCTAGTAACAAGTTTGTAGGTGGGGCCTACCTTATATATGTTTTAACCAAACCGTCTAGCGTTTAGGGACGCTGGATGTGGTGACGAAGTGAAGTGTGGGCTGACCGTGTGGTGTACTGATGGTCATGGCAAAAAAATATATATATGTCAGTTGGATTCAAAACTTTGGGTGGACTTCTCATGCAGGCCCCACCTTGATGTATGGTTCTAATCCTTACTGTCCATCCCATTTCCTAAATCATTTTAGGCGTTGAGTCGAAAAATGAAGCTGATCCAATTTTCTGGTGGGCCATAACATAGCGAACAATGTGTCTACTGCTGAAATCCACCCTGATGTTTCGATACGCCAAAATATATCGAATATTGGGCTTGTTTGGCTTGTCTTGTGCCATAGGAGCCATTGGGTAGGGTGGATCCTCACGCTGCAGCAGGACGCTGCTACGTTGGCGGGCAGGCAGGGAGCACGTCCCAGCCGTGGGCTCCACTGTGGTGAGTGTTAATCATCAACACCGTGCATTTTTTGGGTCCCCTTTGACTAGTTGGCTGCCCCAAAAATCAGCCATATAAGGAGCTCAGATGACCCACACGACAGGAAATAGTGGGATTGGACGACTGCCATTGAAATCATTTTTGGATTCCAGAAGTTTTGGATCAGATATGAAATTTGTTTTTCCTTTTCATCTAGGTCCGTGTGACCTTATCAACAGTTGGATGATAAATAAACGTTATGGTGGACCCATGTGGGTCCAACTGATGATGTGTTTCAACCACACCATCCCCACCACTGGGAGTGGGACGGCTGGTGTACCTCACTCCAGCTATAGCAGCTGGAGTTACATCACCAAGTTCTGTGGGCCCCGCCTTATCATCCACACCCTCCATTTATGGGACCCACCATGATGTATGTGTTGCATCCAAGCCGTCCAACCATTTTGAAAGTTCGTCTTAAGGCTTGAGACTAAAAATAAGACAGATCTATAGTTCAAGTGGACCCCACCTTGGTATATGTATGAGGCCCATCTTGATTTATTTGTGGCCGTCCATTGAGGCCCACCTTGGTATATGTATGAGGCCCATCTTGATTTATTTGTGGCCATCCATTGAGGCCCACCTTGGTATATATATATATAAGGCCCATGTTATGAGACCCATTAGATGTATTTGAGGCCTATGGGTCGAGCCCCAATGGGATGTACATAAGGCCCATTGCAATGTGTGATTCTACCATGATCTATGTAACGATGTTTATGGCGGGCTATGCCTTGGGGAGTAATGATGGTTTGACGCCCACATTGTAAGGATAATGTTGGTTAAATGTTCGTATTATGACTCTCCCTTGGGCCCATTGATAGGCCCATATTTGTTATGCGTAGGTCATCTAGGCCCATCTTCGTTGTGAGGATAGTTCACCACCATATAACATGCTTAGTATAATTCCATGACTCATGTCATACACATCATATGTATGCTTGATATGAGTAGTGACTGATCATAGCATATGCCAATGGGCAGATTATTTATGGGACTCACGGATAGGAGTTACCCACATGAGCGCATGGTATGTGCAAGATTGTTGCATGACCGGACAGTGTGCTTCATGCATCTTGCATTTGTATGTCTTAATCATTGTACGCCCTAGTGAAATCAGGGCCATGGCTCCACGAGCACATTGTGGATGGCCATATCGGATACTAGAAATACTTGGTTCTAACACTGTGGGCACTTAGGATGTCCTTGGGTGAAAGTCTCAGAACCTTTTTGGTACTAAAAGATGCTCCAACATTGAGACCGAGTAGATACACGAGCACCTGAGTGCCGAATACCAGTAGGCCGCATCTCCCACCGTGTCGTGGTCAGTTGGAAGGCGGTCTGGCTTTATCCGCCAGAGTGAGGGGGCTATAAGTTAGGCTAAGTTTGACTAGCTCACAAATGAGTCCACTATTGATGAGCCGAGTAGGTATTAGCAGACTACTGGTTAGGCGGATAGTGAGATCTATTCCGTTCGCTGGGCTGTGCGGCTAGGGAGGCGGCAGTCAGTGTGGAGTGTACTAGACCCTGATGATATTCCAGAGAGAAACTGTACTAATATGTATACTTGATGATGATTGACATCTTGCTTTGCATCTCGCATATGACATTTCTCTACATAGGCCTCGCATCGCATGGCCTTGGTATGGCTGAAAGCATTCATGCCTTACATCACATAGCTTTGGTACAGCTGATAGCATTTATGGACTTACCTGCATATTTTCACATTACTCTGATATTGTATACTTGGCACTTACCTTGTGCACACAGTTACATCACCCTCTAAGCTTTTGTAAGCTTATGCATGATCGTTGCGTGCAGGTGGCATCGGACAGCTGCAGTGCTGAGTTAGGAGCATGCATCAGTTTATTTTGGAGCCTTTTGATCGTCTTGTATTTCACTTTTCACATTGTACTTAAAGTTTTTGATATATTGGATATGTAGTGATGTTGTTTTGTGACTTGGTTATGCTTATGGTTATGCTCCATTACAAAAAAAATCATACTGAAAGTCCTTGTAGGATCCCAGGATCGAAATCTGGCATACAAGTTCCGGGATCTGATAATGGGGCATAACGGAGGTTGTCAGCGCCAGATTCGGTGATCGGGAATTTTGTGGGCCCAGTTTCTGAGTTTGAGGCGTGACAGAAGTTGGTATCAGAGCATAACTTGGGAATACTTAAGGATCACATCACATATCTTCTATGAACATAGAATGAATAGGTTTCGAGTCCGAATAACTTAGCGATTTTTTGACATAGACCGTTAACGTTTATGCCTTTGAGAATTCTCAAGGCTGATAGGCCCTTGTTCCTTCCTATAGGATGTGATGCCTAAAAGAGCGACCCAATCGAATCTTGCTCCACCACTTGTGACTCCCGCTTCACCACCTACAACTCCTGCTCCACCACCTGTGATTCCCGCTCCACCAGTGGATATTTCTACTTTGCAGCCTGAGGATACCACTCCTTTACTTGAGACCGGTGCGGATCCTACCATACCTATGAATGCCGCTCAGCTTCAGCAGATGTTGCAGGCGATGACCGCTATTCTTCATGGGTAGAGTAAGCGTCCCACTATTAAGCTGACTGTGGTAAAGCAGGAGCGTGCGAGCGCCCTTCTCAAGGACTTCCAACATCACGATCCCCCATATTTCCGGGGCAAGCTAGACCCTACTATAGCAGAAATATGGTGCTCCAAAGTGGTGAAGATATTCGACGCCATGAGATGTACGACCCAGTAATGAGTCCCATGTGCTGTATTTCTTCTCCAGGGTGAGGCTCAGCATTGGTGGGCATCTGTCGCCTGAGCGGTAGCAGCCGATTTCATATGGAGCTGAGAGGACTTTGTAGACCGGTTTGACCGGAAGTTCTTTCCCGAGCATGTGCGGCAGCAGCGCGCATTAGAGTTTGAGACTCTAGTCTAGGGGGACATGACTGTGTCCCAGTATGAGGCACGTTTTGTCACACTATCAAGATTCGTGACGTACCTTGTTGATGATGAGGGGCGGAAGGCTTGCCGTTTACAGAACGGTTTACGTCCTACCCTTAGGAGCCATGTGATTGGACACATGCTTCCGACATTTGAACAGATTAAGGAGAGGGCCCAGATCTGTGTTAGATTGGGCCGGTTTGCAAAGAGCTCATGACCAGAGGGGAGATCAAAAGAGGAAGGCACCCTCTGGTAGTTCCCACCAGCACCGTCGTTCACAACAGTGGTGCATGACCCACCCAGCATTCTGAGCACCAGTGACACCCCTAGCACCACCTCTGGGACCATTCACAGGTACCTGCTTTGGATGCGGTAGGACAGGACATCATGTGCACGAGTGTCCCCATTCGCAGCAGCAGTAGCCGAGGGCACCACATTCACCTCCGCGACAGCCACCACAGCAGCAGCAGCGACTACAACACCAGCCTCTGGGGCCTCCCCCATAGCAGCAGAGGCAGCAGATTAGTCCGCCATAGTGGTAGCAACATCAATAGAGACCTCAGAGGGGACCTGCAGCTCCCTAGTAGGCCCAGGGCAGATTTTATGCTGCCCAATAGGACCCTCAGTCATCAGAAGGGGTCGTCGAGGGTACTCTCCCTATTTCTGCATCCATTGCCCATGTATTGTTTGATTCTAGTGCATCGCATTCCTTTGTGGCCGAATGATTTTTGTCGATTGACCAGTTTGTCAATGGAGTCTGCCCGTGAGGTTTGTCAGTATCAATACCCTTAGGGAAGACTGCAATGTTGGGCCGATTTTGCGCATCATACCCCGTTCTGATTGGGAATATCTTTTTGCTTGCCGACCTATTCATATTGCCGATGTCCGAGTTTGATGTTATCCTAAGCATGGATTGGCTCGCCGAGTACCATGCTATATTGGACTGCTCTGTGAGGACAGTCACGTTTTATATACCTAGTGTGCCAGTGTTCTAGTTTGTTATTGAGTCCAGAGGAAAGCAGCTTTCTTGGCTGTTATCGTGTGCCGTTGAGGAGTCAGCTGCCTTGAGTATCGACCAACTGCCAGTCATTTGTGGTTTTCCCGATGTGTTCCAGGAGATTCCAGGGTTACCACTCATCGGCACATTAAGTTCTAGATTGATCTTATGCCTGGTACCGCACATATTTCGAAGGCCCCGTATCATATGACACCGTTGGAGTTACAAGAACTGTAGAAGTAGTTGGACGAGTTACGCAAGTTAGGCTTTATCTATCTGAGCAGTTCGTCGTTGGGAGTGTCGGTACTCTTTGTGAAGAAGAAGGATGGCTCGTTGAGGCTTTACGTAGATTACCGGGAGCTCAACAAGGTCACAATCAAGAATAAGTACCCGCTCCTAAGGATCGATGATTTGTTTGATCAGCTGTGGAGGCGCAGTTCTTTTCGAAGATAGACTTGTGGTCCAGTTATCATCAGGTTTGGGTCCGAGATGAGGATATCCTGAAGACAGCCTTCAAGATACGTTATGGTCATTTTGAGTTCCAGGTCATGTCCTTCGGACTGACCAATGTGCCTGCAGTATTCATGCAATTGATGAACGGGGTCTTCCGTCCATATCTCGACTAGTTTGTTGTGGTGTTCATCGATGACATTCTGATATATTTGAGGACCTGTGAGGAGCATGAGCGGCATCTGGAGATTACTTTATAGACCCTTCGTGCACACTAGCTTTACGCGAAGCTGGAGAAGTACAAGTTTTGGCAGGAGGAGTTGAAGTTCCTCGGTCATGTGGTGACGAGGTAGTGTGTCGCTTTAAACCCCTCGAAGATTAATGTCATGCATTAGTGGGGCCAGCCCACGAATGCATCCGAGATCCGCAATTTTCTTGGTTTGATGGGCTACTACTGATGTTTTATTGAGGGATTCTCTCGCATTGCAGCCCGTTGACCAAGTTAACCCGGAAGGGTGCCGAGTTCGTGTGGAGCGACGCTTGTGAGTAGGCATTTATGAACTAAAGGATCGCCTCACGTCCGCTCCTATTCTCACTCTTCCCTTTGGGAGTGATGGATTTGTTATATTTACTGATGCCTCATGAGTCGGCTTGGGTGCTGTCCTGATGCAGCACGGGAAGCTGGTGGTTTATGCGTCTCGCCAGCTCAAGGTCCATGAGCTGAACTACCTCACGTATGATTTGGAGTTGGCAGTAGTTATCTTCGCACTAAAGGTGTGGAGGTACTTTCTTTATGGGGTGAGGTTTGAGCTCTTCTCCGACCATAAGAGCTTGAAGTATCTATTTTCTCAGTCCGAGCTGAACATGAGGCAGAGGCGTTGGATGGAGCTCCTGAAGGACTATGATTTGGATCTCCAGTACCACTCGGGTAAGGCGAACGTGGTAGCAGATGCCCTTATTTGTCAGCCACCAGATCTAGTGGTGCACATGATGATTCAGGAATGGAGAATGCTCGAGGATATAACAGAGTATGACTTCGAGTTTGGTCTGCATTCATCTATTGTTCAACTATCAAGCCTATCGATTCAACCCTCTCTTGTTGCAAGGGTGATCGAGGCTATGCAGACAGACGAGTCGTTACAGGATTACTGAGCAGAGGCAACATCTAAGAGTCAGGTAGATTGGCAGATTGGTTCTGATGGTGGACTTCATCTTAGAGGCTGATTATGTGTCCCGGATATTCCTGAGTTGCGCAGAGATCTTATGACCGATGCACATCGATCGCGGTTCTCTATCCACCCTGAATCGATGAAGATGTATCGCGATATAAGGCGTTAGTATTTTTGGGCAGATATGAAGTGCTAGATAGCTAGTTTTGTGGCCGAGTGTGACATGTGCCAGCGTGTCAAGGCTGATCATCAGAGACCCCCTGGTCTATTACAGCCATTGAGCGTCCCGATGTGGAAGTGGGAGCACGTATCCACTGATTTTATCATGAGTTTCCCGAGGACACAGCGCAGTCATGACACCATCTGGGTTGTCGTGGACCGTCTGACGAAGTCGGCACATTTTCTTACGATTCATGAGACCTGTCATGCGGACTGGCTCGCTAAGCTGTTTGTGAATGAGATTGTGAGACTGCATGGTGTTCCCATTTCAATCGTTTCGGACTGATACCCAAGGTTCACATCTTAATTTTGGAGGAGCTTCCAGAGAGCGATGGGGACTAATTTGCAGGTCAACACCACATACCATCCGCAGACCGATGGCCAGACCGAGAGGATCAACCATATCCTTGAGGATATACTTTGGGCCTATGCGATTGATTTCTCGGGTAATTGGGACGAGCACCTGCGATTAACTGAGTTCGTGTACAACAACAACTATCAGCATGGAGTTTGCCATTGGGGACCATGTGTATCTCAAGGTCTCACCCATGAAGGGTGTGGTTCGATTTGGGGTGAACGACAAGCTTACCACGAGATTTATAAGACCTTTCAAGATCACCGGGAGTGTTGGCGCCATAGCCTATCGACTTGCCTTGCCATCTCAATTGTCTGACATCCACAACATTTTCCACGTCTCTATATTGAGGAAGTGCAGGTCAGACATCGTTCTTATTATTGATTGGCAGCCGTTAGAGGTTCGTAAGGATGCTTCTTACGTTGAGTAGCCAGTTCATATCCTCGATTGGAAGTAGCAGGTCCTGCGGACCATGGTCATTCCCTTGGTGAAGGTGCAGTGGGGCCATCATAGTATGGATGAGGCATCTTGGAAGCGTGAGGCGGAGATTTGAGAGCGTTATCCCCATCTTTTTTATGTTTGATTGTATGTTGTATTGTGTTTTGATTATATATGATGTTATGTTTCCTATTCCCTTATGAGTTATGATTAGCTACGATGGTAGTATAAATTTCAAGGATGAAATTTTTATTAAGTGGGGAATGCTGTAAGACCTGTATCCTAGTCTGTACTATTCTGTCGACTCCTGCGATCCTTCCCGTCGAATTTCAGCAACTTGTGACCTACAATCGACGTTTACGCTTGACTTTAAGTTGTATCCCATAGATTGGAGTCGGCTTAATCCAAGACTTGTACCAATGCGACTACACCATCGCTACGGTTCCGACTCCGTATATTATGCGCTGAAGCAATACCCAGGTCAGAAGATGTGGGCCCGTGTTTAGTTCGAGAAAAACACTGCGCATTTGCAATCCCAAGAGAATCTTTACAACATGTCCCATAAATTAATCACTCAATCAATTAATCAATCATCTCATGTCAAGTACAAGAGCAACTCATGCTTTCTTTCTCCACAAGTCAAGTAATCTACCCCAAAAGTCAACAGATCTCTCACCTCACATCCATCACTCACCTCACATCCATCACCCATCACTCTCTCTCCTTACAACCATCCTTCTCTCTTTCTCAACACACTTTCCAAATCTCAAGCAAAAGTGGTGGACGTCCAAGCATCCCAAGTGAGAGAAAAGTGTGTTTTGTGTGGCCCACTTCTCACCCCAAAATCCTTCATCATAGCCATTCATCTCTCATCATCTTCCATCAAAGTGAAGCACAAGGAGTTCGACGTTCCATCGGACCAAGAAGATTGAACGGTGGGTGCTTCTATAGGCCTAGATTTTCATATTTTTATGATGGGCCAAGTGGGGCCTACCGATTGATGGTATGGATCTCACTTTGGACCCTAGGTGTGGCCGATGGCCCACCTTGATCCTCATGATCATTCCATGATGGGGCCATTTTCCATGGACCCCATCATGATGTTTATTTTTCCTTGCATGGATAGGGTCATCTAGACCTTGCATTTCGGTGGAGAAAGGATCTCCACCGTTGATTTTGATCGGTGAGCCCATATGTAATGGGACCCACTTGATGTATGTTGTAAATCATGCAAGGGAGGGCTCATAGTGCCGGGGTCCCTACATCATCACGTGTCTCATTTTCTCTCTCTCTCCCTCTCTCTTTCATTATTTTTGGTGTGATGATGTGGCCATGTGGCCCACCCGGATGGACCCCATCTTGATGTGTGTCTTATCTGCACCTTTCAGCCGTTTA
Source organism: Magnolia sinica (assembly GCF_029962835.1). Taxonomy (NCBI): domain Eukaryota; kingdom Viridiplantae; phylum Streptophyta; class Magnoliopsida; order Magnoliales; family Magnoliaceae; genus Magnolia; species Magnolia sinica. The sequence goes on along the minus strand of NC_080583.1, from coordinate 59,295,580 downwards.
GTGGCCCACCTAGTAACAAGTTTGTAGGTGGGGCCCACCTTATATATGTGTTAACCAAACCATCCAGCGTCCAGGGACGCTGGACATGGTGACGAAGTGAAGTGTGGGTTAACCATGTGGTGTACTGATGGTCATGACAAAAAAATAGTGGGATTCAAAACTTTGGGTGGACTGCTCATGCAGGCCACACCTTGATGTATGGTTCTAATCCACGCTGTCTATCCCATTTCCCAAATCATTTTAGGCGTTGAGCCAAAAAATGAAGCTGATTCGATTTTCTGGTGGGCCATAAGATAGCAAACAGTGTGTCTACCAGTGAAATCCACCCTGATGTTTCGATACGCCAAAATATATCAAATATTGGGCTTGTTTGGCTTGTCTTGTGCTGTATGAGCCATTGGGCAGGGTGGATCCTCACGATGCAGGCCCCACCCAGGAAAATCCACAAAAAAACCCATTTTTTTGAAAAAATAAGTAATGCATGCAGCGCCTGCTGTTGCTGACGCTGCAGTAGGACGCTGCTGCGTTAGCGGGTGAGCAGGGACCATGGTCCCAGCTGTGGGCCCCACTATGGTGTGTGTTGATCATCAACACCGTGCATTTGTTGGGTCCCCTTTGATTAGTGGCCACCCCAAAAAATTAGCCATATAAGCAGCTTAGATGGCCCACATGGCAGGAAATAGTGGGATTGAACGGCTGCTATTGAAATCCTTTTTGGATTCCAGAAGTTTTGGATCAGATGTGAAATTTTTTTTTTCCTTTTCATCCAAGCCCGTGGGACCTTATCAACAGTTGGATGATAAATAAACGTTATGGTGGCCCCACGTGGGACCCACTGATGATGTGTTTCAACCACACCGTCCCCACCACTGGGAGTGGGACGGCTGGTGTAACTCACCCTTGCTATAGCTGCTATAGTTGTGTCACTAAGTTCTGTGGGTCCCTCTGTATCATCCACGCCCTCCATCTATGGGACCCACCATGATGCATGTGTTGCATCCAAGCCGTCCAACCATTTTGAAAGCTTGTTTTAAGGCTTGAGACTAAAAATAAGACAGATCTATAGTTCAAGTGGACCCCACCTTGGTATATGTATGAGGCCCATCTTGATTTATTTGTGGCCGTCCATTGAGGCCCACCTTGGTATATGCATGAGGCCCATCTTGATTTATTTGTGGCCGTCCATTGAGGCCCACCTTGGTATATATATATAAGGCCCATGTTATGAGACCCATTAGATGTATTTGAGGCCCAATTGGATGTACATAAGGCCCATTGCAATGTGTGATTCTACCATGATCTATGTAACGATGTTTATGGCGGGCTATGCCTTAGGAGCAATGATGGTTTAATGCTCACATTGTAAAGATAATGTTGGTTAAATGTCCGCATTATGACTCTCCCTTGGGCCCATTTATAGGCCCATATTTGTTATGTGTAGGCCATCTAGGCCCATCTTCGTTGTGAGGATACTTCACCACCATATAACATACTTAGTATAATTCCATGACTCATGTCATATACATTATATGTATGTTTGATATGAGTAGTGACTGATCATATCATATGCCATTGGGCAGATTATTTATGGGACTCACGGATAAGAGTTACCTGTATGAGCACGTGGTATGCACAAGATTGTTGCATGATTGGACGGTGTGCTTCATGCATCTTACATTTGTATGTCATGATCATTATATGCCCTAGTGACATCAGGGCCATGGCTCCACAGGCACATCGTGGATGGTCGTATTAGATACTGAAAATACTTGGTTCTAGTACTGTAGGCACTTAGGATGTCCTTCGGTGAAAGTCCCGGAACCTTTTTGGTACCAGGAGATGATCCAACGTCGAAACTGAGTGGATACATGAGTGCCCGAGTGGCGAATACTAGTAGGCCGTGCCTCCCACTATCTCCTGGTCAGTTGGAAGGGGGTGTGGCCTTATCTGCCCGAGTGAGAGGGCTATAAGCTAGGCTGAGTTTGACCAGCTCACAAATGAGTCCGCTATTAACGAGCCGGGTAGGTATTAGCAGACTACTGGTCAAGCAGATTGTGAGGTCTATTCCATTCATTGAGCTATGCGGCTAGGGAGGTGGCAATTAGTGTGGAGTGTACTAGACCCCGGTGATATCTTAGAGAGAAACTGTACTAATATGTATACTTGATGAGGACTAACATGCTTGCTTTGTATCTCGCATATGACATTTGGCTACATAGGCCTCGCATCGCATGGCCTTGGCATGGCCAATAGCATTCATGCCTTGCATCACATAGCTTTGGTACAGCTGATAGCATTCATGGACTTACTTGCATACTTCTGCATTACTCTGATATTGTATACTTGACACTTGCCTTGCGCATACACTTACACTACCCTCTAAGGTTTTGTAAGCTTATGCACGACCGTTGGATGTAAGTGGCATTAGACAGCAGCAGCGCTGAGGCAGGAGCGCGCATTAGTTTATTTTGGAGCCTCTTGATCATCTAGTATTTCACTTTCCGCATTGTACTTAAAGTTTTTGATATAATGGATATGTAGTGATGTTGTTTTGTGACTTGGTTATGCTCCATTACAAAAAAAAAATTGAACTAAAAATCCTCCTTGTAGGATCCCAGGATCAGAATCTAGCATACAAGTGCCGGTATCTAAGAATGGGGTACTATGGAGGCTGTCAGTGCCAGATTCGGCAATCGGGAATTTTGTGAGCCCGGTTTCTGAGTTTGGAGTATGACATTGGCCCACCCTTTTGGATGCCCAAATGGGGTCAGTTGGGGCTGAAATTTGGTATGATTGTAGGTGGGACATACACCTACAAGAATCATATATTAAATAATATCAGTCTTCCCACCAAATAACCAGAAATCAGGCCCCAAGGTCGCCTAAAAATCTATCCAAATAGTTCTGGACAACAATAATAAATTGGAATAAAATAATTATTAACAGTAATTAAAATGAGATTTAATCCCAGGAAATTTTAGAATGGACCACCCTAGTGGGCCTCATAATTATACAGACTATCCTACCATCAAAACCACCTTTACATGTGCCCTGATTAGTTGGATTTTAGGGCTGCATGTCATAGGGTGGAATGCCATGGGCGTCCTCCCTTTTTTGGGTGGCTGAATTTTTTGTTGGTCCATAAGGTGGGCCACACACCATGATCTAGAAATGAAAATAAAGGAAAGGAGAGAGAGAAGGATAATCCGACTGTAGGGAAAGGGCTCCGCCACTATTGAGCCCTCCCAAGAACAATCCCACCGCACATCATACATAAATTTACATTTACAACACGGATCTTGCACATGCATGGCTTATGATCAAAATGTATGGTGGAGATGCTATCCCCACCATGATTATAAGGTCTAAATGACCCAAACATAATATGATATAAAAGGAAACTACCATGATGGGGCCCATAGAGAAAGGCCTCATGCCTGCATCATGCATGCATAAGGTGGGCCATTAGGCCACAACCATGGGATTGTGTGGGATCTCTATCATTGATTGGTGGGTCCCACACTTCTCTCATGAAAGAAAGAAAATATCTAAGCCATGAAAATCAATTTTTTACATCTAGAGGAGCACCCACCTCTAAAGATGCCTTCAAACTCCAAGATCTAGGTTCATTGCTTCAAGAGGAAGGTGATTGAAGGTTGTAGATGGGGTCTTGATGGCTAGATGGTGGAGGAAAGGAGGAAGAAAGGGTTGGAATAGGGAGAGGGAAGTTAGACATTTTTTCTAAGGGGAGAGGAAATGAGAGAATGAGAGGGAGAAAGAGAAGGGAGGGGTGTATACCAAAGCACTCATTGCTCTCTTGGCCAAGGAAGAGCAAGGTCATGATGGCCATGTAAGGTATTGGGAAGAAAAACAATGATGGTTTTCTTGTTTAGAGGAGTAATGATGGGTTTTTAGAAGAAATCTCATCATGAGTTGCTAGGCTCTAGGTAGGCTAGTAGCTAGGTAGGGTAGCTTTATGGGAGAAAGTGCACTAGGGTGGGCCCCATGGGAAAATATGCACACCCTACAAGTGGGGTCCACAATCATGATCAAAGGTTCAAATGATGAAATGCCTACAACTTATGATCTACACATCGGATGGACGCACGGGACGCAACATTGGAATCGCGGCAACGATGCGTACAAGATGGCATATGTCTCGAGATGATCCGAGTCGGGACTATGTGTCAGACTCAAGGATGACTACGAACACTACTTGAAGGTCGCGGGTCACCGAAATTTAACTAGTAGGACCGCGAGACCAAGATGAACGAGATGCATACTCACACACACATGCACACATAGAAACTTGGGTCGGGTCTCATAGATCTCATAATACAAATAAATTGGATGGTCGGTATGGTTTATCAGTAGATCTATTGATTCATGGCTGTTGATATGTTCCCATGGGATCTATTATAGACCTTGAATCTTTTCGTTTGTGTGTGTATGCATTAATTATTTCTATTTGTCTTACAAATGCCTAACTTTATCTTTAAACATGTGATATTAGCACACTTCCTCCTCTCTGCCATTGTCCTGTCAAGGTAAACTTGTAATAGGAGGCCTATTTCAGTTCAGTTCTCAGTTTTGTGTGTCATTCTTACAGAAGGTGAGTTTTGTTTCTTACCTTTGTTTCTTTCTCATGTTTTCTTAGAGAAACTCAATTCCATTTACCTTTTTATGTATTTTTAATGTTAGATGATGAGTTTATAGGTCTAAATCTTTCAAATCCTCTTAGGTTTTAATCCAAAACACCAGTTTCTTCACTGGAATTGATATTAAATCTCAATGAAATTAAGTTTTGGATGTAAAACCAATAGCAATTCGAAATCTCTCTTATTGGTGATGGATTATATTGAAGTTTTCTTTGTGTCCAAGTTCTTAGAACTTGTGGAGGCAAGCCGTGTGGCCAAGGAATTCAAGCACCCATTCAGGAACCTCCTCAAGCGATAAAACTGCTTATAGCTAATTATTGCTATGGTCATGCTGGTCGGCCTCCCTCACAAGTCTCTGCCTTAAGTATAAAACAACCACAACAAATGACAAAATGGGTCACTTTCATAGCCACTGTGGACATTTTGTAATAACTTGCATGACCACAGGTAACCATATAATGATTAACAAGGTGGGCTACAGGTTACTGTAACGTCTTGGAAAAATCTGTTCAAAGACCCAAGTATCACCTCAGGTAGAAATCACTAAGGATCGAATTCATTAGAAATTATATGAAAATTAGTTAAGTACTAAGTTAAATTAATCAGGGAATTATCTTGAACCACTATCTATACAAACCACAAGACCCAAAACTAATAGAATCGCCAACCCAACATTACCAAGAAACCTATGATCAATCTTAAAACCCAGTTGCTCTCGAGAGCAAATTGAAACTCCATATCGGGCATGGACTGTGCGTCGAAAGTCTGATAACTGCGAAACTATAAGGTTATGACCACCTTACTAGGCTTGACAACCATCATGGGAATCGAGTCCAATTAGTATCCAAAAATGCACAACTTGAACCTGGAGCAAAGTGTGTGAGAAACGCGAATATCTTCTGGAAATGAATTCAAACTTAAGTGAATTGGGCCATTCGCTTGTAGGCCAAATTTAAGGTTTCATACCGTCAGATTCTAACCTAACTACACCCTTGGATCAGGGAAATTTCTTGCACCCATTGGTATACTTGTGGCCCTGATCAAGAGACGATGACCATTGAACTGAAACAGGTCCTCCACAATTGATCCACTAATCCGATTGGATCAAAATCTTAACCTAACTTAGATCCATGGTCAGGAAACTTTATCCAGACCATATGTGAGTGATGGACCTCTAGATGAGCTTCGTTGGCCCAAAACTGCCATCCTTTGGATATACCCTAAGTATACCATGGCCCTAGAGCCATTGACACCACTTCGAGTATAAACTAGGCCTACACTGAGGTGACGAACCTCCCGTAGTGACCTGAAGTTTCCTATCCACTGCTTTTAAATTAGGGGTGATGTTGCCCTATAACTTGTCTATCTATGTGATTAACTAGGACTGACGACCCTAGATGGATCATCGTTTGGGTAAATGATATAAAGGGAAGTACCTTAACTTCCTAAATCTATTGTATGACTAAGCCTAATCAAGAACTCGGCTAACACGACCATGCACCGCATTGCATATGCCTTTGGCGTGGAAGAGCACAATGGGAGTAACAGGCAAGGGCATGCATCATTATAGCATATCATTCCTGTATTAACAAGAGTACTTAGGACATAAGTGTTGTACTACTTTATCATTACTGCTTAATTGAATTGATAACATGTTAACCTTTGCCTTATAGTACCACTGAGTTAATCACTCACTCCCACTCTAGGACGGTGTTTTAAAACACGAATCAGACTCTGTTTTAGTTGCAGACGATGACAATACTTATGAAGCGGAGCCTAAATTTTATGACGATGAGGAGGAGTTCTCCTATATGCACCTATTAGGTGGGTCTATGTAGACCATGTACTGATCGACGGGTTTAAAGGGATACGAATTAGCTGGACATTACACTTTGTTATTTTATATATTTTGGAACAAACATATATATATTTAGCCTGGTGACATGATCATAATCTGGGGGTTTATAACCACTTATATACTTTATATATCTATCACAGTCTTCCGCTTGCTTAATTCAATCATCTTTGAAGTATGATATGTTGATTTAGTGTAATCCCATTTATGTTTATTGTGCTAATACGGACAACATTTAATCATCATTATCTATGTTGCATAAGTGATGCGACGGATCTCGGGAGTTGAGCCTTTGCTCAACCCTCAAAATTCGCGGCGTTACATAACATGATCGCGAGTGGAAGACAAACCCCCCCTAATGGTATGAGATTTGAATTAGAAACAGATATGGAAATATAACTATTTCGGAGTGATCTTATTTGTATGATTTCTTATGGGTTTTTGAAAAGAAATGAAAATAGAATTGTTTTCATGAGAGATGATCACAATTCCTCTTTAGACCGTCAATTGACGAGTTTAGCTGATAATTCAGCGTATTCCACACTTCAATGACTGGAACGCGTGAATATGCACGAGATGGACTCTGAAAACATCTCAAACAGACTCAGGGGCCCAAACGGCACAAATCGGGGGGAACCAAAGTGGCCCCCGTGTATTTCCAGCGTCCCATGAGGGGGATGCCATTGCCCCTAGGGCGACACATTGCCCAAGGGTCCAGGTCCAGCGACCCGGGCGGGCCGTAGTGGGCCGCGGCGCACCGACCTTGTGCACTCATGTGGGGGCCATGAAATCGTGTGAGACCCTCTCTTATTCCCTTTGTGCTTCATTTCAACCCCCCACCTAGCTTTTACACCCTCCAAACCTCTCAAAGATCTTACTTTTCTTCTCAAATTCTCCCCTTCATTCTCAAATCTTCTTCTTCATCATCACTACATACCCACCTCCCACCATTCCTTTCAAACCCATCTCCTATCTCCCTTATTTCCTCCCATTTGAGCACACAAACCCTCCTTTGTGTCTCATAAATCTCAAAATCCACTAACCCATCCTCTCCATCCATCTTGTTTCACTCTCATGGCTCTTTTCGAGCTAATGGCTACTATCTTCTCCCTCTACACACTTCTTTCCCTCATGGGAAATAAAAGGGCGCCAGTGGATGAAGCCGAGACTAGTTGCCCTACCCATCTAAGGAGGTAGAGAGGCACTGAGGCTAGCACTAGCATTGAGCGCAAGCGAAGGACGAAGCGGGATCTTGATCCCCAAATTCCTATCGAAAGAGCTTTGCCGGTGGGCATCACACATGGTAAGTTTCAAGGCCTTAGAGTTATCTTTAAAGAACATGTTGATGAGAGACTGTTTGGGCTTTATCTAGTGATGGACCTTCTATTGGACGCTGGGTGGGGTCCTATATTTGAGGTCAAGTCACGTGGGTGTGTGAGCACTATTCGAGCCTTCTATGCCCACATACAAAATCCACTGTTGGAGCCTCTACAGTTCTCTATCCCCGTGGGATGGCGGAAAGCCATTGTCGATGTTGGCATGATATCTCGAATCATGGGGATTCCATGTGGAGAAGTACATGCTAGCGAGAAGAATCTCAAGAGTATATGAGAAAGAGATCGCCACACATGGTTTTTTTACAGCCAACTGGTCTAGTGGAAGCAAGGCAATTACCTCCCAGTGTCTAAGATGACTCCTGACTTCCGCCTACTCCACTACATATTTACAAACAATGTATATCCTAAGCGGAGTAATTGCAGCGAATGCACGTGTTTGATGGTGGACTTTCTATAAAAAGCTGGGTAAGAAAATAAGGTGTGTATGCCTACGTACATACTACTGCAGATAGTCTAGACCACACGCTCCATTAGGACAAATATTTCACTCCCATTTGGCTGACTTATATGTAATATTGCTCATAAGTTTGGCTACAGACTTAATGTGGATGAGCTTGCGCCGATTCATTTCATCAATGACACCACACTCAATAACATGGGCATTGGGCCGAGACAACATCGAGCTGGACTTGATGAGTATGGTGACGAGATAGAGGAAGAGGAAGAAAGTGAAGAGGATGAGGGGAGTGATGATGAAGAAGGCGAGGAAGGGAGTGATGAGGAAGAGCAGGAAGGAGAAAAAGAGGAGGCCCAAGACTCTGATGGGGGCTCTCCTCCTGCTGCACATGAGTGCCTTTATGATCGGGCTGCTTTAAAAGCCCGCTTGGCTTAGAATAAGGAGGGCCAAGTCGCCATGCGACAGGAGGTCAGAGAGACTTGGGACGAACTTGAAGAGAATAGGGCCTACATGAAATAAAAATTTAAGAAGGTGTCTCGCACCTTGAAGGCTCTCCTATGCTGTTTATAGGACTGGTTGACATGCTTTAGTGTTTAAAAACTTTGTTTAGATTAGCTCACACGCATCTTCTGTCATGATCCATGTAAGACTACATCTCATGTATTGTGACGATTTTGGTTAAATGAAATGCACGAAGTTTCTTTTGATTTGAAATGTAAATGATGTTTGGATGAGTGTGAGTTCTTATGATGAATCTCACACATCTTGCACCTTATGTTGTATATAGGGAATGCCACCTAAGGCCACTCGGAATACGACACGTCTTACACTTGGTGAATCAAGTGATGAGGCACCTCCCCTAAGCGATAGCCATACGGACCCTAGTTTAGGCTTGGGTAGTGAGACTATGTTGAATTCTCAACCAGCCACTGGCCCCATAAATGGGTCGACGCCTTTTACACCACTGGTTCCAAAACAGAACCGTGTGTCTTTATTGGTGCCACACATGCACAGGCGGCTCCTCCCCCTGATAGGTTGGAGCAGATGATGCTCCTTATGTAATAGCATCATCAGATTTGGACCACCATCGCTAGGGCCCTTCCCCAGAACATGAATACAGTTCCACCTACACCACCTATGCACCCTGCTGGAAACATGAATGCCAGCGGCTTATATGAGCGATTCCAATGCTTCCGACCTCCCACTTTTGTAGGTACTCATAGACCTGAGGAGGCTGAATATTGGCTTGACCGCATCTCTAAGATGCTGAAGCTGCTGCACTGCACCAAGGTAGAGCAGGTTGAGTTGGTCATATATATGTTTGAGAAGGAAGTCAATCTCTGGTGGGATAGCATCCTTCGGACCGTTCCCGAGGGCTATGTATGGACATGGGATGCTTTTGAGACCCACTTTCATGAAAAGTATTTCCCCCTCACCTACCGTAACGTGGAGGGTGAATTCCTTTGCCTCCGTCAGGGAGGAATGATTGTGGCCAAGTATGAGAATAGGTTCATGGAGCTGGCCAAATATGCTCCCTTGATTTCTGAGGGTCTGCGGCCTGAGATACATATGAAGATGTGTTGCACTAGCATTCCCAACTATGTTTACTAGTGAACATGTCTCTACAAGCTAAGCAGGATGGGGACAGGCTGGCCCGTACACATGTGCCCATGGGTTCTAGGCCTCGACCTGATTTGATGAACAGACCGTTCCTCAATAAGAGGCCATATCCAGATTCGCCTCCTAAGCTCATGGCTCCACTGACACAGCCTAGGCGATCAGATGTGTTGTGCACCTACTGTAAGAGGTTGGGCCATACCGACACTTACTGCTTTACGAGGATGAGGGACAATGGCTTTGTGCCGCCTTAGAAGATCAACCGGCAGTTACCTCAGGCCATCTCAGCCCCTCCTCTAAGATCGGCACCACCTGCACAGTCATCTTATCGGCCACCTGCACCTCAATTTAGGCCGCCTCAACGACCTATGGCAGCGCAGCCGAACTATTCTCAACAAGCTCGGGTGCACTCACTTATAGCTGAGGCTTCCGAGACAGCAACCACAACACCATTGACTTTCGAAGTCACGACACACATCCAAGGTACACCTGTGTTTCTGTTGGTAGAGACCGAGTCCACTATCTCAATCATATCATGTACAATAGTCAAGCGACTAGTGTTGGAAACTACTCCTATGGTTGGGGTGAGACTCCTTACCGCCACATGGACCTTCTCAGATTCCACCAAGACTTATAGAGGTTGTTCGATAGACTTATGGAGCAGAACAGTGCTCGTTAACCTGATGGTCGCCCCATCATGTCATTATGATGTCATTCTCGGTATGGATTGGCTTACCGAGATGAAGGCAGAGATCGATTGTGATACTAGAGTGGTGACAGCCCATGGATCTGAGGACATGACCTTTACTTTTCCAGCTTAGGTTAGTTGGTACTACCGTGTTAGTTGTTATGTTACCTTGCTAGTGCATGTTGATGGTCCGACACTTAAGAGCATACCTGTAGTTTGAGATTTCATAGATGTATTCATGATGATACCTAGACTACCTCTTCAGCGCAAGATTGATTTTCCCATCAACCTAGTGCCAGGTGTAACACCTATATCTCTACCGACGTATCGCATGCCTCCGTGTGAGATGGAGGAACTGAGGAGACAGATCGATGATCTGTTAGATGCAGGATTCATACGACTGAGTGTATCTCCTTGGGGAGCACCCATGCTGTTCATGAAGAAGAATGGATCACTGCAATTGTGTATTGATTATCGTAGGTTGAACCAAGTGATAGTGAAGAACAAGTATCCTTCGCCCAGGATAGATGATCTGTTCGATCAGTTGAAAGGGACACAATATTTTTCAAAGATCGACTTACAATCAGGGTATCACCAGTTGCGCGTCAGGGATGAAGATGTGTAGAAGATATCATTCAGAACCAGCTTTGGGCACTATGAGTTCCTTATGATGTCATTTAGACTCACAAACGCACCCATTGTATTCATGGACCTTATGAACCGGGTTTTTCGTTCGTATTTGTACCGATTCATTATCGTATTCATAAATGACATCCTGATATACTCCAAGAGTCGAAAGGATCATGAGGAGCACCTGCGAGTAGTCTTTAATACGCTTAGGAAGAACCAGTTATTTGCCCAGTACAAGAAGTGCGACTTCTGAAAAGAAAAAGTCAAGTTCCTAGGACATGTGGTGTCCAAGGAAGGAATAGCTGTGGACGTTGCTCGGGTGACCATAGTTCAGGACTGGGAGCAGCCCGGTTCGATTATTGAAGTGAGGAGTTTCCTTGACCTGGCAGGTTACTATCGTCGTTTCATTAGAGACTTTTCCAAAGTAGCCAGGCTGTTGTCTCAGCTCACGTGTAAAGATCTCAAGTTTGTTTGGAATGAGAAAGCAGAAGCAGCCTTTCAGGAACTGAAGGATAAGTTGATGTCTGCACCCGTGCTAGTATTGCTAGAGTAGGGGGTCAGTATATTATTTACACCGACGCCTCTCGTGTTGGTTTGGGTTGTGTTCTTATGCAGAAGGACAGAGTGATTGCCTATGCATCGTGACAGTTGAGGAAACACAAGGAGAACTATCCTACGCATGACCTGGAGTTGGTAGCCATCATTTTTGCATTAAAGCTCTGGAGACATTACCTCTATAGAGAGGAGTTCAAACTCTTTTGGGACCACAAGAGTCTTAGATACATATTCAAACAGAGAGACATGAATATGAGACAGCGACGATTGATGGAAATCTTGAAAGACTTCAATTTTGAGGTTTCCTACTATCTTGGCAAGGCCAACCTTGTGGCAGACGTGTTGAGCCGTAAGAAGAGGATAGCATTCGTAATTACACTGATGATACAAGAATGGAATATGGTCGAGTTTGTGCGAGATTTTAAACAGAAGCTTACAGTAGAGGAGCCGTTTGTGAGCGTCACGCATAATCATATACAGCCACTTATTGATGACCGGATCATTGTGGCTCAGAGAGAAGATAAATGGTTGGTGAAAAAGAGAAAATGAGCTAGTGATGATGAAGACTCGGAATGGAGAGTTGGGTCAGATGGGGGTTTACGTTAGCATGGCCGCTTATGCGTCCCAAATCTTCATGACTTGAGAAAGGAAGTTCTCGAAGCTGCTCACAATTCGAAAATGGCGATGCATCCTGGTAGTACATAGATGTATCGAAATGTGAAGTATTCGTACTGGTGAGACAACATGACGACTCACATAGTAGATTATGTTTCTCTTTGTCTCACGTGTCAGCAGGTCAAGGTCAAGCATCGCTGACCTCCTGGATTACTTCAGCCCATTCCTATAGCTGAATGAAAATGAGATTTCATCTCTATGGATTTCATTTCGGGCTTACCGAAGATGAGGAAGGGACATGACTCCATTTGGATGATTGTAGACTGATTGACGAAATCGGCTCATTTTCTCCCTATTAGAGTTTCAAACTCGACAGATGATTTGGCCACGGTGTACATCAAGGAGATAGTACGTCTGCATGGAGTTCCTATAAAGATTGTGTCGGATCGAGACACACGATTTACGTCTATCTTCTGGACTCATATCCAGGAAGTAATGGGGCTGAAATTGAAGTTCAGTACCATGTTCCACCCACAGACGGATGGGCAGATGGAACGGTTAATCAGGTGTTAGAGGATATGTTGTGAGCATGTGTGCTTGATTTCAAAGATAGTTGGGATAACTGTCTTCCTTATACAGAGTTCACTTATAACAACAACTTTCAAGCGAGCATTACTATGGCTCCTTACGAAGCACTATATGGACGTCCATGTCGAGCACCACATTGTTGGGCAGAAGTTCGTGAGAAGAGTCTGATTGGCCCAGATTTAGCTCAGGCAACCTCAGAAAAGATCGACATTATCAAGCGTCGATTTCTTTCAGCACAAAGCAGACAAAAGAGTTATGCCAATATGAGGCGGCGACCGCTAGAGTTTGAGGTTGGGGACGATGTATTCTTGAAGGTTTCCCTAATGAAGGGAGTCCTTTGATTTGGCAAGAAGGGAAAACTCACGCTATGATTTATTAGTCCGTTCCATATTTTAGATCGAGTGGGTGTGGTAGCATACCGCCTCGCTTTGCCCACACCACTCACCGGTGTGCACAATGTATTTCACGTATTAATGCTGAAGAAATACATTCCTGATCCATCCCACATTATCAAATGGGAGCAAGTACAGTTGAGTGAAGATGCTACTTATGTACTGCGACCGACACGTATCCTAAACAGGAAGGAACAGGTGTTGCGCAGTAAAGTTATTCTGCTTGTGAAGGTATTGTGGACGCATCATACTGAGGAAGAGGCTACTTGGGAAACAGAAGCTGAGGTCCGTAAAAACTACCCTCAGATTCTCGAGGAGTACGAAAAGGTACTAATTTTAAGGATGAAATTTTTCTTTAAGGGGGGTAGATTGTAACGTCTCGAAAAAATCCATACAAAGACCAGAGTATCACCTCAGGTAGAAATCACTAAGGATCAAGTTCATTAGAAATTAAATGAAAATTACTTAAGTACTAAGTTAAATTAATTGAGGAATTATCTTGAACCACTATCTATACGAACCACAAGACCCAAAACTATTAGAATCGCCAACCCAACATTACCTAAAAACCTAGGATCAATCTCAAAACCCAGTTGCTCTCAGGAGCACATTGAAACTCTGTATCGGGCCTGGACCGCGCGTCGAAAGTCCGATGATTGCGAAACTATAAGGTTATGACCACCTTACTGGGCTTGACAACCATCGCGGGAATCGAGTCCAAATAGTATCCAAAAATGCACAACTTGAGCCTAGAGCGAATTGTGTGATAAATGCGAATATCTTCAGGAAATGAACTCAAACTTAAGTGAATTGAGTCGTTTGCTTGCAGGCCAAATTTAAGATTTTAGACTGTTAGATTCTGACCCAATTACACCCTTGGATCAAGAAAATTTCTCCACACCCATTGGTATACTTGTGGCCCTGATCGAGAGACGATGATCATTGAACTGAAACAGGTCCTCTACGATTGATCCATTAATCCGATCGAACCGAAATCTTAACCTAGCTTAGATCCATAGTCAGGGAACTTTCTTCAGACCATATGTAAGAAATGAACCTCCAAATGAGCTCCATTGGCCCGAAACAGCCATCCTTTGGCTATACCCTAAGTATACCATGGCCCTAGGGCCATTGACACCACTTCTGGGCCTATATAAGGGCTTTAATCCACCCCTCTCTCTTTCCATACGAATTTTCCTAACTTTAGGAGAGAGAAGAGAGAAAAGAGGAGAAAGGAGTGAGGAGAAGAGAGAGAGTTCAGGAGAATGTTACTGAGATTCATTCCTACTGCTCCTCGTATTGAATCACCACCCCACCATTGCTACACCATCGAATCCAACTCTATTTTTTAGTAAGAAATCCTAACCCTAATCTATCTTTGGAATCCAAATAGAGAAACCGGTGAAATAGCTAACCTATTTCAATGTTTAGGTAGCCGTTGTGCCGTAGACAAGGACGTGGTGTATGAACCGAGTTCGTAACGAGCGTACTGACAAAAGGTGCGAACTATAAATGTTTAGGTTATGGTTTTCAAGGCCTTAAATGTCAACAATGATTTATGTCTGAATTGATTGCTACCATATGATCTTAGTTACGACATTTTCGATATGTCATATATGTGTAAACTAGGTTGTACATTAAATGCATTCCATGTGTTTGTTGAAATGTTTAAATGAATATGAAATTATGATTCGTTCTTGCCATGATTATTATTTGAGAATACATGATTGATGCATGTATGACAACTCCTTTGAGAAAGGGTTTGCCCTAATATATGTTATAATTGATTTACTTCAAGTATGTTGTAATGAGTAGTCTAAGTGTTTGATAAAATGCTTGAATGAGAAATTGTTCGATGTATTTCATTTAATAAGGGTGTTGAGATAGGATTCTCAATCACCTTATCTATAGTTACAGCTTCCTTCATATAACCTACCTATCTACTATGTGACTCATGGATGAAATACATATGAATGATAACATGATCACTAAGTGTGTTAAAATGCTCAAATGAGATTTATATTTGAATTAGTTGTTAAATACTTCTTTGACTATCACATAGGAATGCCTATTGTATTTGAGCATGATTGGGACTAATACGTAGTCCAGGCAATCGGTAGCAGTTTCCAATCGAGTGGCCAAGTTAGTTTCACCACAACGAACACGTTCGATGAATTTGACTCGTACAATGATTATCGACAGTGGTTAGGCCACGAGGAGTGCATTGCACTTCATATCGATTAATTCAGTGTGCACTCGTACCAATCGAACTTGTCAAGTAACCCGATTGGCCTAATGTGTGTTTACCATGTATGGACGTTACTGCTTGAATCTAAGGTACCACTTACTAATGAAAAGCCCATTTCAACCTTTGTACCATGATCCACTAAGACTCATGAGTCGGACATGGTAGTGTATGAAACATCATGATTGAGCTGTCGGCCTACGCTAAAGTGACAAGCCTCCCATAGTGACCAATGAGCAACCCAAACTCACGAACCGAATACGGTGGTATGAGACACTATTCGAGCTGTCGGCCTACGATCTGGTGACGAGCCTCTTGTAGTGACCTCGAGTATAAAATATGCCTACGCGGATGGTGACGAGCCTCCCATAGTGACCTCGAGTTTAAACCTGTGAACTTGCCTATCCATTGCTTTTAAATTAGGGGTGATGTTGCCCTATAACTTGCCTATCGTATGTGATTAACTAAGATTGACGACCCTAGATGGATCATCATTTGAGTAAATGATATAAAGGCAGGTGGTACCTTAGCTTCCCGAATCTGCTGTATGACTAAGCGTAATCAAGAACTTGGCTAATACAACCATGTACCGCATTGCATGTGCCTTTAGTGTGGAAGAGCATAGTGGGAGTAGCATGTGCGACCATTAGATGGTGTCGCTGAGGGAGTACAGGCGAGGGCATGCATCATTATAGCATATCATTCCTACATTAACAAGAGTACTTAGGACATGAGTGTTGTACTGCTTTATCATTACTGCTTGACTGAATTGATAACATGTTAACCTTTGCCTTATAGTACCACTAAATTGATCACTCACTCCCACTCTGGAAGGGTGTTTTGAAATACCAACCAGACTCTGTTTTAGCTACAGATGATGGTAAGGCTTACGAGGCGGAGCCATACTTTTATGATGATGAAGAGGAGTTCTCCTATGTACAACTATCAGATGGGTCTATGTAGACCATGTACTGATCGATGTGATTACAAGGATTATATGATTTAGTCGGACTTTCACATTTTATATTTTATAAATTTTGGAACAAAACATGTATTTATTCAGCCCAGAACACACTCATACTCTAGAGGTTGTGAAACACGTATATACTTTATATATTTATCACAGTCTTCCACTTGCCTAATATTCTCTCTCTAGAGTATGATATACTGATTTAATGTAATCCCATTCATATTTAATGCACTTATATGGACAACATTTAATCATCATTATCTATGTTGCATAAGTGATGCGATGGATCTCGGGAGTTGAGCCTTTGCTCAACCATCGAATTTTCGGGGCATTACATGCTCTTACTGGAAGTCTAATTTACAATTCCAATAGGTGGGTCTCACATTTCAACAATCTATCTATTGGGCTATTGAGTCTCACCATGTATTTCATTTATAGGTAAACCTATTTTACATACATCCAAATGACCCCTTACATTAATCTTGTAATAATTGGGGCATCAATCTCTCCCGTGTAGTAGTATTAACAAAAGTACAAGTATTTACTATTTACAAATTACAACATAAGCATTCTGAGACCCTGGCTAGCCAAGTTCAATAATTCTTGTGTAGTAAAAGGTTTGCTTATGCCATGCTTGTTATATAATAGTATTTTTCTGGTCCTTATATTTCTGTAGGTCAATTTACTTATGTCTCTGTTGAGAGCAGACATTTTAGAGGCGGGTCAATAAACCACTATAATGGTTGCAACAACCACTATCGAAATTGTTTAAACAAACTCAGTGCATGCATTAATGAGGTCAGGTGACTTGTCTGTTGATGTACAACCATGCTTTGATAAATTTTTGCAGTAGAGTTGGCTATCGAAACTTTAGATGAGAATGCAAACAAGAAGCGATCAGAGAGGGTTTTCCAAATGACTGAAGTTGATGATTTGCAGGCCCCTCGTGACCTTTCGCTTGCACAACTTTTATCAAGGTTTAATTCATCATCTTGAGTTGTTTGTAGTTTTGTTGACAACCTAAATATTTAAACATGTTTGTTGACAACTTAAATATCTAAATAGTTTTGTTGACAACTTTTATCTAAGATTGCAACTACTATCATGTTGATCATATAGTTGTCTTTAGTTGTCTACATAGTACATTGCATCTACGCATGGGCATTGTGTTGGATTTATTTGTCGTACTGCATCTCATGGCATGGATGCCTCTTTTATGCATGCACACATTTTACTAATTAATGTTCCAAATGGGGATCATCATCATTTAAGACTCATTCAACTATGAACACGTTATGGTCTGATAATTAAGCCAGTTGCCTCATTTACTTGGTCATACATGCCTCATTCAATGTCCTTCACAAATCAACCCAAAAATTAAAAATAAAAATAAAAATCAATTGAAACAACCAAATCAATGGCCAGCAAATGAAAGAATTATTAGGTTTTAATGTGTCAAATGTGCCCATTCCA
This sequence comes from Magnolia sinica, assembly GCF_029962835.1. Classification (NCBI taxonomy): domain Eukaryota; kingdom Viridiplantae; phylum Streptophyta; class Magnoliopsida; order Magnoliales; family Magnoliaceae; genus Magnolia; species Magnolia sinica. The sequence goes on along the minus strand of NC_080583.1, from coordinate 59,277,500 downwards.
TACAGATGGACTATGCTAAACAGTCCAATCTATTGATATGATGGACCCACTATAAATGGGAGATGCACCAAAAATTTGCCAAATTGGAAGATCCTATTGGGTTTAATAGTGGCATCCACGTTCAGTGATGGTCCGATTTATGCAAAAAAGCATTCATGTGAGCTTTAACTTACCCACCAATCCACATGTTCCACAAGTTTAGGTGCATCTTTCAATCCATTTTCCCCTAATCATTGAGTAGAATTATTTTAATGATCTAATTTTAGAATTCTTAGTTACTTAATGGGCCTCTTTTGAATGTTTATAGGTTTGAAAAATTATATTGTCTCAACAATCGTAATCTCTGATTGGTGGATAGATTTTTAGTGAATACAGGGATTTTATCCTCATCTGACTAAAAAAATTCAAGGCATTGATTTTCACCATATAAAATAAAAAAAAAATCAAGGCATTGATTATTTAACTTGTTATTGTAAATATTATTTTAATATTTATTTTGAGGGTTGGCTAATGATGAGCTATGGCGAAGCTCAGGTTTGATGGATCTTTCCTCTGAGGAACCCACACATCCTTGTTACATGCCCATTTTACAACCATTATGGGTCATGATTAGGCCTGAATTATAGGAATTGCTAAGCTTAACTTTTGTAATTTAATGAATAGACAAAAGGCTACATGCATGGCCGAAATTGGCTTCCATTAATATTAGTTTTTACGAAGGACAAAGCTAACATATTTTCTACAGGTGCCTTTTCGGGAGTTAACAATTGTGAAAATGCTGATTCGAGTGTGGCAACAAAGTTGGCAATGGAATTTATATAATATTATCTTTTAAATTTTAAATATGTAAAGAAAAAAACATGTAGGTTTCAATCAAATATAATAAACATTGGTTTGCACATATACAGGCCTTTTATCGGCACTTCCACATGCCTTTCTTGGTGGTTACACAGGCCTTTACCGGCTATTCCATAGGCCTTTATTAGCGCTTATAAAAGTGCCAGTAAATCTTACCTATAGGGACATTCCGCACAACCATCAGTAAAGCCATTATCGACAGTACTTTGTTGTCGCTTGCCTGACCGCCGGGAAAGGCTTTAACGGTAGTTTTCTGGGCCTTCGCTGGTGGTTTTAACCGCCGGTAAAGGCCAGTTTTCTTGTAGTGAGTCCTTTTACCAAATGCCTTGGTAATTGGTGAATGATTTTTGAATTGGGCGGCAATTGGAATTTTGAATCTACTAAATGGATTGGAAATGTGCATTGAAACTTTTATTTTTCTAATTTAACTTATAGAGGGTATTTTGGGGTGAGTAATTATTATCATATTTATCAAGATTCTTGGCTATTTAAATTTAACTACTTTTAACTCACTCTCCCTTACCCATGCACTACTATTACAATTCTACGGGAATGCTCTATAGCAAGAAAAGGAAATTCACTTCCGAAAGGCTTGTTCTTGTGTTTGTAGGAGCAAGCAGTATGATGTTTGCATGACAACCCATGAAATGTGTACTAGAACTAATAACTAGTTAAGATTAATGAATTAGATTATTAAAAGGCGTCCCAATGTAGGTAAGATAAATAGTTTTTTGTGTTTTTTATAGGGTTGGAAATTTTCTAAATATAAATGAAAGAAATGGCAGACACCATGTAAGAGAGTAGAATTTACATCAGAATAGGTATATGCATCTGGGGAAGTGATATAATTGATGGACTATGTGATGAGATTATATTTGAGGCATTGATATAATATTGTCACAATATGATGGGGTTATATTTGAGAATGTGATACATTTGATGGACTAAGTGATGAGGTTTCCCTTGACGATATGATGTGGTTGTGTGATAGTGTGAAGTGGTTCCACTTAATAATATGATATAGTTGATAGACTATATGATGAGGTTGTGCTTAAGGATATGATATGGTTGTGTGACAATGTGATATGGTTCCACTTGAGAATGTGATATGGTTATCGTACTATGTGATAAGGTTGGACTGGAGGATATGATATAGTTGTGTGATAGTATGATGTGGTTATATTCGAGAATATGATATAGTTGATAAACCATGTGATTAGGTTACACATTCGGATATGATATGATTGTGTGACGGTGTGAAGTGGTTCCAAATTGAAGAATGTGATACGGTTGATGGACTATTTGCACTTGAGAATTTGATATGATTGTATAAGAGTGTGATAAATGATTTCCACTTGACAATGAGATATGGTTGATGGACTATGTCATGACATTGGATAATCCAAGGTTGTGTGACAGTGCGATCATGTTACGCTTGAAAATATAATACAGTTAATGGACTATGTGATGAGGTTATACTTGAGGATATGATATTGTAGTGCGACAGTGTGATGAGGTTACACTTGAGGATATGATATGTGGTTGTGTGAGTGTGATGTGTTCACTTGAGAATATGATACGGTTAATGGATAACGTGATGGAGTTGCACTTGAGGATATGGTATGGTAGTGTGATAGTGTGATGAGGTATATATCCACTTGAGAATGTAATATGATTGATGGACAGTGTGATGAGTTTGCATCTAAGGATATGATATGGTTGTATGATAATGTGATGTGGTTACACTTGAGGATATGATATGGTTAATGGACTATGTGATTAGGTTGCACTAGAGCGCTTGACATGGTTGAGATGATAGTGTGATGTGATTCCACTTGAGAATGTGATATAGTTGATAGACTATATGATGAAGTTATACTTGAGGATGCATATGATATAGTTGTGTGATAGTTTGATGTGGTTCCACTTAGGAATGTGAAACAATTTATGGACTATGTGATGAGATTGCACTTGAGGATATGAAATGGTTGTGTGACACTATGGTGTGGTGGATCCACTTGAGAATGTGATACGGTTGATAGATTTAATGATGAGGTTGCACTTGAGGATATGATATAATTGTGTGAGTGTGAAGTGATTTCACTTCATAATGTAATATGGTTGTTTATTTTGACAAATATTATAGTTTATTTTTCTATTTCTAGTTTTTAATTTTCATTCATTTAAAACCCTCAAAAGAAATTAGCAAAAAGTTTTTTTAAAAAATCTTAGGTGATAAAGCAAAAGTAATAGTTACCTAGGTAGATTCAAGTCACAAATTTTAATTAAATAAGAGGTCATGTCAGTTGGTGAATAAAAGGTCATGTTTGGATGTTGAATTGAATTATGATAACACAATGCAATAAAATAAATAACGAAAGTGGGTTTCATTCTATTCACAGTCGAGGATACTGTGGTTACTAAACAATAAAGTTTATTCCACAATTTTTCAAGAACTTATACCTTACTGTGGTTACTTACATCTTCAACTACTAGGATGGACTAGACTATTTAGATTAGCATCTTCAACTACTAGGATGGACCAGACTATTTAGCTTACCATTTTACTGAGAATCATTCCATATTAGCATCTTAACAAACATTAGCATCAACTTGCATCAATTGAAATTCACACTACAAGAAAATTGGCCTTTACCGATGGTTAAAACCGCCGGTAAAGGCTTTACCGGCGGTTGTACGGACCGCCCGTAAATCGTCAGTTTTTACTGCACTACCAAAAAATGGTCTATAGCTACGGATAAAATCCGTAGCTAAAGATATATGGCTACGGTAATAGTCATTGATACCATAGCCATAGCTTTTAAAGATATGACTACAAATTAAATCCATAGCCATAAAACTTATGGCTTCCATTAATCTGTAGCCATAGAGCAAAGCTTCCTCATAAAATTTATTAAAAAAAAAAAAAACAAGAAGAAGAAGAAGAAGAAGAAAAAGAAGAAGAGGAAAAGGTGATGTGGTCTCCTGCCCTGCCAAGTAGAATAGTCTGCACTCATCTATCATATTGAACACATCTTCAATAGTCATGCTCTTAGAGTTCCCTTGATATTGGGATTCTTTGAAATTAAATTCCATTAGCAAGCCCACCAAATCGTCGTTATGGGCTTCTCCCATTTTCATAGCCATCTCCCTCTTTGCTGCACATCAACATCGAATTTTACCCAATAAGCTTGAACGCCTTTTCCATTAATCAGGCTTTCAACATGTGATAAGGGTTCTTTTTCATTCTCTTTTTCTTTCAAAATCTTGCAACATCCATTCTAAATGCTTAGAAGCACATTTAAATGCTTCTTCACTTTCACAACCCATTGTTGCCAATTTTATAAAATTACAAAGTAAACAATTGTAACGTTGGGATTGTGATTTCTTACTTTTGTTATTGGAGTCACATCCATTACTTAATGAGGGGAATGAAATTGAAGCAACTTCTCGAGTCTACCTTTTCAAGATGTACTTAGCGGAGATATTTGTGAGGGTATGATTTATAGCTTTTTATGTATGGAAACACAAAATACCCATGAATTCAAACTTTCTACAGCTGCAAGTGATGGACTCGTCCATTGAGTTAACGGTAACAATGTGAACACTCTGATTTCTTTTATTCAAAACTTGATATTTTCTAACTGTACTGGACTCATCTACTTTTTCCACTATTTGATTAAGGCTATCACCAAATTCTGCTTGAAATAATTTGAAAATGGTTGGTGTATATATACTAGTTGCATACTTTAGGATACTAACAGGAAAAGTCATAATTGGTGAACTTTGGGTCATTTTGAAATTGGCTTCTAATTCTTTATTTCATCTATCTTCCACTAAGCATTCGAAATGTTCAAAAAATTTGATTATATTTTGGCCAGGACGCAAGTATTTCTTCCAATCCTTATTTAAACTTTCATAACATTGGGTGCTCTTCATATCTGCACAAAAACTGTTCTTTCCATATACTAATGCCCATTTCTCTTTTTCATTGAATAAATGTTGTAACCATATATTATCTGTGAGATTATATTTCATGATCATTCTTTCCCATTCTTGAAGAAATTCATATTCCTCATCAAAATCATATACACATCTATTAAAATCATTGCCAAATGACTTGGAATAACAAAATAGATGATTTAGATGTTTGCAAGCATTCTGAAACGTATGTCATCCACAAATACGGTGAACCATTCCAAGTAACTCTGTCTTGATGGCATTTGACATAGCATTATCCTAATATGTGAGAATGGTTTGGGGGATTTTACATATTGCATCACAGAATGTTTTAAACGACCATCTAAAAGAATCGATTGTTTCATCATAGAGGAGTGCAGCCTCAAAGATAATTGTCTGTCTATGATGATTAACACCGATGAATGGTGAAAATGACTCTCCATACTCGTTTGCTTTATACATCATGTCAAAGTAAATCACATCTCTAAAATGTTCATAATCTAAAATCATTATTCCATCTATCCAAAAAATATGGGTGATACAATCTTCAATATCAAATTGAATACAATAAAAGAACATTAGATCTTCAGCTTGTTTTCTATTGAAAAATATCAAAAGACCTTCGTCATCAAATTTTTACATTACTTTCACCTTTTTTGTTTGCAAATAATTCTTGTAATCTACTAAATTATATCCAACATTCTGTCGACCACTGGCTTGTTTAGTCATGAAATCATATGTTGCTTTTGGCTTTATACCTGCATTATCACAGTTATCGGCAACTTCTTGAGTAAATTTCCATTGTGATCTCAACAAATGAGCATCTTCTTCAGGAGATACAAGAATATGATTATGATCAATCTTAAGATTAGTAACACAATATTTACCGTCAACTCCCAATCTAATTTTCATTTGTGCCTCATAACCTGTTCTTGTTTCATCCCGATGATGCTTCACATTAATATCACATTTATCAAATGAACGTCTACCTTCTTTGGAACAAACAAAATCTCTTATTTTCAATATACCTATCTTTTTATCTTTACCAAAAAGATTTCGCCAATTCCTCTCAACCTATCTCTGAATTTAGGTATGTCATTCCAAATAAGATAGCCCCTTTCCCTCATCACATTATCCAAAGTTGTGATGAAGGGATTGGCCAAATCTATGACTCTGCACATATGTTGTATCCGAAAGGGTGTCTTAAACATCCATGTCATGAACAAGCCAAAATGTAACTGAGAAAGAAAAAATGAGCAATACATGTTATTAGAAGCTAGTCTCAATTTGGACCGAGAAGTGCGAGCTATTATGAGGCATATGATTGAGAAGAGGGAGATGACTATGAAAATGGGAGAAGCCCATAACGACGATTTGTTGGGCTTGCTAATGGAATCTAATTTCAAAGAATCCCAAGATCAAGGGAACTCCAAGAGCATGACTATTGAATATGTGTTCAATATGATAGATGAGTGCAAACTATTCCACTTAGCAGGGCAGGAGACCACATCACCTTTTCTTTTCTTTCTTCTTCTTCTTTTTTTCTTTTTTTTTTTTTAATTTTTACTTTTAATGAGGAAGCTTTGCTCTATGGCTACGGATTTAATTTGTAAACATATCTTTAAAAGCTATGGCTACGGCATCAACGACTATTACCATAGCCATATATCTTTAGCTACGGATTTTATTTGTAGCTATAGACCGTTTTTCTAGTAGTGTAGTAAAAATTGATGATTTAAGGGTGTCCCGCACAACCACTAGTAAAAGGTCCTGACTGCTGGTAAAGCCTTTACTGGTCGTTTTCTGGGCCATTACTTGCAATTTTAACTGCCGGTAAAGGCCAGTTTTCTTGTAGTGTCAATTACAATTGAAGCAGGTTGAGGCTAATGTTTGTTAAGATGCCAATATGGAATGGTTCTCAGCAAAATGGTAAGCTAAATAGTCTGCTCCATCCTGGTAGTTGAAGATGCTAAGCTAAATAGTCTAGCCCATCCTAGTAGTTGAAGATGCAAGTAACAACAGTAAGGTACAAGTTCTTGAAAAATTATGGAATGAACTTTATTGTTTAGTAACCATAGTATCCTCGACTGTGAATAGAATGAAACCCACTTTTGTTATTTATTTTATTGCATTGTATTGTCATAATTCAATTCAACATCCAAACATGACTTTTTATTCACCAACTGACATGACCTCTTATTTAACTAAATTTTGTGACTTAAATCTACCTAGGTAACTATTATTTTTGCTTTACCACCTAAGATATTTTTTTTGCTAATTTCTTTTGAGGGTTTTAAATAAATGAAGTTTGAAAAATGGAAATAGAAAATTAAACTATAATCTTCACCAAAATAAACAACCATGTCACATTTCTAAGTGAAATCACCTCACACTGACATAACCATATCATATCCTTAAGTACAACCTCATCATATAGTCTATCAATCATATCACATTCTCAAGTGGATCCACTACACCATACTGTCACACAACCATATCATATCCTCAAGTACAACCTCATCACACAATCCATAAATTGTTTCATATTCTTAAGTGGAACCACATCACACTATCACACAACCATATCATATTCATCCTCAAGTGTAACTTCATCATATAATCCATCAATTGTATCACATTCTCAAGTGAAATCACATTACACTATCATCTCAACCATGTCATACGCTCAAGTGCAACCTAATCACATAGTCCATTAACCATATCATATACTCAACTGTAGCCACATCACATTATCATAAAACCATATCATATCCTCAGGTGCGAAGTCATGATGTTGTCCATCAATCGTATCACATTCTCAAGTGGATATATACCTCATCATACTATCACACTCCCATACCACTTCCTTAAGTGCAACTCCATCACGTTGTCCATCAACCGTATCATATTCTTAAGTGGAGACATCATATTCACACAACCACCTATCATATCCTCAAGTGTAACCTCATCACATAGTCCTTCAATTTCTTTCATTCTTACGTATAACCTCATCACACTATCACACTACAATATCATATCCTTAAGTGTAACCTCATCACATAGTCCACCAACTATATCTATTTACAAGCATAACATAATCACATTATCACACAACCTTGGATTATCCAACGTCATGACATAGTCCATCAACCGTATCACATTCCCAAGCGAAGATCATTTATCACACTCTCACACAATCATATCAAATTTTCAAGTGTAAATAGTTCATCAACCGTATCACATTCTTCAATTTGGAACCACTTCACATTGTCACACAATCATATAATATTGAATGTGTAACCTAATCACATGCTTTATTAAGTATATCATATTCTCGAATGTAACCACATCATACTATCACATAACCATATCATATTCTCTAGTGTAACCTCATCACATAGTATGATAACCATATCACATTCTCAAGTGAAATCATATCACACTGTCACACAACCATATCATATCCTTAAGCACAACCTCATCATATAGTCGATCAACCATATCATATTCTCAAGTGGAACCACTTCACACTATCACACAACCACATCATATCCTCAAGGGTAACCTCATCACTTAGTCCATCAATTGTATCACATTCTCAAGTGTCATCATATTGTGACAATATTATATCAATGCCTTAAGTATAATCTCATCACATAAATCATCAACTGTATCACTTCCACAAATGCATGTACCTATTTTGATATAGATTCTATTCTCTTACATAGTGTCTGCCATTTCCTTCATTTATATTTGAAAATTTTCCAACCCTATAAAAAAAATACAAAAAACTATTTATCTTAGCTGTATTGGGACACCTTCTAAGAATTCAATTCATCAATCTCAACTAGTTATTAATTCCAGTGCACATTTCATGGGCTGTCATACAAACTTCATACAACTTGCTCCTACAAACACAAGAACAGGCCTTTTGGAAGTAAATTTCATTTTCTTGCCATAGAGCTTTCCCTTGGAATTGTAATAGTAGTGCATGGGTAAGGGAGAGTAAGTTAAAAGTAGAGAAATTTGAATAGCCGGAATCTTAATAAATATAATAATAATTACTCACCCTAAAATACCTTTTATAAGTTAACTTGGAAAAATAAAAGTTTCAATGCACATTTCAAATCCATTTATCATATTCAAATTTTCAATTCCAGCCCAATTAAGAAATCATTCACCAATTACTAAGGCATTCAATAAAAGGAGTCACTACAAAAAAATGGCCTTTACTGGCAGTTAAAACCACCGGCAAAGGCCAAGCAAACCACCGGTAAAGCCTTTCCCGATGGTCAGGCAAGCGTCGACAAAGTGTCGTCGATGAAGGCTTTACCAGCGATTGTGCTAGACACCCCTATAGGTAAGATTTATCAGTACTTTTATAAACACCAGTAAAGGCTTGTGTAAATACTGGTAAAGGCATGTGGAAGTGTCGATAAAAGGTTTGTATATCTGTAGACCAATGTTTATTATATTTGATTAAAACCTGCATTTTTTTATACAAATTAAAAATTTAAAAGATAATATTATATAAATTCCATTATCAACTTCATTACACACTTGAATCAACATTTTCACAATTGTTAACTCCTGAAAAAGCACCTACAGAAAATATGTTAGCTTTGTTCTTTGTAAAAACTAATTTTGATGGGAGGCAGTTTCGGCCATGCATGTAGCCTTTTGTCTATTCATTAAATTGCAGAAATCAAGCCTAGAAATTCCTATAATTCAGGCCTAATCATGACCCGTAATGGTCGTAAAATGGGCATATAACGAGGATTTGTGGGTTCCTCAAAGGAAAGAACCATCAAACCTGAGCTCGGCCATAGGCCATCATTAGCCAGCCCTAAAAATAAATATTAAAATGATATTTACAATAATAAGTTAAATGGTTCCAAATACATTTAAAGAATAAATCTATTGATCGAGCTCCCTTTCATCTCAGCCTAAATCCTGCAAACAAAATAGCAAAAAGAAATTAGTTCCCCCCCCCCCCCAAAAAAAATAAAAATAAAAATAAAAATCTATATAGATATTTGTAATGGAGATCAAGAACTATGCTAGATATTTGAGGAATAAACCACATCTGCAAAATCAATGCCCTGATTTTTTATTTTTATTTTTTTTTACATGGTGAAAATCAATGCCCTAAATTTTTTGAGTCAAATGAGGATAAAATCCCTGTATTCACTAAAAATCTATCCATTAATCAGAGATTATGAACATTGAGACAATATAATTTTCCAAACCTATAAACATTCAAAAGAGGCCCATTAAGTAACTAAGAATTCTAAAATTAGATCATTAAAACAATTCTACTTAATGATTAAGGGAAAATGGATTGAAAGATGCACCTAAACTTGTGGAACATGTGGATTGGTGGGTAAGTTAAACTCACATGAATGCTTTTCTGCATAAATGGGACCATCACTACACGTGGATGCCACTATTAAACCTAATAAGATCTTCCAATTTGGTAGATGTTTGGTGCATCTCCCATTTATAGTGGGTCCATCATATCAACAGATTGGACTGCCTTATCATAGTCCATCTGTATGGAATGGGCACATTTGACACATTAAAACCCAATAATTCTTTTGTTTGTTGGCCACTGATTTGGTTGTTTCACTTGATTTTTATTTTTCTTTTTATTTTTTTGGGTTTTTTTGTGAAGGACATTGAATGAGGCATGTATGACCATGTAAATGAGGAAACTAGCTTAATTATTAGACCACAACATGTTCATAGTTGGATGAGTCTTAAATGATGATGATCCCCATTTGGAACATTAATTAGTAAAATGTGTGCATACATAAAAGAGGTATCCATGACATGAGATGCAGTACAATAGATAAATCCAACACAATGCCCATGTGTAGATGCAATGTACTATGCAGACAACGAAAGACAACTATATGATCAACATGATAGTAGTTGCAACCCTAGATAAAAGTTGTTAACAAAACTATTTAGATATTTAATTTGTCAACAAAGATGTTTAGATATTTCAGTTGTCAACAAAAATACAAACAACTCAGGATGATGAATCAAACCTTAATAAAAGTTGTGCAAGTGAAAGGTCATGAAGGGTCTACGTATCATCAATTTCAGTCATCTGGAAAACCCTCGCTGATCACTCACTGTTTGCATTCTCATCTGAAGTTTTGGTAGCCGACTTTACTACAAAAATTTATCAAAGCATGGTTCTACATCAACAGAAAAGTCACCTGACCTCATTAATGCATGCACTGAGTTTGTTTAAACAATTTTGATAGTGGTTGTTACAACCATTATGGTGGTTTATTGACCTGCCTCTGACATGTCTGCTCTCAACAAAGACATAAGTAAATTGACCTACAAAAATATAAGGACCAGAAAAATACTGTTATATAACAAGCATGGCATGAGTAAACCCTCTACTATACAAGAAGTATTGAAATCGGCTAGCCAAGGTCTTAAAATGCTTATGTTGTAATTTGTAAATAGTAAATACTTGTACTTTTGTTAATACTACTACACAGGAGAGAGATTGATGCCATAATTATTGCAAGATTAATGTAAGGGGTCATTTGGATGCATGTAAAATAGGCTAACTATAAATGAAATACATGATCAGACTCAACAGCCCAATAAATAGATTGCTGAAATGTGAGACCCACCTATCGGAATTGTAAATTAGGCTTCCAGCAAGAGCAGCCTATAGCCCACCTTGTTAATCATTATATGGTTACCTGTGGTCATGCAGGTTATTACGAAATTCCCACTATGGCTATGAAAATGACCCATTTTGTCATTTGTTGTGGGTGTTTAATACTTAAGGAAGAGACTTGTGAGGGAGGCTAACTGGCATGACCACAGAAACAATCAACTGTAGGTGGTTGCGCTGCTTGAGGAGGTTCCTGAATGGGTGCTTGACTTCCTTGGCCACATGGGTTGCCTCCACAAGCTCTAGGAAGTTGGACACAAAGAAAAATTCAACATAATCCATCACTAATAAGAGAGATTTCGAATTGCTATTTGTAACGTCTAGGAAAAATCCGTACAAAGGCCGAGTACCACCTTAGGCAGAAATCTCTAAGGACCATATTCTGTAGTACTGAACTAAATTAATCAGTGGAATTAGCTCAGACCACCATTAACACAAATTGCAAGACCTAAAACCATCAAAATTTCCAATTCAACACTACTTGAGAACCTAGGAGAAATCCCATGAGCTTGTCGCTCTCAGGAATACATTAAAACTCCGTATCAGACTTGGACTGCACGTTGAAAGTCCGATGACCGTGAAACTATAGTGTTATGTTCGTCCTACTGGGTTTGACAACCATCGCAGGAATCAAGCCCAAATAGTATCCAGAAATGCACAACTTGAGCCCTGAGTAAAGTGTGTAAGAAACGCGAATATCTTTAGAAAATGTATTAAAACTTAAGTAAATTGGGCTGTTCACTTGTGCGTGAAATTGAGGATTTTGGATCGTCAGTTTCAAACCAAACTTCACCCAAGGAAAAAGGAAATTTCCCAGCTCATATCCGTATACTTGCGACCCCGATCGAGCAAGTTCGACCGTTGATCTGACACGGGTCCTCTACGGCCGATCAGCCTATCCAATCATGCCGAAATCACAATCTTGGCATAGATCCATTATCAAGGAACTTTCCTTATGACATAAGTGAATAACGGGCCTCCAGATGAGCCCTGTTTGTAAAAAACAGACACCCTTTGGTTATGAACTAAGTATACCATGGCCCTAGGGCCATTACATCAGTTCTGGGCCTATATAAAGCCCTTAAACCACCCCATTCCCATTCCATATGAATTTCTCTAACCCTAGGAGAGAAGATAAAAGAAGAGAAAAGAGTGAGGAGAGAAGGGAAGGTTTGGGAGATCGTCGCTGTGATTCTTCCCCGCTACTCCATGCACTGAATCACCCTTCCACTTCGCTACACAATCATTTTCGGCTTCGATTTGGGTAAGAAAACCTAACCCTAATCTTGATTTAGAGATCCAAATAGAGTAATTGACGAAATAGCTAACCTATTTCATTACTTAAGTGCCCGATGTTCCATTTTCGGGAACATAGAATTTGAACCGCGCCCGAATCGAGTATTCCAATAAAAGGTGCAGACTATAAACATTTAGGTTATGGTTTTCAATGCTTTCAATGTCAGCTAATGATTTATGTCTGACTTGATTGCTACCATATGATCTTAGTTACGATGTTTTCGATATATTATGCATGTGTGAACTATGTTGATTACAAGATACATTCCATGTGTTTGTTGAAATGTTTGAATGAACATGAAATTGTGATTTGTGCCTGTCATGGTTGTAAACCTAGGATACATGTTTGCCGTATGCATGATGATCTCTTTGTGTAAGGAATTGGCATAGTATTTGTTGTAACTAATCTAGTTTATGCATTTGGTGATGTGTAGTTTAAGTGTTTGATTAAATCTCTGAATGAGAAATTACTCATGAATTATATTTATTAAGTGTATTAAGATAAGATTCTCAATTACCTTAATCATATGTATAGTCCTTTTCATGTAATCATATTTGCTGCTACGTAATTTATAGATGAAATACACGTGTTAGGTGACATGTCCAATGTGTTTGATGAAATGCTCAAATGACGTATTTATTTGGATTATTTGTTAAATACTGATATGATTATCACATGTGTATATCTATTGCATCTAAGTAAGATTGGGGCTACAACATGGCTCAGGCAATTGGTAACAATCCTTATACTGGTGGCTGATTAGTCTTGCCACATTGGGTAACAAGATGAATTCGTGTCGCACGATGATTGTCGACAGTGGTTAGGCCACAAGGGGTGCTTATGCACTCCATGTCAATTAAGTCAACGTGTGCTCGTACCAATCGAACTTACTAAATAAACCGATTGGCTTATTGTGTGTTTACCATGTATGGACATCACTGCTTGAATCTAAGGTACCACTTACCAATGTAAAAGCCCATTTCAACCATGGTACCATGATCTGCTAAGACTCATGATCCGGGCATGGTGGTATGGGACACCGTGGTCGAGCTGTCGGCCTACGTTGGGGTGACAAGCCTCCCCGTAGTGACCAGTGAGCAACCCAAACTCGTGAGCCAGGTATGGTGGTATAGGACACCGTGTTCAAGTTGTCGGCCTCTACTGAGATGACGAGCCTCCTCATAGTGACCACGAGTATAAACTCTTAAATTTTCCTATCCACTGCTTGTCTTTAGGGGTGATGCCCTACAACTTGCCTATTGTATATGAATAACTAAGATTGACGACCCTGGATGGATCCTCGGTTGGGTAAATGATATAAAGGGAGGTACCTTAGCTTCCTGAACCTGTTGTATGAATAAGCTTAATTAAGTACTCGGCTAACACAAACATGCACTGCATTGCATGTACTTTAGCGATGAAGTTGCACTTTGTCATTTGTGAACTTGGTTGTCGGAGTCGCTTGTAAGGGAGCTTTGTGCGAGGGCATGCATCATTACTGCACAACATTCTTGCAATAACAAGAGTAGGTAGGAAGTGATTGTTGTATTGCTATATCATTACTGTTTGATTGACTTAATAACATGTTAACCTTTACCTTATTGTATCATTGAGTTAATCACTCACTCCCACCGTGGGATGGTGTTTTAAAACACCAATCAGACTCTGTTGTAGATGCAGGTGAGGACGAAGTCTATGCAGCTGAGTTGGACTTCACGGATGAGGAGGAGGAATTCTCCTATGTTCAGCTATTAGGTGGGTCTATGTAGATCCCGTTCTGATCCGACGGGATTACAGGGATACATGGATTAGTTGGACACTTACATTTTGACATTTTATATATTTTGAGACAAACCTTGTATAAATTAAACCCTGATACATCATCATACTCTGGAGGCTGTGAACCGCTTATTTCAATACATACACTTCAGTCTTCCTCTTGCTTAATTACATTATCTCTGGAGTATGATATACTATTTTAGTATGATCTCACTCATGTTTAATACATTAATATAAGCAACATTTAAACATCATTATCCATGTTGCATAAGTGATGTGTTGGATTTCAAGAGTTGAGCTTTGCTCGACTCTCAAAATCTGGGGCGTTACACTATTGGTTTTACATCTAAAACTTAATTTCATTAAGATTTAATATTGATTCCAATGAAGAAACTGGTGTTTTGGATTAAAACCCAAGAGGATTTAAAATATTTAGACCTATAAACTCATCATCTAACATTAAAAACACATAAAAAGGTAAATTGAATCGAGTTTCTCTAAGAAAAACTGAGAAAGAAATAAAGGTAAGAAACAAAACTCACCTTCTGTAAGAATGACATAGAGAACTAAGAAATGAACTGAAATAGGCCTCCTATTATAAGTTTACCTTGACAGGACAATGGCAGAGAGGAGGAAGTGTGCTAGTGTCACATGTTTGAAGATAAAGCTAGGCATTTGTAAGGCAGATAGAAACAATTAATGCATACACACACAAACAAAAAGATTCAAGGTCTAGAACAGATCCCATAAGAACATATCTATAGCCCTGAATCAACAGATCTACTGATAAACCATACTGACCATCTAATTTATTTGTGTTATGAGATCCTTGTCAAGTACCATCAGTAGAAAGAAGAGAGCCAAAAAAAAGTGTGGCGAACTAATTTGAAAAGCACGCAAAAATCATAATTACAAGAAAAACTTAAGAAAAATAATGCCAATAAAAATAACTAAGTGCATCGTAATAAACTTTTCTTTTTTTAACTTGAATGCCTTACCTTTCTTTGGATTTCTTTACTTATAATGACCAAAGGAAGTTCAAAAACCTCCTAACCAAATATTCTAAGGATTCTAGCTGATATTACATTTGAACTGTCAGGCCTATGTCCTAATATCTCGCCGTTACGCAAGATCTTGCGGTCCTCCCGGTCGAATTTCAGCGACCCGCAACATGTAGATATTATTTGCGCTTGACTTTAAGTCACATCCTGTAAACCCGAGCCAACTCAACCCGAGACCTATGCCATTGCGACCGCACCGTCTCCGCGGTTCTGATGCCATGTCTCGTGCGCCAATCCGACACTTAGATCGTGAGATGTGGCCGGCGCTCTATCTCGGCCATTGATCGCATGATTGCAGGACCCACCTATCCAAATTGTTGCATTTTCTAAGAAAATCATCATTAGGATGATGTCACCCTAGGGATGACATCACCCTACCCTAGCCCATAGCCCTATGCTTGCTATGCATATTCTTACATGTAATGATGCCCTCTCTTCCCCAAACTAATCATATCCTTACAAACCCATCATATACACCACTACATCTCTCTCTTTCCCTCCCTTTCTTCCTCATTTCTCATCTTCCCTTGCTAGAGAAGTCATGGACTCCCAAAAATCTAGCAACTTCAAGCTTTAATCCCCCTAAATCTAGCCCTATAAACCTCATCTCAACCATTAAATCTCTTCCCTTGGAGCATTGGAACCTAGTGGTGGAAGAAAAAGATTAAGATCCAAGGTGGGTACTTGTTTAGAACTATATCTTGCTTTTCTTTCTTAGATCTTTGTCTTTTATTGCTTAAGATCATGTACGACCCACCAATCAATGGTGGAGATCCTACTTGCCCTTTGGATGTGGCTAATAGCCCATCCTTGATGCATGCATGATCCATGATAAGGTCATTCTCCATGGACCCCATCATGATGTTTTGAGTTAATCCATGCTATTGATGGGTCATCTAGACTCTTGATTTATGGTGGGGATGGCATCCCCAGCTTGATTTATTGATTCGAGGGCTATGCAATGCATGGGACCCATCTTGATGAATGTATGATGTAAGATGTAGATCCTAGAGGGACCCATAGTGGCGAGGCCCCTCCATCTCTCGTTCTCCCCCCTCCCCCCTCTCTCTTTCTCTCTCCTTTGATCCTTTGCATGATGGCCCACCTAATGCATGTTGTTGTCCAAAAATGGGATGATCACACATTCAGATATTTGGAACACCTCGCTACCCATTTTCGAACCAATCTTCATGAGGTAAAACACATAGAACAGCCTGATTTTCTAGATGAGTGGCCCACCCACAAGAACACCCATTATGAAGTATGGATTTTATCCAACCCGACCATCCGTGGAGTTCACCTTGTTGACGTCCAACAGCTAGCTAGACGGTCTAGCATTGTTAGCACCGTCCAGCCAGCTTGGACAGTAGGATAACATAAATATCAGCTTTAATCCAAAGCTGGTGGGTCCCACATGTGTGGACCCACCTATGATGCATGCGTTTCATCCATTCCATCCACCGTCCAGCCATGGACGGTGGAGCCTACCTTGATGTAGGTGTGTATATTCACATCATCCAAGTTACTGGATGGTGGGACCCACCTTAATGTAAGTGTTGTATTCACACTGTCCACCCTGATGGACCCCACGTGATGTACGTGCCTTATCCAAACCGTCCGATCCAGCTGGACGTGGACCCCACCTTGATGTTGTGGTTTATCCACACCGTCCGCCCAAACGGTGGGGCCTAGACATGATGTACATGTTTTATCAACATCGTCGGTCCATTTGCTTGACATGGGACCCACCTTACACGTGCTGCATGTGTGAGGGTGGGGCCCACCTTGAGATATGTGTTGTATCTGGACCGTCCATCCCTAAACAGTGAAACCCACCTTGATATATGTGTTGTATATTCATGTTGTCCACACGTGGATGGTGGGCCCATCTGCTGTTTAAACGCAAGGCCCACCTGTCGTATGAGCTGGGCCCCATCTGCACTATGCAGGCCCACCATGATGTGTATATTGTATCCATGCCGTCTAGCAAGGTCCATTTGCAGGCCTACCTGATGTTTAAGAGACCCACCATGATGTATGTGATGATATTGAGGCTGTTCATCTGTTTTGCTGGGCCGTATGGGCTGTCCCAAGAGGACTAATATGATGTATATGAGGCCCATGTGTGAGGCCCAATGTGATGTATATGATGAGGCCCAATATGATGTATTTGAGACCCTTGTGTGAGGCCCATCGTGGTGCATATGAGGCCTATGAAATAAGGCTCAATTGTGACATGTGATTCCACTATGATATATATATATATATATATATATATATATATATATATATATATATATATATATATATATATATATATATATATATATATATATATGATAATGTTTATGATACCCATCCATCTCTTTGCTAGCATAAGGACCTTGGGCACCCATCATAGGATAGATTCTAGTGGGTCATGCCTTGGGAGTAATGATGGTTAAATGTCCACATTGTAAGAGCAATGGTGGTTAAATGTCCACCTTGTAATCCTCCCTAGGGCCCATTGATTAGGTCCATTCTCATTTCTCCTTAGTGAGCTAACCATAATTGATGGGCCCCCACTAATATTAATATGATTCATCTCACCCTATTGGGCTAAATACAAACTATTGGGCCCCCATTGATGCTAGTAGAAGTACCCAAACCTGGAAGCCCACTCTTTGTTCTTAGGCCCATGAGTAGGCCATCTAGGCCCAACCTTGTTATGAAGAGGATACATCATCACCCCTTGCCATAGATGGAAGAATTTGTGGTATCAGATTTGGTATATCCATTGTTGAGGATCGATCTTCATGTTATAGATCAGATCCGCTATCCTTCTATGGACCCCACCTTATATACAGGCTGATTATCGATTTCAACTATGAGTATGTGTTAGCATAACATCATGCTACATGCCCATATGCATCATCTGCATGCTTGTTATGAGGAGTGATTGATCATAACATTATGCCATTGGGCAAATTGCTTATGGGACTCCCTGATAGGTGGAGTTGTCCCTCATGAATGCATGGTACCTGCAGGATTGAGGCATGACTGGATTGTATGACTCATGCATCTTACATTGTGTGATATCGTTACTGTGTACCCTAGCGACATCAGAGTTATGACCTCCATAGGCATATCGTGGATGGCAGGATTGCATACCGAAAATACTTAGTTCTAAGCACTGAGGCACCATAGATGTCCCTCGGTGAAAGTTCCTAAACCTTTATGGTACCAAGAGGATGCTCCAACGTCGAGACCAAGTAGAGGTATGAGCGCACGAGTGCCGAATACCATTAGGCCGAGTCTCCTACTATGTCGTAGTCGGTTGGAAGGGGGTGTGGCCTTAATCACTCAAGGGTATGGTTCAATGCTAGGCTAAGTCTGAGCAGCTTATAAATGGGTCCACTACTGATGTGCCGGGTAAATATTGGTAGACTATTAGTCAGCCGGGTAGTGAGGTCTCTTCCACTTGCATGGTTGCGCGTCCAGTTGGGGTGGCGATCTGGTGTAGAGTGTATTAGACCCCAATGATATTCCAGAGATGAGCTATATTATTATGTGGATTCAGATGAGGATTAGTATGCTTGTGATTGTACCTTGCATATGACATTAACCATGTAGGCCTCACATCGCATGGCCTTGGTCTGGCCAACGGCATTCATACCTTGCATCGCATAGCCTTGGTATGGCCGATAACATTCATGTCTTGCATTGCATAGCCTTGGTATGGCCGGCGGTATTCATGGACTCATCAGCATGTTTCCGCATTACTCTTATCTTACATTCTTGGCATATACCTTGCATACATACTTACATCACCCTCTAAGCTTTTTATAAGCTTATACATGACCATTGCGCGCAGGTGATGCTAGGACATAACTGAGCAGGAGCAGGAGAGTGCAGCTGAGCTTCCAGAGCCTTTTGTATTTCCCTTATGCATTGTACTTAAAGTTTTTTTTATCATAGTGGATTTTGTGATGGTGTTCTTGTTATTGTTCATGGGTTATGCTTATGGTTATGCTTATTATGAAAAAAATTCATGTTGAAAATCCTCTTTGTAGGATCTCAGGATCGGAACCTGGTATATGGGTGCCGGGAGCCGAGAATGGGATACTACGAAGGTTGTTAAAGCCGGATTCGGCGATTGAGAATTTTATATGCCCAGTTTCCAAGCTTGGGGTATGACATAAACTATAGATTAAAAATGCAATTATCAAAACAGTTATGATCTGGAATACAAAATGTGCATAGAGATGGGAATGTAAAAGTTTGAACCTTTTGCAAAATTTTATTTTGGTATAAAGATGCCAGCTCTTACTTTACAGCTAAAATTGCACAATCCATCCCACCAATTCAACACGGTTAAGGGAAGAACAAGTTAAAAATAAAAGAGCAAAAGCTTCATTAATAAGTTAAACCAAGCCTGCAACATTTGTGGGGAAACTTAAAATTTCCACTAACGTATAATGAAATTACCATCACAATGGTGAAACTGGAAAGGTTAGGAAACCAATAAAGCAAGTGAATAGGATAGCAAATAGGTAGTTTCTTATGAACCATAACAACAATGAGGTGGAGGTGTGAGTAGCCCACTGTGTTATGGCCTAAGACTAAATTATTTAGATGGGGACACATGCGAACCAAAATTCAATGCACGGTGGGACTCACAAATTAAGGGTTGTGTATCAAGTAAGAAAACAAAAAAGATAATAAAAAAAATAATCAAGAAATGGAGTTGAATGTTTAAAAATAAAAATAAAAATAGTGTTGTTATTTAACTCTAATCTCTTAGATAAGCAATAGAGAAGAAGCTGATGACAACATTCCATTTCTATGAGTTTTTCAGCCTCCATGCCCACCTTCATTATATGGCAGGGGAATAGTTAAACTCATACAAAATTATGCAAATGATTACTCCTTTCTACCTCCCGCTAGTTAGATGAACCAAATAAAAAATAAAGAAAGAATTCCACATTTTTAAGTACATTTTAATTAATACTGGATTGCAAAATTGCATTCCACACCAAAACTGAGAGACATGTAAATTAATACATGATCCAATCAATTAATCAAAAGCCTACCATAAACTAAATCCAGTAAACAAATGTACAAGGCCATACCAAATTCAACAGTTCAAAAAAAATGACAAATATTATATGATTATATTTTACAATCAAGTTCCAATAAGTCAAAAGTTAGCATTGTTTCACCAATTTGATTTTGGGACTGACTTTCCAATTAAAGAGACCACAACTTAGCCATATTGATCTCCAACATATATAGTACAGGCAGGGAAAACTTTCATGCAATTAGTCTTTGAAAAATGATGTCAGTAACTAGCATTCTAAAACAAAAGAACATCCATTTCAGTTAGTTGGTGAAGCAGATGGGATCTTCAAATTTTAGTATGCATTTGAATGGGACAGGCCAAGCTCTGTCCAAACTGAGACAAAATAGTCTACCCTAAGCCTAACTTTAAATGTATATGCAAAATTTTTAGGATCATGACCGAAAATGATATGGAAAAACAAACGGACAATGTGGATATAGAATAAATGCATCAAGGTGGGCCCTACGGTAAGAGCCACACTGTCTTGGGTGAGGCGGGTCTCACCTAATCCGCTCACCCAACTTGAATGGCCTTTTTGTTCTCACCCCAAACCTGCACCATTACAGCATTTTCTACAAGTTGTTGGTTAGTTTAAGTTTCTTATTAGGTTGCTTCTATCCTTAAAAATCTAGGGTCAGCCAACCTGCGAATACACATTTTAAAATGGAGCTAAAGTTTTACACCAAACCAGTTTAAAATGTGTCTAATGGCGAAACTTGAATTTAACCAATATAGGGATCTAAACGGGCTACAGAAATATATGTTACCCCTCATAGATATTCACCCACTTTCATTCTAGGTTTCCACTATAAATGAACATCCACCCACAGATTTCAATACAACACTAAATGTCATGCCCCAAACTTGGAAACCGGGCTCACAAAATTTTTGATTACCGAATCCGGCGCTGACAGCCTCCATGTCTCTCATTCTTAGCTCTCGACACCCATATGCCAGATTCTGATCCTGAGATCCTACAAGGAAGATTTTCAGTGTGAATTTTTTTTGAATGGTTAATCTGTTTAGGCAGATACACATTTTATCATGGTATCAACGTATATCAAAGAGACGAACCTATTCGACATGTCACATATAATATGGTACAGCAGCTCAATAGTAATGAAGGAAATAATAGCAAACTCTAATAGGTCTTGCATGCATCTTGAAAAAGTGTAAGTTATATATATGAGCAAACCATAGCTCGTGAGTCTATTGTGTTCTAAGAGTAAAACACGTCTTACCAGGGCGCTCCTGTAAAGACATCCAAAACAACCATAGGTATGTCATCAACCAATCATGTTATCATAGGTGAGTAGGTTATCAATCAAGCATGTCGTATAACTATATAGGTTATTATGAACATGACATCAATAATAGGCATGTCACTCAACAAGCGACCATGAATCATTAAAATAGCCAATCATCATGAACAAGATAATCAAATTCCATTTTCTACTATATGACATACGATGGAAGGGCAATTACAGAGTTCGCGTGTGGAGTCGGGATGATAGTACGTAGTATCGCAAGCTATGGGGTTCATCACAAGGGACTTCTATCCAAACTAGGCCCATACCTAAATTTGGATAGCTAGACTCAATGTGGTAAACTCCTGATCTCAAGTTGGTAGCGTACCCAACCGAAATCATAGCCATAGTGAAGGTTCATATAATAATTTAGTTGCGCACCACTAGCCCGAGTGGATAGTGAATGAATGAATGAATGAGTCCAATGCCGAATACGCATCTCTTACTTAGTAAGTCCACATATAACCACCACAACGCTTCTGATGTGCGACAAGGTTTCGCCCCACTGTATGCACAATAGCTTGCTAGTACAGTAGCCTACCAACTACTGGTAGCTCGCACAGGCCCTAAGGCCCTACCCACATCAGCGTTCACCCATTTGTGCCCACCCACATGTACAACAGTAATGGAGCGTCACAATATCAATGTCGTACATCTCTGAGATATCACCAGGGTCTAGTACAATCTGTCAGCCATACTAAGGCTATGTGGTGCAAGGCCTGTGTGGCCGATATCATATGTAAGATGCAATGCAAGCATACCAGTCCTTATCAAGATCTGCATATCAGTACAGTTCATCTCTGGAATATCACTAGGGTCTAGTACACTCAACACCAACTTGCCGCCCCATCTAAGCGCACAACCAGGTAAGTGAAAGAGACCTCACTATCCACCTGCCAATATCGAGTCCGTCTCGTTGATAGCGAACCCATTCCTTAAGCTAGGTCAGACTCAGCCTAGTTATTGCCCCCTCACTTGGGCAAGTAAGGCCACACCTCCTTCCAACTGACCACGACACAGTGGGAGACGCGGCCAACTGGTATTTGGCTCTTATGCACTCATACATCCACTAGGTCTAGACCTTAGAGCATCCTCTAGTACCATAAGGGTTTGGGGACTTTCACCCTGGGACATCTACGATGCCCCCGTGCTAGAATAAGTATTTTCGATGTCCAATCCTGCCATCCACGATATACTTATGAAGGTTACGGTCCTAATGTCGCTAGGGCATATAGTAATTATGTCACACAAATGCGAGATGTATGAGTCACACTATCCAGTCAAGCAGCAATCATATGTGTACCGCGCACTCATGTGGGGCAAATCTGTCTCTCAGGGAGTTCCAAAAATAACTAGCCCAATGGCACATGTTATGATCAATCACTCATAACAAGCATGCAAATGATGCGTATGGGCATGTATTATGATGCTATACTAAGCATATTCTCAGTGTCCTATTAGACTAGGTACACTAGCATGACTATCGATATAAACAATAATCGGCCTAAACATAAGAATAGCCAATGTGACGTGAGGGTCCATATATTTAGGTGTCTTCAATAGCACATTGAGGCCCTATACCTCTTATGAATACTTAACAAATGGCCACTAGGGTTCCTATAACACGCATATACATAAGGTGCATAGGTTATGGTGGTACACAAGTTATAACATGTATCGTCATTATCATAGACATCATTCAACATCAAATTTAATCTCATAACATGTATCATGCAATCATATACATAGAGTACATAGCATATAGGGATTCACATGCATCGCCAATATCATGGCCATCATCCATCACCATCATACAAGCCCTAGGCATTAGTTGTCTGTCATGCATAAGGTTATCCTTACGTTCACCGACATCATATATTTATCATCATCCGTGCATCAAGTAAAACATAGTTATCTTGTCCTCAATATCATCACGACAATCAATACGTGTATTATTATCACTTGGATATCAAGCATGGTAGTCAAGTAGCATGTTTTGTCATTATGCGCGCGCACACACACACACACATTTATATAATATCATCATCATTACCATAAGGATCATTTTCACTTCATGATTAACATAAACAGTGTCATAAGTACTATAAATAATTACTCATCCATCATCAATACATATGTTATAATTTACCATCCATTAAATCATATCTATCATTTCAACCAACAACTCATAATCATTATTATCATGTTACCATACAAGTACATCATCTCACCCATCACTAAGTGCATCCTACCTAGTGTGACTTCCACACTGGACTTGAACTACATGTAAGGCATGGGGTCGTATAGGTCAAGTGTGAGTCCCACTTGGTGAATCAATAAGCCAACCCAAGGGCATAAATGTCCAACCACAATGCTTTCAATGGTGTGGATCTAGTTCTACAACTAAGTGGGCCCCACACATTCCACTAACTAAAAACAATGCACAATATCAAACACAAAGGATAACATACTAACATCTTTCATATCATATATTATATTGGGCCTACTAGCCGCATACACAACAAACCAAGAAAAAGTTCAATTATCCAGTTTATGCATTGTAAAATAGGTTTCTCAAAGCATGGTCCACTTGACTAGAGGTAATATGAAAGGCGCGCTACCCCAGTAGGCAATGGGCCTGCCCAACAGGCTGAAGGAAGGTTACCATTGTGGGTTTCTCATTCCCTAATAATTTCTCTTAGTGTTGGGCCCACTTGGGCCTTAGGGTTGTATAAGTTAGATGGGCTCAAGGCCACCTATGTCTTAAGATAACATTTAGACAGCAAGATCTATCTACTAAATATTTTACAAGTTATACAACACCCATTTACAAAACAAGCCAGGTGGACCTCATTACATGAAAGTAAGGCCCATACAAGATAGCCCATACTAGATGGCCCGCTTAAGGTTTTTAAGCCCAACAATATCTAAAAGTTATTTTTCAAAGTTTAAATGATGCATTAAATGCTTTGGGAAGGTGGTGGACCCCACTGACATGGCCCCACATAAATTTTACGTCAAATAGATTTTTGCGCAAATGTTGGTTTTTAGCCATCTTCAATTCAGATTTATGATCATGTGGGACCCACATCTGGTGAAAGGAAGGATCCATCTGGTAGCTCTATACATGGGCTTTAAAAGGTATAAGGCAATCCTCATTGGTTTGATATATACAATTTACGGTGATGTCCCAAATATGTGTACTTGGAGGAAATGTGCAGGAAACCCAGAGCAGGATTAGTTTTGGCCTGATCTCATGTATGTCCCACGAACACAGGGAGACCACCTTTCAGTGTCCCATCAGGTTCCCTTGGTTTCACTATATATGTACTTCAAAAACTATAAGCTGGGACCAACTGGTTGTGCACACGTAATATTTGGTACAGGGTCAAACATAGGTACTTTGATTTTTGCACAACCATGCCTCACCCCATTTTGGGATCCACTCCCTGATCATGTGGGGTCTGATTTGGCCCAATTACTGACGTCTCAGAAAAATCCGTACAAAAGCCCGAGTACCACCTCAGACAGAAATCCCTAAGGATCGTATCCTGTAGAAATTTAGGCGAATTTAGTTAAATACTAAACAAATAGATCCAATGGCAAGTGGGACCCTTAAGCTAGCAAACCATAGATAAGAGACACACAAAAATATACATAGGTTTCTAGATTGGATGAACTAATAAAATGCATAAATCATAAGTGATCTCACACCCAAGTGGGTCAATAAGAGGATGAATGTTATGTACAACATATATCCAACATACACATCTAGTAGCACATGAAATATACTGGTCAAATCTCTATGATCAGATTCTCTGTTGAAAAATCCAATCCAATTGATGGTTTGGTAATACATTATTTAGGTTGTATATAGTTTTTCAACCATATAGAGCCTTGGATCCATCTAGACCATACAAAATAATTTAAGATTTATCCTTATGGAAGTATCTGTCGATTCAGAATTTTTTAAATTTTATCATGAAAGAATCTGATCATAGGGACCATAAATTGATTATTTGCTATCTCAAGTAAGTTAAGAATAAATATCAAATGCATCTGACCATTGGAATCATGGATATCGACCACACAAGAATGGTCATAACAAACACCTAAATACATCTTTCGTATAAGGCCAAGATCTCAGCCGTTCGAACTCGATTGAGGCTTAATATATACCGTTGGAAAGTTGGTTTGATTTTTTATGAATCCAACAGAACATATATTTTTAATACATTCATTAAAAGAATTACAAATGGGTCCATTTTAGACAAATCGGAATCCTGCATGTCCTGCTGAACAGCAGCTAAGTAAACTTGATGTTACGGATGATTGGACCGTTGGATGACTACGAAATTTGGTCAGAGTTAGTTCATATTGTATTTCATATTATTTATAAAATTCAACTCTGATCTTAGCATGGTTGATTTTATATGATTTTTAGAACTTACTATCCAGATTATTATAAAAAATAAAAAATAAAATAGGATTACATGTGAAGGGTGAGGATATGGTGTTCATCATGGTGGACCATACTAACATGGGCAACTTTGCTGACCACCATATCCATAAATACATGTACACAAGAACTCCACACTAGTGGGGCCCACACATATCAAGAAAATAAAAAGAAGAAGAAAGGAAAGAATGAGGAGGAAGGGAGGAGGGGTGTAGACTCACCTCAATGGATGGATGGTTGGATGATGATATGTAGTCCACTCCCTCTATGATTAATGGTGGGCCACACCTTCTTCCCACTCTCTCTCACTCTCTCTAAAAATCTCAGAATTTTTCTAAATATAAGAAAAGAATAAATGCAAGAGAGCTCCTACTCTTATATAGGGAATTGGGGGTTGAGGTAGCAAGATGATGTGACAAGTTTATGGATCTTATTTGTGATAAAAGTGAAATGGAATGTGATGTATGGTATGGGTAGTGGATGGATGTGGTGGATGGTGCTAAGCATGCATTGGCTAAAGTGAAAGAAATTTAGACATGCATTGGCTAATGGATGGATAAGGGTTATAGGTTGTAGGTTATGCATGGTGGATGATGGAGCGGAGTGTTGTAATGGGTTGTTTGAAGTGATGTGGCACAAATTAAGACATGCATTAGATGCATGTATGGAATGAGGTAGACATAAGCCATGATTAGTTTCTAAGGCATGGGAAGAGAGCTAATGATGAGTTTTGGGATAGAATCTAATTTTGTCTTATAGTGTGTGTCTTATATGTGCTAGCTTCTGATTTTTTTCATATAGCAATTGTCCTATTTGTTGGTAATTTCCATGTTCTAAAAGTGGGCTTTAAGCCCACATGAGCTCAAGTCCAATGGGCCCAGCATAATAAAGGTTTCTTATGTTACTAGATACATAATTTGGGCATTACATTCGATGAGTCATATCTCACTAACGGAGCATCAGATTGATGCGCAGTTTCACCATTGCGATCGCAACAATGACGCGGTCCATATGATAGAGTTCTCAAGATCATTCGGAACAAATCACTTGGGTGAGTTTTCTAGGTCCACTAGGGTGCAATGTATGGTCTATCAACTGTGCGAGTTGGGACACATGTGCACACGAGTAATGTTGCAAATGACAAGGATCCCACACTAAACGTCCACTGCTTTTCCCCATTCGTATCCATCCCTACAAGACACTCCAAACCATAGAGTTGGGGTTTAAGAAATATCCACTTTCCTTCGTGGAGGAAACAATTATGTTCATCATCCCATCTAGTAAGAGGAGTATCTATAAATGTGCATTGAACTGGAAACTTAGGAAAATGCATAGATACTTTAAATGGAGTATCTTCTATCACTTTAATATGTCCATCCTTCAAATTTGCTTTCTTGATAAAATTATAAAACTTTGATGGCGCACATCTAGTAGTATAATTGACTTTTTGTGAGTAAATGTTCTCCTATATTCAATGAGAAACAATCATAATGAGTTCATCACATACCTTTTTAACGTTGCATATTAAATCATTCTAAAATTTGATTGATATTATCTGAAATAAATGGTAAAATAACTCACCATGGCATACCAAAAACCACTTCAATATGATGTCATAGTATGAAAATATTTATAAGACAAATAAATAATGAGAGAAAACTAGATGATAACATAAGGAAAAAAATTATTCTGATCCATATATAAATTTTAAATAACCTTAACCTAAACCATCCATATTCAAAGTAAGAGAGTGAGGAACTTACAAAATTGAATGATAAGGTTTACTTGAGGGTGTAATGGTATGGTCAAATATGTGATGTGATTATCCTTAAAACTGTAATGTGGTTGATCAAGAGTATAACTTAGTTCCATTTTAGGTTGTGAATGGGTTTTAAATCGGGAGCTAGGTCATGCCATAAACGTTGTGAAATGAATGGCTACATTCCTTGCCTATGCCAGTTTTTTTTTTTTTTCTTCACTTGTTTCTCCATATGGTATTTAATCTTTTTTTATCTAAAGAAATCTCTATATTATTTGTTTGATGAATTTCTTTAGGCAAGAAAAAATTTGTGTTGAAACAATTCACATGAGGCGCACATAATACTCACCCTACTTTTGAACATGAAGGCCTTTTTTTAATTGTATAATGATCATCATCAATGTTTAAAACAGTTAGGAATGGAGGTTTACTATGGTTCCTGTTAGTCATGGTTTACCTTGTATGAAAAATTGACAAAGAACAAACATGAGAGATTTTTTAAACCACATATCTTCTCTTTAATGATACCTGATGTAAGTAGTTAATTTCATTTTCATCTTTTGGTTTTCAAGTTGGTGACTACCTTCAGTTCATATTTCCACTCCTATAAGATCTTTTTTCTTTATAAATTTCCAATTAAATGTTGATGGGGGATTTGTTCCTTTAATGAAACTGAATTGGCTACAACAATTAAAGGGCTATTGATGATCAGTTCTCCGTCAGTATACATTTTGATTTTCCTTATTACAGTACTACACCTAGAAAGAAATTGAGAAGGGAAAAGATACAGTTGAATGTGAACACTGGTGTTGAGAAGGAAGTTGTTTGAAAGACAACTAGCTTTTGTCCGAAGGTGAATTCAATCTTGATTTTATATTTAGTTGCTCTCTACTACTAAACTTTTTGTGATAGTCCTGCTTATCCAAATAACTTACAATCCAAACACCCCTTAAGTGTACTAATCATGCATGATCTAGACTAAAATGCCCTTGAAATCATAGATGGGTCATCTGGCCTGACAAAATATGACACTAAACCAGACCCAATTTTTAAATGGGCTCAAAATTTAGGCCTAGACCAGCCGTGGGAGTTAGGTATAGGATTATATATTGATGTTTTTGTGTGACGCTGACGGCTATAGTTGTTTAGATTACTTGGCAATAAAATTGAGAAATTAAAACGCATGAGTAAGATCCGCAGGGACCACAATTATGTATGTGTCTAATCCACATTGCTCATCATTTATTTCACAAATGGACCACACTATGTGAAACGGGGGAATTGAACATTGACCGTTGAAACTTTCTTAGGGCTATAGAAGTTTTGGATCAAGCCGATACATGTGTTTACCTTTCATCCATCTTTGTGTGACCTTATGAACAGGTTGGATGACATATGCACATCCTTGTGAGCTCTGATCCAAGTTTCAACTTGTAATTGTAGATGTCATTGTTTCACTTGGTATGGTCTATTTGAGCTTTGAATATGCTTCATTTTTTGTCTAATGCCCTAAAATGAATTAGTAAAATGTATGGACATCGTGGATCAGACACATAAATTATGGTGAGCCCTACATATTTAATGAAATACAGTTCTTGTCTGATTAGTAGCATTACATCTGATTTTGGGGTAATTAAAATGGTAATTTCCTTCTCTATCAAACACCGGTGAAAAGTAATTTTACACTACCATTTACATTTACAATGAAGAAACAAATGGGCCTTATAATCGAACCAGTTTAATATTTGAATTTTGGCATACGTGCAAATAAGAAGAAGAAGAGCATTTTACTTACCACAAAAGTGCTTCCTTTGAGAGAGAGTGAGCTTTCGTTATTTAGCTAAATATAATGATAGGGAGGGAGAAAGAGAGATGGGAAGAAGTGTGGAGAGGATTGAGGAAGAAGCAAAGAGAGAGAGAGAGAGAGAGAGATGTGAAGAAGTGTAGAGAGGAGGGACGCAGAAGCAATGAGTGGAGTCCGGATCCTTGGGTTTTTTCTTTTCGTTTTCTTTTTCTATTTTTTTTTAATTTTTAATTTTTTCCTTTGGTTTTTATTATTATTATTTTATTTTATTTTTATAATAGTTTGGAGTTCGATTTTTTTTTTTTTTTAAGTGAGTGATGATGTGGACAAATGAGGATTAGGCAATAAGGGAGTCCCTATTTATGGAATAACGGGAGGATCCGAACTCATCAAAGATCATTGCTCAAATGAATAATAAATTTAAGATCGATGTGATGTTTGTATGGTAGCCCAAGAAACTTGTGCTGGACTTAATCAATGGATCCGATTGGATATGATTGTCCAAGTATT
This sequence comes from Magnolia sinica, assembly GCF_029962835.1. Taxonomy (NCBI): domain Eukaryota; kingdom Viridiplantae; phylum Streptophyta; class Magnoliopsida; order Magnoliales; family Magnoliaceae; genus Magnolia; species Magnolia sinica. Next base: position 59,246,899 of record NC_080583.1, on the reverse strand, counting down.
CCAACGCAACAAAGGGTCTAAGATCGATGTGATGTTTGTAATAGCCCATAAAAGTTGCTCGGGCAAAGGGATTGAAGAAGAATTTTGCTGCATGTGTCATCACGGAACACAGCTTGATTGAAGGGAGCTGACAACCCACACAGCAAAGGGCACGTAAACGGATTGGCTAGTGACCCTGCCACTAGCAATTGGCTAGTGGACGGTGCCATGTGGGCCCCACCATGATGTATGTGTTTCATCCATGCCATCCGTCCATTTTTTTTAGATTATTTTATGAAATGAAACAAAAAATGAGTTATATACAAATCTCAAGTGGACCACACAGTGTTGATTGAACGCCCACCATTAAAAACTTCCTGCGGGCTACAAAAGTTTTGGATCAAGCTGATGTTTCCTTTTTCCCTTAATCCAAGTCTCTGATACCTAATCGACAGGTTGGATGTCAAATAAACATTTCATTGGGCCGTTTTTAATGGTGAATATCCAATCATTACTGTTTTCCCGTGGTGTGGTCCACATGAGTTTTAGATTTTCCTCATTTTTTGTGATCAAGCCATAAAATGATCTTCAAAAATGGATAGACGAAGTGGATAAAGTACATATATTATGGCGGGGCTCACAGAGCACCGACCACTAGCCACCTGGCTAGTGGCAGCGTCACTAGCCAAACCGCGCCAAGAGCAAACAGATAAGAAGCTTGGATATTACCCAAGTGGTGGGACCCATGGGAATTTTTATTAAATTATTAATGTCTATGACTCTCTATGAGCTCGTTTCTCATGCATATCCTTCCCTACTTATCTCAAAACAAAGGGTCCCACACTTTCCACCAATCAAAATATTCTATTTACTCTATAGATCAGATGTTTCAACAGTCCAAGCCCAACGATATTATTGTGAAGGAAGGTATAACTTCATTCGGTCCGTTGGATTAATCTTCGCTACTAATCATCTATGCTCGCGGCCCTTATCAATCCAACTCAACTTTGCTTTGCTAAAATGCCCTCGTCAGTCTCCCTCGTGTTCTTGAGTTTATGCTTCTGCTACTCAATTATATTCAACCCTGATATCACACTGAGAGTAGAACTTAGTATTTTTATGTTTACAGTTAACAATTCTAAGAATTATATATCATAAATATCCAACTAAAATTTAAATAAAGGAAAAAATTATCACATTTCCATTCCCATAACACAAACTAAATTTGTTCAATTCAAAGAATACATCATCACTACAACAAAAATGGGTAAAACCGGCACTTTGGGTGCACCATGCAGCGGCGCTATTTAAGAGCGGGCCCACGGATGTTTCTATATAAGAATAAAAACAACAGGCGATTTCCATTTCGCTCCCGACTCTCTCTCTCTCTCTCCCGACGACTCTCTCTCTCCCTCTCCCGACTCTCTCTCTCTCTCTACCTCTTCCGATGACTCTCTCTCTCTCTCTCTCTCTCTCTCTCTCTCTCTCTCCCGACTCTCAGCTTCTTCCTACCCCCGACTCTCTCTCTCTCGCGCGACTCTCAGCTTCTGCCTACCCCCGACTCTCTCTCTCTCTCGCGCGCGAGCTGCCATTAATTTCAGGGCTTAGATGAAGATCTGAAACAGGTAAGAGTCTAGATTTCATCAATTTCAACCTTAGTGATTTCTTAATTAGGGATTTACAATGTTGAAACCCTAATTAGGGATTTACTATGTTGAAACCCTAATTAGGGATTTTCTATGTGGAAACCCTAATTCAATGTTGAAACCCTAATTAGGGATTTTTCTATGTTGTTTGATGCGAATACATAGAAACGATTTGTTGTGTGATACAGTTCTGATTTGTTCGATACTTCGATTTGCAATTTTTCGATCTGAATTCTGTTGGATTTCGTGACGGGTGGAGTGTTTTCTGCACTCGATTATTTATTTTATTTTTATAAATACTCGGTTTAGATTTCCGTTATTTCTGCTGTGTTTGATTCCGATCCGATTAGGTTCTTATCTGATGCTTCAAGGATTTCAGGGAAGAGTTATCAGTTTGAATTCTACTGGTTTTTTCATTTGGGATTTTATGCTTTGGATTTTGCCATGGAAGGTGGCAGTGATCTGGAAGGGAGTCAGTTTCTGAGGTTTCTCTTTTCTCTTTTCTCCATTTTCAATTTTTTTTTTTTCATTTGAGAATGTTGAATTGTGTCAATCTCTATGGAAAGAACCGCAGTTTTAGATTTTGAAGTTGTCAGTTATTGGAAAGATCCTTAACCACTCAACAGGGCTATGTCTGTGAAGAATTATGTATATATCGGTCTGGTGTTTCAGCTGAACATCTATTGTCCCATTGATGTGAGTGGCTCTAGTCTGCCATCTGTTTCTTGGGTCGATTGACATATTGGTTGAAAAGAGGTTCCTTTCATCTTTGGTGGTTAGAGCTGATTGGCTTGTGTTAAACAGGATACCCACTGTATTTTTGGATTCCTATTTTTTGTTTACTATTTTGAGTTTCTGTTATATTCTCTTAGCTTTCGGGCATAATATTCTCCTGTTCTGATTTCTTTCTCATGAAATCTAGGCGAATTCTTCCTTCAAATTATCTCTGCAGATGATCACTTCTTGCTTAATTGCATCTCTCCATAAAATTCATTATATGTAAAAACAAAAAGTAAAGAAGAAGAAGAGATTTTGGTGTTCTGACATGTATTACATCCTGATTCATCCAGTCTGTATGCGGGACCCATGGTTCAGTGATCCAGACCGTTGATCTAATGTGCCCCACCCTTCAAGAGTATTCCTGATCGGGGCAAACCCCTACCCTTCAATCATTGGCCTTTTTTTTAGACTGTTGCTGCATTTTTTCCCTTAACCATCTATTTGTGGGCTGCTGATTGGAAGAGTATAGTCTTCCAGTTGGATACTTTTGGAGCATCCCCTTCATTGGTGGACCCATCAGATCGGTGCTCCAAATCAGTGAAGCAGGGCCTGCTTGCATATATTGGGTTATATATTGCATAATAGGTGCCTTAGATTATATGAATTGTTCGCCTCATTTTATGCCCTTATGGTTAACATTCGTTATTATTAGTCGTAACAACTGTCTCTGCAGGCCCAAAAGATCCTATTACTTATGATTGCTAAATGAGCAACAATTGCTGTCTCTGCAGACCTAAAAGATCCTATTCTTTGTTTTGGTTTTTCTCTTTTCTTATCAAAGGGAAGGTTTAGCTGTAGAAGAGGACAGTGGAAATTGCTGATTTTTTTTATTTATTTTTATTTTTTTAAAATCTGATTTTGTTATGCGTTAGGCTTGTGACTGTTCCTGAGAAATGGGGTCCTTTGTTTGTTTGGATCTTTGTTGTCGATTAGGTTTATGAGTACAGCAGAGTTTCTATATATATGAGTTCGAAAAGCCTCTAATCAGTTGAATTTCAGTGAGTTATTCCTAATGTAAGTGTGAAATTTGAATAATTTCCTTTAATTCATGAATCGGGATTGGATTGGAATTGTATGGCAGTGATGTATGTCTCTGGTTTCTTTTTATTTAAGTTTAGGTCGTGGTGATTATTAATTTCCATTTTGGCATGAGAAGGGTGACTGAGCTAAATTAATACAAGTTTATGTGAGAGAACAGTGGTATCAAAAGCTGAGTATTCTTATATGGATGTGATTTGCTAAAGACTATCTATCAACAAATAAATATCAATTTTCTGTATTATGAATGGTTTCGTACAAATAATGTTATGGTTTCAGTTCAATAGGCTTGCTATTGTTTTTACTGCAACTACATCATTTGGTTGGTAAGAAAATTATAGTCCAGTAATTGTGATTAGTGCATCATAGAGGACTCAAATCTGCTTTTTTATTTTATTTTTCCTTAGGTGCTTGACAAACAGGATTGTGAAACTGTGCATATCCTAGCCAAGTGGCACAAGGCTTAGCAACTGCAACAGTTCTTGCCACTGCAGCAGTGAATGGATTGGCATTAATCATGTATTTTATTTTATGTGAGAGCAAAGATTTTCTTAGGTTCTTGCACCGATAGGTGCAGCTGCAGGAAGGAGTTGGAATGTTATAACATAGCATTGGCCATTGTTTGTCTGGGTTGTGTGAAACTGAGATTGTGAATTAGTCAGCATGGCTCCTGGGACTGGGAGTAGCATTTGCAAGGAAGTCCTTGAATCTCAAGCTGCAGATCATGAGTTATCCATTGCAAGTGATGAATTGGAAAAATTCCAGCTAACTAAGCCTACTATTGCTCCTAGCATTAAAGGAGGTGTATCTTCCACTAATGGTGTGAATGAGCTTCTTAAGTGCTTCACTCGTATAATCGCCTTTTAGAACATTACTGTTAATACATTTGTGAGTATTTTCTCTACTAGCACAAATTCAGTTTAGTTATCATCTAGTGCATGCACATATTTTTTTTATAATCATTTTAGTGTATACAACCTGGCTTCTTGTATACAAAACAGATTTTTTTTTTTTTATAATCAACAGTTTACTGCGCCAGTTGCATTGTTCAGTTTGCTGATTCAGTTTCTAACAGTTTACTGCGCCATTTGCACACGAGCCATGTCCACTAGTGCTGGGTGACAGTTGCATTGCCTTAGCATGTAAGCATTGGCTTTCTTTTGTGTTGCTTATTGTTTTTGTAACTTAATATCCAATTGTAATTTTGGAATGATAGCAATCTATAATTTGTAGCTGAATTGGGCTTTCTTTGGAATTCTGATTTCATTTGGAATTTTAATTTCATTGTTGTATTTTTCATTCAGATGAGTTTGTAGGTCCCACATGTAAAGTATTATACATATCCATGGATGTGCTATATTTTTCATTATTGAATAATTCAGATGGGGATCTGCCAAGCTTCAGCATGGATCTGCCATATATTTTTCAGTATAAATTTGTATAGCTTTTGTAAATGTTGTACTCTTGTCATTATTCAATAATTCAGATGAGGATCTCCCTTCCAGTACAACTTAAGTTGTTTTTCTCCTTTGCAGGTCTTTGCATCCGTTCAGGCAGAACAAACCAGTTAATCTCCTCATATTGCAGATTGCAAATGATGATCCATGGAAACAACAATAAGTCAGGCCTCCATGAACTGAATACTTATTCTCCCATTTTCCAAGTTACTTCAAATTAAAAGAAAGAAAGAAAAGAAGATGCTTTTCCATTGCATGAATGCTTAAATTATCATCCAATCACCGTCTTACTTGGCTTCCTCTTCAATGAAGGTTCTGACATGAGTCTTGGACTTCTGTTTATCTGAATGCAGTAAACAGAAAATACATTAGTCTTGGACTTCTGTTTATCTGAATGAGTCTTGGACTAATGAAAATTTATTCTTTCAATGTGTTTCATTCTTTAATTTTCATTTTATAGTCCATTTGGTTGGTTATTTGTTCCAATGCAAACCAGTAATATGCAGAATTCCACTTGTCATTTTGTTTTTTGCAGATGCCAAAGTGCTTCATTGTTGTATGAATCATCAAGTATCCAGTGCTAAATACTAATATCTTAGTTATGTCAGGTACGTAAGGCACATATGTATGAGATCCAAACCGTTCATCTTTTATACCTGTGGATACTCCATATGTCCAAAATCTAAAAATCCAAATGATCCAGAGCCAAGCCACTATTTTATAGGCTTTTCTTTTTTTGCTTTTTTTGTTGAATGTGAGTTCTTTATGAATTGTTCCTATTCTAAGCCCATGGATGACCTGTTTCCTAAAAGTTTTTCCAACCACATGATTTAGGGACAGCTTGGATAGAAATTTCAGTAAAAAGAAATGTGAAAATGTGCTGGGCTTTGCAATGCTAGCTTGGCTCCTCCTTTTTTAAATGCAGATTTTGTAGATTTCTAAAATCACGCCCTACTTTATCTGATTGGTAACCTTCAAACAGATAGTGAAAAGGAATATTTTGCACCTAATTCAATGAGAGAATATTACTAGAACCTACCATTTTCTGTAGTGAAATTCCAACAAATATACATTCTAGGATCTTTTTTCTGTCATGTTTTATATTACATTCTTCAACTCAAGTTATGTGCCATGCAATTTTGATTGGATTAAAACATGGAATCCAGTTGATCAGCCAAGCATAAGGAAAAGAATCCTAAAATGGGTTTTTGGAAAAATTGAAATCAGAGATTCACTAGCTAAAAATAAGTAAAATTAACTGAATTTCTAGAGTTTAAAAAGGTATACAAAAAATTAAACAATATTTTTGTGAATTCAAATTCCTCCTATTTGAAGTAACCTTGGATTCAAGTATGGCTTAAACTGAAATTCCTTCAATGCAAAAGAAAAGAAGAAGAAAGAAGAAGAAGAAGAAACTTTCTCTACATTCTACATTTCATTTTTCTGATATTCAGTTGTAGTAAACTGAAATTCCTGCAGATTTGTATACTTGATGCAAGGATCAGGCAGAACCTTGCTGCCATGCAGCAGTTGAATCAATTGTGCCTGAATTTAGGCCTACAAGCACTTCAGCCTTTTGATGCCACTCGTGCTATGGGTAGACCATATAGAGGATTTGTTTTTATTTATTTATTCGAGATCATTTTTAATTTATTGTAATAAATGTTATATTTTTTTATTATAAAGTAATATAAATTTTATTTAATATTCAGTTTTAATTGTATTGTATCATTTTTTATGTTTCAAATATTAAAAAAATGAAGGGTTTTCAATTGAATTATATATATTAAAAAATATTATTGGCTTACTGGAGCATTTCAAAGCTATTAAAAGATTTTTACCGGCGCTTTCTAAATCTATGCCGGCGCTTCTCTGAAATATACCAGCGCTACCAAAAGCGTCGATAAAGATGGAATGAGCGCCGAAAACAGGTACACAATTAGCGGAGCTCAGACAAGCGCTGTAAAAGTGTACTAGCGCCGCTAAACCTTTTAGCGACACCCCCATTTATCGGCGCTTGCCTAGCGCCGCGATAAGAAAATAGCGGCGCTTTGTGGGTTTTTAGCATTCCCATAACACAAACTAAATTTGTTCAATTCAAAGAATACATCATCCATGCTTATTTATAGGTTCAAACCAAACTTATTACAATAAAAAGTTCAATAATTCTCTGTTAATGGCCTGATCCAAGCTCGAGCACGCTAACAGCTCAGTATGTAAACCTCTACATGACATTTTGAAAACAAAAGCATATTTACTTGAGAATGGCTATAGAAAACCATATGCATAAGAGAAAATAATTAACAACTATTTAATCCAAATTATACACACACACACACACACATGAATGGATAGATGCATTGCAAAGTATCCATAATGCTCGGTATAATTAACCTCTTGAATTCCGGTGCCAGTTTACATCAGTTGGCTAATACTTTCACAAATATCTCACCTGGCATGTGTAATTGGCCTCTTATGATACCACTATGCTCATCCATCTAGCCTCGATCAATGGAGGAGTCCTTCATACATTAGACTACTATTACACTTGGCCTACGTAGGTGGCCTGTCACACTCCAACGTACTAACCCACCTAACTTCAATTAATGGAGGTTCCAAATAATACCAATTGAGCTTTAGAAAATTTCAACCTAAAAGTCTCCATCGCCTCACTTATTTGTGCTTAAGGGACTCCCGACTAAGGAAATTCAATCCCCACCTGTTTTTACGTGTTCGAATCCAAATCACTATCTTCATGAATATGCAATATGATTTCCATTAGAATCTTCTTTCCAAACATCTCATAATTAACTCATTTTTTATCATTAGATCTCTATTCATGGGTTAATGGTAGAAATTGTTTTTTTTCAACTATGAGGTCATGGGGTCGAGAACTGACACTTGTCATGTTATCGAGGAAATCATGTACACTCAAGATTTTCAAGATAAAAAAGATGAAAATAGGTTACACATTATAAATTGAGCACTCTTTGGCCATTGTCCATGAATGATTGTTGAGGGTCAAATATTGCATATTATCCCCCATTTATATCTTAGTTTTACGAACATGATAATGCTTAACGTTCTATTTTACTCATGTTTGTGTTGCAAGGTGAATTTAAGAGCTTGGATTGGAAAGGGTACTAAAATCATGGATTTGATGCTCAAAAATTACTATGGCAAGGGGTGGATCTTAGGAGACCAAGATTGAATAATTCACATGCCAAAGATCCAAGAAAATCAAGTGAGGAATGAAGAGAATCAAAAATTTGAAGTGAAGAAAAGGAATCCTGAAATTATCATGAAAAAGCATATTCTGAAACTCTGTGTCATTTTGTGAAATTGCATAGAGTGGAGTCTATTTTGGAAAACTACACAGAGTGAAGTCTATTTTAACAAACTGCATAAATTTGAAGCACTTTTTAGAGTTTTCCAACTATGTATAAAAGTTGAAATTTCACAACTATAAATAGGACTCCCTATGATGCTCCTGGGCATTTTCTAGAGTTTGAGGAGTAGAGGAAAAGGGTGGAAAGCCATCGTTAAGAGTTTTCCTTCTTCTTCCTTGTTTTAATGTTTTATATAAGAGACTTTAGTTCAATCATGTCTATAGTTGGCTAAACCACTTAGATAGGGCTAAGAGGTGAAGCTTGTAGCGTGATAGGATATTTCTATTGCTTTTATTCATGTTTATGTTGAACTCTCTTTGATTCTAGTTTGATTATAAGGAATACTTTTAGTTTTTAATGGTTTGTTATGACTCAAATTACAATAGATCTGCAATAGCTTTGAGTATCTACTTTTCGTGTTTTGAGATTGTGAATTTAGGAAATCTTGTTGTTCACCATCATCCCTTGGGCATGGTGGGTGATGGAATCCCTTCTAATCTTCATAATTCTCTTATGATTGATTGTGGGAATTAGTATATCCTGTTGTTTTGTCTCCAGGGCATGGCTAGGTGATGGAATCACTTCCAATCCTCATGACTCTCATCCATTGAGAATTAGGTCAATGGAAGTTTAGGTTTGGTTTTATTGAGATATCTTCTAATTGGATAGGATAGGACTTCAATTCTAATTGTGTTACTTGAATCAAATAAGGAATCACCCAATCCCTAGTGGGGGTGGCTAATAGTGGAGTGTGTGCACTAACAAGCTAACCCCTTTCACGCCCCAAACCTAGGGACGGACAGCTTCTGTGATGCCCCAAATCTGGCACTCGACTTTTATACACTAAGTCCTGAGTTCGGCGCACCACAAGGAAGATTTTGAATGATTTTTTTTGATATATATAATAATACCTGAGCATGAAGATCCATAATCAAAATACTAAGCAACACTCTCCATTATAAATCTTGATGATTACAAGTACAATGCTTTCCAAAAGGTACATGACGTTAACATTGTCAAATAAAAAAATAGATACAATGCATCGAAAAAGCTAAGTCTTCCAAGCTACTCCAGCCCTGAAAAAAATGAAAAATAGAAAGCTTAGGCAAAAAGCCTAGTGAGTACACACGTATGTGCAGTGTGTCCTACATGCAAGTAAGATAAATATGCCACAAAAAAATCATACCACAGCCATAACCATAGTACATGCATCCGTAATCACATCATCATCATCATATTGTCATGCCATAATTATACAATATCGGAAATATTGAAAAGTCCATGAGTCATACAATATTAGAATACGCAATATAAATCGGCATGTAAATAATGAGTGATAAAGAGCTAAATATCGGATGTCGAGGATGCAATACAATATACGATTCCCGATGAGTTCACGAATACCATCAGCCGTATAAATGCAGAAACATAGTAACCGAAATGCTAAATGTTACTAATGCAATGCAACATGTGATGCGAATGAAATGACTATCGTTGGAGTGAAGTCGGGATGGTAGTACGTAGTATCGCAGACTATGGGGTCTATCACAAAGGACTTCTATCCAAACTAGTCCCATACCTAATTTGGATAGTCGGACTCAATGTGGTAAACTCTTGATCTCAGGTTGGTTACGCGCCCCTATCGAAATCCTAGACATTGCGAAGGTACACGTAACAAATAGTTGCGCACCACCAGCCCGAGTGGATGGTGAATGAATGAATGAATGAGTATGCAACTCCTACTTAATAAGTCCACATATCAATACAGGTTTATCTCTGGGATCATCACCGGGGTTTTGTACACTCCAAATGACACTGTCTCTCTCCCCAACACAAGTGAGCGTAAGAAACCTCACTATCCGCCGGCCAATAGTCTGCAATACCTATCCGGCACGTCGATAGCGGACCCATTTACGAGTGGTCAAACTCGGCTAGTAATGCCCCTACCCTCGGCGGGTAAGGCTACACCCCCTCCCAACCGACCACGACACGGTGGGAGACGCGGCCTCCGGTATTCGGCACTCGGGCGCTCATGTATCCACTCGGTCTTGACGTTGGGCGTCTCCCGGCCTCGGAGGTTTAGGGATTTTCACCCGAGGACATCATGGCGCCCGTATGCTAGAACCAAATATTTTTGGTGTCCCATCTAGCCATCCACGATATATGTCTGTGGAGGCTATGGCCCCGATGTCGCTAGGGCACATAATGCAAGATGCATGAGTCATATAATACGGTCATGCATCAATCTGCGCATACCGTGCACTCATGTGAGATAACCTCCGCCTATCGGGAGTCTCATAACAACTCTGCCCAACGACATATGCAATGGTCAACCACATCTCATAACAAGCATGCATGATGCGTATGGGCATGTATAATGATGCTGTTGTGTTGTCACATACTCATAATCGGTATCAATAAGCGGCATCAACAATTGGCCTTGACAATGTGGACATTTAACCAACATTGCCCCCAAGGAATGACCCACATAAACATCAATACATACATCATGGTGAAATCACAAATCACATCGGTCCTCAGATACATTGCTTTGGGTCTCACACAAGGGTCGCACATTCATCACATTGGGCCGTATCATATGGGCCTTACACATCGCAATGGACCTCGTCACATGGGCCATGAATACACCACATCAGGCTTCACGACCCATGGGCTTCAAACACACAAGAGGTGAGCACTACACATGGGCCTCAAATACATAAGAGGTGAGCACTACACATGGGCCTCAAATACATCACAATGAGCCACAACCCATGGGCCTAAAATACATCTCAATGAGCCACGCCCATCGGTCTCAAATACATTGCAAGTGGCCTTAAATCTAATTCACAAGTAGGCCACATACCTGGGCCTAATTCACATCACCATGGGCCACATCACATGGGCAGGAAATACATCACAATGAGCCTCATCATATGGGCCTAAAATATATCTCAATGGGCCTATGATCAATCTGTCACAAGTCCTAAGTTCATGTACCCAGGAAGTTACACCATCGGCATAGTCCATGAGTCTGAGTAGTCACACAATTTTTTATATGCCCACATGGTCTTATGGTCATTCCATTATCAGAAGTCCGTATGGCTGAGTGGCCACACAAATGTCATTCTACTTGTCATAATAAGGGACTTAAGGTGAGATAGTTACTTATTATTATTATTATTATACCATATTTCGCATAATGGGGCAACCGCTTTACTAAATTTTCACGTAGCCGGGCGGCCAGTACCACAATTTCACATAGTTTAGTAGTCACCGAAGCACTACTTGATCATATGGTTGGGCTACACATTCCCCACATACCCACATGATTTACGGCTATCCGTCACACATGATCACAAGATTTATGAGCTACATATTTAGCACCATTTTATCAAATCTAGTTATCACTCATCCCGTCAGTGATCATATGGTTAATGGCCACAACAATCATAAATCTACTTAAACAAGTAGTCACACGATTACCCCAATTTTCATACAGTTAGGTGGGCTATAAAAGATCAAGCACTCATATGTGGTGGTCCACATAACTTCCACCAATCCACACTATTAGTTGGGCCACCCAAGATCCCAAATTCCTATAGTGTAGTGATCGACATGATTCCTACCAACTGGCGGACTAAATGAGAAATAACTATTACAATAGGCACCATGAAAACGACTTAGATTGTCGCAAATATATAGGAAGCCCCGCTCTCTAAAATGATCTCATCAAAATAGATGAATGGCTGGTAAAACATGTATATTAGATGGTCCATGATCGATTAAAAGGAATAGATGGATAGATTTCTCACAAACATTACTGTAACTCTAGGAAATATTTAACGGAGGATAAGTGATCAATATTGCTCCCGTGGCATGAGATTTGGATCTGACTAGTCTATGGAACCATACCCTAAAATGATGAGGATAAACTGATGAAAGGCATACATCTACATCATACTATAAAGTGGAGTCCATGGCCAAGGAAGCATCCCAGCATATAAGGGCATACCAGAGCCTAAGAATTTCTAATGGTTATTACACTTTCTACTTGTAGCATGGCCTGGCCCACCTAAAATTGAGTTCTACTTCATCTTGTGTCTACGGGCAAGAGGTGGGCTCACTTCCTAAGTGACTGGAAAATACATAGGCAGTGTCAGGTATATAACACATGCACCTAGGTGGGCTTCACATGCTTCACATTATGTCCAGGGAAGCTTTCATTGGTAAGCATACAATTCCCTTTCCTTATTATTATTATTATTATTATTATTATTATTATTATTATTATTTTGTATAATTGTGGGTCTCGTTGACATGGTGGGGTTCACCCCATGAACAGTTCATATAACAAACAACATCATAGCTGATACCACCCACTAGATGAATGACATGGATATAAGGTACATACGTCGAGTGGGATTTATGACACATGGATGGTCTAAATGATGAACGACTGGGATGTAAAATACATGTAACGAGTTGGCTCCATGATCTAATGGCTAACTCAACTTTAGTGGCAGTCACACGTCACAGTAGAACTCAAATGATTTAATAGTAGGGAATTTTATTCCTACTGTTTCTTATAGTATGGTCCACCTAAGTTGTGGATCTGCCTCATTCTTTTACTCATGACTTAAAATGGTCTAAAGGAGTGAATGAATGGCCCAGATATACCATTCATCACCAAGGTGGGCCCTAAAAAAATCTAAGCATTTTGTGTACAATTTTCACTGTCCAAGTGGCATGGCCTACATGAACTTCTAATCGGCCTGATTTTTGGGACCATACAATAAATGGTACTAGTAAGATGGATGAATGGTATGGATTTAGCACATACATTGTGGTGTGGCCATGATCGGCCTACAAAATTTTACCCCAAATGTGGACGTCACTTCCTCGCACCATTATTTTATTTTGATATTATTGTTATTATTATTTATATATTTTCTCATCAAGGTGGGTCACTTGAGAGATCCAGTCCATCCATTGTGTGTGTCTCACTTGGTGGAGGGGTGAGTCCAAGTTTCAGATGCATCAAAGTTTCAGGTGGGCCCCATCAAGTACTTTTGTATATTTTAGCATGTCTTTACATGATTTTTGATGGTGTGGGCCACCTGAGTTCCGTGTATGGCTAAAATTTGGGGGTGGCCCATTTTTACACGGGACCCATCAAGTGCATGGGACTGATGTTCGACACACATCATGGTGGGGCCTGTGGTGGGGGCCACCTCTTTCCAGCGTCAGACGCTGACGCTGCAGCATGCAGCGTCAGTGTTGTTTTGCTCTTTTTTTTTTCTTTTTTTTTTTGTTTTTCATATTTGGGGCCCACAACGGGACGATCCAGTCCGTCTATTGCGTGTGTACCACTAAGTTAAGGGGTCATTCCAAGTTTCAGATACATCAAAATTTCAGGTGGGCCCCCAGAAAGTACTTTTATATGTTTTAGCATGTTTTCACATGAGTTATGATGGTGTGGCCTACCAGAGAACTAGATTGGCTTCATTTTTTGGCTCAACGCCTAAAATGATATGAAGAATTGAATGGACGGCGTGGATTTGATACATACATTATGGGTGAGGCCCGTTGTGGACCCACAGCCCCTGCCCCTTTACAATGCAGCTGGGATGCTGCTGCTGCAACGTCCGCTGGACGCTGGCGTCTCACTCCTCTATATTTTTCTTTTTAAATTTATTTATTTATTTATTTTCTTTTATATATATATATATATATTTGTGCACATGTGTGCATGGGGGTGTGTGTGTGAGAGTGTGTGGCCAGCCTAATGGGCCACACTTGGATGATTTGAATGTCATACAAACATTTTTGTGGGGCCCACTATTAATGGGTCCCACATGAACTCTATAATAAATTAATTTTATTTTATTTTTATATGTTTTCTCCTATCTATCCACACCATCAATAACATCTTATCATTATTACAATTTTCTTTACCATCAATCATACTATTTTCATCATCCACACCATTCATAACATTTATTGCAATTATCATCACCATCAATCATACTATCTTCATCATCCACACCATTAATCACATCATTATGATCAACATCATCTCCACCATACAAAAACACAACAAAAACAAAATAAGAATGAGTAGGGTGGGTGTACTCACCTTGATGAATTAGATGGATGGTTGAGATGTATGGAAGGGATGGAATTGATGGTTGAGATGGATGAAAGGTATGGGATTGATGGAGTTGATGGCCCACCAAGATCACTCCTCTCTCTCTCTCTCATGGAAAAATGGTGAAATGTTAAGGGATGGAGGGGTATTTATAAAGAAATGGATAAAATTTTGGTTAAGTTAAGCTAATGTGATTAATATTAGCTTAGGCTAGGATTATGGTACTTAATTCATGCTTTGTAATTAATGGTGGATTAAAGGAGCATGGGATGGCATGGTGTGGTGATGTCATGCATAGTGTATGGCATGGAGAAAGGTTGACTTTTCATGCACATGAGAGAGAAGAGGTATGGGTATGTGACATCACACACATGGGTAGAGATTCTCTCACCCATGTGTGGCATGTACATGTGTGCATGACATGTGTTGTGCACATGTGTGGAATGAAATACATGGTGTCATGCGCATATGATACACTTATTATTCTTCACGGCGTATCTCACTAACGGAGTATCATACTGACGCACGGGGTGGTGCCTCCATGATCGCGGCGACGGGGCGGTCAATATGAGATAGGTTTCAAGGTCTTGGGGTTCCGGTCAGTTGGGTGTGTACTATGAACGACTAATTTAGGTCTAGCTAAGGGTATCGATCATCGTGCATATATGCATAGAAACTGGTACTGAATGGACTGGGTATTACACTCCGTTTGTTCAGGAATTCACTAAAGGAAACCGAAAAAGAAGAAGAAGAAGAGTAAGGAATCACCCTGATTGCTACAAGTGGATCCTTAGAAACCCTAGTTCTCACCTTTGAATTTCTTAAGTCTTTAATTAAATCTCTCCCAATTACTTCCTTTTATTTCATATTTAGATTCACATCTTTTTCTGGTTCTACTTCTAGTTGCTTTCGGAATACTCAAGAGATTAGTCCCTGTGGATTCAACATCGGTCTCACCGAGATTATTACTACATCGCGACCCTACACTTGGGGTTGTGAACAATGATCGTACGTCCAAATTGCTTCATTTTTTATGTGTATACAATTAGATTTGGGTAGATTTTGTACCCAATCAAATACACTTCGTATAAAATTAATGGTTAGATTATAAAGAATCTACATGTTTAAATAAGGGGCCAATGTTGTTAGATTTGAACCCAAATCAATGGATAAACAATGGGTAGGTTTGTACATCATATGCATATTAACCAATTAGCTTCCGTACACTAAACAGAGGGGTAGATTGCACATCCAATCAACGGTCTAAATTTAGGAAATTTTGTCAGCGATCAAAAAGTCTAGATATGGACAGGTTTATGAGCCCATTGATGCTCCATAAATGGACAGATTTATACGTGATCAATGATTCAGGTTTAGGTAGGTTTATAATGCACCACTCAACGATCTAGCTTTTAACTGATTTTTGGGCGATCAATGATGTAGAGCAGGTCACAGACAATTTCATGGCCAAGATGGACCAAAGAAGGCTTAATCAGAGGCGAAAGTGATCCGTATCGTTAGAACCTGAAAATGTTCATATCTCGCAAACTGGAATGAGGTACTCGACATACCATATATGAATTGTGGGTATTAGACGCTACTTTTGTCACGCCCCAAACTCAAAAACTAGGCTCACAGAATTCCTGATCGCCGAATCCGGCGCTGACAACCTCCGTAGTGCCCCATTCTCAGCTCCTTACACCCATATGCCAGATTCCGATCCTGAGATCCTACAAGGAGGATTTTCAATAAGATTTTTTTTTTTGTAATGGAACATAACCACAAGCATAACCAAGTCACAAAACAACATCACCACATATCCACTATATCAAAATTTTGAGTACAATGCAGAAAGGAAAATACAAGATGATCAAAAGAACTCCAAAATAATCTGCCACGCGCTCCTGCCTCAGCACTATTGTGATCTAACGTCACCTGCACGCAATGATCGTGCATAAGCTTACGAAAAGCTTAGAGGGTGGTGTAAGTGTGTGTGCAAGGCAAGTGTCAAGTATGCAATATCAGAGTAATGAGGAAATGTGCTTGTAAGTCCATGAATGTAATGCAAGACATGAATGTTATCGGCCATGCGATGCGAGGCATGAATGTTATCGGCCATACCAAGGCCACGCGATGCGAGGCATGAATGCTGTCGGCCATACCAAGGCAATGTGATGCGAGGCCTATGTAGACAAATGTCATATGTGAGATACAACGCAAGCATGCTAGTCCTCATCTGAATCGACATAACAATATAGCTCATCTCTGGAATATCACTGGGGTCTAGTACACTCCACACTGACTGCCGCCTCCCTAGCCGCATAACCCACCGAGTGGAAGAGACCACACTATCCACCTAACCACTACTCTGTCAATACCTACCTGGCTCGTCGATAGTCGACCCATTTGCGAGCTGGTTAAACTCAGCCTAACTTACAGCCCCCTCACTCGGGAGGATAAAGCCACAACCCCTTCCAACCGACCATGACACAGTGGGAGACGCGGCCTACTGGTATTCGGCACTCATGCGCTCGTGTATCCACTCGGTCTAGACATTGGAGCATCTCTTGGTACCAAAAAGGTTCTGGGACTTTCACCCAAGGACATCCTATGTGCCCACAGTACTAGAGCCAATATTTTCAATATCCAATCTGGCCATCCACGATGTGCCTATGGAGGTCACAGCCCTAATGTCCATAGGGCATATAGTGTTCATGTCATACAAATGTGAGATGCATGAATCACACTATATAGTCATGCAGCAATCCTGCGGGTACCGTGTGCTCATGTGGGCAACTCTTATCAGTGAGTCCCATAAACAGTCTGCCCAATGGCATATACTATGATCAGTCACTCCTCATATCAAGCATACATATGATACGTATGGGCATGAATCATGGAGTTATACTAAGCATGTTATATGGTGATGAACTATATTCATAACGAAGATGGGCCTAGACGGCCTACACACAACAAGTATGGGCCTAACAATGGGCCCTAGGGAGAGTTATAATGCAGACATTTAACTATCATTGCTCTTACAATGTGGATGTCAAACCATCATTGCTCCTAAGGCATGACTGCCATAAACATCATTACATACATCATGGTGGAATCTCACATTGAAATGTGCCTCATATACATCACATTTGACCCCACACAGAGGCCTCACATACATCTCATTGGGCCTCACTCATGGTTCTTATATACATTACATTGGGCCTCAACCCATGGCCTCGAATGCATTACAATGGGCCTCATATACATCAAGTGGGCCACATCACATGGGTCGCACCAGTGGGCCTCATATACATTAAGTGGGCTGCATCAATGGGTCGCACCAATAGGCCTCATATACATCAAGTGGGTTGCATCAATGGGCCTCATATACATCAAGTGGGCTGCATCAATGGACCGCACCAATAGGCCTCATATACATCAAGTGGGCTGCATCAATGGGCCGCACTAATGGGCCTCATATACATCAAGTGGGCGGCATCCATGGGCTGCACCATTGGGCCTCATATGCATCAATTGGGCTACACCAATGGGCCTCATATGCATCAAATGGGCCACATCCACCGCCCGCACCAATGGGCCTCATATGCACCGTCTAGATGGACGGTGCGTAGATAAAATACATATATTAAAGGGGGCCCACACCGCAGGGATAAAACACATACATCTGAAGTGGGTCCCACTGTCCTGTGGTGTGGACGGTGTGGATAAAACACATACTCCAAGGTGGGTCCCACCCCCACACGAGCCACATGTGTGGGTTGGGCCCACATCTCCAGATGGATGGACGGTATGTAAAATACATACATCGTGTAGGCCCACTGCACTTGTTGGCGTTAATCCAGTAGCTACCTAGTGCTAGTGGGGTCCTCAAATGGACGGTGTGGATAAAACCCACATAGCACGTGGGTCCATGTAGATGGACGGTGTGGATCAAACCCACACAACTCGCTGACATCAAAACGTTAGCTGTATTCAATGGTGATCCCGAAAGGATTTCAATGATACTCGTTCATTTCTCTGCTATTTTCTGCAGTGTGGTCCACCTGATAGATCTACCTCATTTTTAGACTCAGGCCTTAAGACGAGATCGTGAAGTGGATGGACGGTTTGGATATGAAGCACACATCATGGTGGCGCCACATGACACCGTCCAGCAATGGAAGGTGTTGATCAATAGCATGGATAAAACACATATTTCATGTGTGGGTCCCATGGACCAAGCAAATATACGTGTTTTCCCTTTTATCCAAGGCTGCTGGACGGTGCTAGCAGTTGGCCTGTCTAGGACTACTGGACTCACACCGGGATGACTCTCCAAGGACGGATGGTTTGGATGGGTCACATACATGTGGTGGGTCCCACATGTGGCCCACCAGAGATTTGAATCTGCCACATTAGATGCTGTGGATGCACCACACGTGCACAATCAAGTGGGGACCACAATCTGGACGGTGGTGTGCTCCACCTGATATTTGAATCTTTCTCATTCTCTTACAATGCCATAAAACCATTTCTTCAAATGGTTGGACGGTATGGATACAACAAGTGTAGCATGGTGCGTCTAGCACTATCCTACGCTAGACGGTGTGGACAGCACACACGTGCCACAGTAAGTAGGTCCCACATGCATGAACGGTGTGGATCAAATCCATACATTAAGGTGGGGTCCACACATGTGGCCCACCAGCTTGAAATCAGGCTAATATTTGTGTTCTCCTTCATCCAGGCCCACATCTGGATGGTCAAGATGGAACATGTCCATCATGGTGGGCCCGAAGATGGATGGCGCGGTCATAAAATACATTCATCATAAGCGAGCCATAAAATTAATAGAGAGAGAGAGAGAGGCGTGTGTGATGGAGGGACCCCGACACTATGGGCCCTTCCTTCCATGCATTACAACATACATCAAGTGGGTCCCATTACCTGTGGGCCCACCAATCAAAATCAATAGTGGAGATCCCATCTCCACCAAAATGCAAGGTCTAGATGACCTTTTCATACTAGGAAAATAAACATCATGATGGGGTCCATGGAGAATGGTCCCATCATGGGATGATCATATGAATCATGGTGGGTCATCGGCCACACCTAGGGTCCAAAGTGAGATTCATACCATCAATTGGTAGGCCCAATAGAATGTCAAACTCCTTGGCTCTCACTTTGATGGAGGTTGATGAAGGTTGGAGGGTTGAGATGGGAGATAAGAGGGGTAGGAAGTGAGCCACACACAAAGCTCTCACTTCTTGGAAGTGCTTGGACGTTTTGTGGAGAATGAGTGAAAGATGGGAGATGTAAGGATAGAGGGATGGGTGTGTAAGAGGGATGGGATAAGAGGTATGGTGGTGTATGGAGAGATGACATGAGGGTTGGCTTATGGGGGGTGAGGTAGCATGGGGTATGGGTTGCTTATCTTTGTTGGTAAGAAAGGGATGGGAGAAGCATGGGTTGTATACTTGACTAGTACTTGATTGATAGATATGATAGGTTGTAGAGATTCTCTTAGAATTTGCAACGCGCGGCATTTCTTTGGAAAATACGCGGACCCATAACTCCTGGCCTGGGTATTACATTGGTGCGCAAGACGCAGTGTTGGAACTACGGCAATGGTGTGGTCGCGATGGTCCAAGATGGACCAGAGAAGGCCCGATTGGAGGCGGAAGTGATGAGGAGCGTTAGAATCCTAGAACAGGCATATCTCTCAAACCGGAATGAGTTATTCGACATACCATATATGATTTTGAGTAGGAGAAGCTACTTTAGCCAACCAACCCGGCTATGCCAAGTTTCCCATGCCGAATTTGTGAGATTCCATCAAATCAACGGTTAAAAATCCATTTTATTTCTGTTTTTACTATTTATAATAAGTCTTAGTTCGATCATAACTTTTGATCCACTGAGTTTTAGGAGTCGTGCCCAACATGAAAAGGGCTCAGAAAAATTAGGGGAATAACGTCGTTTGTCTAAATTGGACACTAACTATTTTTGGCCAAAAAACCATGAAGTCTCGTAGAAATCATGGTTGTTTATAAATAGGAAGTTTACTATTTATAGTAAGTCATGATTTTAGAGAGTTTTATTTGGAGTTTGATTGAGAGAGTTTGAGTTGGAGTTTGATTCTAAAACTTCTTCCTAAGATTGATATCACTATTTAAAGGATTGTAAATTCCTTTTTATTATTAATCATTTTTTTTGAATTATTAGAAATCATTTTCTATTTTCTTCCCTCATGGATTTAAGGAATCTCTATGAATCCAGAGAAACTCCATGGATTCGAAGTAGTTATCCTCGAGGAAGATGGTACTCGACCTCATCACATCCATTACGCCAAAATTGTGACTTTGCGACAGACCACTCCATTGCAAAATGGAATTAACAATGGACTTTAATCTGTCGTAGTTTGTTGTGTCACAAAAATAAAACAACAGATGTGATTTGTCGTGAAACTGGGACGGTTTCCGTCCGTCACATATAAACGACGGAACTTTTTAAAAAACCATCATTGAACTATGGAAAAACCCATCTAGATTGTTGTTATAAATTTTAGTGATGAATACTTTCCATCACTGCTCTTAGGGGAAGCGACGGACTTCAAATCCATCATTGACTTGTTCAAAAATTAGCGACAGATTTAGTCCGTCACTAAAATTTCTATATATATAAAAAAGGCATTCAGTTTTTGCTTTTTGAATCTTTTAAACCTAATAGCCATCTAAAAAAATTTTACAAGATTGTTTAATAAAAACTCCATTCACAAAATTCAAAAGATTGGCCTGAATAAGAAACTAGACTAAATATCATTTTGGGTGTGTTTGGATGCTCAGTTGAACTAAATAACAAATCTTGAAAAGCATACTAGAGATTTTTCCACGAAAGAGCGTAACACTATAAAGAGAGCCAATCCAATGACGAGCAAAGTAGCCACTGTGACAACAACGGAAACTTTTGCAAGTCACGCATTGGCTCTTCGAAGCTCATTTGACACCCACACACTGCAATTCGTTGAATGACAAAACAAATTTTCAAACCTCCATGAATAGTGAGAAACTTGGTACAAAGGTGAGACCCATTGGACAAATGATCAAATGCATAAAATATCCCAATCTAAGCTATTTTATTTTATTTTATACTGACCCATCTAAAGTGAGACCCATCGTATGGTTTTGATCATTGGAAGATGACCGCGTACAAAGGCTAAAATCTTGATGTATCCTATAGCAATATTTCAAGATGCATTCTAGCAAATCATTTTGGTGCAGATGCAGGCTACATGTGGTGAAGTGTGGGTTATGGTGTTGGGGGTGTTGTTGTTTACTTCCATAATCCGATTACCAAACCAAAGGAAGAGGTTTATAAGCAATAAACATATTCATCTTGTGTTTTCATTTGATAGATGAAGCATCACTCTAGTTGGATGATCTAAACTACCAGAAATCGATAATTTTCCTTACGGACTTAACCTTTTCCAGTTGTTGGCTCGCATTACGCAAACCTATGGGCTACGACCTATTAGGATTTGGCCCATGTTTAACATTGATTATCATGCACACAAGTAGGGTTGATGTCTGTGTAATAAATATTGCAAAGATTTTTAAAATCCAGCTATAATAATATATCAGAACTATATCATGAGTTTTAAAATTTTCAAAAGCTTTTAAATTTTCGTGCTTTTCTTCACAAAATTATCTAGACATTTGACTCCACAGATTAGGGTGCTTTTAGAGAGGAAATTACAAAACAGATTACAAGATTAGAAACATAGGTATAAGTGGGCTTATTTCGAGATTAAACCAGGCCTTGACATGGAATATTGTTTATATTCAAGATGGGGCCAGCTTTTCTTCTTTCATGCACAAAAATCAAGCTAGACCTAGAATGCTTAAAAGACTCGACGATTTAGACTGACTCGTTCAATCTCAAGTCAAGTCGAGACTTAGCTAAGTATGTCTGACTTGTACGAATCAGATAGGGTTCAACCAAGTCCGAGTTAAGTCTGTGGATTTGCCCTGTCTCAAGATAGGGTGTTTTAAAACCCAGACTGGACCAGGTGGTTGGATTGATTAGGAATGGAGCGGGTCACCAAAACAGGCAAGTCACTGTAAAGCCCAATCATATTTTGTAAAAGGAATGTGAGTATATTGGCTGAAACTCCACCCAACAACTTTTATATGAAAACTAAATGCTTTAAACAATAAGTTAGGAGCAAAAACTAGTAAGTTGCTCGTTCTTTCTTATTTTCAACTAAGCATATTTCCAGGAAGAAATAGGCCAGAGCAAGTCTGACCAGTTGGAATGGTGGTTTGATCAAACAATCCACAAACAAATGTCAAGGTCTAATCAAAGTCTGAAAACATTGTGCAGAAATAATCATTATTGAGCAAAACCAATTGGTAGTAGAGGAAAAAATAAAACACATAATGGGACAAAACTCTTGGAATGAATACATCTTTTAGCTCCAGTGCGCACACAGACCATTCAGATTGGTTGAAACAAATAGCATTTTTTTTTGTTCAATCCAGCATTTTACAAAAGGAAAGATTAAAAAAGGAAATGAGAAAAAAAATTACAATCAAAAGCATTGCATTCTAAAACAATTTCATTTTCATTCACAATAAACAACCATACATACACAAACATATCAAAATGTGTAAACTAAAGAAACATAATTCAAAATCTAACTATTTAAAATCTAAGCAATTACCTAGTAATATATACTACATCTTTAATAACATACAAGCAATATTGGACCTAGTATTATCTACTACATACTAGTAACATAA
Organism: Magnolia sinica; assembly: GCF_029962835.1. Classification (NCBI taxonomy): domain Eukaryota; kingdom Viridiplantae; phylum Streptophyta; class Magnoliopsida; order Magnoliales; family Magnoliaceae; genus Magnolia; species Magnolia sinica. Next base: position 59,223,658 of record NC_080583.1, on the reverse strand, counting down.
AACCAATATTGGGGAACCATACCATAAGCGACTAGAATATCATATCCCCTAAACAAGGTATCTTCCATATATATATCTTCCATATATATATATATATATATATATATTATAAGTTGTTTATTCCATTTCATTGGCAAATACATTCATCATCTAATCAACTATTAACAGCATTTATAAAAATAAAAAATATTCAACCAACTCTGTATAATAATTTGCAACTTAATCTGCTGGGAACTATCATGCACCGTAATGTCTCACGACAGAGCAGGTTTTAATGAGTTACAAGTTGGACCTCTACGAAATAATATAAATAAAGTGATAAGAATATAAATTAATTAAGATTAATTTAAGGTTTTGAGAACTTACAGTTCGCTAAAGATTTATAGGTTCACCAAGAGGAAGGAATTGGACCTGAACACAAACAAGACAAATGATCAAAGTAACATGATTGTGCACATCTAAATTAATGAAAGTACAAATACATAGAGAGATTGTTTATAGTTTACGCATAACAAAGTTCAAGAGACATACATTGAGTCAAGATGAGTTTTTGAAATAATCTAAGCAACTCACTCAATATATTTGAAATAATATTCTATTTCTAAATTTATTTATTTTTAAAGCAAGAATCTTATGAACTTTAGGCAATGCATAGCTTAAGGGGAAACACCCAAATTGTCTTCCTTACCCTCTTAAGAGGGCAACTACCAAGGTAAAATAAAATGTCATAAATCTCAAAAGAATATATAGGTAGACTGATATTGCATCTCTATTTCCTTCAAATCTCAAGAAAATTATGTGATTTTGTTTCACATGGGTTTCGATTATAGTAATTCATTAGTCATAGTCCTCTCTCACTCTCTCTTAACTAATACATTCTAAATACAAGTTGTTAATTCACATAAATTCCCATTGATTCTAAGATTTTAGTACAAAGCATGAGGTTCGTGACTTTTGGTATTGTGTAAGCTTTTTAGGTTCAAGCAATTTCTCTAAGTGCCCCAATAACTTTCCACCCATAGTAACATTAAACCAGTTGGAAAGAAGTTTAAGCAGTCTAGCTAAACCTTGTAAGAAAGTCATGGTAAGGCTTTTCGTATGTTCTAAGTTAACTAAAATCGGCCTGAGACTACTCTGAAGGTCTTTAGGCATCCTTTGATGCTGAATAACCTACAAGGGGATGCACAACCAAAAGTCAATTAACCACCCAAAAATTGTTTTGTAAAAAAAAAAAAAAAAACACATGAAACAAAATACTGAAAACCATTGTCCACTTTATAAAGACTCTAGCTTCCTCAATCCCAATAGTTATAAGTCATATCTTAAAGATATCAAATATACAATAGTTACTAATAAATACAAATTGTACCTGCTGCTCAACATTCTTGGATATGAGCATGTTACTAGATGATGTAAGCATGGAACCCACAAGCTGCCCGGTAGGAATGGAAGAATTCAATGAAGAATAATTTACATGGAAAATCATAGAAAAATGGCAGCAAACATTGACAACAAAATCATCCTTCGGATCATGGAGATCACTTTTTGCACTTGCTAAATTGTGGTCATTAAGGTGGAACATATGAGGTGGGCTGTGAGACCTGACCCGAGTTCGCATGTGTGCATGTGTGTGTGAGTATGCATCTCGTGTATTTTGGTCCCGCGGTCCTACCGGTCAAATTTCGGTGACCCGCGACCTTCGGATAGTGATTGCGGTCACCCTTGAGTTTGGTCACGTAGACCCGACTCGGATTGACCCAAGACCTATGCCATTGCGACCGCATCGTCGCCGCGGTTCCAGCGCCGCGTCTCATGCGTAAATCCGGCATGTCCATCAAAAGTTATGGGCCGCGCATTATTTGGACCGTTGATTGCATTTTTGGTGGGACCCACCTGATTGCACATTTTCCCATGTGCACTATTCCCCATGTAAGCCACCTTTAGCCTAGCAATGATGGCTTCTTTTCTCAAGAAAACCATGATGAGATTAGCTTCTCTAGGCAATGATGAGCCACCCTATCCCATGAGCAATGATTATTTTCTCTTTTCAAAACTCATCTTTTTCTAAGAAAGTAATCATTTCAACTTTAGAAACTCTCTCATCTCCCTCTCTCTTTCTTCATTTCTCTCTTCTCCTCTTTGCAAATGCCCTCCAATGTCCTCCATTGCTGAACTTTTCCAGCCCTCTTTCCTCTTCTTTCCCCCTAGATCTAACCATCAAAGATCCATCATCACCATTGAACCTCCTTCCTTGAAGCTTAAGGAGCATGGTGGTTGAAGAATCTTGAAGATCCAACAAGTGGGTGAGCATGTAGGATAGATTGCATGGTTCTTATTTTCATAGATCTTTTGTTGCTTCATATGGAGAGTGTAGGACTCACCACATCAATGGTGAAGGTCCACCAATCCTTGGATAAGGTTTTTTTTTTTTTTAGACATCACTTGCATGCATGTGATCTTGATCGGGCCATTCTCCATGGACCCCATCTTGATGAGATTTCATTTCTTCTTCTCTTCTCCCATTTCTGTGGTTTGGATGTAATGATTATGTAGCCCACCTGATGTGCCATGCAACCAGAATTTTTAAATTTTTGGGACATCCAGGCCCAAGTTGTTGGACACCCAGGCCCAACTGTGCTGCCTAGTTTTGCTGCTTGATTTGGAAAGCCTTTGGGCCTGATTTTATGGATTTTCTTGGGGAGGGGCTGGGCCTGGGAGTTGTGTGACACATCAGGGTGGACCCCACCTTGTGGAATCTATGATTTATTTCCCATTTATTAATTTTTTTGGGCTGATCTAGACAGCAACATGTTGCTGTCCAGATTGCTGGAATTTTTTTATGCTGTAATGTATGGGTTGTAGGCCTTGTTTGTGGTCTCCTTTTCCTGATTTCTTAGACTTCTCTTTGAGGTGTGGACCCCACCTAAAAGTATGCTAAACCTCACCTTCAAATGTCCCTATTTGATCACCCAAAAGGGTGGGCCAAGGAGGGTGGACGGTCCAGATTTTTCTGGACTGTCCAGCCACACTGTTTGCTGGAAAATCATAAATATCAGCCTGATTTTGAAATGGTGGGCCACCTTTGTGGACCCCACCTTACTGTATACTTGTATAGGAAGGTTGGCCTTGCATTTTTCCAAATTTACATAGACCTGGGCCCACTCAAATGGGGTGCTAAAGTCAGGGACAGCAGCATTGCTGCAGCAGGAAAATAAAAATCTGGACCTTGCTGTCCATAAATTGCATGAGTTAAATAAAATATTTTTACTATCCCAAAAATCTTAAATTTTTGTAGGGAGGTGTCCCACCTATGGTAGGACTTATCCACACAATTTCAAGGCCAAGGAATCCTATTTGGGCATCCAAAAGGGTTGGCCAACATACTGGACTGCCAGAAATTTCTGCTGTGCAGTCCAACAGCATAGTCTCATAAAAATAATATTAAAAAAAATAATTTCTAAGAAGGTGGGCCATATTTCTGGAACCCACATTGTTTTAGGCTTGATGAGGGACCTTGGGTCCAAATTTCAGGAATTTTGGAGGCCCAGAACCCACCCATTGGATGGCCCAAATTCAGGACAGTTATATTCCAGCAATATTTCACCCTGAATAGATTGTATTCTTTAAATTAATTTAAATATTTCTGAGTATCCTAAAATTATGAAAATTTACAGAGAGGTGGTCCACCCATGGTGGGACTTACCTACAAATTTTTGGGACCAATGGAGGCCTGTGCACACCTTGGAAAGTGCTGGACTGGCTCACCACGTTTAGGCATCTCGATTCACAAGATTTTCTTGATGGTCTGTTTTATTTAAATTAATTAAAATACTTTTGACCAACCAAAAATTACAAAATTTTGAGGATTCGTGGTCCACCTATGGGAGGACCATCTTGTAAATTTTCATGGCCATCGGGCCCCTGTACTGACCGTGGTGTGGCCTGCAAACTTGGGTCAGTTTTGGGCCAGATACTCAGGCCCGTAGGACTACCCACCACGGGACGCCCCTACCTTGGGCTGTTGTTGGGCCTGTATTCCAGCGGCATGGCCCACTTCTAATGTGTGTTGTGCATTCCCCTCTCATCCGGTGGGACCCACTGTGATATGTGTGGGTCACCATGGGCCAGTAACCCATCTGAATTAAATAAATTTCTGGATTCCAGCAGGCCCAGGAAGTGGGTGGGCTGGAATTCCAACAAGGGGCCCAAATTTGCTCCATAGTTGATTGTTTTGGAGCTGTTGTGGCCCACCAGATTTAAGGGAGTATTGCACACACTCCTTGCCTTATTTCCTTAGATATTTTTGGGCGTAATTAGTGGCTCTTAAGGCTCACCTTTGTGGTGATGTTGGGGGTTAGCCTTAACCAGATTTTTGGTAGTTTATAGGCCCAATGGGCTGGAAACCTATTTCTTGAGCCCAAGATCGTGTAGGGCCTGACCTTATTGTTTCACGGGCCCAACGAGCCATCTGCAGGCTGACCGTGTGTATTTATTAGCCGTGATGCCCTCATGAAATGCTTAATTATGGGCTGACTTGCGGGGCCCACATAAATGTATATTGTATAGGGCCTTACTAAGTCTTTGGGCTGATGTGGCAAGGCCCACACTGTCATTATAGGCCTTGCCCATGTGTATTCTTGAGCTTATGGGTTGCCCTCAAGTCCACCATAATGTATGAATTGGATGACTTTTATTTTGGGCCATTTCTTTAGGGCCCATTATGTGATATAGTATATGCATGTTTGTGTTAGCAAGTAGGCCTTGTGGACTCAGTTCTTTTGGATTGGCCCATTGATCTTGGGCTTATACTCTCCTACCTATTGTGATGGGCTTAGGGGCAATGATACACAAGAAGTCGGGCCCTTGGCTGCCCACTAAACTGACCATGTACTTAGGCCAAAAGTAAGGCCCAACTCACTTGTGTTAAATGTGAAACTTGCCCATGTAAATGAATTACTGGGCTGCCCATGAAGCCCACCACAATATGTGAAATTATGACCTTTGTGGTTAGGCCCAAACTTTACTTGAGGGCCCACTATATGGCCTATGAGTTAGGCTTAGTGTATGGCCCACTAGTCCACACATTGCTTGGGCCTTAGATCTTTCATTATATGGGTAGTGGCGAGCTACCTCTTAGAAACCAGTTGAGGTTGGATGTCCTCCTGGGTGATCCTAAGGTAAGCTCATAAGTTTCTCTATGGGTGGTTAAAGGCCCACCATAGACCTTAGGCTATTTATTTAAGGCTCAATGTGCATGTATGTGGAACCTACCTTAATGCATGTTTGGTCCAGGCCGTCCAAGCCTTGGATCGTCCAATTGTGGAAGCACTCTCTGCCTTGGGTTGCTGCTGGACTCACAATCCAGTAACAGGCCCACTTGGTCTTTTCATGATATATACACACTCTCCATCTGGTAGGGTCCCCCAGTGAGTATAGTTGGCCTTCATGAGATTATTTCCAAATACTCAACTAATTTCTGGACCTTAGCTGGCCCAGGAAGTCAAACAGGCCAAAAGTTTATCAAAGGGCCTTTGATGTACAATTTTATGGTTACAACTTTATTTGGCTGTGGGGCTCACCTTATTGAGAACTTGTGTACGTGTTACATGCTTATGCTTTCTTATAATCCTTGGGCTTAATCAGTGCATTCTTTTGGGTCACTTTTAGTGATCTTATGAGGACCCCATCTTAAGATCGGAATTTTGGGACATCCAGTGAGCCCAGATTGGGCAGGGACATCCCAGCTTGGCCCAACCATACATTGGGCCGACTTCCACCATTTTAATGGACTTGTGGGCTGAGGTAAGGATAGTATTGGGCCCTTGGTTGCCCACTTAAATTGCTAGTTATTGGGCTGATGTAGTGGGGCCCATTTCATCCAAACTTAAACCTATGTTTTTGAGCCGTATATTGTGTACGCGGGCTGCCTACCAAGTCCAACTTAATGCATGGATTCTATGGCCATTGGGAATTGGGCCTTGGGCCTTAATTCCCCTCTTAGAGCTCATGTTGTAAAAAGTGGTATTATATCTTTTTATGGCCTATTATGAGGAATATATATATGTGGTTACTTTTATTTCTATCTTAAATGTAGGCCTTGGGCCTTTTATCCATATAGTTCATGGTTGATATGCCTTTTTGGGGAATGGTGGTTAAATGTCCCCATTATGGACCCCTCTAGGTCCGGTTGTATTTAAGAGTGATTGGATACTTATCTTAGACAGTTGCTAGGCTCATTTCTATATTACTTAGACCCGTAGTTGTATGCTTAGTCTCGTGGGCTACCCCAGGTAAATGGGCCCCCACTAGAGGTGGGATTCCTTATGGATATTGTCTAAGTACCTAGTCTTGGTTCCTTCTTGGATAGGAGGAATGTAATTTACTTTGTATATCGCCGCATGATGCGCCTAGACCCATCTTCATGGCCCATGTGCATCATTGTATGCTTGGATGACACTGTGTGTGTGGTTATGATTGTGCCATTGGGCATTGCATGTTGTCTTCCCAAGGGACGTAATATTCCCTCTTGAGCATGTTGGATGCTTGGAATTGATGCACAGTTGATTGTGTGATTCATGCATCTGGCATTGCATAATATATGAGCATTATCACCCTTGCTTCATCAGGGCTGTAGCCTCCACAGATACATCGTGGATGATGTTACTTGAGCATACCGGGTGCATAGGATGCTCACGGGTGAAATTCTTAAAACTTCCATGGTACCGAGGATCTGCTCCAACACCGTGACCGGGTGGAATATATGAGCACACGAGGGCCTTATACCATTAGGCCGCGACTCCCACTGTCGTGTAGTCGGTTGGATAGGGGTGTGGCCTTACTCGCCTGATGTAAGAGGGCATTGCTAGGCTGAGTCTGACCAGCTCGTGAATGGGTCCGCTACCGTCAGGCCTTGCTGGTGATTGGTTGTTCACAGGCGGGTAGTGAGGTCTCTTACGCTCATTTGACTGTGCGGGGTCTGTAGAGCGACAATCATCTAGCATTGTAATGAACTCCGGTGATTTCCTTATGATTGAAAATATACTTGACATACAGTTTGGTTATGAGCACTGGTATTACTTGCATCGCATTAGTATTGGTTATGTGAGCCCCTTCATGCATTGCCTTGGTATGGCGTCCAGTACTCATTGCATCATATTCATGATAAGCCTTGCTAAGGCTAGTGATATTCTCATTGAGCATGTTTCCCTTCTTGCATTTCCTACTATTCTTCTGTGCACCATTGTCACACACTTTCACCACCGTTTAAGTGTTATATAAGCTTATGCACGATTGATGCGTGCAGGAGATCTTAGGTCGGCGTAGTAGCGGTAGGGCATTAGATTGAGCTTGAGGACCCAGTGTTGCAGACTTCCTTTCTTTCTTTTATTATCTTATGTATGTCCTTTTAGACCTTATGTAAGCTTGTAAAGTTCAAATTCATAGTAGATTTTGTGACATGTACCTTTTTTATTCTGAGATTTACTTATTATGATCTCAGGTATGCTTGCATTGGAAATGCCTATATTGTTATGGAAATCCTCCTTGTAGGATCCCAGGATCGGAACCTGCCTTAGGAGCCGAGAATGGGGTATTACAGAGGTTGTTGCTGCACTTGCTGCAATTGTGGTCATTAAGAGAATCTTAAAAATAGATTTCTCAGCCATAAGTTGGGTCTTTGTTTTTACTCCCAAGTCAACCTGTCAAATTATCATGAATTCAAAATGAGGTAAGTACTAAGTACATTCCAAATACAAAATCTATCTTTTAAGAAACTGATCCACATAATCAATGAGCATGTCCATTTGTGCTTCTATCACCTGCCATGAAAATAAAGATGATAACAATTTCAAAAATGCTGGAGATAAAAGCAAAGGTAAAAGAAAAAAAATTAACAAGCTTTAGTGATCTTATTTGCCAAAGATGACATCATTTTCATTGTTAAACTATTAGAATTATAGTATGATTACTTCTACATTAGTAATAACTAGTGCAATTCAATCGTTGGAAGGAATTATGTTCAAAACTCACCACAAGAAAATGGGTCTTTACCAAAAACCAAAAACACCGAGAACAGTCCAGAAAACCGCCGATAATTCCTATAACAAAAGTCATGTAACTATCTCAATGTTAACATTAAATAATATAAATACTCTAGCAGAGTCGCCATTTTATTTCGAATAAGAAACAAATGAATTTTGATTTAGGAGATTTTCTTATTTAAATATAATAGAGAAAGAGTACATTAAGAACAATCATCATATTATTAATATTGAGTTCATTTACATCCTGAAGTGTCCCTTGATTCTGAGATAAATTATCTAGAAGATGGAAATTGACAAAGTCAAATGTCGAATTCAGATGTCAAATTCAGTAGTACTTCAACTCGTGATTTAATCATCTCTTTAAGAGGAATATTGTGGAGATCCGATCAGTTGTTTTCCTTCTTGAAGATTGCATAGGAGAAGAACTGGAGCCTGATCATTTCAGCAGCATTTTGACCCCTTATCATTACTGACTACATAGAAGTCTGATTGCGTGGACCCGTGCAACCAACATGGTTTACGCAGGTCCACGCAAACCCTAAGCCTCTCTTCATTACTACCTTCAGTCTTCTCTGTAGTTCTGCACTTCTTACAAAATCTTCAATCTCTCCAAATGAGAGGGGGAGGGGGTATTTATAGACCTCCACACGTGCGAACCCTCGATCTTGGTGCCATGGGACCCACCTCTCATCAAATATGATCAATCTGGACAACAAGTGCTAAAATCAGTTACGCGAATCGGCGTAATTGGTGTTATTGGTTGCGCGAACCTGCACAACCAATATGGTTTGTGTAGACTCGCGCAAACCCCTTTAAAGATACTCCTTTTGTTTCATCTTTTGTTTCCTTCTTCTTTCATAATATTTATCTTCTTAATCTTTAATTCTTTCTTTTCTTTTTTATGCCTCAATAGATGCCCCCTTGATCCTTTCTTTGTTTCTCTAGAAATCAAAGAATTAGGATCAATCTCACTCTAAAAGGGTTTGCGAGGACATGTGTAATCGGTGCCCGTGTATCCTACTCGGCCACACGCAGTATAAATACCTTGGACTTCACTCATTCTGCACTTGCTTCAGTTTGTAACAAACTTCCATCTCTCCGCCGAATCCCCGCGCAACCATTTTTGTTTGTGCAAACCCACACAACAGATCTTCTATTCGCATAAGATTTCAAACTGTTGCTCCGCCCCTGCAAAGGACTTCGTTTACGTGACTCCGCATAACTAGGACTTAGAAAATTTTTCCAGACATACCTTTTTCTTCTTTAAATATCCTTTAAGACTTAAAGTTTTCTTTCGCCGTGGCCCGCATTAATCGAACATTTCGTGCTATTGACCCTCCTACTGCACAACCCTCTCACCAAGTTCTACTAAACTCATCTTCCTTTCACACTTCCAATCCTTCTCCATCCTCTGACCAACCACAACCAAAGCATACAAAAACCATCGCCCGTCATCTTACTTACTACAAAGAGCCTATGCTCCCAACCTTTATTTATTTTTTATTGTATCTCCTCAATACCGTCTCCTATTCATCGGGCAATTTTAATTGGAGACGTAGAACGACCCCTGAAACATGGTCGAGAATACAACTGGCTGAAATCGACCGCTCATATAGATACTAATAGCCAAAGACCTCCTACCCGAGAGGATACACCCCCCGCATCTCGGTCGAAGAAGACTTGTCGCAATAAGGCTGAAGAATTTCAAGAAAAGATATGGAAACACAATAAAAAGAAGCTTCATAACTCGTGGGAAATGATCAGGTTTATTGAAGGTATCATGAAATTTGATAACCTACACTTGAAGGGTATGACCGTGATTCCCCTCCATCTTCATTGTCACCAATGTATGCTTGACTGCGAGCCAACAGATCACATGGATGGGGAAAATCAGATGTATACTTCTTGGATGTTGAAAGAACCACGCATCCTTGAGGGGATCTTGTTAGCACACAAGCAAAGGCAACGCATCGGCGAGGTCTACCCAATGACTTTCCTCGTCTCTTCTCACAATCCCCACAACCTATTCCCCACATGTTTCTACGAGACGGTCCAACAGCGTTTCCGAGACCGTGAGCCACTCTGGGGGCTAAAGGAATTTTGGACAAGTGGTCTCTTAACTTCGCGCCGTTATCACTTAGATTGGGCGGAAGCTATCTTAACCAAACACGCGAAGATTCTTGTCAAGAAAGGCTTCTTTAATGCCATAGAAGTTACGTCCCAATACTTCTATAGAGAACCGACCATGATAAAAGGCTTTCTCGACTACTGGTCTCCCACCACCAATTCTTTTCATCTGCCAATGGGTGAGACGAGATCACGCTCTAGGATCTCCACCGAATCGTAGGCCTTCCATTAATAGGGAAATTCTATGATGAGTTTGTTCCAATTAATAAGGAGTTGGCGTTCGTTTCTTCACCTAACCGGAAGCCTTTCATTTTAGAAACCACCATCGAAGTTTTCAAGGAACTGTCGAAATTTCCAAACATTCACAAGATTTCTCCTCTACAATGGCGTGCACACATTTCTAGAGCCCTCGGGTAATTTTAAGTCCAACCTACTATTTTCTTCAATTACACCCTTTTCTCACTTACCTTTTACTTTTCCTACAGATTCCGCGATTGTCATTCTCAAGAGTTAACGGAGTTTCACGCCAATATCACAGAGAGGGCAGAGTACAGTCTATAAGGGGAGCTTGCGACCTTCTTGGCTTATTGGTTGAGCATCGTGGTACTTTCTAATTCAAAATGGGTATATGTCATTCACCCCACGATGTTTGTCATTGTTGGCACCTTGTCAAAAGGCCACAAGCATTCACTTGCACCTCCAGTTTTTTGCTCTATTTATAGAGCCCTTGGGGAAATAGCCACTCATGTCAAGAACCCTACCATCGGGGCTTCCTCGACTTACACTCCATGGCATTATATCACTGGCTAGATGGGGGTCTACTTTCCTTGGACTTTTGAAGCCTCAAAGAAAGCATACGTTCATCCTTCGCATCCTTCACTATGGTTTTTTCAACAAAGGGCTATGGCAAAAAGATCATACAACTGGGTAGCCAATAAGATTCAGGACACTGATTAGATTGATTTCTTCCAATTTCGCCTGTATCGCTACATCAAAGATTCTAGTATGGTAGACACTGCGGCACTCACTGTAGGGGAAAGGGCATTCTTTCTCTCCATACGCTCTTGCAGCTTGCCACTGAGGGAAGGAATAGAGTTTTGGAGAGAACCGTACTATCCCAATAATTTTGCTCATCAGTTCAATTTTGATTAGGCTATTCCAGAAGACTGTGGATTAGTTACCAGAAGAATGTGTTGTTATGGCATTGGTCCTTATAATTGGGCTATGGTATGGAAACAGCTACTAGGCAGTCGTGTTGATTCCACTTTCGTAATCCCAGGTTGTGATCGTATAGTTCATGCTTCATATTGCTGGATGTGATGGTGGGATCATCAATCATACTTGGTCAACAATCTTTTACCAGTAGATGAACTCATTTGGCTTCCCCCGCCTAGGCTAAGAGGTAGGAAACTTGAAGAAGGAATTGGCTATATACCGAAGAAGAGCCACGCACCTTTTCACGGCTAAATTTATAGAATAATATCTTTACAAGATCCAATCTGTGAAAAGAAGGCTATCAAAAGCTTGGAAGGCTGGATTGCACATGGGGTTATTGGGGATTTTAAAAAAGTTCCTCTTGACTTCACTGGCCAACCTGCAGATGATATTGAAGGAACATCTTCTCTCATTCTAGCAGACACTACTGCAGCTTAAGATGAACTGTCTCCTTCTTCACAGCCTACTCCTCCTAGTTCATCTTCTCCCATGACTAGGTCTCGGGCGCGCTTGCAAGCGTCGCCATCTGTTCCTCAAGAAGGAGGTAGTCGAGCTTCTACATCTCCTTTGATTCTAGTTAATTGAGACTCTCAATCAGGAGGTAGCTGAGCTTCTCCCTTTAAAGGGAAATAGGTTATGATCGAAGAAGTCAACGAAGAAGACTTAGGGGATAAAAGTTCGGCCTCTTCATCAAAAGGTACCGCTTCTGCTAAATACAAAGATGATGAAGATGATGAAATTAATGATGATTTTGAAGAAGGCAAAGTTGACATCGACAGCGAGGAAGATGTCATTGCAGAATGTACTGACAAAGAGCATCTCTCACCAATCTCCAAAACTCTTCCTAGTGTCAATATTCCTGCAAAGTCCCCTGCAGTAATAGAGGAGGAAGAAGATGAGCCTTTGGATTACGGAGAATATGGATATTCACTAAGTAAGGAATTTTCTCTTTTATATATATATATCTATATATATATATATATATATATATATATACATTTTGCAATAGTTATCTCATTATTATTGTTATATTTTTTATTTTAGGTGCTCATATTGTCAATGTTAGGACTGGTGATACTCATCCCGTGGGTTTTCCTTCAACTGTACTGGTGATTTCACCGAGAGCTCCTTTAGTTCCTTTGGTGGCACCAAAAGTGGTGGCTTGTGAAATTATTTTTCAAGTAGAGATCACTGATCTACTAACTCCAACTACCAGAGATTCGAGCACGGAGGCCAGAGCGCGTTCTTTTGCCGATATGTTAGGAGCTAGTCCTTTTTGGTCCAGGAAGTTTCACCTCCTGTCAGTTGTACTTCTGCAGCAGGTATATATATCGATTACTTTATCGAAATTTCTGCATCCTCTAGCCCTGTTATCGTTATCCTAACTTCTTTTCTTCTTTATATTACAGGAACTCCTCCTTGTAGCGGTACAGCAAGCTCTAAATCTGTAGTCACTATGTCTGAACTATTATCTTTTGCAAAGATTCCTACACACAAAATGATTTTGATGAAGAATTCTATGTCGGCAATAGTTTATATTTGCAAAGATCCTGAGCAATGGTCGGATTTGCAAGGATGGCGAAGATTAACATTTCTGCCCTACGTGACTCTCTTTTTAGATTTTGCGATTCAATAATTTCTCTAGCATCAACGGAAAATGTCACCATTGCACCTGAGATATTAGAACATGGGAAACAACTAGCTCTTTCCAAGGAAAAGGCTTCCTTCATCACTTCTGCTATTTTTGAATTCAATTAAGAACAATTAACTCTTCAAGAATAGTTGAAGGCTTGTGCTGATGACAGAACGATTATTCAGAACTGCATCGCTGTCCTAAAAGAGGAAATCTCACAGCTGGAGTTGAGAGATCATTCAAAGGAATCAACCATGAAGGAAATCGAAGAAAAAATGTGAATCAGTATCCAATCTGCTGATGCCACTACAAGAAAACCCACTTTTACTGATGAAAATATTCGTCGCTAAAAGAGATTTTTTCGTAGGTAAAACATTTTACCAACGAAAAAATTCCTTGGTAAAAGACCGATAGAAGACTTTTACCGAGGAAAATTTGAATCGTCGGCAATGGCAAGATTTTTACCGACGAATTTTTTTGTCGGTAAAAAATAAGTACAAAACTTTTACGAATGATTTTTTTCGTAGGTAAAAATATTTCCAAAACTTTTACCGACGACTTTATTCGTCGGTAAAAAATAAGTAAAAAAATTTTACCGACGATTTTTTTTGTAGGTAAAAATATTTCACGATACTTTTAGCTACGCAAATTTTCGTAGGTAAAAATATTTACAAAACTTTTACCTATGAAAATTTGCGTAGGTAGAAACGTGGATGAGACTTTTACCTATGAAAATTTTTACAGGTAAAAATCGTGGATGAGACTCACACATAAAAATGTGGATGAGACTTTTACCTACGAAATTGTTCGTAGGTAAAAAACGTGGATGAGACTTTTACCTACGAAATATTTCGTAAGTAGAAGTCTCTTTTTTTTTTAAACATTCTAGCATAAAATTCATGATATACACCTGTTACAATATATTCTTCCTAATATATACCTGTTATATAATATATTTCATCATATTCACATTCACATGCATCTAAACCCAAACCACGTAAATCCATCCAAACACAAACAATCTTATCCACATCACATTCATCCACGCATAAATACATATAAGTTTAACATTATAAATAAAATACAAAAATTATTCATAGCCTATTTGGTGGGGCTCACAAAATGAGCGTGGTGTGTGCACACACATAGGTCCTTACTCATGGCTTCATGGTTGATTCAAAATAGTTTCAATATAAGGTCACGAGTTTAAGTACCCATTGTGGTCATAAGCGACTCCGGTGTGTGAGTGAGTGTTAAAACAAAAAGAAAGAAAGAAAATGCTAATTTATCTTTTGGGTTGAGCCTAATGGTACTTGGTGATTTCTCATCAGGTAGAAATTATTATTAGTTATTTTTAGAAAGGTGAGATTAGGCCACTTATAATTATATTAACATGATAAAATGTTGTACGTATATTTGAGCAAACACCACTAAATAAACAATCATATGGAAAAAAACAATTGAAAAGAGAGAACATATGCGAGGTGATCCTTATCTCCTTTGATGGATTCAAACTGCATGTGCCCTACCCAACTTCCTATAAGGAGAAGTTATATGGGTCTTGGAATAATGTTGGTGACAAATCCACCTTCTCTATTAATATTATCATATTGTGGTAGGACATGACTCTAAAAATGAGATAAATCTAAATCTCAAATAATCTATGCTATAAGAGATAGTGGAGATGGAAATATATGCATTGTGATCCTGGAGTTCAAGTATGCTTGCCAACAAAGCAAGATATTCTTATTTGTTGCTATGTGATTGGGCTACATTATTACATCAATTGGGTTCGGGTTCGGTATCGGGTTTAGGTTTGGGTTTTCAAGTTTAGGTTTAGGTTTAGGTTAGGGAGTTCATATTAGGATTAGGTGTAGGTTTAGGTTTAGGGATTTGAGAATACATTTAGGTTTTAGATTTAGGTTTAAGTTTTAGGTTATAGGTTTAGGTTTAGGTTTTAGGTTTAGGTTAAGGTTAGGTTATAGGTTATAAGTTTAGGTTATAGGTTAAGGTTTAGGTTATAGGTTTTGGTTTTGGTTTAGGTTAAGGTTATAGGTTTAGGTTTAGGTTAAGGTTTAGGTTTAGGTTTAGGTTATAGGTTTAGGTTAAGGTTTAGGTTTAGGTTATAGGTTATAGCTTTAGAGAATTGAGAATAGGTTAAGGTTTAGGCTTAGGAAATCGGGTTCGAGTTCGGAATTGGATTTAGGTTTGGGTTTTCAAGTTTAGGTTTAGGTTTAGGTTAGGGAGTTGAGATTAGGATTAGGTGTAGGTTTAGGTTTAGGGATTTGAGAATACATTTAGGTTTTAAGTTTAGGTTTAAGTTATAAGTGTAAGTTATAGGTTTAGGTTTAGGTTAGGTTATAGGTTAAGGTTTAGGGAATTGAGTTTAGGTTTAGGTTATAGGATTAGGTTTACGTTTAGGTTATAGGTTTTGGGATTTGAGAATAGGTTTAGGTTAATGTTGTAGGTTATAGGTCTAGGTTATAAGTTTACGTTAATGTTGTAGGTTGTAGGTTTAGGTTTAGGTTTAGGTTTAGGGATTTGAGAATACATTTAGGTTTTAGGTTTAAGTTTAAGTTATAGGTTTGAGTTTAGGTTAGGTCATAGGTTAAGGTTTAGGGAATTGAGTTTAGGTTATGTGTTATAGGTTTAGGTTATAGGTTATAGGTTATAGGTTAAGGTTTAGGTTATAGGTTAAGGTTTAGGTTTAGGTTTAGGTTTAGGTTAAGGTTTAGGTTTAGGTTATAGGTTTAGGTTTAGGTTTAAGTTTAGGGATTTGAGAATACATTTAGGTTTTAGGTTTAGGTTTAGGTTTTACATTTAGGTTAAGGTTATAGGTTTAGGTGATAGGTTTAGGTTTAGGTTATAAGTGCAGGTTATAGGTTTAGGTTTAGGTTAGGTTATAGGTTAAGGTTTAGGGAATTGAGAATATGTTAAGGCTTACGTTTAGGAAATCGGGTTCATGTTTAGGTTTGGGTTTTCAAGTTTAGGTTTAGGTTAAGGAGTTGAGATTAGGATTAGGTGTAGGTTTAGGTTTAAGGATTTGAGAATACATTTAGGTTTTAGGTTTAGGTTTAGGTTAAGGTTATAGGTTTAGGTTTAGGTTATAGGTCATAGGTTATAGGTTATAGGTTTAGGGAATTGAGAATAGGTTAAGGTTTAGGTTTAGGAAATCGGGTTCGGGTACAAGATCAGGTTTAGGTTTGGGTTTTCAAGTTTAGGTTTAGGTTTAGGTTAGGGAGTAGAGATTAGGATTAAGTGTAGGTTTAGGTTTAAGGATTTGAGAATACATTTGGGTTTTATGTTTAGGTTAGGTTTAGGTTTAGGTTATAGGTTTAGGTTTAGGTTATAAATATAGGTTATGGGTTTAGGTTTAGGTTAAGTTATAGGTCAAGGTTTAGGGAATTGAGTTTGGGTTATAGGTTATAGGTTTAGGTTAAGGTTTAGGCTATAGGTTAAGGTTTAGGTTTAGGTTATAGTTTTAGGTTTAGGTTAAGGTTTAGGTTTAGGTTATAGGTTTTGGTTATAAGTATAGGTTTAGGTTAATGTTGTAGGTTATAGGTTTAGGTTATAGGTTTTGGGATTTGAGAATAGGCTTAGGTTATAAGTATGGGTTTAGGTTAATGTTGTAGGTTGTAGGTTTAGGTTATAAGTTTATGTTAATGTTGTAGGTTATAGGTTTAGGTTATAGGTTTAGGTTTAGGTTTGATGTTTAGGTTCAGGTTACATGTTTAGGTTTAGGTTTAGGTTTAGGTTTAGGTTATAAGTGTAGGTTATAGGTTTAGGTTTAGGTTAGGTTATATGTTAAGCTATATGTCCTAGTGGGGGAGTGAATAGGACTATGCCAAATTTAAAATAAATACAGCGGAAATAAAGAAAGTGAGATAGCCAAATTTATAAATCAATACACAATGCTGAATGTAATCTCAAAATATTGATTGTTCTAAGGACAACCATGCACCATAAAAATGGCAGGGTAACCTTACTAGAACAATTAGAGAAACTGAATGTAATGACCCGGAAAATTTTGTGCTAATCTTTCAGAAATATAGATCTAAACTATTACAACATTCCCCACTGAGCTTGAAATAAAATGATTACAACATTCACATCCACATATACATCCCACAAATGAATAATTAAAGATACGAAATATAAACCACAAAACACAAGGGATTATAGTGGTTCACCTGTGTGTACACCAACTGTTAATAAACAACCACATAGCTACTCCACTCCTAATATCCTCACACAGGGAATATCAGCATTCACTATCAAAGATTGGTTTTCCAGGTTCACCCAAAACCTTCACAATTGTGTCTTTCTCTATGGGCTTACACAATTAAAAACCTCCTCTTCTAAGTTTTCTTAGCTCTCCTCAGATAACTAATACAATCAGATTTTTCTGGAAAATCTCAAAAGAAAACTAAATGAAAGTAAATTACATAAACATATACCTGAATTTCTCCTTCATTGTAGCAGCCCAGAAGAACCAAGTCGGAGTAGAGATTTGAATGTTAAAGTTCAATGTCCAATACTCACTTTATAATAGGTTTTAAGTTCTAATAGATTTTAAATTAAACCAAATGGGGCTAGCTCTAATTGATTTTGATTCCAGAAAAAGGAAAACAATGAAACAAGTTTTTTCAGATTAGATTGGAATGCAAGAAACAAAATCAAATAACAAAGCTAAAGAAAGAGAATATTAAATATGCACACTTAGCTTAAATGGAGCACAAACTTATCTCTCAGAAGGCCGAATTAAATTAACTTGAATTTCTTTATTTATTTTGAGATTCGTGCTCTATTTATAGGTGAGCAAATCACATCTTCGACTGGTCTAAAGATCTTTACGACCGGTCATAGAACCAACAGATATTTGAAAATTCAGGCACGATAAGATCTAGCGGTTTCACGACTGGTCGTAAGTAGTCTACAATTGGTCGTAGGTTTCTCATGACTAGTCGAAGCTAGCCGAATTTCAATACTGTACTTTGAGTCGTAGGACTACGACTGGTCGAAGAAATAGTCGACACTGTTCATACGACTAGTCGAACAGTCCCTAAGACTAGTCGAAGCCTAACAGAAAATTTCTAAATTTTGCAACAAATTTACGACTGATCCAAGAAATTCTTAGACAGGTAGAAGCAGTGCTAAGACTAGTCGAACAAAGTCCAGGACTAGTCTTAGAACAACCTAAACTTACTTATATAAAACATATGAATTATGTATCCAAAATGGCCTACTCTAAAGGTCAACCTAAGGTCAGTCATACCTCAATAGTGAAGTAAGGACATTGAAACTTAGAGACGAGTGACCTTTGAAAGTAATGAAGCTTGAAGTCTTGATGTAGCTCAAACTTGAAAGCTTCTTGAGATCTTGAGGTTGAACTTGAAAGCTTCTTGAGATCTTGACTTGTGAATAGTGCTTGTCAATCAAAGCTGATCTTGAGTAGAGCTTTGTTCTTCACATATGCAAGCTTCATAACAGTGTCTTTGGCACCACAAATTTGACAACAAAAAGGGGCTATAAACTATAGCACTTACAATCTCCCCCTTTGTCAAATTAGTGACAAAACACACTTCCAAGATATGTTACATAACATAGAATATCTGATTAAAGAATCATGCACCAGCTTTATCAACCGGCATACTAACATGATCCTACAAACTTGTAATTCAATATTCAACATAACATACACCCACCTCTGCACATACTCCCTAAGTAACATACATCAAAACACAATGCTACTCCCTCCTCATAACATAATCATTAAATACATCCATATCCATTCTCCCCCTTTTTGTCACAATAGGACAAAGGAAGCATAAAGCAAATGGCTGAGGAGAAATAAGTATAGAAGCATTATTGAAAAATGGAAACTACATAAAACAACCCACATAATTTATAAAGAGCTAAGTCAAAAATAGCTACAATCTCAAAACCAGTTAAGCTAGCACAAGAGTAATGAAGTTATAACAGACTAACAAACTTAAAAGAACTAATCTGAACCGGAGAAGGAGCAGGGATGGAAGGATCAAGTTAATGCATGCCCTTGTTCAAGCGCCTAAGATATTTGCGCATATACTTGAATTGTAAATCATGGGCAACAGACATGTTTTCCATTTTAACATTCATATTCTCAACCTTATCTTCCAATGCATGCAGACGTGCATCAAACTCAAAAGGCTCATAATCTGGATCAGTTGCAGAATCAGATTCAAGTTTGTCAAAAATATCATCCATGTTAATATCAATAGGAGGATGATCACTAGCTTCTTCTTCATGTTCAGCTTCAACATTGCCAACACCAGCACCTTGACTATGAAGGAAATCAAGCTTCATCTTATTGATATTGGAATTGTTAAATATTAGATGATGGATAGGGGCCTCTCCAACTAGCATATCGACTAACATATGCATAGCCAACACAGTCATCAAATAACCAAGAGGAATGTCACTGTGACCTGGATTAAGTTGAAACTGAATAATGGAGTGACAAATCAAGGATGGTAAACAAACATGAGCACCGCTGGCAACAACATAAAGAACACGAACCATGATGGAAGTCAATTCAGATTTATTACCCGATTAAGGATATAAGTTAGATACAAAGATTTTGTGAAGAACTCTGTATTTAGGTAACAGATACTTTGAGGGAAGCGCATTCCCTTTGTGTCCATTGAACATCCAAATTGCATAAATCTTTAGTGAGCATATGTATTTCAGTTACTAAGGGTTTTTCAGATAATGTATGGATAGAAATGCCATTATCATTCACAGGAATTTTCATAAGAGCTGAAATTAAATGACGATCAACGTCAAATGGTCCTTCTCTTGTGGCTATCTTAAAAGATAAATTTTTCAATGAAAAATCACATATGCATGCGAAAATGGACTGGGCAATGGACCGGTATGCTGGCCCACCCTAATGCAATAAGTTATCCCAACCTACATCTTGGAGCATAGGAAGGATATCAAAAGGAGCAACATGATTAGTATCAACAGGATATTCAACAATAACTTTCTGCAATCTGATGTCTCGAACATAAGATGGATCATCCTCGGGAGCCTGAAGATGACACTTAGTGATAGGGGCTGATCTGGAGGAAGAAGAAGGACCATGAGATGGAGATGTTGTCTTTCTCCCTTTAGATGCCATTTGCAACAAGGATTTCAAGAAAATAAAGAGTTGCAAAGGATTGAGAAGAGAATTTTCTCAAATCAGATTTTACAAAAGAAAAACCCCAAATCTCAATGAAATTTGAAATAGATAACTTCAAGAGTAAAATAGAAGTAATATAGACACAAATCTACAAGAAAAAAGTA
The DNA here is from genome assembly GCF_029962835.1 of Magnolia sinica. Lineage (NCBI taxonomy): Eukaryota > Viridiplantae > Streptophyta > Magnoliopsida > Magnoliales > Magnoliaceae > Magnolia > Magnolia sinica. The sequence continues at coordinate 59,203,312 of NC_080583.1, read as the reverse complement.
AATGGAGAACTAACCTTGAAGATTTTGAAGGAATGGTTTGACTAGTCGTGCGTCGGCCCGTTGGAGAGTGAAGAGGAAATGAAGAAGATGAAGCATTTTCCCTAATTTTAAGTGATTCACGCGATTCACGACTGGTCATGGATGTACACGACTGGTCGTGCATGCTCACGATTAGTTGAGTACCGGCCAAAAATCTGATTTCCAGCATTGCATATAAAAATTGAAATCTAATCAAACAATTATATACAATATGATACAAATAGGCATAAATACTTATTTAAAAATACACATGCCAAGATCAAATTTCATTTTGTTAAACCTGCTTTTGTCGAGCGGCTTAGTGAAAATGTCAACACGTTGATTCTCGATAGGGATAGATTCTAAAGATATAATCTTTTCTTCTACTAATTCTCGAATATAATGAAATCTAATGTCAAAGTGCTTAGTACGAGAATACTGATTTGGATTTTTCGAAATATTTATGGCATTGAAATTATCAGAATATAATAACATAGAATCCTGTTTAATTCCATAATCACTTAGCATACGTTTCATCCAAACAAGCTGTGTACATGCTGTACCAGTTGCGATATATTCAGCTTCAGCTGTTGAAAGTGATATAGAACTTTATTTCGTGCTAAACCAAGAAACTAAACAGTTTCCAATATAAAAGCAACCACCACTAGTTGATTTTCTATCATCAAAATTACCAGCCCAGTCAGCATCCGAGTACCCAGCTAATTGAACACTAGTCTCATTTGGATACCATAGAGGCCGAGATTAACAGTACTTGCGACATATCGCATAATCACAGTCAAGTGCGACTCCTTAGGATCAAACTGATATCTAGCGCAAATACCAACACTTAGAGCGATATTGGGTCTACTAGCAGTTAAATACAGTAAACTACCAATCATACTCCGATATAATTTCGGATCCACGTTTTTACCAGTAGAATCTTTTGAGAGTTTCAAAGTTATACTCATAGGAGTATCAAAATTCTTACCATTCTCAAATCCAAATTTCTTAATCAAATTCATAGCATATTTAGATTGAGAAATGAACATTCCATCAGGTTTTTGTTTTACTTGCAACCCAAGGAAATAATTCAATTCACCAACCATGCTCATTTCAAACTGAGATCTCATCAAATCTGCAAACTCAATAGACATGTTAGTACAGGTCGATCCATAAATGATATCATCAACACAAATCTGTACTATTAAAATATAATCATTATGTTTTTAAATAAATAGAGTCTTATCAACACATCCCATTTGAAAATTATAGCTTAATAGAAACTTTGTTAGTTTCTCGTACCATGCCCTAGGAGCTTGTTTTAAACCGTAAAGTGCCTTTTTAAGGCGATACACATGATCAGCATTTTTAGGGTCTTCAAAACCCATCGGTTGTTTAACATAGACTTCCTCATGCAGATCGCCATTTAAAAATACACTTTTCACATCCATTTGGTAAATCTTAAACTTTCTAAAACATGCAATGGATATGAAAAGTCTAATTGATTCAATACGTGCTACTGGTGCGAAGGTTTCATCATAATCAATACCTTCAATTTGAGTGTAACCTTATACCACTAACCTAGCCTTGTTTCTAATTATATTCCCAAGCTCGTCAGACTTATTTTGGAAAATCCATTTGGTTCCAATGATGTGTTTATCTTTAGGTCTAGGTACGAGATGCCAAACATCATTTCTCACAAATTGGTTAAGTTCTTCTTGCATCGCAACAATCCAGTTTTCATCAGCAAGAGCTTCTTTTACGTTAGATGGTTCTATCTGGGATGTAAAACATGCGTAATTACATATATCCTCAAGTTGTCTACAGGTACGAATACCAGTGAGAGGGTTTCCAAGAATCTATGTGGTTGGATAATCTTTAACAGTCCTCAGTTCAGAATTAGTCTGATTAGATGAGGTATCAGATTTATCAATTACTAGAACTTCATCATTATCTGAACTTGAGACTGGTGTATTTAAGTGATCATTAATGACTACATTGATAGACTCTTGAATCACACCGGTCATTTTGTTCAGAACCCTATAAGCTCGACTGTTTAAAGAGTATCATAAAAAGATTTCTTCATCACTCTTCATATCAAACTTTCCTAGATTTTCACGATCTCGTAAAATATAGCATTTGCTGCCAAAAACTCAAAAATATTTGAAAGTAGGCTTTTTATCAAACCACATTTCGTAAGCCATTTTATTATTACCTTTACTAGTGTAAACCCGGTTAATGATATAGCAAGCTGTATTGACTGCTTTAGCCCAAAGATTCTTAGAGAGCTTCATACTATTCAACATGACATTAGCCATTTCTTGAAGCACTCTATTTTTCCTTTCAACTATAGCATTTTGTTGTGGATTTTTGGGTGTTGAGAATTCATGTAATATTCCCTGGTTGCTACAGAACTTCTCAAAACCGCTATTCTCAAATTCAGATCCATGATCACTACGAATCTTACTGACTTGAGAACCTTTTTCAGTTTAAATCCTTTTGAGAACCTTTTTCACTTCTTCAAGGGTTTCTGATTTGTCCCTTAAGAAGACAACCCATGTATATCTGGTAAAGTCATCTACTATTACCAAGATATATCTTTTGCCACCTCGACTTTCCGTCCTGGTAGGTCCTACAAGATCCATATGGAGAAGCTCGAGTGGTCTTGATGTGGTATTGGAATTCACCTTTTTGTGTGAGTTCCTCGTTTGTTTGCCAATCTGGCATTCACCACATATTTTATCTAATTTTTGTAGTTTGGGTAGACCTCTTATAAGTTCCCGTTTGCTCAATCTATATAGATTTCGGTAGTGTACATGTCCAAGACGTTTGTGCCACAAATCAGTCTCGTCTGTATGGACCATGTAACACGATTGATTAGATGAGCTGGATTCGCTAACAATATAGCAGTTTTCAAAAGTTTTACGTCCAATTAGTATTACTGAACCCTTATTGTTTATAATCTCACAACTTTGATTAGAAAACCGTACACTATGGTTATTATCACAAATTTGAGATATGCTTAGAAGATTATGTTTCAGTCCTTCAACATACAAAACATTTTTAAACAAAGGAAGGTTATAGAGTTGAACCGTACCTTGGCCAATTATCTTGCAATTACTTCCATCACCAAAAGTAACTAACCCATTAGTCATATCTTTAAGATCGATGAATAAAGCCTTGTACCTGTCATATGCCTGGAGCATCTACTATCTAGGTACCACTTTGAATGGCTTGTAGCTTTGAAAGCGGTGTAGGCAACCAAGCAGGCAACCTTAGGAACCCATTGCAGAACTGTTTTGCATTTGTGAATATAGTTGGTCTTCTTCTGTCTGTTGTTATAAGGATGACCTACCGAGTTAGATTTTTAGAGCTCCTTGAGTAAATCAATTATCTTTTTAGCTAGTGGGTTCCTGTTTTAAAATTTGAAGTTGAAATAGCGGCTTTTAGGTTTTTGAAAAGCTTTTGTATTTTTAGAAAAAACTTGACTAGTATATTTCCCTTTTGAGTTAGAGGACTCTCCTTTCACAAACTTATGAGGAGTATACTTTTGTTTAGGAGGAACATTTTTATCATAGCCCAACCCAGATCTGTCGCCACATTTTCTAGATCCGGATAAAAGTTTTTCTAACTTTGGATCTCCTTGGGCATACCTCCATATATCCTTTAAACTCAGAAGAGAAGATACTTCATTTTTAAGTTTCTCATTTTCATATTTTCAATCAGGGAGGTTTTGAATTCCAAATCGCATTTTGATTTTTTAAAACAATCTGAAATTTAGGATTTTTCTAAAATAAGAGATTCATAAATTTCTTTGAGTTTAGAAAATTTCTCTTTTTGAAGTTTCAATTTCACAGCAATTTTACAACTTTTCTTGTATAGGGCATTGTAAGCGTCTTGAAGATCATCTTCATTTTCATAATCACTATTCAGATTTTCTTCACTAGTTGAATCATCATGATCTAAAAAAGTGAATTTGGCTAGAGTCATAAGGGCTTTAACTTCACTACTGATTCAGAAGAAGCTTTAGAATTAGACGATTCATCCCAAGTAGCTAACATACCCTTCTTTTTGGGTTTGTCCTTTTTAGGACACTTGTTTGCTAAATGCCCATATTCTTGGCAGTTGTAATGTTAACTATCTTTTAAAGACTTCCAAGTTTTAGATTTAGGTTTTGATATTTTCTTATCATTTGATTTTTCAAAATCAACCCTCTTTTTACTTTTGAAAATCTTGTAAAACTTTTTCACTAAAAGAGCCATATCATCTTCAGAATCAGAGTTATCTTTAAAAGATTTAAGAGTGATAGATTTACTTTTAGGAGCTTCAAAATTTAACTCATATGTTTGTAAAGAACCAACTAGTTCTTCTACCCTCATATTATCCATATCACGAAGTTCCTGGATCGCGGTTACCTTAGAGTTGAACCATTCAGGAAGTGAGCATAGTATCTTTGCACACACTTTACTTTCTGGGATTTTATCACCAAGACCCCACATTGAGTTTACAATGTCATTTAATCTTGTGTAAAAGTCTATAAACATTTTATTTTCCTTCATATAAATTTCTTCAAATTTGGTTGTGAGGAGTTGGACTTTAGATTTTTCGACAATTGTAGTACCCTCGTGTGTCATTTCTAATATATCCCAAGCTTGCTTTGCAGTATCACAGGATATGATTTTTGAACTCATCCGGTGATAGTGCGCAAGTGATTGCATTTAGTGCTTTTGCATTGGCACTACTCTCATTTTTTTGAAGGGTGGTCCAAGAGAAATAAGGAGTTACGCTCATTGATTTTGAACCATCGATACCAGTCACTTCAGTGGTAGGTGGGTTCCATTCAGTCACTGTGGCTTGCCACACACTCTCATCCATTGATTTGAGGAAGATCCTCATCCTGGCTTTCCAATAGGCATAGTTGGAGCCATCAAAGGGTGGAGGCCTAGTGACTGAAAGGCTATCAAAATTTGACATCTTATATAAAGCTTAGATCGTTAGCTCAAGAATTAAATCCAAATAAAAAGCAATAAGAACGAGCTATTAAGCTTTGATACCACTTGAAATGGCCAAGCTATATGTCCTAGAGGGGGGGTGAATAGGACTATGCCAAATTTAAAATAAATACAGCGAAAATAAAGAAAGAGAGATAGCCAAATAAATAAATCAATACACAATGCGGAATGCAATCTCAAAATATTGATTGTTCTAAGGACAACCATGCACCATAAAAATGGCAGGGCAACCTTACTAGAACAAATAGAGAAACTGAAGCTCAAACTAATAAAGAGATAGCAAGGAATAAATTGCAGAAATATAAATCTAAACTATTACAACATTCCCCACTGAGCTTGAAATAAAATGATTACAACATTCACATCCACATATACATCCCACAAATGAATAATTAAAGATATGAAATATAAATCACACAACCACAAAACACAAGGGATTATAGTGGTTTGCCTGTGTGTACACCAACTGTTAATAAATAGCCACACAGCTACTCCACTCTTAATATCCTCACACGGGGGGATATCGGCGTTCACTATCAAAGATAGGTTTTCAGTTCACCCAAAACCTTCACAATTGTGTCTTTCTCTGTGGGCTTTACACAATTAAAAACCCCTCTTCTAAGTTTTCCTGGCTCTCCTCGGATAACTAATACAATAAAATTTTTCTGGGAAATCCCAAAAGAAAACCAAATGAAAGTAAATTACATAAATGTAAAATACCTGAATTTCTCCTTTATTGTAGCAACCTAGAAGAACCAAGTCGAAGTAGAGATTTGAATGTCAAAGTTTAATGTCCAATACTCACTTTATAATGGTTCTAGGTTCTAATAGATTTTAAATTAAGCCAAATGGGGATAGCTCTAATTGATTTTGATTCCAGAAAAAGGAAAAATGAAACTTCCTCTTTTTCAGATCAGATTGGAATACAAGAAACAAAATCAATTTGAAAAGCTAAAGAAAGAGAATATTAAATATGCACACTTAGCTTAAATGGAGCACAGAATTATCTCTCAGAAGGCCGAATTAAATTAGCTTGAATTTCCTCTTTTATTCTAAGATTTATGCTCTATTTATAGGTGAGCAAATCACGTCTTCGACTGGTCTAAAGATCTCTACGACTGGTCGTAGAACCAACAGATATTTGAAAATTCAAGCACAATAAGATCTGGCGGTTTCACGACTAGTCGTAGGTGGTTTATGACTGGTCGTAGGTCTCCTTCGACTAGTCATAAGTTGCTCACGACCAGTCGAAGCTAGCCGAATTTCAACTCTGTACTTTGAGTCGTAGGTCTATGACTGGTCGAAGAAATAGTCGACACTGTTCATATGACTAGTCGAACAGTCCTTAAAACTAGTCAAAGCCTAACAGAAAATTTATAAATTTGGCAACAAACTTACGACTGATTCAGGAAATTCTTAGACAGGTCGAAGTAGTGCTAGGACTAGTCAAACAAAGTCCAGGACTAGTCTTAGAATAGACTAAACTCACTTATATAAAACATATGAATTATGTATCCAAAATGGCCTACTCTAAAGGTTAGCCTAAGGTCAGTCATACCTCAATAGTGAAGTAAGGACATTGAAACTTAGAAACGAGTGACCTTTGAAAGTAATGAAGTTTGAAGTCTTGATGTAGCTCAAACTTGAAAGCTTCTTGAGATCTTGAGTTGAACTTGAAAGCTTCTTGAGATCTTGACTTGTGAACAGTGCTTGTCAATCAAAGCGATCTTGAGTAGAGCTTTGTTCTTCACATATGCAAGCTTTATAACAATGTCTTTGGCACCACAAATTTGACAACAAAAAGGGGATATAAACTATAGCACTTACGCTTAGGTTATAGGTTAACGTTTAGGGAATTGAGTTTAGGTTATACGTTATACGTTATAGGTTAAGGTTTAGGTTATAGGTTAAGGTTAAGGTTTAGGTTATAGGCTTAGGTTTAGGTTAAGGTTTAGGTTTAGGTTATAAGTTATAGGTTTTGGGATTTGAGAATAGGTTTAGGTTATAAGTATAGGTTTAGGTTAATGTTGTAGATTGTAGGTTTAGGTTATAATTTTTTGTTAATGTTATAGGTTATAGGTTTAGGTTTAGGTTTAGGTTTAGGGACTTGAGAATACATTTAGGTTTTAGGTTTAGGTTTAGGTTTTAGGTTATATAGTTTATATCCCTGTCTGTTGTCAAATTTGTGGTGACAAAATCACTGTTATGTTATATATAACTTGCTTAAGTGAAGCTCTTTCAAGGATCAACATTCATGAATAAGCTAAGCTCACAACAAGCAAAGCTCACAAGTACAAGGATCAATCTTGAATGAAAGAATTGCTCACAAGACAAGACGCAAGATCTTGAATGAAAGAACTGCTCACAAGACAAGACTCAAGCTGCAAGAAGAGTTCAAGGCAGTTTGTACACTTTCAAGATTGAGCTACATCAAGGTTTGATCTACAACAAGACTTCAAGGCTCAAACTTCAAGGTCACTTGTTCCTAATGTTTCAATGTCCATACTTCATGGTTGAGGTTTGATTGACCATAGGTTGACCTTAGAAGTAGGTCATTTTGGATACATAAATCGAATGTTTATTTTACATGTGATTGATGTTCTTCGACTAGTCCTAAGGCCTTCTTCGACTAGTCCTAGACTTGCTTCGACCGGTCTAAGAAATCCTCGACCAATCGTGAGTTTGTTACAAATTACGGATAAATCGTTAGGCTTCGACTAGTCCAGAATTTGTTCGACCGATCGTAGGAACAGTGTCGACTCTCGACCGGTCGTACAATCTTCGACTCGAAGTCCGGCGAAGATTTTCAGGACCTACGACCGGTCGAAGGAAACCTACGACGATCGTAGGTGAGCTATGACGATCGTAGGAAAGCTTCGACATCGTAGAAACGTCGTCAGCATATCCCGCCAAATTTTTCAAATATCTTATTTTGCTTCGACTAGTCGAAGAACACTCTAGACCAGTCGAAGACGCGATCCGCTCACCTATAAATAGTGCACGAATCTCAAGAAATCATCGAATTAATTAAAGTATTCAAGCCAATCTTCGTCGAACTTCCGAGAGATAATTCTACTCCATCTAAGCTAAGTGTGCTTATTTAATATTCTCTTTCCTTAGCTTTATTTAATTGATTTTGTTTCTTATATTCCAATCGATTTGATAAGAGGAATTATTATTCCCTTTCTTTGGAATCAAAATCAATTAAGGCAAGCCCTATTTGGTTTAATTTAAAATCTATTAGAATTAGAACCATTGTAATCGAGTCTTGGACATTGAACTTGGACATTCAATCATCTACTGATTACCTTGGGCCGCTACAACGAAGGAGATATTCGGTATTTTACATATTGTAAATTCCTTTCTATTATTTTGGTTTCTTTCAAGATTTGCGGAAAAATCTTGTTATATTGGTTATATGAGGAAAGCCAGGAAAACTCAGAAGTGGGGTTTTTTTTAATTGTGTAAGCCCACATACAAAGACACAATTGTAAGGGTTTTGGGTGAACCTGGGAAAACCTATTTTTAGTGAACGCTAATATCCCCTGTGTGAGGATATTAGGAGTGGAGTAGCTTTTTGTGTGGCTGTTGTTTAACAGTTGGTGAACACAGGCGAACCACTATAAACCCTTGTGTTTGATTGATTTATTCTTCTAATTTTTAATTATTCTTTTGTGGGATGTATGTATGGTGGTGAATGTTGTAATTATTTAATTCAAGCTTTGTGAGAATGTTGTAATAGCTTAGAATTTATTTTCTGCTATTCCTTTATCGCTTGATTTTCAATTTCATTTGAAAGTTGTTCCAGCAAGGTTGCCCTGCCATTTTTATGGTGTATGGCTGTCCCTAGAACAATACATTTTTAATTACAAGTTATTTCAATTCAGTTTATATTTATTATTGTATTCCTCTTCGATTTGAGACTTGATACAAAGATCTTTCTAGAAATAAGGTTGTCCTACCATAAACTCTGTTTTTGGTGTAAGGTTGTCCTTAGAACAACGTTTGTATCAACCTCTCAAGATCTGAATTTTGAGGTTACTTTAATTTACTGCATTGTGATTTACTTTGGCTATCATATTCTTTATTATTCCGCTGTTATAAGTTTTTATTTGGCATTGTCCTATTCACCCCCTCTAGGACATATAGCTTGGCCTTTTCAAGTGGTATCGAGCCTAATAGCTCTTTTTATTCTTGGATTTAATTCAGCTAACGATTTAAGCTATTTAAGATGTCAAATTTTGATAGCCTTTCGATCACAAGGCCTCCACCCTTTGATGGCTCCAACTATGCTATTGGAAAGCCGAATGAGGATCTTCCTCAAATCAATGGATGAAAATGTGTGGCAAGCCACGGTATGTGAATGGAATCCTCCTATCATGGAAGTTTCTGGGGTTTATGGTTCAAAATCAATGAAAGTAACACCATATTACCAATGGACCACTTTGAAAAGTGAGAGTAGTGCAAATGCTAAAGCACTAAATGCAATTACTTGCGCACTATCACCGGATGAGTTCAAAAGAATCATTTCTTGTGATATTGCAAAGCAAGCTTGGGATATATTAGAAATGACACACGAGGGTACTACAATTGTCAAAAATCTAAAGTCCAACTCCTCACAGATTTGAAGAAATTCATATGGAGGAAAATGAAATGTTTATGAACTTTTACACTAGATTGAATGACATTGTAAACTCAATGTGGGGTCTTGGTGATAAAATCCCGAAAAGTAAAGTGTGTGCAAAAATATTACGCTCACTTCCTGAACGGTTCAATTCTAAAGTAACCGCGATCCAAGAACTTCGTGATACGGATAATATGAGGGTAGAAGAACTAGTTGGTTCTCTACAAACCTATGAGTTAAACTTTAAAGCTCCTAAAGATAAATCTATCGCACTAAAATCTTCTAAATGTAATTGAGAAGAAAATCTGATTCAGAAGATGATATGGTTCTTTTAGCTAAAAAATTTTACAAGATTTTCAAAAGCAAGAAAAGGGTTGATTTTCAAAAATCAAATGACAAAAAGAAGTTTAGACCCAAATCTCGAAAACCTTTGAAAGATAGTCAATGTTACAACTGTCTAGAATATGGGCACTTAGCAAATAGATGTCCTAAAAGGGACAAACCCAAGAAGAAGGGTATGTTGGCTACATGGGATGAATCATCTGATTCTGAAGGTTCTTCTTCTGAAACTGAGTCGGGCAATGAGGTTAAAGCTCTTATGACTCAAGCCAAATTCACATTTTCAGATAATGACTCTACAAGTGAAGAAAATCTGAATAGTGAATGTGAAAATGAAGATGATCTTCAAGACGCTTACAATGCCCTATATAAGGAAAGTTGTAAAATTGCTGTCAAACTTAAACTTCAAAAAGAAAAGTTTTCTAAACTCAAAAATTGTTTTGAATCACTTGTCTTAGAAAAATCACAAATTTTAGATAGTTTTGAAAAATCAAAATGCGATTTGGAATTCAAAAACTCCCTAATTGTTGATTTAAAATCTAAAATTGAGAATCTTAAAACTGATGTATCTTCTCTTCTAAGTTTAAAGGACACATGAAAGTATGCCCAAGGTGATCCAAAGTTAGAAAAACTTTTATCCGGATTAAGAAAATGTAGCGATCGATCCGAGTTGGGCTATGATAAAAATTTACCTCCTAAACAAAAGTATACTCCTCCTATGTTTGTTAAAGGAGAGTCCTCAAACTCAAAAGGGAAAAGTACTTATCAAGATTTTTCTAAAAATTCAAAAACTTTTCAAAAACCTAGAAAGAGCCATAGCCATGTCAACTTTAATCAGAAACGAAATCCACTAGCTGAAAAGATATTTGATTTACTCAAGGAGCTCTTAAAATCTAACTCTTCAGGTCATTCCTACAAATGTACACAAAAGAAGACCAACTATGTTCCTAAACCCAAAACAGTTATGAAATGGGTTCCTAAAGTCACCGGCTTGGTTGCTCACACTGCTTTCAAAGCAACACGTCATTCAAAGTGGTACCTAGACGGTGGATGCTCCAGGCATATGACAGGTGACAAAGCTTTATTCACCGATCTGAAAGATATGCTGATGGTTCAGTCACATTTGGTGATGGTAGCAACTGCAAGATTATAGGCCAAGGTGCGGTTCAACTTTTTAATCTTCCGGTGTTTAAAAATGTTTTATACGTTGAAGGCCTAAAGCACATAACTTGCTTAGTATATCACAAATATGTGATAATAACCATAATGTTCGGTTTTCTAATCAAAGTTGTGAAATACTAAACAATAAGGGTTCGTAATATTAACTGGACGTAGAACGTCTGAAAATTGCTATATTATTAGTGAATCCATCTCATCTAATCAAACATGTTACATGGTCCATACAGACGAGACGATTTATGGCACAAACGTCTTGGACATGTACATTATCGAAATTTATATCGATTGAGCAAACGAGAACTTGTAAGAGGTTTACCCAAACTTGAAATTAGATAAAATATGTGATGAGTGCCAGATAGGCAAACAAACAAAGAACTCACACAAAAAGGTGAATTCAAATACCACATCAAGACCACTCGAACTTCTCCACATGGATCTGATAGGACCTACCAGAACAGAAAGTCGTGGTGGTAAAAAGTATATCTTGGTAATAGTTGATGACTTTACCAGATTCACTTGGGTAGTCTTCTTAAGGGATAAATCTGAAACCCTTGAAGAAGTAAGAAAAGTTCTCAAAAGGATTCAAACTGAAAAATCTTCTCAAATTAGTAAAATTCGTAGTGATCACGGATCTGAATTTGAGAATAGCAATTTTGAGAAGTTCTATTCCGACCAAGGAATATTACATGAATTCTCTGCTCCCAAAACTCCACAACAAAATGGAATTGTAGAAAGAAAGAATAGGGTGCTTCAAGAAATGGCTAATGTCATGTTGAATAGCATGAAGCTCTCTAAAAATCTTTGGGCTGAAGCAGTCAACACAGCTTGCTATATTATTAACCGAGTATACACTAGCAAAGATAATAATAAAACGGCTTACGAATTGTGGTTCAATAAAAAGCCTACTATTAAATACTTTCGAGTTTTTGGCAGCAAGTGCTATATTTTACGTGATCGTGAAAATTTGGGAAAGTTCGATACGAAGAGTGATGAAGGTATTTTTCTAGGATATTCTTTAAACAGTCGAGCTTAGGGTTCTTAACAAAAGGACTGGTGTGATTCAAGAATCCATTAATGTTGTCATTGATGATCACTTAAACACACCAATTTCTAATTCAGATAATGATGAAGTACTAATCATTGATAAACCCGATACTTCATCTAATCAGATTGATTCTGAGTTGAGGACTGTTAAAGATCATCCAACCACACAAATTCTTGAAAACCCTCTCACCGGTGTTCGCACCTGTAGACAACTTGAGGATATATGTAATTATGTATGTTTTACATCCCAAATTAAACCATCTAACGTAAAAGAAGCTCTTGATGATGAGACTGGATTGTTGTGATGCAAGATGAACTCAACCAATTCGTAAGAAATGATGTTTGGTATCTCGTACCAAGACCTAAAGATAAACACATCATTGGAACAAAATGAATTTTCAAAAATAAGTCCGATGAATGTGGAAATATAATTAGAAACAAGGCTAGACTAGTGGTACAAGGTTATACTCAAATTGAAGGGATTGATTTCGATGAAACCTTTGCACCAGTAGCACGTCTTAAATCTATCAGACTATTTATATCCATTGCATGTTTTAGAAAGATAAAGATCTATTAGATGGATGTGAAAAGTGCTTTTCTAAATGGCGATTTACATGAAGAAGTCTATGTTGAACAGCCAATGGGATTTTGAATATTCCAAAAATATTAATCATGTATATCGGCTTAAAAAGGCACTTTATGGATTAAAACAAGCACCTAGGGCATGGTATGAGAAACTAACAAAATTTCTTTTAACTCATAATTTTCAAATGGGATCTGTTGATAAAACTCTGTTTGTTAAAAACATAATGATCATATCTTAATGGTGCAGATTTATGTTGATGATATCATTTATGGATCAACTTGTGCTGACTTGACTACTGAGTTTGCAGATTTGATGAAATCACTTCGAAATGAGCATGGTTGGGGAATTGACTTATTTCCTTGGATTGCAAGTAAAGCAACAACTGAAGGAATATTCATTTCTCAATCTAAGTATGCCTTGAATCTAATCAAGAGATTTGGATTTGAGAATGGCAAGAATTTCGATACTCCTATGAGTACTACCACGAAACTATCAAAAGACTCTAATGGTAAAAATGTTGACTCAAAACTTTATCGGAGTATGATTGGTAGTTTGTTATATTTAATGCTAGTAGACCCGATATCACTCTAAGTGTTGGTATTTGCGCAAGATATCAATCGATCCAAAAGAATCTCACTTGATTGCCAGCGAATTATTAGATATGTCGCAAGTAATGTTAAATCTCGGTCTCTGGTATCCTCATGAAACCAATGTCCAATTAGTTGGGTACTCGACTGGGTTGGTAATCTAGATGATAGAAAATCAACCGGTGGTGGTTGTTTTTACATTGAAATTTGTCTAGTTTTCTGGTTTAGTAAGAAACAAAATTCTATATCACTTTCAACTGCTGTATATAGCAGCTGGTAATGCATGTACACAGCTTGTTTGGATGCAACGAATGCTAAGTGATTATGGAATTAAACAGGATTCTATGTTATTACATTGTGATAATTCCAGTGCGATAAATATTTCAAAAAATCCTATTCAGCATTCTCGTACTAAGCATATTGACATTAGATTTCATTATATAAGGGAATTAGTAGAAGAAAAAGTTATATCTCTAGAATATATTCCTACTGAAGATCAACATGCTAATATTTTCACAAAACCTCTTGATAAAAGCAGGTTCAAAAAGATAAAATTTGATCTTGGCATGTGCATTTTAAATTGATAATCTATGCCTTCTTGTATAATATTGTATATATTTGCTAGATTGAATTCCAATTTTTGTTTAAATTGCAAGAAATTTGAATTTTTGGGGTTTATACGACCAGTCGTGAGTATACACGACCAGTCGTCCTACGACCGGTCATAGATACCCATGACCAGACGTGGAACACGGGTTTCACTTCAAATTGGGGATTTTTCACTTTCTTCCTCATTTCTTCTTTCTTCTCCTTGGAGCCGAACTTCGACTCGTCGAACCCATCCTTCAAGTCCTTCAAGGTTAGTGTTCCAAATCCCATTTTTCTTACAGATTTGTGTCAAGATTGTTTCCTTTTCTCTCTTAAAGCTTTCTATTTTAAAAATCATTGAGATTTGGGGTTTAGATTTTGAAAAATCTGTTTTGAGCAAACCCACTTCTCAATCTTTTGCAACTTCCTATTTTCTTGAAATCCTTGTTGCAAATGGCTTCTAGAGGTAGAAAAACTACTTCACGTGGTCCTTCTTCTTCCTCCAGATCGACCGCTATCTCTAAGCGTCATCTTCTTATTCCTAACGATGATCCTTCATATGTTAGAGACATTAGATCTCGTAATGTTATTGTTGAACATCCTGTTAATGTCAATCATATTGCACCTTTTGACATCCTTCCTATGCTTGAAGCTGTAGGTTGGGTTAACTTATTGCATTGGGGTGGGCCTGCATACCGGTCCATTGCCCAATCCATGTTTACATGTATTAGTGCTTTCTCATAGGATAATTTAACTTTTTAAATTTCTACTAGAGAAGGGTCTTTTGACGTTGATCGTCATTTAATTTCAGCCCTTATGGAAATTCCTGTGAATGATGAGGGTATTCCTATCCATAATTTAATTGATAAACCCTCGATGGCTGAAAAACGCATGCTAACTAGAGACTTGTGCAACATGGATGTTCAATGGACTCAAAAAGGGAATGCGCTCCCCGCAAGGTATTTGTTACCCAAATACAGAATTCTCCACAGAATCTTTATGTCTAATCTGTATCCTCGTTCGGGTAATAAATCTGACTTGACTTCGTTTATGGTTCGTGTTATCCATGCTATTTCCAATGGAGTTGTTTGCCATCCTTAATCTGTCATTTCATTCTTCAGTTTCGACTCCATCCTGGTCATAGTGACATTCCTTTTGCCTACTTTATGATTGTATTGGCTACTCATATGTTAGTTGATATGCCTGTTGATGAGGCACCAATCTATCATCTGATTTTCAACAACACTAATATCAATAAGATGAAGTTGGATCTGCTTTCTGAACAAGGTGGTGGTGGTGGTGGTGGTCCTGAAGAAGCTGGTGTTGACATTAATATGGATGACATTTTTGAGGCACTGGATTCTAACTCAGCTAATGATCCAGTTTTGTACCATCTGATTTGATGCACGTCGAGTGCATTAGAGGGTAAAGTTGAGGATATAAATGTTAAGTTGGAAAACATGTCTCGTTGCTCATGATTTACAATTCAAGTACATGTGCAAATATCTTAGGCGCTTGAACAAAGGCATGCACCAACTTGATCCTTCTATTCCTGCTCCGTCATCAAGTTCTAGTTCTGACTAGTTTTTATGAGACTTTTGGTATGTAATATCTTTATTACTTAACACTTGTTTGCTTGAGTTTGAGTTGGATTTTATGTTGGATATTTGTTCTTGATGTAATATTTATGTTGGATATATGTGATGCTATCTTGAGTATCTCTATGACTCTTTTACTATACTCTCTTACTTCCTCATGTTTCCTCTCCTCATGACTTCCTTTATTTAGTTCTCCTTTGTCATATTGTGACAAAAAGGGGAGAATGGTTTGATCTTAATGTGATTATGAGAGGAGTAGCAGTAGCATTGGTTATGTTACTCAGGGGGAGTGGGGAGTCAAGGGGAGTATATGTTTGATCTTGTTGAATGAAACTGTTTGATCTTGTTGAATGAAACTGGTTGAAACTGGTTGAATGTTGAATATTGAATATTGATTTGCAACTATTAACCAGTTGTTTTACTCTTGTTTATCTTGATTATGTGTTTTGTCACTAATTTGACAAAGGGGGAGATTGTAAGTGCTATAGTTTATATCCCTGTCTGTTGTCAAATTTGTGATGAAAAAATCACTATTATGTTATATATAACTTGCTTAAGTGAAGCTCTTTCAAGGATCAACATTCATGAACAAGCTAAGCTCACAACAAGCAAAGCTCACAAGTACAAGGATCAATCTTGAATGAAAGAACTGCTCACAAGACAAGACTCAAGATCTTGAATGAAAGAACTGCTCACAAGACAAGACTCAAGCTGCAAGACTTCAAGAAGAGTTCAAGGCAGTTTGTACACTTTCAAGATTGAGCTACATCAAGGTTTGATCTACATCAAGACTTCAAGGCTGATACTTCAAGGTCACTTGTTCCTAATGTTTCAATGTCCATACTTCATGGTTGAGGTTTGATTGACCATAGGTTGACCTTAGAAGTAGGTCATTTCGGATACATAAACCGAATGTTTATTTTACATGTGATTGGTATGTTCGACTAGTCTAGGCCTTCTTCGACTAGTCCTAGACTTGCTTCGACCGATCTAAGAAATTCCTCGATCCAATCGTGAGTTTGTTACAAATTGCGGATAAAATTAGGCTTCGACTAGTCCAGAATCTGTTCGACCGATCATAGGAACAGTGTCGACTGCTCTTCGACCAATCGTACAATCTTCGACTCGAAGTCGCGAAGATATTCAGGACCTACGACCGGTCGTAGGAAATCTTCGACCAGTAGAACGGTCAGAGCATATCCCGGATTTTTCAAATATCTAAATTGTTGCTTCGACTAGTCGAAGAGCACTCTAGACGATCGAAGACACAATCTTCTCACCTATAAATAGTGCACGAATCTCAAAAGAAATCATCGAATTAATTAAAGTATTCAAGCCAATCTTCGTCGAACTTCTGAGAGATAATTCTGTGCTCCATCTAAGCTAAGTGTACTTATTTAATATTCTCTTTCCTTAGCTTTATTTAATTGATTTTGTTTCTTATATTCCAATCCGATTTGATAAGAGGAATTATTATTCCCTTTCTTTGGAATCAAAATCAATTAAGGCAAGCCCTATTTGGTTTAATTTAAAATCTATTAGAATTAGAACCATTGTAATCGAGTACTGGACATTGAACTTGGACATTCAATCATCTACTTTGATTTGGTTCTACCGGGCTGCTACAACGAAGGAGATATTCAGGTATTTTACATATTGTAAATTCCTTTCTATTATTTTGGTTTCTTTCAAGATTTTCCAGAAAAATCTTGTTATATTAGTTATCTGAGGAAAGCCAGGAAAACTCAGAAGTGGGGTTTTTAATTGTGTAAGCCCACATACAAAGACACAATTGTAAGGGTTTTGGGTGAACCCGGGAAAACCTATTTTTAGTGAACGCTAATATCCCCTGTGTGAGGATATTAGGAGTGGAGTAGCTTTTGTGTGGCTATTGTTTAACAGGTTGGTGAACACAGGCGAACCACTATAAACCCTTGTGTTTGATTGATTTATTCTTCTAATTTTTAATTATTCTTTTATGGGATGTATGTATGGTGGAGAATGTTGTAATTATTTAATTCAAGCTTTGTGAGAATGTTGTAATAGCTTAGAATTTATTTTCTGCTATTCCTTTATCGCTTGATTTTCAATTTCATTTGAAAGTTGTTCAAGCAAGGTTGCCATGCCATTTTTATGGTGTATGGCTGTCACAGAACAATACATTTTTAATTACAAGTTATTTCAATTCAGTTTATATTTATTATTGTTTTCATATTCGGTTTGAGACTTGATACAAAGATCTTTCTAGAATAAGGTTGTCCTACCATAAACTCTGGTTTTGGTGTAAGGTTGTCCTTAGAACAACGTTTGTATCAACCTCTCAAGATCTGAATTTTGAGGTTACTTTAATTTATTGCATTGTGATTTACTTTGGCTATCATATTCTATAGGTTTAGGTTTAGGATTAGGTTTAGGGATTTGAGAATACATTTAGATTTTAGGTTTAGGTTTAGGTTTTACGTTTAGGTTAAGGTTACAGATTACGGTTTAGGTTTAGGTTATAAGTATATGTTATAGGTTTAGGTTTAAGTTAGGTTACAGGTTAAGGTTTAGGGAATTGAGTTTAGGTTATAAGTTATAGGTTTAGGTTATAGGTTATAAGTTATAGGTTAAGGTTTAGGTTATAGGTTAAGGTTTAGGTTTAGGTTATAGGTTTTCGGATTTGAGAATAGGTTTAGGTTATAAGTATGTGTTTAGGTTAATGTTGTACGTTATAGGTTTAGGTTATAAGTTTATGTTAATGTTGTAGGTTATAGGTTTAGGTTTATGGATTTGAGAATACATTTAAGTTTTAGGTTTTGGTTTTACGTGTACGTTGAGGTTACAAGTTTAGGTTATAGGTTTAGGGATTTGAGAATACATTTAGGTTTTAGGTTTAGGTTTTATATTTAGGTTAAGGTTACTGCTTTAGGTTATAGGTTTAGGTTTATAAGTGTAGGTTATAGGTTTAGGTTTAGGTTTAGGTTAGGTTATAGGTTAAGGTTTAGGGAATTGAGAAGAGGTTAAGGTTTAGGTTTAGGAAATCGGGTTCGGGTTTGGGTTTAGGTTTGGGTTCGGGTTTAGGTTTGGGTTTTCAAGTTTAGGTTTGGGTTAAGGAGTTGAGATTAGGATTAGGTGTAGGTTTAGGTTTAGGGATTTGAGAATACATTTAGGTTTTAGGTTTAGGTTTAGGTTATAGGTTTAGGTTAAAGTTATAGGTTTAGGTTTAGGTTTAGGTTATAGGTTATAGGTTATAGCTGTAGGGAATTGAGAATAGGTTAAGGTTTATGTTTAGAAAATCGGGTTCGGGTTCAGGATCGGGTTTAGGTTTGGGTTTTCGGGTTTAGGTTTAGGTTAAGGAGTTGAGATAAGGATTAGGTGTAGGTTTAGGTTTAAGGATTTGAGAATGCATTTAGGTTTTAGGTTTAGGTAAAGGTTATAGGTTTAGGTTATAGGTTTAGGTTAGGTTAAGGTTTTGGTTATAAGTTATAAGTTAGAGGTTATAGCTTTAGGGAATTGAGAATACGTTTAGGTTTTAGTTTAGGAAATCAGGTTCGGGTTTGGGATCGGGTTTAGCTTTAGGGAATTCAAGAATGATGAAACTTTCAACCATGTGCAAGAAAAGTAGGCACCAGAAAAGGGAAAAGCAAGTAAAATCAGGTTTGACAATGCTAGAAGCCAAGTCATATCTGATAAAAGTGAAATAAAAGTTGATGTGAAATTCCGAACAATTCTAGTGAGGAATGGTTAATTGATTCAAATTAACATATCATGCAGCATACTTTTTTAGCTCATGTTTGATGTCAAGTACTACTTTGATAGCAATTACCTTATAAAGGAACTTGTAACTGAGTCAAGGGAAGAGGTTCTCCATTTGTTACACAGATCTGCCACTCTACAAAGTGTTGGCCAACAATCATCTCAATTATAGGGTGCTCAACCTATGAATATGCTCAACCTCGAAAATAACCACCTAGTTGAGAATATTGGAAGTACTAGTGGATGTCCACTGCTTATTAGATGAGCTAGTAGAGACAAGTGCACCTTTATAAAATTGCCTATGAATGGTAGTTGATTCCACCTCTGTAAATGTTGAAGGAAGACCCTGGATTGGGACCATCCACCTAATCTTGTCCTGCTTTGCATGGACCATGTCTAAAACATCTAGCTAGTAGGACAACCTAAGTCACATTAGTGAACAGTTGCATGTTGATAAGATGATTCAATTTTGAATAAATAAATAACAAAACCATATCAAAAAAGACATTTTAATTTCTATTTCATACATTAGGAAAACATGGTACAAAAAATATATAAGAAGCTAGGCATAAAAAATATTACGTGGGGCTGTAATAGCCATTATGAAAAAAAATGGCCAGTAGGGTCCATTACAAGGCTGAAACAATTTTTTGTCAACAAAAGATAGGAGGCTGTAACAGCCGTTACAGTCATTGTTACTGTTATGAAATACCTTGATATCCCACATCCATCCTTGACTGTGGGCCCACCTTGATGTATGTGCATTACATCTGTGCTATTCATCCATTTTGAAAGTTATTTTAGGGCATGATCAAAAAAATAAAGCAGATCCAAATCTTAGGTGGACCACACCTCAATGTGGGCCAGATACAATTCCATCCCACCTAATCCCTTCTAATCCCACTGCCTAAACACACCCTAAGTAATTTCAAAGTGCCTGTGTATCAATCCTTAAATCCCTAAATCCCCAAATCCCCAAATCCCTAAATCGGTATTGAGATTGAGAGAGATTGAGAGAGAGAGAGATAGAGCATCGAGCTTGAGAGAGAGAGAGAGAGAGAGAGAGAGAGAGGGCGTGCGTGGGTATGGAAGGTTGGCAATGGACCACAAGAGAGATCAGAGAGAGAGGCTTGAGAATCATCAATCCTAGGAGCTTGGATGTGAGAAAGATAGAGAGAGGAGAGGGTGGAGAGATCGAGAGAGAGGAAGAGAGAGATAGAGAGCGAGAGCGAGAGGTGCGAGAGAGAGGGAGAGAGAGGCTGACGAGTGTCGGACGCAGATTAGATAGGTTGAGTAGCGAGTTGACTAAAGTGACGTCACTAAATTTTGTGGGCCCCACTATGATGTATGTGTTTTATCCACACTTTCATCCATTTTGAGATGGCCATGAGCCAAAGAATGAGGTAGATTAAAAGAAAAGATGTAGTGGACCTCACCACGAGAAAATAGTGGGGAGAGTGATTCCTACCATTGAAACTATCCTAAGGCCCACCATAATTTTTATTTGAAATCCAACTGGTTAAAAAGTTACCCAAGGAGAACTAGCTAAAACACAAATATCAACTTGATCTAAAACTTTTGTGGCCTTTAGAAGTTTTTAATGGTGGGTGTCACTGTCCCCACTGTTTTCTGTGCTAAGGTCCATTGGAGCTTTGGATTTATCTTTGGACATTGCCCTAAAATGATCTCTCTAAATGGATGGAAGGTGTGGATATAAAACGTACATCATGGTGGGGCCCAAAAATGAGAGGTATATAAATATCAGGTGGACCACACCACATGAAAACAATAGTGATTGGATATCCATCATTAAAATCCTCCTAAGGCCCACTGTACTGTTTATTTGACATCCAATCTGTTTATTAGGTCATAAAGGCCCAGATGAAGGGGAAAACAAAAATCATCTCGATCCAAAACTTTTATGGCCCCAGAATGTTTTTAATGGTTGACGCTCATTCAATACTGTTTCATGTAATGTGATATTTCAGATCGGGATATACCTCATTTTTGGTCTTATTCTGTAAAATGATCTTTCAAAATAGATGGACGACATGGATTAAAAAATACATCATGGTGGGGCCCACACAGCACCAACCACCAGCCATTGGATTATGTAGGGGGAGGAGCCAATCTGTTCCCCTTATTTGTTGTGTGGTCCATTTAATCTTTGGATATGATTTATTTTTTAGATAATTCTATAAAATGATCTTAAAAAATGGATGAACGGTGTGGGCTTATCCTAAATTTTTGGTAAATCCAAAACTCAAGTGGACCATGCTACACAAAACAGTGTGGAATAATGATTTCCACTGTTGATACCTTCCTTGGGCCCACAGTAATGTTTATTTTCTATCCAACATGTTCATAATATCACAAAGATATGAATAAAGGGAAAACACAAACATCAGCTTGATCCAAATCTTCTATGAATGTTATTTTTAATGGTGGATGTTCAATCCCCACTTTGTAGTCCACTTAAGCCTTAGACCCGCCCCATTTTTTAGTTAATATCTTAAAATGATCGGAGAAAAGCATTGCATGGTATGAAGAATGTCAATCCATGACTTGGGTGGGCCACACCATATAATATAGTGGAGAGGGGTTTCCTTAAAACTTTCATAATCATATATTGGGCCTGCCTAAATGTGATTCACATATCTAACCCACTCATTATGTGTGTCCCACTTAGATGAGGGGTCAGACCCAGTTTCAGCCGCATTCAAAACTCATGCAGGCCCCACCAAGTTCTTTTATATTTTTTAGATGTCTTCACATAGTTTAGTTGGTATCGATTTTTAGTTCATATCTTAAAATGCATTTTAAGATATATCATAAGTTAAAGGGGACACATCAAATGCACAGTGTTGATGTTCGTCACACATCATGAAGGGAGTCATAAGTTGGGTCACAATTTTGACCAGAATATTTGGCCCATTTTACATGTTAGGTCCATTCACTCTATTTTATTGATCATTACCCTCAATTTGACTAGTTACTCACCCCGATCATGTTACACATGAGAAAGATATTGGGCAAACAAGATTGATCAACAATTTGAATGAATTTTGATTTAAACATCTAAAGTTATTTACTCTTCAATCTGGATTGATCAGATTGTCCAAAAATGGTTAAAGGTTGTTCATAATATCAAAAATATATGAATAAATAGAAAACACAAACATCAGCTTGATCCAAAACTTCTATGGCCTCCAAGAAATTTTAAATGGTAGAGGTTCAATCACACTATTTCCTGTGGTGTGGTCCACTTGAGCTTTGGATATGCTTCCTTTTTTTCTTTAAATCTCAAATTATCTGTTAACATGGATGAATGGAGTGGATAAAATAAATAAATAGCGATGGACCCCACAGAGTTTACTCTGATAAGGGTAACGAGTAACTCACCTAAATGTAGTGGAGAAGGGTTTCCTTAAAACATTCATAATCATATATTGGGCCTGCCTAAATGTGATTCACATATCCAACCCACTCATTGTGTGTGTCCCACTTGGATGAGGGGTTAGACCAAGTTTCAACCGCATCCAAAACTCATGTGGGCCCCACCAAGTGCTTTTATATTTTTTAGGATGTCTTCACATAGTTTTAGATGGTATGGCCCACTTGAGTTTCGTATACAGATGATTTTTGAGATATCTCATAACCTAAAGGGGACACATCAAATCCATGGTGTTGATGTTCGACACACAGCATGATGGGCCCCACAAAACTTACTAACATTAATTCTTAGGTTCTCACAAGGTCAGTAAGTTGGGTCACAATTTTGACCAGAATATTTGGCCCATTTTACATGTCTGGTTCATTCACTCTATTTTACTGATCAATACTCTCAATTTGACTAGTTACTCGCCTCAAGCAGGCTACATATGAGAAAGATATTGGGCAAACAAGATTGATCAACAATTTCAATGAAATTTGATTTAAACATCTTAAGTTATATACTCTTCAATCTGAACTAATTAGATTGTCCAAAAATGATTAAAGGTTCAATTAGTGGATGTGCCTAATAATTTAGTAATTTTATTTTTCACAGATAAATTTCAATTTCCATTTAAAAATAACATATTCTTTTCAAAATGTATATTTTAAAAACATTATATGCTAGAATTGTGTGCATGTCATCAATGGGGAATCCAACGATGGGTATGAATGTGAATGTCTTGTGTTTTCTATTGAAACGTGTATTGAATTGGGGTGAAATTTCAAATTGCCGATTTTTTTCGTCAAAAGCATCATTTTTGTTTTCAAAATTTTTCTCAAACATTGTTAAAATTTTTAACTTCTCAATATTCTTTTTCATGTGATATTACAAATCATTTAAATATTACCTTTTAATTATATATATATAAAAAATTTCCACTCATATGATATAAAAACTATATATATATATATATATATATATATATATATATATACACACACACACACACACAAACATACTACCTTTACCGACGGTTTTTGTTCGTCGGTAAATAACATGCGATTATTACCGACTGTTTTCGTCCGTCGGGACAAAATAGTCCATTATTACCGATAGTGTTACTTCACCGAAAAAAAACATTAGCAAAAAATTTCACTTTAAATAAATAACATTATTACTGTGAGACCCATATCCTAAACCGTACCGTTCCATATTTTCTATCTTAAAAATATAACAGTTTTACCGACGAAAATTTGTCTGTAAAAGTGTTTTTTTGCCGACGAATTTTTTTTCGTTGGGAAAAATGTTTTTACCGACTAAAATTTTCTTCGGTAAAATTCTTACCGCGAAAGTTTCCAAAATAGCGCGAAAGTTTTCTATCTTAAAAATATAACAATTTTACTAATGAAAATTTTCATCGATAAAAGTGGTTTTTGTCGACAAATTTTTTTTTTTTTGTTGGGAAAAATGGTTTTACAGATGAAAAATTTCGTCAGTAAAAGTCTTACCGCAAAAGTTTTTAGAATAGCGCAAAAATTTTCTATCTTAAAAATATAACAGTTTTACCAACGAAAATTTTCATCGGTAAAAGTGGTTTTTTACCGACGAAATTTTTTTTCATCAGGAAAAATGTTTTTACCAATGAAAATTTTCATTAGTAAAACTCTTACCGCGAAAGTTTCCAATACAGCGCGAAAATTTTCAATCTTAAAAATATAACAGTTTTACCGACGAAAAGTTTTGTCGGTAAAAGTGTTGTTTTACTGATGAAAAAAAAGTTTGTCGGTAAAACACTACTTTTATCGACAAATTTTTTTTCGTCGGTAAAAATTTCGGCGATAAAAGCTCTATTTCTTGTAGTGTGCTAAGAAATCAGAATTACTCAGAAGCGAAGAGATAATCGTATCCTTGGAGAACAAGCTAGCTGGAATTCCTGATCAGGCAAAGATCATCCTCGAAGAAAAATCAAAGCATGTCGTAGCTCAAATTCAGTTAAAGGAAGACTTGCAAAAGTACATGGGAATATTAGGAATCATGGATGAGCTTTAAAGAAGTCATTTCATTTGTGTAGATATTTTTTTAGAACATGTAATTTCTTATGATTTTCAGCATATATCAATGAAGACGTGATGATATCTTTGAGATGTTTTGCTCTTTTACTCTTTCATAAATTTCTAAATCATGCATCATTTCAAGCATATTTATTTATGCAATAATTTCGACATGATATTTAAAAAAGAATTGAGATAAAAACATCGACATATTATGATTGCCAGTATGGGATTTCTTATATGATTTTTTTTTGTCCGTTACAAACAGTTTAAGCTCTTGAGCAGTAGAGCAACGCAGTTTTTTAGACTTTTGAGTAGTGGAGTCGGGTCTCACGTGATAGTCTTTGTAGCTTATGAGTTCACTAAACTTCTCACAGCTTGGTGAGTTCACAAACCACGATCCATCAAAGGGGCCCAGTGAAGCTACCGGGGTCGTGAACTTGGCTGGATTTATGCACGGGGTTAGCCGCAGTAACTCTCTAGAGTTCACGAGGCACATAAGGCGACCAGTCCATCAATGAGTAAGTTTAGGCCCTTCCTTATGAGTTATTTTTGAAATTAAGCCAATAATCTGGGGGGTCTTATGCATGGTTGGCCTATCTATGGACAATGGCCAAAGAGCGCACACTGCAGCCTGCGTTTTCTTCATTTGAAAGGTCAGACACATTCACGGGAGGGCAATTTCATCTATTCCCTGTGATGCTATCGTTGAGGACTTTTTGGCCCTTTAAGGCTATCGGTCATTGGCTCTATCCACTGCACGCATGGGTATGCTTATGATGGCCTTCCTGGGCTTTTTAGGGCCACTGGCTTCTCACCATTGCCCGAATGGCGATGAAGATAGACTTTATGCGTAGTTGGCCATATAGGTTTGTCTAGGCTGCCTTAAATGATGATAAGTTGCCATCGTCGTCGTAATAGTAATAGGTGTCTTGATTGATATATCACCATTGCCGATAATGTTGACGATATCCGTGCTATGCTCATAATAATATATATTGGCCTGGTGATGATACCAATTTTGACGAGTTTCAGCGAAGCTTATTTGATAACGACAATGATGGTTACTCTCTTTTAAGAAATCACTAATATATAATCTTTGATGATATATTTGGAATTTCTCCTTTATTCAATCATCTGACAAAGAATATATGAACATGACTTCACCTGTCTTTGCCCCCTTTTGATATAGAAGCATTATGGCGATAATCTTCTGGATCAAAATTGGAACCATCTTCAGGGATGATACTTCTTGATGAAGCGTGCATTGACTGGTATACTGATACCTTGTCCATCTTGATCAACTACTCTGTATGCTCTGTTTAAATATACTTCTTTTATTATATATGGCCCATCCCATTTAGGCTCAAACTTGCCCTCTATTTTGCGGGTCACCACTATTGGTCTTTTCAACATTAATATCATGTCCCCTTTCTTAAAAGAGCGATATTTCACTCGTTTATCAAAGGCAGCCGATATTCTTGCCTAATACATCTATAATCGTTGCTGGGCTGCCAGACGCTTCTCATCGATTAAGTCCAGTTCTTTCAACCTTATCTTTGTATTTTCATCATTTGTAATTGACTGATGCACTACTATTCTGAGCGATGCAACTTATGTTTCACTCGGAATGACTACCTCTACGCCGTAAACTAATGAATATGGTATTGTGCTTGTTGCCATTTGGTGACTAGTCTTGTACGCCCATAATGCCTCTTACAACCTTTCTTCCCAGTTGCGCTTGTTTCCAGTCACCGTCTTCTTCAATATTTTCACAATCATTTTGTTAAATGCATCTGCTAATCCATTTCCCGGTGGATAGTAAGGTGTTAAAAACAAATGGTGGATACCAAACTTTTGACATAGTTTCTCCATGCCTCTGTTCTTAAAAGGGGTACTATTATCAACAACAATCTTCTTCGGGATGCTGTGGTGAGATATTGTCGCATGTCAAATGAAATTGACCACATCTTTACGCCCCGAAATTCGGGGTCGAGCATAACTCACTCCCGAGTTTCAAAACATCACTTATGCAATATATTCAATGATGGATGTATCTTGTCGTATTAGTGCATAAAACATAGAATAGATTAAGCCAAATAGCAAATATAATTCAAGGATAAGTGAAGAAAGCAAGCGGAGACTTATAGAAATATATGTGTGTACATGTGCGAATCCACAAGTACATATACATACCAGGTTGAAATGTAAGTGTTGCTATCAAAATTACAAGTATCAAAATTACATCATTTAATTCACAAAATAAATCCCAACATCCCGCGCATCAGGAACTAGGCTCACTAGAACCCGTCAGAAACTGCATAAAAGAGAAAGCGGCCTCATCATCATCCATCTCCGCTCTGCCTCGGAAGTCGCATCAACATCTGCAACATCGGCAACTAAGACAGAGTCTGGTGGGTGTTTAACACCGCCCCGAACGTGGGAGTGAGTGATCAACTCGGTGGAACAATAAGGCACAGTTAACATGTTATCAGTTCAATCAAGCAAGAATGATAAAGCAGAATAATCAAACATGTCCTAAGTACTCTTATTAATGCAAGGATGTATGCAAAATGATGCGTGCCCTCACGCGTACACCCTCAGCGTCTTCATCTTACGTTACGCATGACACCACCTCAAAGTGCGCCACATCTACAAAGCACATGCAAATGCGGTGCATGAACATGATTACCAAGTTGTTATTAGTCCTTTTCATACAGCAGGATTGGGAAGCTAAGATACCTTCCTCATATCACCATCCAAACAGTGATCCATTCTAGGGTCGTCAATCCTAGATATCTCATACAATCATATGTTTGTAGGTCGTTGCAAAGGGCTCGTCACCAATCAATGCACGCCTATCATACCTTCGCTACTACACTAAGGCTCGTCACCTCAATGCGGTATCCAGGCATGCTCGAGGTCACTACAAAGGGCTCGTCACCAATCAATGTAGGCCGACAGCACGAATATAGTGTCCTATACCACCATAATTAGCTCACATGTCTGGTGTGCTCCCTGGTCACTATGGGGAGGCTCGTCACCCCAGCGTAGGCCGACAGCTCAACCACGGTGTCCCATACCACCATGTCCGGCTCATGAGTCTTAGCGGATCAAGGTACCATGGTTAATAGGATTTCACTGGTAAGTTCGGTACCCTAGATTCAAACAATAGCGTCCATACATGGTGAACATACATCGGACAATCGGGTTACTTGACGAACTCGACTAGCACGAGCGCACGTTGGGTTGAGCGACATAGAGTGCGCAAACACTCCGCGTGGCCAAACCACTGCCGACAACTCTAATACGACTCGGGTTCGTCTAATACGTCCTACGTGGCGAAAGCAACCTCAACCACGATCTTAAGGCCGATTACCGATTTCCTGGACTAATGCATAGTCCCACACACATTACACTACAACAGATATTCATAACTGCAATTTAGAATAGTAATGGAACAACAACTCAAATCATGAAGTACGCAAGCATTTGAAGAATATCAACTTAACATAAATGTAAGCATAAGCAATGCTTGAAATTAAATAACAAGGAATGTAACTTGCAGGAAGGAAATCATACACACTAGTGGGAGAGTTGAGAATCACTTCTCAACGCCCATACTAGGTTGATATATCATACTTTAGATCATTCAGACATTTCTACAAACACTTAGAATACATAGTCCAACATACATGACATATGCTGAAATACATGCATTTGCACAATTCCTTTTGCCAAGGAGTTATCATACATACCATTAGCATAAGTACACGACAATTAATCATGGCAATCACATGTTCATATTATATACGCATACGGTACTTTATACATATACATAGAATACACAACTCTCAATATAACACATGCATATCAGGAACGCAAAGCAAATATAACATTTGGCATGTGAAATCTCATCCATAGCAAGAATAAATCATTCACTAGCATTGAAAGCCTTGAAAACCATAACCTATATACTTAAAGTCCGCACCTTAAGCCAGAAAAGAACACCGAACTGATTTCAGACGATATGTCTTCGTCAACGGCGACAGAATAACCTAAGATAAGAATAGAAATGAGATACAGCAACACCAAGACTATTCTAACCTCTATCAAAGATTAGGGTTAGGTTAACTTACCCAAAGATGAACTCAGAATCGTCAGAATAACGATTTAAAGTGAAGGTTAAAGGATGAAGAAGAACAGGAAAGAATCTAAGATGATTCACCAACTTCTCTCTCACTTTCTCTCTCTTTTCCTTTTTCTTTCTTAGCTAGGGTAAGGAAATTCGTATGGAAAAGAGAGCTAGGGTTTAAAGACTATAAATAGGCCTCATATTGATGAAAATAACCCCAGGGCCAAGGTATACTTAGGGTATAACCAAAACCAGCCTCTCACGATCCAACGAAGCACTTCCGGTGGACCTATAACCACGAAAGGTTGGACTTAAGCTCTTTGACCATGGATCTAGGTCAGACTGAGTTTTCGTACCGGTCGAATTTTCAGATCAACCGTGGCGAACCACACTCAATTCAACGGTCCCCGAATCTCGATCAAGTCCACAAGCACAAGGACATGCCTCGGCCACCTTCCCGATCGGAGGGTGAAATTGGGTCGAAATTCAACGGTCAGATTGCTTAAAATCATCGCACAAGCGAACGACTCCGATTTCATAAAATCACATTTACTTTCCAACCGTTCTCACACTCTTCACTCCGAACTCAATCAAATCGACTCAGAACATCACATGGACTTGATTTTCGAGGTGATGGTCAAGCCCAGCATAATGACCGCAGCAGCCTAAGATCATCGCTATCGGACTTTCGACGCGCGGTCCAGGTCCGATCCAAAACTTTCAAAAAATCTCCAGAACAACTGGATTTAGGGATGGATCCCAGATTTCAGAGTAACATAGTGCTAACTAATCTACAAGTTTTTAGTCATGCAAATACAATTTAAAGTAATTGATGCGAATTTCACAAGCAATCGAGCATAGCGCTAATTATCCCAAAAACAACTACTTAAGGAAAGATTAGCACAAAATTTCCAGGGTCATTACAATCTACCCTTCTAAAAGAAAATTTCGTCCTGGAAATTCATACCTTCATATAATCTTCAAGGATCAGAGGGTAGGTCTTCTTGACCTCAGCTTTAGATTCCCAAGTAACCTCTTCCACACTATGATGCGTCCATAGCACTTTCACAAGAGGGATAACCTTGCTACGCAATACCTGCTCCTTCCTGTCGAGAATACGCGTCGGTCGCAGTACATAAGTGGCATCCTCACTCAACTGCACTTGCTCCCAACTGATAATATGCGAAGGATCAGGAACGTACTTCTTTAGCATAGAAACATGAAATACGTTATGCACGCCCGCAAGAGGTGTGGGCAAAGCAAGACGGTATGCTACCACTCCCACTCGATCCAGAACTTGAAATGGACCAATAAATCTCAGCGAGAGCTTTCCCTTCTTACCGAACCGCAGAACTCCCTTCATAGGAGAGACCTTCAGAAACACATGGTCTCCAACCTCAAACTCAAGCGGTCGACGCCTCGTATCAGCATAACTCTTCTGCCTACTCTGGGCTGTCAGAAGTCGACGTCGAATGATGTCAACCTTCTCTGAAGTCACCTGCACCAATTCGGGCCAAGCAAACTACGCTCACCAACCTCGCCTAGCAATGCGGTGCTCTGCACGGGCGACCATATAACACCTCATAGGGAGCCATGCCGATACTACGCCTGAAAGCTGTTATTATACGTGAACTCTGCATTACGAAGACAATCATCCCAACTCTTTGAAATCCAAAACACAAGTTCGTAACATGTCTTCTAGGACTGATTCATGCGCTCCGTCTGCCCATTTGTTTACGGATGAAACGCGGTGCTGAACTTCAGTTTCACACCCATCGCTTCCTGAATACGAGTCCAGAAGATAGATGTGAAATGCGTGTCTCTATCAGACACAATCTCCAGGGGAACTCCATGCAGACGTACTATCTCCTTGATATACAGCGTAACCAACTCGTCTGCAGAGTTTGTGACTCTGATCGGTATGAAATGCGCTGACTTCGTCAATCGGTCGACGATCACCCAAATAGAGTCATATCCCTTCCTCGTTCTCGGCAACCAAGAAATAAAATCCATAGAGATGAAGTCCCACTTTCATTCTGCTATGGGCATGGGCTGCAGCAACCCAGGAGGTCGGCGATGCTCTGCCTTGACCTGCTGGCACGTGAGACAACGAGAAACAAACTCAGCAATCTAGACCTTCATATTATCCCACCAATATGATCTCCTCATATCCTGATACATCTTCGTGCTACCTGGATGCATCGCAAGCTTAGAACTATGGGCTAACTCGAGAACCTCCCATCTCAAGTCAGGGATGTCAGGAACATATAACCGGCCACGAAAACGTAGGCCCCCATCAGAACTAACACTCCAGTCGGAGTTCTCATCTGTACCAACCTGCTTCCTCATCTTCATCAAAAGCTCATCATCTGCCTGAGCTGTAACGATCCGTACGTCGATAAGGGGTTGTACACGAACGTGTGCGATAACCTCATACGGCTCAACCACCGTAAGCTTCTGCTCAAAATCTCGCACGGACTCCAACATATCCCACTCTGCTATCATCAGCGGAGCCACAAACTCAATAGCCTTCTTGCAACTCAACGCATCTGCCACAAGGTTCGCCTTGTCCGGATGGTAAGAAACATCGAATTTAAAGTCCTTCAACGTTTCTATCCATCGGCGCTGCCTCATATTCAAATCACGCTGTGTGAAAATATACTTAAGGCTCTTGTGGTTGCAAAAGAGTTCAAACTCCTCACCATAGAGGTAATGTCTCCAAAGCTTTAATGCGAAAATGACAGCTGTCTACGTCGTGCGTAGGGTAATTCTCTTCGTGTTTTCTCAACCCACGAAGCATAAGCAATCACCCCGTCCTTCTGCATAAGGACACAAACCAGGCCAACGCGAGAGGCGTCGGTATAAATAATATACTTAACCCCTTGCTCTGGCAATACTAGCACAGGGGTGGATGTCAACTTGTCCTTTAACTCCTGAAAAGCTAACTCCGCCTTCTCATTCCAAGCAAACTTTAAATCCTTCCGTGTCAACTACGACAATGGCAATCTTCGAGAAGTCTTGAATGAAGCGTCGAGAATAGCCTACAAGACCCAGAAAACTCCTTACCTCGATAACCGAACCGGGTTTTCCAGTCCTGCACTGCCGCTACCTTGGCAAGATCGACAGTATCCCTTCCTTGGACATCACATGTCCCAGAACTTGACTTCCTCTTTCGAAAAATCACACCTTGAACTGCGCAAAAAGCTAATTCTTCTGAAAGTATCCAAAACCGCTCTTAAGTGCTCCTCGTGCTCTTCCCGACTCGCCGAAAAATCAAGATGTCATCGATAAAGACAATGACGAATCGGAACAAGAATGGCCGAAACACTCTGTTCATCGGATCCATGAACACGGCCGGTGCGTTCGTAAGACCGAACGACATCACAAGGAACTCATAGTGACCAAGCTAGTCTTAAAAGCGTCTGCACGTCCCCATCCTTGACGCGCAACTAATGCTGGTGATACCCGATTGCAGATCAATCTTTGAAAAGTACCGTTCCCCCTTCAATTGATCAAATAGATCATCAATCCTGGGCAAAGGGTACTTATTCTTCACGATTACCAAATTCATCCTGCGATAATCAATACATAACCGCAAAGAACCATCCTTCTTCTTCACAAACAAAACAGTGCTCCCCAAGGAGACACACTAGGCCGAATAAAACCCAAATCCAACAAACCATCTATCTGCTTCCTCAACTCCTCCATTTCACTCGGAGGCATACGATAGGTGGGTAATGAAATGGGCGCCACGGCATAAGGTCGATAGCAAAATCAATCTCACGCCGAGGAGGTAATCCAGAATCGACTCAAACACATCTTCAAACTCCCGAACTACGGCGTGTTAACTAACGCCGATTCGCCATACTCTCCAACAGAGAAGAATAATAATCAATACAAAAAGGGTAACACCTGAACCGGGAAAGTAACTGTCTCGCCCTCAGTCCATGGATAGTCACCGACCTCGCTTCACAATCAATCTCACTCGCATCCTCGTGAGCCAATCCATACCCATAATAACATCGTAATGATAAAGCGGTGCGATTAAGAAATCAACACGGATCGATCCACTTCCCAGATCGACCAAACAATCCATACAACGCTTGCCCAAAGCAGAGGAAATCCCCGTAGCGGTAGTAAGCGTCACTCCTTGCATAGGAACAGATCTCAAACCCAAACGCCTAATGGCGCATAAGATATAAGAGAAGTAGTGGACCCTGTATCCACCAACATAGAAACGGGAATACCTTCAATGTGCGCTGTCACCTCAAAGGACCTCGGCACCAAGTCAGACATAGGCGCTTCAGCTGAGAGCGCATGAACTCGAGCCTACTGCTGACGATTCGACGGAGGAACCATGGGCCGCTAAGGTGGCCTGAAGCTAGGAAGTGCAGGTCTGAAGGATGGATGAGCTGGTGCTGAACGAAGAGGTGGAGGAGAAATAACCTGAGGCATCGGATGAGTAATCCTCTGCGGTGGAGCAAAACCACTGGCCCGCATATGCGAAAAGCAAAAACGGTCCAAATGCCCCGTCTTCCCACAATACAAACAGCGAAGATCAGCTCTCATCTGCTGAGCGGACAGCGCTGAACGCTTAGGAGGAGAATCTGTTCGCGGCCTCTTGCCAAGAAAAGGTGCACCTTGAAAGTCCGGTCGTGGCCTAGGAACCATCGGTGCTCCCATGCAGGACGACCTGTCCCCGTCCTGCTCTGCTCGCAAGGACATGCTCACCAACTCCGCATAAGAAGAAATGCTAGCACAGTAAATCTTTGATCAGATTCAGGCCTCAATCCCTCAGAAAAATGCCGCATCCTCATCGGATGATCACCTAGAATCAAAGGCACATACCGACCAAGCTCAGTGAACCGGTTCTCATACTCCGTCACTGACAGCCCTCCCTGGCGGAGGCGAAGGAACTCACTCTCCTTCTCATGTCGGTACGTAACCGAGAAATACTTCTCGTGGAAGCGCGCCTCAAACGCCTGCCACTACCACACAAAATCCTTCTCGATAGTGCGAAGAACACTGTCCCACCACAGACCGGCCTCCTTCTCAAACATGAAGGAGGCAAGCTCAACCTGCTCAACCTCAAAGCAGTGCAGCGGTCTCAGCATCTTAGAGATACGATCGATCCAATACTCGGCCTCCTCGGGTCTATGAGAACCCGCAAAAGTAGGAGGTCGCAAGCGTTGGAATCGCCGCTCGCACTGGCGCTCCCGGATGGAGGCATAGGTGAAACAGGTGGAGTCGCCCACACTACTAAGTAAAGATGCCACCATGGAAGAGAGGAACTCCTGCTGGTGCTGTTGCTAAACATCATCTGCTCAAACCTATCAGATGGCAAAGCAGACGGAGGTGCACGGCTCAGCTCAGGAACCGAGGGCGTGACTGGAGGAGCCATCGGTGTCCGCCCAACACCGGCATGAGACGGACCAGCCTGCAGATCTGACTGGCTATCACTCAAGGGAGGAACCCCAGCAAGCGACTCAATCAAGGAGAGACGGGCCGAAGACTTCGAACCCTTAGGAGGCATCCTTACATTCAACAGAGGATGCAACCTATCAGATTCTACGTCACATAATCCATCCATATAGCATTCACAACACAACTCCAAGGAAAAACAACATGCATTCCATTAAACAAAATCGTCGCAATACAAGTAGTGCAGCATTACATGAATTACGACTAGGAAAGCATGAGAACAACAACATCTAACACTTCAAGTAACCACAAACAACTACAAACAACTCCAACTACAAAGCCAACAATGGCTACAAACAAAAAGAAACAACAAACAAAGCAAAGGACGGCTACACCGACAACTACTCATCGGAATCAGGAGATGGAGGCGAGGCACCCTTATCCTGCAAGCAACACAGGATAGACTTCAGAGTTCGAGTCACTTTTTTAAACTTATACTTAACAAGGGCTTGAAGATCAACAATATCCTGGCGTAAAACAGCTTGCCCTTCTTCAAGCCGTGCGAGACGGGCATCTCTGGCAGTCTGCTCTGCACTCTGCTCTGGCGCCACAGGAGGAGAGCTATCACTCGAATCCTATGCCTCAATCTCTTCCTCGTCCTGCTCTGATTCTTCCTCAATCTCGGCACCACCTTCAGCATAACTCTCCTCATCACTCTTTGACTCATCCTCACTCTCTGAGGCCTGTCGACGAGGACCAATCTTCATCTGCTTAAGGGTCGTCAGATTAATATGACGAACAAGAACCGACTTCTCTACTCCAAGCCTATAGCCAAACTCATGTGTAAGCTTGCAAATGAGGCGACCAAATGGATGCGACTCAGTCCTCCTAGTCGAACGAGCGATGAGAATAATCTGGCACAAGATGTATGTCGACACACACAACTTCGCTTCTTGCCCCACCTGATATAGAAAATCTACCATCAGGCGCGTACACTCGCAGCGATTGCTCCACCTTGGATATACATTGAACATACACATGTGGTGAAGCAAGCGGAAGTCGTCCATCATGTTGGTAGCTAGAAGACTTCTATTAGGCTGCCATTCGACCAGACAACCACACAAGGATCGGGTGCGACGATCCCTCTCACGCATACTGTTCAAATTCATCTCACTAGCATGCACCTCACCAAGTGACACATTCAGGAGTCGGGATATCAAAGCGACATTGACCGTAGCTTCCCGACCACTACCACAAGGAATCTTGAACTATAGAGGCTCCAGCGAAGGATCACGAATATTGGCATAAAAAGCTGGAACAGTCCTTGCATTCACGCGATACTCACCCTCAAACAAGGGACACCAACCAACTCCTTTTAGGCGCTCCAACAACAAAATCTCGCCATACAGCCGCGGATCAACATGAGCCTCAAAAAGGACTCTACGGCCTTTATAGACTCCATGCGACAACTCCATCAACAGGGTCCTACCAATAAGAGCTCGAGGATCGAGGTCCCGTTTGGTCTGGAATTCACGAGTGGCGGACGTGCTAGCTGCGGCACCTCTCGGCCTCCGTGCACGGGTTGGTCTGCTAGGCCCGGCTTCATCCACGGGCACTCTCTTCTTCCCCATCAAAGAAAGAGGAAGGAAATGGAAAATATGGCCATGATGAACTCAAAGAGGGCCATGAGAAATGAGAGAAAGAGAGAAATAAGAAGTTGATGAAGCTTCCACACAATTGAGAGCCCAAAAAGGAATATAAGAGCTCAAATGAGAAGGAAAGAAAAGATAAACAGCAATGGGGGTGAGGGTTTTGAGATGGGGTGATGGGGTTTGCACGAAAATGGAAGAAGAAGAAGATTTGGAGAAGATTTGGAAGAGTTTAGAGAGGGTTTTCAAGAAAGGGAGAGCTTGGGAGGGGAGTTTGTGAAGGAAGAAGGGTGTAGGAGGGGTTTAAATCAACGAACCGTGGAGGGGTGGGCCACACAAGGCCGAAAATGCATCGGCCCGTGCCGGCCTGCCCAGCCTGGCCCGCTGATCGGTGAGCCCTCGCCGGTCTCTGGACTGGCCGGCGATGCCTCGCCATTTGGGCGAGGTCCTCCTGGTCCCCCATGCTCAGAATGATGTGGTTCCCCCCTGGGCCCCACAAAAAATGCCCCGATCGGCTCCTTGCATGATTTGACGCCTATCGGGCCATTCGGGCAGAAATCTGATTCAAATAAAGATTTCTTGAAGATTGAACGGTTAAGATGAGGATGATAAACCATCAAAACTCATTAGTGGATGGTCTAGGAAAGGTTTTGGGTCATGTGTGTGATCGGGAGAGAGCATAGACTCGATCTCGGCGAAGGTTTTTCAGAAACTTTCGCCGATAAAAGCTAAAAACAAACACACAATCTACAATAAACCCGCACCCAAATACACTAAAGTGGCGACAGTGCGGTGTGTGACCATAACCCAGGTCCGGTTTAATCTAGATCATGCTCGATACCAACTTGTAACGCCCGAAATTCGAGGGTCGAGCATAACTCGGCTCAGAGTTCCAAAACATCACTTATGCAACATATTTAATGATGGATGTATGTTGTCTGTATTAGTGCATAAAACATGGAATAGATTAAGCCAATAGCAAATATAATTCAGGGATAAGTGAAGAAAGCAAGCGGAAGACTTATAGAAATATATGTGTGTACATGTGCGAATCCCTGAAATACATACACATACCAGGTCGTAATGTAAGTGTTGCTATCAAAATTACAAGTATCAAAATCACATCATTTAATTCCCAAAAGAAATCCCAGCATCCCGCGCATCAGAAGAAGGCTCACTAGAACCTGTCTGAAAACTGCATATAAGAGAAAGCAGCCTCATCATCATCCATCTCCCACTCTACCTCAGAGGTCGCCTCAATATCTTCAACATCAGAACCTAAGACAGAGTCTGGTGGGTGTTTAACACCGCCCTAGAACGTGGGAGTGAGTGATCAACTCAGTGGAACAATAAGGCACTGGTTAACATGTTATCAGTTCAATCAAGCAGTAATGATAAAGCAGAACAATTAAACATAACCTAAGTACTCTTGTTAATGCAGGGATATATGCAGAATGATGCGTGCCCTCACGCGTACACCTTCAGCGTCTTCATCTTACATTACGCATGACACCACCTCAAAGTGCGCCATGTCTACAAAGCACATGTAAATGCAGTGCATGAACATGATTACCAAGTTGTTATTAGTCCTTTCCATACAGCAGGATTGGGAAGCTAAGATACCTTCCTCATATTACCATCCAAACAGTGATCCATTCTAGGGTCGTCAATCCTAGACATCTCATACGATCATATGGTTTTAGGTCGTTGCAAAGGGCTCGTCACCAATCAATACGCGCCTATCATACCATTATTACTACACTAAGGCTCGTCACCTCAATGCGGTATCCGGGTATGCTCGAGGTCACTACAAAGGGCTCGTCACCAATCAATGTAGGCCGACAGCTCGAATATAGTGTCCCATACCACCATAATCGGCTCACGAGATAGGTTGCTCACTGGTCACTACGGGGAGGCTTGTCACCCCAGCATAGGTCGACAGCTCGACCACGGTGTCCCATACCACCATGTCCGGCCCATGAGTCTTAGCGGATCAAGGTACCATGGTTAATAGGATTTCATCGGTAAGTTCGGTACCCTAGATTCAAACAGTAGCGTCCATACATGGTGAATATACATCGAACAATCGGGTTACTTGACAAACTCGACTAGCACGAGCGCACGTTGGGTTGAATGACATAGAGTGCACAAATACTACGCGTGGCTAAACCATTGCCGACAACTCTAATACGACTCGGGTTCGTCTAATCACGTCCTACGTGGCGAAAGCAACCTCGGCCACGAACTCAAGGCCGATTACCGATTTCCTGGACTATTCATAGTCCCACACACATTGCACTACAACAGGTATTCATAACTGCAATTGAGAATAGTAATGGAACAACAACTCAAGTCATGTAGTACTCAAGCATTTGAAGAATATCAATTTAACATAAATGTAAGCATAAATAATGCTTGAAATTAAATAACAAGGAATGTAACTTGCATGAAGGAAAACATACACACTAGTGGGAGAGTTGAGAATCGCTTCTCAACGCCCATACTAGGTGGATACATCACACTTTAGATCATTCAGACATTTCTACAAACACTTAGAATACATAGTTCAACATACATGACGTATGTTGAAATACATGCATTTGGACAATTCCTTTTGCCAAGGAGTTGTCATACATACCATTAGTATAAGTACACGACAAATAATCATGGCAATCACATGTTCATATTTTATACGCATACGGTACTTTATACATACACATAGAATACACAAATCTCAAAATAACACATGCATATCAGGAACGCAAAGCAAACATAACATTTGGCATGTGAAATCTCATCCATAACAAGAATAAACCATTAACTGGCATTGAAAGCCTTGAAAACCATAACCTATACACTTAAAGTCCGCACCTTAAGCCAGAAAAGAACACCGAACTGATTTCAGACGATATGTCTTCGTCAACGGCGACAAGATAACCTAAGACAAGAATAGAAATGAGATACAGCAACACCAAGACTATTCTAAGCTCTAACACAGATTAGGGTTAGGTTAACTTACCCAAAGATGAACTCAGAATCGCCGGAATAACGATTCAAAGTGAAGGTTAAAGGATGAAGAAGAACAGGAAAGAATCTAAGATGATTCACCAACTTCTCTCTCACTTTCTCTCTCTTTTCCTCTCTCTTTCTTAGGTAGGGTTAGGAAATTCGTATGGAAAAGAGAGCTAGGGTTTAAGGACTATAAATAGGCCTCATATTGATGAAAATAACCCCAGGGCCAAGGTATACTTAGGGTATAACCAAAACCAGCCTCTCACGATCCAACGAAGCACTTCCGGTGGGCCTATTACCATGAAAGGTCGGACTTAAGCTCACTGACTATGGATTTAGGTCAAGCTGAGTTTTCGTACCGACCGGCTCTTCAGATCAGCCGTGGCGGACCACACTCAATTCAACGGTCACAGAATCTCGATCAGGTCCACAAGCACAAGGACATGCCTGGGCCACCTTCCCTGATCAGAGGGTGAAATTGGGTCAGAATCCAACGGTCAGATTGCTTAAAATCATCGCGCAAGCGACACGACTCAGATTTCATAAAATCACATTTACTTTCCAACCGTTCTCACACTCTTCACTCCGAACTCAATCAAATCGACCCAGAACATCATCTGGACTTGATTTTCGAGGTGATGGTCAAGTCCAACATGGTGACCGCAACAGCCTAAGATCATCGCTATCGGACTTTCGACGCGCGGTCCAGGTCCGATCCAGATCGTCCAAAAATTTCCCAGAACAGCTGGATTTAGTGATGGATCCCAGATTTCAGAGTAACATAGCGCTAACTAATCTACACGTTTTGAGCCATGCAGATACAATTTAAAGTGATTGATGCGAATTTCACAAGCAATCAAGATTAGCACTAATTACTCCAAAAACAACTACTAGGGAAAGATAAGCACAAAATTTTCAGGGTCATTACACCCATATAGAATGTTTGCGCATTGATACCTCTTGTAGTGTGGAGTACTTGATGTATCAGAACCTTTGTATTATTTTTATAAATCTCTTTTATGGGCCCTATAACATTGAGTCACCAAGCGGTGAAAGGCTAAGAAATGACTGTTTAATGGAGATCTTCAGGGGGAACATGCATGGCATCTCCATGGATCTGACATTCGTGGCACCTTTTTGTATAATTTATTGCATCTTTGAATATTGTGGGCCAGTAATACCCCATTCAATGTATCCGATGAAATAAATTTCATCCAACCTAGTGTGCCTCGCATTCCCCAAAATGAGCTTCTCATAGCATTTGACTTGCTTTTTGTTCATCAAGATAACGGAGTAGCATCCCATTGTAAGATTTTCTGTAGAGCACTTCACTACAAATGATGAACCTACTCGATCTCTGCCTGATTTGCTGCTTTTGTGTTGGATCTTCCGGCAAGATATCATATTCAAGGTAATCTATGAACGGGTGTCTCCGATCATCTGCTGTCACTTCTAAACATGATACAGGAAGTGCTTCGATGACTTCATAGACAACTTTGGAAGAGGGCAGAAATCTTCTTTCTTCTATAGTCACTTGGAGCGAACTTCGGTTTGGACAGGACAAGTTGCTACCAAACTAGCCAGAGCGTCTGCCTTTGCATTTTTGGATTGGGGTACATGTGTGATTTCAACATGGCAGAATTGTTCTAATAACTGCTGGGCTTTTCGACAATATGGCAAGAGTTCTTGCTTTCTTATTTCAAACTTAGTCGTTAGCTGATTTATAATCAGCTTGGAATCTCTGAAAATCTGCAACGTCTTTATGTTCATTTCTTGGGTAATTTCCATTCCAATGATGAGAGCTCAATATTCAGCTTCATTGTTCGTGCAAGCGATGCCCAAAGTGAAAGAATAGGGTAATAGATCACCACGGGGAGTAATGAAAATAACTCCTGCCCCTGCTCCCGATGCTCGAGAAGCACCATCGAAATACATCTGCCACTGGCCTTGTGACTCAAATCATCATTACCTGTTCATCAAGAAAATCATCGCTAATTGTCTCACTTTCCATTACGGGTTGTGCTACCAAGAATCTGCCACTGCTTATCCCTTCACTGCTTTAGCCGGCTCATAGATGATTGTGTATTCTGAAAGTAACAACATCCATTTGGCCAATCTTCCCGATAACATCGGCTTTGTCATTAAAAACTTTATCAGATCTACCCTTGAAATTAAAATTATATCATGAGAGAGGTAATACTGTCTCAATTTCTGTACTGCAAATATCAGCACCAGACATTCTTTCTCGATTGGAGAGTAGTTACATTCCACGCCTATCAGAGTTTGACTTAAATAATAAAGAGTAGTTTTTTTTCCATTTTCATTCACCTGTGCTAGCAAGGCTCCCAGCGAGTTTTCAGCTATAGAAATGTACAAGATAAGTGGTTTACCTTTTATAGGAGTTGTCAATACCAGAGGCTACCTCAGCAATTCTTTTATTGAATCGAACGCATGCTGAAAGGCTTTATCCCACATGAACTCTATTCCTTTCTTCATTAAATGGGAAAAC
The DNA here is from genome assembly GCF_029962835.1 of Magnolia sinica. Classification (NCBI taxonomy): domain Eukaryota; kingdom Viridiplantae; phylum Streptophyta; class Magnoliopsida; order Magnoliales; family Magnoliaceae; genus Magnolia; species Magnolia sinica. The sequence goes on along the minus strand of NC_080583.1, from coordinate 59,161,786 downwards.
AGTTGACATCTCCCTGCCAGATTTGAAATAAAATGGTGAATATACATCAATTTCCCTTATAAGCTCTTCAATTCCTTCAATGTTTTCAGAGGTGGCATATCTTGGATGGCTTTGACTTTCCCTAGGTTGATTTTGATACCCCTATGCCTGATGATGAAGCCAAGAAACTTTCCTGACAACACTCCAAAAGCACATTTAACTGGGTTCATCTTTAACTGCTTTTTTATGAGCCGAAGGAAGACCGATGCTAAATGCTCATGATGTTCCTGATGATTACCCGACCTAACCACCATGTCATCAACATAACATTCAATATGCTTGTGCATTATATCTTAAAAGATACTTTGCATCGCCCTTTGGTATGTTGCCCCAGCATTCTTAAGATCGAACGACATAACCTTGTAGCAATAAATTCCTAATAAGGTTCTGAACGCTATTGCTTCTTCATCTTCAGAAGCCATCCTAATTTAATTATAACTAGCATAACTATCTATGAAAGACATGACAACATATTGCGTCGTACTGTCAATCAATAGTTCCATTATTGGGAGGTGAAAGTAGTCTTTCGGGCAGGCTTCATACAAGTCCCTAAAATCTATGCACAACCTGATTTGTCCATTTTTCTTTTTTACTAAGACAATATTTGATATCCACTTGGGATGTTTGACTTCTCTAATAAATCCAACTTTAATAGCTTGTTCACTTCTTTTTCTATCAGAGAGACCAAATCTAGATGAAATTGCCTTTGTGTTTGCTTAATTGGTCTTTTGTCCTTAGAAATATTTAATCGATGTACTACCACTGAGGGTTCCAAACCCGGCATTTCCGCATGTGTCCAGGCAAAAACGACTTTATTTTCTTTCAATAGTTGGATATATTCTTTGGCTTCTTACCCAAGAAAACCAACGCTTATGAATGTATTTCTCGGCTCTTCTTCTATGCCCAAATTTACCTCTCGCAAATTGTTGATTGTCGGCTGCCCCCCGTCTTCTATTTGCTTCAGAGTTGTCTCAGGATGTTTGACTATTTCGGGATCTGTCTCTGACAGCTGATTGACTATGACCATGTTTACTGAAGACTCTACCCCCAATCCTTGAAATTTTTCTCTCTTTTGACCAACTCCAATAAGGACCTGAATTCCTTTCCCATGATTTAAACCAGTCGGTTCTTCATCATCAAAATCTATCCTTTTCATCATTCTTCTTCTTATTGGACTGTATTTCTTAAGATCGCGAGATGTCAGCTTGCCATGATACATATTATTCTCAACCCTTGCTTCCATCTTTTCTTCCAAAGAGGCGTAAAATTCAATCGGCTTCGGATATTTTGCATTAGCTATGACGTGAAACTTTCTCGGAATGGGTAGGAACGGCTTACTTCTTTCGGTATATGGCAACGGTACTGTATAGTTTGACTGGATGATTTAAACTGTTCAGGTGACAGTAATGTCAAGGGGGATTGTCCTGGCTGCCTCAGAAGTCTCGGCACAAAATAGAACTTCTTCTTTGCTTCAGAAGTTTCTGACGATTCTACCTTTTCGGATTCTCCTTTTATTGCTTTCACATGAGCATTTTTCAAGACTTTGCTATTATCATTCTTTTTCTCTCCCCTTCTGGCAAATCCATCATAGTAACTAGCATTTACAAAGAAGGCTTCAGCTTCTGTGTACGGTCTTACATCAGTTGTTACCTTTTACTGTATTCCATTCCTACAGTATTTAAAGCATTGATGAAGGGTATAAGGTATAATACCATACTAATGTATCCATGGTCTCCCCAAGAGAAGATTATATGTCGTGACTATACTGATCACATGACAAACAACATCAGTAGTTAATTCTCTTATTTCCAATGTCATCGTAATTTTGCCGAGCACACGCTGCCCATCTTAGTTAAAGCCCTATATCATCATTCCACTAAGGCGTAGATCGGAACGACGGTAACCCAATTTATTCAAAACTGTTAACAGCAACAGGTTTACCGCAGATCCGTTATCGAGCATAATCCTTTTTACTTCTTTGCCACGAATGTGGCCTACTATCATCAATGGCCTATTATGCCCTATATCACAAGCTAGATCATCATTAGAGAAGGAAAATACTGGCATACAGTCCTCCCACTCTTTGTGTTCTTCATTTCCATTTCCACTAGTAACGTTTCTCTAACAATGTGGTCGGATAGCACTTGAATCAGACTTTGCCTGAAATCTTTTGATAACTTTAGCACGTCATAAACGCTTAACCGAGCTGGTATACCTTTCAAATGATTCACGACATCATAAGTCACCTTTGCTGTTTCATTCTTCTCTTCTCTCTTGTCACTATCACGCTGATCCCTGATGATATCTGTCCTTGTAGTTTCAACTTTTTGTCTTGGGGGACTTTCCATTCTTTTTCTTGATCGTAGTGTAATTACCGCGGCCTTCCCTGTCATCTTACGATTTTCTTTCTCTACTTTTTCATGAGCACTTTCCCAAACTGTCAGCAAGTTCACTGTCGCTTTCGCGTCCCTTTCTTTTTCTTTTCCAATCACTATTTCACATATGTTTATCATTATTTATATTATGCATTTCAACTTGTGGCAATTTTCTGTCAGATGCCCTACCAGATAATGATAGCGGCAGAAATCTCTTTCTTTTACTCTTCCTGCATCTTCAAGGCGTTTGGATGCATGTAATTCTATTGTACTGGCTTTCAACAGTTGGTTCATCATAGGAACAACATCTTCCCTATCGAATGCGAACCCTTGTGAGAATTAAGCGATCTGGGTCTTTTTCCAGTGAACCTGTTTCTAGGACGGCTTGATTCTTCCTTCCTCTCTGTCCTTTTTTCTCCTGAATCCTTTGTTTCCTAACCCCTTTTTTTGTGGTCCACAATATTTGCAATTAACCTACTGGGTCCTCTTTTGGCATTTTATAGTAAAACGCTGGCATTTTTTGGGTCATCAGCTCTAGGGCGTGGGCTTTGGTGGCCAAGTCATGGAAATTCTTAATATCGATGTTAGTGAGCCCAAACGCAATTCCTATTTCCATGGAATTCATGCACATCTTGACCTGTTCTTTTTCTTCTGCCAGCTACCTGCACGAGGCTCCCAATGTCTTCTATCTGTCTATAAACTTCTCCATTGGTTCCCCTTCTGTGATGCTGACATCGTGCTCTGAAGAGAAGAAGTTTGACATAAAGGTGTCCTGCATCTGCTCCCACGTGCGTATTGATCCTAAAGCCAGACTAGAATATCATCTAAACGCTTTACTTGTTACAGATTATCCGAACAAACGTAGGTAGTACTGTGGAATCATAGAGAAATTCCCCATGCTGGTAATAAAGTGCATCAAATGCTCCTCCGGTGACCCCTCTCCATTAAACTTTTGAAAATTCGGGTGCTTGAGGTTAACTAGGAATGGGACATCCTCTACTTCCCATGTATATGGTGTCCGATATCTGAACCGATCAACATTCTTGTGCTCCCTTTCTACTCTGGCGGCTTCCTCAACAACTTTCCGTACTTCTTCTTGAGATATGGTCCTCATTGCCAGAGCAGATCCAAGTGATCCTGCCCCCTGTGGCTAGAAACCTTCAGGTTGATGTTCTTGTCCGTTCATCGTGCCCATCATTAGAGGAGCTGCTATCTAAGCTATGTTGTGCGCAAGAGTTTCCAGGGCCTCTCTGAGATATCTACATTCTTCCACTAATGTCCTCTGTGCTTATGCCATTTCATTCATACAGTCCTTCTTGGTCGGCATAGTTCCTTGATCTGTTCCGGTCATGTGTGCTGTAGCTTCCCCACTTCCTGATGAAGCTATAGTCGGAGTGGGATAAGAATATGTTGACGTGATGGGGCTTACAAGGAGGGGAGTCCCGTTCGATTTTCTCATACTTTCACTGCAACTGATTGATCGAGATGATACAGAAGTAGGTGATCCTACGAGTAGCACCTTTCTCTTTTGTTCTTTTGTCCATCAGACACTTGGAGCAATCAAAGTCGGAAAGTCATGTGATGCTAACTGTGGAACCGTTTGCCCAGGATATATTGAAGGAGGGGCCAATTCGGGATTCTTTTTGGCATTGTTCCATGTTATTGGTCCCCTGGTTCGTGGCAAAGGTAGACTTATTCTAAAGCTCCTTGCATTTCGAGCTCTCGTCCTTCGAGATGTCACAACAGTCCAGTTCTCATCATCTTCTAGTGCCTGAGGTGAAGCTGACACGACTCAAACCATTGTTTTTTTAAATTATTTTATAGGTGCCCACTATTTAAATTATAAAATAATATATTATATATTGTATGTAATATAGAAATAAAGATTTTAATATATAATATATAATATATAAATTAAAGATAATGATGAGTTTTTTATATATTTATTTTATAATATATATATAAATATATCATTTATATATATGAAACATCATGATTAGTTTTTGTCCATTTCTATAAATTGTTTAAATTCTTTTATTTTGTTTGTTTTCCGTCCGTTCGAAAGTACAACCATTTAGTATATGAAATTAATTATTTATAAATTGAACGATTGTTTTGAACGAGAAACAAATGCATTTCGATTTAGGAGATTATCTTATTCAAATATAATAGAGAAAGAGTACATTAACAACAATCATTGTATTATTAATATTAAGTTCATTTACATCCTCGGGTGTCCCTTGATTCTGAGATAAATGATCTAGAATGTAGAAATTGACAAAGTTCAAATGTCAAATCCGGATGTCAAATTCGACAACACTTCGACTCATGATTTGATCATCTCTTTAAGACGAATATTATGCGGATCTGATCAGCTGTTTACCAGAAAAATGGGCAAAGGCTACGGATAAAATCTGTAGCCATAGACCTATGGCTACAGTTTTAGTCCATAGCTAGTCCGTGGCACGACCGTAGTCGTAGGTGTCGTAACAATAGGTCTGGAACCTTAATCCGTAGCTATACGTTACAACAACTACGGATATAATCCGTAGCAATTATATCTGTAGCTATAAGCATAAACACGTACAGATATTATTTGTAGCTAAAAGTCGATTGCAATATGCCAAATTTAATAATGGCTACAGCTGTCAGATTATCGGCTACGGTCAATATCCATAGCTATCTTGTATATTAGTACCCCATTCTTGACTCCCAGCGCGCATGCACCAAATTCTGATCCTGGGATCCTACAAGGAGGATTTTCAATATAAATTTTTTTGTATGGAGCATAACCACAAGTTTACCTAAATCATAAAGGCAACATCATCATCACATATCCACTAATATAAATATTTGAATACGATTTTTGAAAGGAAAATACATATGTCAAAAATTAAAACTCCAACAGCTACACGCTTCAAGCTCAACGTTGTGTAACCTAACACCACCCGCACGCATCTATCATGCATAGCTTATAAAGCTTAGAGGGGGGTGAAAGTGTGTGTAAGGTAAGTGTCAAGTATATAATAAAGCCTATAAATCATACATCATCGGAATAAGCGAAAATACGACAAGATCATGAGTCATACAATATCGAGTAATACGAAAATATGTGGTAAGTCCATAAATACCATCAGCCTTATCCAGGCTATGTGATGCAGAAATTTAATAAAAATAATATCATATACTGATGAATTAATGTGGAGACAATAAGCCAAATATCAGATACCAATGATGCAATGCAATAAGCAAATCCTGATGAGTCCACGAATACCGTCATTCGTATCTAGGCCATATAAATGCAGAAACATAGCAACCCAAAATGTCATATGTTGTGGATGTAATGCGACATGCGGTGTGAATGTAATGACCCTGCTGGAGTGTGAAGTCGGGATAATAGTACGTAGTATCGCATGCTATGGGGTCCATCATAAGGGACTTCTATCCAAACTAGTCCCATACCTAAATTTGGATAGTCAAACACAATGTGGTAAACTCCTGATCTCAGGTTAGTCGCGCGCCCAACCGAAATCATATCATTAGACATGTCACACCCCAAACTCAGAAACCGGGCTCACAAAATTCCCGATCGCCGAATTCGGTGCTGACAGCCTCCGTAGTACCCCATTCTTTGCTCCCAGCGTGCATGCACCAGATTCCGATCCTGGAATCCTACAAGGAGGATTTTCAATATGATTTTTTTGTATGGAGCATAACCACAAGTTTACCTAAATCATAAAGGCAACATGATCATCACATATCCACTAATATAAATATTTGAATACAATCCCGAAAGGGAAATACATATGTCAAAAATCAAAACTCCAGAAGACCGCTAACACGCTTCAAGCTCAACGCTGCTACAACCTAACGCCACCTGCACGCATCTATCGTGCATAAGCTTATACAAAGCTTAGAGGGTGGTGAAAGTGTGTGTAAGGTAAGTGCCAGGTATATAATAAAGCCCATAAATTATACATCATCGGAATAAGTGGAAATACGACAAGATCATGAGTCATACAATATCGAGTAATGCGAAATATACGGTAAGTCCATGAATGCTATCACCATACTAAAGTCATGCGATGCAAGGCATGAATGCTATCGGCCATACCAAGGCCATGCGATACGAAACATAAAAAGACAATAACAGATGCTGAGGATGCAATGCAATATGCAAATTCTGACGAGCCATGAATACCATCAACCTCATCTAGGCTATAAGTGCAAAAATATAGTAACCCAAAATGCTAAGTACTGCGGACGCAATATGATATGTGGTGTGAATGAAATAAACATGCTGGAATGTGAAGTCGGGATGATAGTACGAAGTATCACAGGCTATGGGGTCCATCACAAGAGACTTTTATCCAAACCAGTCCCATACCTAAATTTGGATAGTCAGACACAATGTGGTAAACTCCTAATCTCAGGTTAGTCGCGATGGTACACGTAACAAATAGTTATGCAACACCAGCCCGAGTGGATAGTGAATGAATGAATGAATGGATATGCAATTCCTGCTCAATAAGTCCTCATATCATTATGGTTACTCTCTGGAAAAATCACCGGGGTCTATTACACTCGACACCTGTCGGATTACGGGCTACGGTCAATATCCATAGCTATTTCATACATTAGAAAAATATATATAATCATTTGTTCATTCAATTACCACCTGCATAATCATTCATTCATTCCATTACAATCAATTACAATCATTCATTCATTCAATTACCACCTGCATAATCAATTACAATTACAATTACAATCAATTACAATCATTCATTCATTCAATTACAATCAATTACAATTCTTCATTCAATCAATTACAATTACAATTACAATAATGTTGAAAATATAAATCTTTAGCTTCATTAGAGAAATTTGCTCGACTTCACCCTGAAATTTCAATGATAAAGAGTTGAAAGAGAAGATATATTTTGACAGTATGATATTTTGTTCAGAAGTAAATAGGCCTTTTTCAGCCATCACCCACCTGAAGAATCAAAAACCGATTGTTGTCCAAGTCCACTCCTTTTCCTTTCAATTTCTTAATGACCTCTGTAAAATTACTTTCACGGTCACTTATGTAGTACTTTGAAGAGTTGTCTTGAAATGCAACTCTAGTAATGACAAAGTCACTTCTTGCAACGGCTTCGTATATTCCATCATCTTACAAATAGTCATGGCATTCATAAATCAGAATGACCATTGGAGGAAAGAAAAATAAAGTGAAAGAAGTGCATCATGTATAACCATTTTCTTTTTTTTCTTTTTTAGGTTTAGTTTATAGGTTAAGGTTTAGGTTATAGGTTAAGCTTTAGGTTATAAGTATCGGTTTAGGTGTAGGTTAAGGTTTAGGTTTAGGAAATCGGGTTTGGGTTCAAGTTCGGGATTGGGTTTAAGTTTGGGTTTTCAAGTTTAGGTTTAGGTTTATGTTAGGGAGTTGAGATTAGGATTAGGTGTAGGTTTAGGTTTAGGGATTTGAGAATACATTTAGGTTATAGGTTTAGGTTTAGGTTTTAGGTTTAGGTTAAGGTTTAGTTATAGGTTATAAGTTTAGGTTATAGGTTATAGGCTATATGTTAAGGTTTAGGTTATACGTTTTGGTTTAGGTTTAGGTTGGGTTTAGGTTTAGGTCATAAGTTATAGGTTATATGTTTAGGTTAAGGTTTACGGATTCGGGTTCGGGTTCGGGTTTGGGTTCGGCTTTAGGTTTTAGGTTTTGGTTTAGGTTATAGGTTATAGGTTTTGGGATTTGAGAATAGGTTTAGGTTGGGTTAAGGTTTAGGTTTAGGTTTAAGTTATAAGTTTTGGGATTTGAGAATAGGTTTAAGTTATAGGTTATAAGTTTTAGGTTTTAGGTTAAGGTTTAGGTTTTGGTTATAGGTTTAGGTTTAAGTTATGGGTTTTGGGATCTGAGAATAGGTTTAGGTTATAAGTATAGGTTTAGGTTAATGTTGTAGGTTATAGGTTTAGGTTTAGGTTATAGGTTATAGGTTTTAGGTTTGGGTTTAGGTTTAGGTTATAGGTTTAGTTTATAGGTTATAAGTTTAGGTTTAGGTTTAGGTTATAGGTTTAGGTTAAGGTTTAGGTTAAGGTTATAGGGTTTAGGTTAGGGTTTAGGTTATAGGTTTAGGTTATAGGTTATAGGTTTAGGTTTAAGTTATAGGTTTAGGTTTAGGTTTAGGTTTTAGGTTTAGGTATAGGCTTAGGTTATAGGTTATAGGTTATATGTTTAGGTTAAGGTTTAGGGATTCAGGTTCGGGTTTAGGTTATAGGTTTTGGTTTAGGTTATAGGTTATAGGTTTAGGTTAAGGTTAAGGTTTAGGTTATGGGTTTTGGGATTTGAGAATATGTTTATGTTATAAGTATAGGTTTAGGTTGGGTTATAGGTTATAAGTATAGGTTTATGTTTAGGTTAGGTCTAGGTTTAGGTTATAGGTATAGGTTTTGGGATTTGAGAATAGGTTTAGGTTAAGGTTATAAGTAAAGGTTATAGGTTAAGGTTTAGGTTTAGGAAATTGGGTTCGGGTTCGGGATCGGGTGTAGGTTTGGGTTTAGGTTATAGGTTATAAGTTATATGTTAAGGTTTGGCTTATAGGTTAAGGTTTAGGTTATAGGTTATAGGTTATAAGTATAGGTTTAGGTTTAGGTTTAGGAAATCAGGTTCGGGTTCGGGATTGGGTTTAAGTTTGGGTTTTCAAGTTTAGGTTTAGGTTTAGGTTAGGGAGTTGAGATTAGGATTAGGTGTAGGTTTAGGTTTAGGGATTTGAGAATACATTTAGGTTATAGGTTTAGGTTTAGGTTTTAGGTTTAGGTTAAGGTTTGGTTATAGGTTATAAGTTTAGGTTATATGTTATAGGTTATAGGTTATATGTTAAGGTTTAGGTGATAGGTTTTGGTTAAGGTTTAGGTTTAGGTTATGGGTTTTGGGATTTGAGAATAGGTTTAGGTTGGGTTATAGGTTAAGGTTTAGGTTTAGGTTATAGGTTTTGGGATTTGAGAATAGGTTTAGGTTATAAGTTTAGGTTTAGGTTGGGTTATAGGTTAAGGTTTAGGTTTAGGTTATAGGTTTTGGGATTTGAGAATAGGTTTAGGTTATAAGTTTAGGTTTAGGTTTAGGTTATAGGTTTAGGTTAAGGTTTAGGTTTAGCTATGGGCACTTAGGCTATAGCTACGGATTAAATCCGTAGCTATATTGCTACGGATTCAATCCATAGCTAAAAGCTTTCAACCTCCATAGCCATTGCTCGATTTTTGGTAGTGGTTGTTTTCTTTTCTTGAAGCTTGGACAGGAGAAGAACTAAAGCCTGATCATTTCAGCAGCATTTCGACCCCTTATCATTACTGACTGCATAGCAGTCTAGTTGGGTGGACCCGCACAACCAACATGGTTTGAGCAGGTCCGTGCAAACCCTAAGCCTCTCTTCATTCCTACCTTCAGTCCTCTCTGCAATTCTGTACTTCTTCCAAAATCTTCAATCTCCCCAAATGAGAGGTGGAGGGGGTATTTATAGACCTCCACATGTACGAATCCTCAATCTTGGTGCCATGGGACCTACCTCTCATCAATTATGATCGATCATGGACAACAAGTCCTAAAATCAGTTGCGCAAACCCACGCAACCAATATGGTCTACGCGGACTCGCGCAAACCCCTTTAAAGTGTAACGCCCGAAATTCGGGGTCAAGCATAACTCGGCTCTCGAGTTTCAAAACATTACTTATGCAACATATTTAATGATGGATGTATGTTATATGTATTAGGTTATAAAATGTAAGACCAGTGTCCTAATCCTTACCATTCTGTTAGCTTACGCGGTCCTTCAGGTCAAATTTCGGCAAACTTCGCACCATCTTCGGTGTTTGCTCACGATCCTAAGCCAGGTCCGCGCACCGACGTCGGCTTGATCCGAAAGTTGTATCATAGCGATCGCGTCATCGCCGCGGGTCCAACGCCGTGTCGTGCGCCCCACACCGATACCCAGGTAGGAAGATGCCGATCAACGTTTAGTCCGAAGAAACACCGCGCGTTGCGGATTTCGAGGGAATCTCTACACAATTAGTCCCACTAATTAACCATAAATGCAACCATACCTCAAAGTACTTCACCCATTCCCTCTTTTTCCAAAAGTCCACCATCTTTCCACCTCACCATTCCTCTTTTTCTCATTTTCAACCACAACCATCTCTCTTCTCCACCAATTTCAAACTAAACCATACCCCTCATCACTCCTTTCTTACAACCATCACTCCACCCATCCCTCCATCCATTATTTCTATCTCTCCCTCTCATTCTCTAGCAACTTTTCCAAATTCCATGAGAAATTTCACACATCCAACACACTCTCTCAACTTCAAGTGTGGCCCACCCTCTCATCTCCAATCTCAACCATTCATCTTTCATCAACCTCCATTAAAAGTGAAGGTAAGGAGCTAAGGAGTCCAAGGGAGCAAGTGGGTGATTGTCATTATTTTAAATTTTAGGGCCCACTTGTTGGTGGGACCCATTTGGATGTATGTGATTTAATCAAGAGGGCCCATAGTGGCGGGGTTCCTCTATCTCACCGTATGTCTCTCTCTATCTCTCTCTTTCTCTCTTTCTTTATAATGGTGTGGATCCCACCAATATGTGTTACATCTACCCCGTCCATCTACATCAGACGGTGTGGCCCACTCCATTACAGGTGATGATCCACACCATCCATTGTTTGGATGGCCCAATGCTCTTTAAAAAAAAAAATATATATATGTATATACATATATGTTATATTTTATATAATATATATATAATATAATATGTATCATATATATAATATAATATCATATATATCATATATATATAATATAATATATAATATATACATATATGATGGTGGGCCGCATCTACGTGGGACCCACCGTAGCAATGTGATTAGGAGTTTGGTCCAGCGTCCAGGGGACGCTGGACGTTGGAAGTGAAGTGTGTGCATTGACGTGGATGTGTACCAGCAAAAAAAAAACAAAAAGGAAAAGGGGTTAGATGCCTTTTGGGGTGGGCCACCTATGTAGGCCCCACCTTGATGTATGTGCTCAATCCAATCCGTCCATCCTCCTCTCCAGCTCATTTTAGGCGTTGAGCCGAACTTTGAGGGTAATCTGATTCTCAGGTGGGCCATACCATAAGAAATAACGGTATCACCCTTGAAAACCACCTAAATCCCTTTATTCACCAAAAACAGGCCGTATATTAGACTCATTTGATCGGTCTTGGACCGTGGAATCCGATGGCTAGAGTGGATTCATCCGATGTGGGCCCCACACAGGAGTTTTTGCAAAAAAATGATTTTTTTCAAAAAAAAAAAACAACAAAGCTAGGCAGCAGCGCCTGCTGCTGCCATCGTCAGGGACGCCAGAGGGCGGGCGGACGGGCTGGATCCACGTCCAGCCGTGGGCCCCACCATGATGTGTATTTTGCACATCCACACCGTCCATTCGTTGACCATCTCCCTGGCCGTGGGCCATTCAAAAATTCAGCCTTATACGGAACTCATGTGGGCCATACTATTTAAAATCATGTGAATACATGTCAAAACATATAAAATCACTTGGTGGGGCCTACCTGAGTTTTGAACGTTGCTGAAACTTGGTCTGTACCGTCAGTGAGGTGGGACTCACACAATGAATGGGCTGGATTTGTGAACCACATTTCGGTGGGCCCCACATCTGCCCCAAGGTCCAATGACCTCTTCAACAGGTTGGACGTCAATTAAACATTACAGTGGGCTCCCCGCCCACGTGACCGGCCCAACAGGTCAGATGAAAAATAAGCATTACGGTGGGCCCCTTCACCACGTGGCCCTGTAAACAGGTTGTATGAAAATTAAACATTTCAATGGGCCCTTGGTCCACACGGCCCCATCAACAGGTAGTATGGAAAGTAAATATTACAATGGGCCCTATCCAGGCCCACGTGACTTTTTGAATAGATTGGATGATAATAAATATTTTGGTGGGCCCTACCCTGGTCCACACGACCTTATGATCAGTGGTTGGAAAATAAACATTATATTGGGCCTTAGGCAGGGTGGAAAACAAGCATTATGGTGGGCCCCGCTTATGTATGTATTGTAAACCACACCCTCCATTAGTGTGGGCTCTATCATGATGCATGTGTTTCATCCAACAGTCCAACCGTTTGGAGATAAATTAAGGCCCACTGTGGTGGCCCATATTCATGCATTGGTGGTCCTTGTCAAGGCCCACCTTGATTTGTATTAGGGCCCATATCCTGAGGCCCACTGTGATGTATGCAAGGCCCGTGTGACTGGGCCCATGTTGATGCAATTTCGGCCCGTCATTGAGGCCCACCTTGATACGTATCTGTGAGACCCATGTATGAGGCCATTTGATGTATTAGAGGCCCATGGGTTGAGGCCCAATAAGATGTACAAAAGGCCCATTGAAATGTGTGATTCGTGGAAGGACATCCTTTGGGAGCAATGTTGGTTTGATGTCCACATTCTGAGGATAATGTCGGTTAAATGTCCGCATTATGATTCTCCCTAAGGCCCATTAATAGGCCCATACCTGTAGTATATAGGCCGTCCAGGCCCATCTTCATTTTGATCAGAGCCCATCACCACATAACATGTTTAGTATAGATCCATGGTTCATGATCATTCGCATCATATGTATGCCTGATGTGAGGAGTGACCGATCATAGCATATGCCTTTGGGCAGACTGTTTATGGGCTCCCTGATAGGCGGAGTTGCCCCATATAAGTGCATGGTACATACAGGACTGTTGCATGACTGATAATGTGACTCATGCACTTGCATTTGTGTGATTATAGTTACTATATGCCCTAGCGACATCAGGGCCATAGCCTCCACAGATACATCGTGGATGGCAGGATTGGAGACCGAAAATATTTGATTCTAGCATACGGGCACCATAGATGTCCCTGGGTGAAAATCTCTAAACCCGATGGTACCAGAGGATGACTCCAATGTCGAGACCGAGTGGATATATGAGAGCACGAGGGCCGAATACTAGGAGGCCGCGTCTCCCACTGTGTCGTGGTTGGTTGAAAAGGGGTGTGGCCTTACTTGCTCGAGGGTAGGGGGCAATACTAGGCTGAGTTTTATCAGCTTGCGAATGTGTCCGTTATCGACGTGCCGGATAGGTATTGGCAGACTATTGGTCAGGCGGATAGTGAGGTTTCTTACGCTCACTTGGACTGTGCGGCTAGGAGAGCGACAGTGCCATTTGGAGTGTATTGAACCCCGGTGATTATCCAGAATGAGAACTGTACTAATACATGATGAGGATTAGCATGCTTGAGTTGCATCTCGCATCGCATGGCTGTGTATGGCCGATAGCATTCATATCTTGCACCGCATAGCCTTGATACGGCTAATTGCATTCATGTGCTCATCACCATGATTCCGCATTACTCTGACCTTGCATTTTGAGCACGTTTGTATTGCGCATACACTCACACCACCCTCTAAGCTTTCTATAAGCTTATGCACGATTGATGCGTGCAGGTGACGCCAGGACGCAGTCGCAGCCATAGTCTCGCTGTAGTTGGAGCGTGCAGCTGAGCTTCTGGAGTTTCGTTTCTTTTGTTACATTGTATTTTTCCTTTCTGTTGTATTGTACAAAAAGTTTTTGATCATAGTGGATTTTGTGGTGGTGTTTTTGTGGTTATTGTTTGTGGGTTATGCTTTTGTTATGCTCATTATGAATCAGACTGATGATTTGAAACCCTCCTTGTAGTATCCCAGGATCGGAACCTGGTGAATGGGTATCGGGATCCGAGAACGGGGTTCTACAGAGGCTGTCGGCGCCGGATTCGGTGATCGGGAATTTTGTGAGCCTGGTTTCCGAGTTCGGGGTGTGACATAAAACATGAAATAGATTAAGCAAAAACACAAATATAATTCAGGATAAGTGAATAAAGCAAGCGGAAGACTTATAAAAATATATGTGAACAAGTGTGAATCCCGAAGTACATATACAAACCAGTCGTGATGAAAGTGTTATTATCAAAATTACAAGTATCAAGTTACATCGTTTAAATCCCAAAAATAATCCCGGAGTCCGCGCATCAAAACAAGCTCGCTAGAACCCGTCAAAAAACATAAAAGAAAAAGCGGCCTCATCATCATCCATCTCCGGCTCTTCCCAAGTCGCATCAACATCTGCAACATCGGAAACTAAGACAGTCCGGTGGGTGTTTAACACCGCCTAGATCGTGAGAGTGAGTGATCAACTCAGTGGAACAATAAGGCACTGGTTAACATGTTATCAGTTCAATCAAGCAGTAATGATAAAGCAGAACAAGTAAACAAATCCTAAGTACTCTTATTAATGCAAGGATGTATCCAAAATGATGCATGCCCTCACGCATACATCCTCAGCATCTTCATCTTACGTTACGCATGACACCACCTCAAAGTGCGCCACATCTACAAAGCACATGCAAATGCGGTGCATGAATATGATTACCAAGTTGTTATTAGTCATTTTCATACAGCAGGATTGGGAAGCTAAGATACCTTCCTCATATCACCATCCAAACAGTGATCCATTCTAGGGTCGTCAATCCCAGACATCTCATACGATCATATTGTTGTAGGTCGTAGCAAAGGGCTCGTCACCAATCAATGCACGCCTTTCATACCTTTGCTACTACACTAAGGCTCGTCACCTCAATGCGGTATCCAGGCATGCTCGAGGTCACTACAAAGGGCTCGTCACCAATCAATGTAGGCCGACAGCACGAATATAGTGTCCCATACCACCATAATCGGCTCACGAGTTTGGTTGCTCACTGGTCACTACGGGGAGGCTCGTCACCCCAGCGTAGGCCGACAACTCGACCACGGTGTCCCATACCACCATGTCCGGCTCATGAGTCTTGGTGGATCAAGGTACCATGGTTAATAGGATTTCACTGGTAAGTTCGGTACCCTAGATTCAAGCAGTAGCGTCCATACATGGTGAACATACATCGGATAATCGGGTTACTTGACGAACTCGACTAGCACGAGCGCACGTTGGGTTGAACGACATAGAGTACGCAAACACTCTGCGTGGCCAAATCACTGCCGAAAACTCTAATACGGCTCGAGTTCGTCTAATACGTCCTACATGGCGAAAGCAATCTCAGCCACAACCTTAAGGCAGATTACCGATTTCCTAGACTAATGCATAGTCCCACACACATTACACTACAACAGATATTCGTATTAAATGTAGAACAGTAATGGAACAACAACTTCAATCATGTAGTACTCATGCATTTGAAGAATATCAACATAACATGAATGAAAGCATAAGTAAGACTTGAAATAAAACAACAAGGAATGTAACTAGCAAGAAGGAAATCATGCACACTAGTGGGAGAGTTGAGAATCGCTTCTCAACGCCCATACTAGGTTGAAACATCACACTATAGATCATTCAGACATTTCTACAAACACTTAGAATACATGATACAACATATATGACATATGTTGAAATACAAGCATTTGGACAATTCCTTTTACCAAGGAGTTGTCGCACATACATCTAGCATACATACATGACAAATAATCATGGCAAACACAAGTGCATATTTTATACGTATACGGTACTTTATACATACACATAGAATACACAAATCTCAATATAACACATGCATATCAGGAATGCAACATAAACATAACATTTGGCATGTGAAATCTCATCCATAACAAGAATAAATCATTAACTGGCATTGAAAGCCTTGAAAACCATAACCTATACACTTAAAGTCCGCACCTTAAGCCAGAAAAGATCACCGAATTGATTTCAGACGAGATGTCTTCGTCAACGGCGACAGATTACCCTAAAACAAGGATAGAAATGAGATACAACAACACCAAGACTAATCTAAGCTCTAACACAGATTAGGGTTAGGTTAACTTACCCCAAGATGAACTCAGAATCGTCAGAATAACGATTCAAAGTGAAGGTTCAAGGATGAAGAAGAACAGGAAAGAATCCAAGATGATTCACCAACTTCTCTCTCACTATCTCTCTCTTTTCCACTCTCTCTCCAAGCTAGGGTTAGAGAAAATTCGTATGGAAAAGAGAGCTAGGGTTTAAGGACTATAAATAGGCCTCAAATTGATGAAAATAACCCCAGGGACAAGGTATACTTAGGTTATAACCAAAGCAAGCCTCTCTCGATCCAACGAAGCACTTCTGGTGGGCCAAATACCACGAAAGGTCGGACTTAAGCTCACTGACCATGGATCTAGGTCAGGCTGAGTTTTCGTACCGACCGGCTCTTCAGATCAGCCGTGGCGGACCACACTCAATTCAACGGTCACGGAATCTCGATCAGGTCCACAAGCACAAGGATATGCCTGGGCCACCTTCCCTGATCAGAGGGTGAAATTGGGTCAGAATCCAACGGTCAGATAGCTTAAAATCATCGCGCAAGCGACACGACTCAGATTTCATAAAAGCTTATTAAATTTCCAACCGTTCCCACACTCTTCACTCCAAACTCAATCAAATCGACCCAGAACATCACATGGACTTGATTTTCGAGGTGATGGTCAAGCCCAACATGGTGACCGCAACAGCCTAAGATCATCGCTATCGGACTTTCGACGCGCGGTCCAGGTCCGATCCAGAACTTCCAAAAATTTCCCAGAACAACTGGATTTAGCGATGGATCCCAGATTTCAGAGTAACGTAGCGCTAACTAATTTACAAATTTTGAGCCATGCAGATACAAATTAAAGTGATTGATGCGAATTTCACAAGCAATCGAGTATAACGCTAATCACCCCAAAAACAACTACTTAGGGAAAGATTAACACAAAATCTCCAGGGTCATTACAGGTTCTTCTTCCTTCTGTTTCATCTTCTGTTTCCTTCTTTCTTAATATTTATCTTCTTAATCTTCAATTCTTTCTTCTCTTTTTTATGCCTCAACAATGGCCGCCGCTATAATAGAGACTTTTATTGACGATTATTATCCTTTACCGGCGCTTCTGATGGCCGCAGGTAAAGCCTAGAGAAGCGCCAGTAAAAGCTGTAAACACATCGGTAAAAGTAATTTTAAGCACCGCCGCAAAAAGGTTGTTAAAACGTTAAGAAAGATCTGTAGAAATGTCATAAAAGACATTTCAAAGAGCCGTTTAGACATCAAAACACTAGTAAAAGTATATTTAAGCCCCACAAAAAGGTTGCCAAAACGTCGGGAAAGATCTGCAAAAAAACCAAAAAAGTCATGCCGAAGCATCGTTGAGACATATTAAAGCGCCAGTATAGATATATCAAGGCACCAGTAAAAAGCTCCCGACAAGCCAAGCATAATTCAAATGTCATGAAACACCGATATATGCCATGGAAAATGCTTGGAAAACCTT
The DNA here is from genome assembly GCF_029962835.1 of Magnolia sinica. NCBI lineage: Eukaryota > Viridiplantae > Streptophyta > Magnoliopsida > Magnoliales > Magnoliaceae > Magnolia > Magnolia sinica. Next base: position 59,143,970 of record NC_080583.1, on the reverse strand, counting down.
TAAATATGCATTGGTAAAAACTGTTGACCACCTGTAAAGGTGCTGACCGCAAGTTAACTTTTTTTTTTTTTTAAATCTTAATCCATTTAATTGGTTATATTTAATTGGAATCATTATTATTTTTAAATATTTTGAACCTAAAAAATGTTGCACAACACAATTAAAACTGAATACTATATAAAATTATATTACTTTACAATGAAAAATATATAATATTTACAAATGTTGAAAATGTTCTATATATATATATATATATATATATCTCCATCCAGCCATCATTTGCCTCTGCCTGCAACCAGCAAGAAAAAATAATTTAAAAATAATAATAATAATTACATTTCAACTATTTCTTGTGATAGCATATCTTATGATTTTTAATGGCCCACTCACAACTTGTTCCTTCCCATACAAGTCAATAAAGGAGAGGCACACTCACTACAAGCAGCAGGGTAAAAGCATTATGTTGTGTATATATAATCAAGGCCGTTTACTTCCTTTCCTGTCAAGAAGGGTCGGTCCAAAACTCTGGCTTCTCACGTTGGCTCCTTTCCAATTCAAGGGTGGCCGTTTCCTACAAGTTCATTCCTTTGCCAAGTCTTTCAGCGATTGGATGTTCTTTTGTGTAGACAAGTCATATGCTAGATGGTCAATCCCACATGATCTATTGATCAATTATTAACTAGACATTATAGAAATTGGGTAGAAATCAAAGAACAATGGCTCACAAAGTTCCAGTTACTCGAGTGCTAACGTGGGTGTCCTCTTCATGAAGCCTTGCCAAACCAAAGTCGGCTATCTTGGGATTAAGGGACGCGGATTGCATTCTACTAAGTGTTTTATCCACGCCGTTCAATGCTTTTTTCAAATAATTTTAATACGGGAATCAAAAATGAGGCAGGTCCAAAGCTTAAGTGGACCACAAAGTGGGGATTGAACGTCCACCATTAAAAACTTCTTGGGAGCCGGAGAAGTTTCGGATGAAGCTGAGATTCGTGTTTTCACTTCATCCACGTTTACACGGCCCTATGAATAGGTTGTATGGTATAAAAAAAAAACATCACGTTGGCCCTTAGAAAGGTTTCAACGGTGGGTGTCAATATCAGTGTAAGTTCCTTTGGTGTGGTCCACTTAAGCCTTGGACCTGCCTCATATTTTGGTTCACATATTAAAAGTATCTAAAAAAGGCATTGAACAGCGTGGATAAAACACTTACATCATGGTGGACCCCACAGAGCCCTGCCCGGACGGATTACCGTCCGGGCAGGGGTAGGACGCAATCCGCGTCCGGGATTAAGATACCTATCAAGCAATACATTTTTATGGCTTTGATGTCCTTATGAACAACTTTCAATGTTGATTCTCCGTGGAGATACACCAAACCTCTTTCTATTCCAATACAAATCCTATTCCTAGTTGGCCAGTCAAGCTGCAGTTGGCATTCTTTGGGACCTACAAATCATCCAATTGACAAAACTGAGTTGTAATACTTGGTTTTTTTTTTTTTTTTTTTTTTTTTTTTTTTTTTTTTTTTTTTTGTACAACATAAAAATGCCACGAAGCAACTGATGAGCTCACCAAACAGAGCATGAGCAAGGCTATTATTTTCCATCGTACTCGTGTACCAGCAGCAACTGCTTTGCTTTCATACAACATCCATTAAGCTTTACAAGGTTGGGATGTCGAAATGCAGAATTCATGCCTATCGCATTCAAAAAATCTAGGTTCCCTTGCCTTGATTTGGAAGAAAGTTGCTTCACAACAATTGTGGTACCATCTGGTAATATACTTTGCATTGAAGTAACAATTAGAAAGTTCAATTTATACATACAAGCTTGATTTGAGAAGGCTGAACACACACACACACACACACACACACACACACACACACACAAACACACTTCAAACTGATGATTGATCAAGATAAACCAGTGCTAGTTTAGAATACCTTGTAAACAGTCCTAAAACCACCTTCTCCAATCTTGCTTACGGGATAAAAGTTGTTAGTGGTAGCCTTAATCTGTCTTAAGGTAAATGAACCAGTTTGCATATCCAAGCCCATGAGCAAAGTGTAAAAAAGTTATGTTGTAAGAAATGGATGTTTTGGTCTCTTTTTACTAGTTATTGCTTTCTGTATGTGGGTCATCTCTCAATGACCAGCAAGCAAGTTTTTCTTTTATGAAATGTAACTTCTATTGCATATTATATTTCAATATTAGTCAATATACGCCACATTATTTGGTAACAATTCAATCTTTTCACAAATTACTGATGTACCCAATTTGTGAAGCATGTCACGGAATGTGGCTTGTGTGTGTTACCGAGTCATTACCTTCAGAACATACCATAATAACCATGATTTACCATCAAAATAAAAGACAAATGAAATAGAACATTCCCTTAAACAAAAGAGTGTTTGGATGCAGCATAAAATGGCAGTCGTGGGAGCAGCATGGAAAAGAATCCACATTAATCAAGATGTCATATTCCTGATGTTTATCCATATCTCAACTGCAATTTGATTACAGCCTATTTTTCTGATATTGGAAGCTGGAAATTTCAAAATGCAGTCTCACCTTTCGACGTTTGGATCATAGCCAATGACATAGTAAGTTTTGGCAACCTAGACAGCAACTTCCACAAATGATATGGGAATCTTGACATAATAAGTCATGACCCCACAACAAAGAAAATAGGGACATGCCTATCATATAGAACCACTATGCAGCACCCAAAATATGAAAAAATAAATAAATAAATAAATAAAAATAGAAATAAATAGATTTTACATCCTCCATCAAACCACCAGCCACAAAGTTACCCTACATCCACAAGCCTCCCTAATTAATGATAAAAACAAACCAGTGCCTCCCATAAACACACAACAGGGAGCAGAGCACATAATTGGGACAGAGGAATTGCAACAGAGGTACCTGGGAGAGTTGCGTGGACGGACACCAAACACAAATTTGTGTGCAACCACAGGCTGATAGCAGAGCAAAAAATATAGGCAACAGATATTGCTTCCCTTGATCAAGTAGAAGCAAGGCTCTCGACAGCTGGAGTTTGGTAGCCAACAGAGACGCAGCCTACAAGAGTACAGAAGAATTAGAAATGAGGTAATATTTCCTTTGGTGTGGCCTACCTATCTTTTGGATTGTCATGACTTTTGTGTTCAAATTAAGGTTAAAATGAGGCAGTGTATCTGATAAAACAATTGGATCTCATGAAAGTTCCACTGACGTGGCTCTTCCTTTATAGAAGTAATTCAAAAAGGTGCGACAGGACGAGTTATCCCAGCGCAGCTCTTTCTTTATAAAGTCTTCTAGATTTCAATAATTTTATATATTTTCTGCCTAACTGAGACTCGGTGGGCGCCTAGATGGACAGTCCAGTAAGTATATGCCTCTTGTTCAGCTAAATCAACAACCAAAATATCTCAACTTTGGTGAAGACATTTTGTTTTGCCCACATCATTGCAAAGAATGATTCTTTGCCATGAAATGCATATGGCTCTAAGCAGAGTTAAGGAGAGTTATATCGCATTCCGGCGGAGTATGATGCTTAATACTCAGGCATGCAGAAAATTACAGACTTGGTGACAGTGGTAATTTCCACCATTTAGTCAGTTTAATTTGAATTAATTTATCTGATGTATACAATTTCAAAGTGCCTATATATCACGAGTCGTACACAGCCAGAGTATCAGATAACTCTCCTTCTCATTTCAACCATTCTATAGATGTCCACCAATCTGGTAGGCATATAATCAAATAACTATAATTTTTGGTTTTCTAATAAATCCAAAATTTGGGTTACATGGGGAGGTGAATACAAACCACACCATCTAGTGGGTCTTACAAATGGATGGTTATCACATGCATCTTTTCCAACTACAGTAGAAATTAGATATTAAAAATGTCTTCCTTCATTTTGAATTATGAAAACGAGTGTACATATTCATGCAGCTTAATTTTTTGGTAAAAGCCAAATCATTTATATATCTTGCAAAATTAATAATGCAATTAATATTATTAAACATACTAGTGTATTGTAGAAGATACAATTCTAACAAAAACTTAAATAGAACTTTCTATCAATCAAAACAGCAACCAATTCCATTTTTATTTTTTTCATTTTTTTTTTTTTTTTAATGGTAAAACAGAAACCACGTTATTCAGAGAATATGATGATATCTTTTAAATGCAGGATTTCTAGTGAAAATTTTAGTTGGAGATTCACCTCCAAGGAAGAATTTCCAAGCCCTTTTGGTTGATCATTCTTGGAAGCCTTCCACTGGAGATTCACCCTCTCCACTGGTTATATGAAGAGAAAAAGTTGGAAAAAATAGCTCTACAGGTTTTACCTTAGTTAATAGACTGAATATGGAAATACTTACAATCAAACTATTGACATAATATCCCATAGAACAAGTGATGAGACTCTATGAATAGGAAGTGACAACCTCTCACAATTTTTGCATTGGTTTATCTTCATGGTAAGGGCACGTTATTCACCTCTTAATGTTTCGTACACAATTGCCAGGGTTGCATGTGACCTATATAAAGGTGCTTGAGGTGAGAGTGTTTAGATGGCTAGAAAACCTCCAGGAAGAGGAAATAGGCATAGTGGGGTCGGCACCTTTTTATGTAAAGGTGAGGGTGACGGTGTGAACAATGACTTGAATTCATGAGACAATCATTAGCGCAATGTTGTGAACAATGACATATCATGGAACACATGGGAACATTTTTACTTGTTGCCGTCTTCCTTTATATTCAGGTCTAATCCAAATCTTGTCTGATCTCTCTTTTGTGAGATTGGGTTCAATACAAACGCTAGCCAAACTTGGTGTCATACTGGCACTAAATGGATTAACTATGTGAAGAACTCTTCTAGAGCATCCCATTATTGCATATAAATAAGACTCGTTAAAGAAATTGGAAGGGAGAAGAAGGAAAGATAACCATACCAGTGCAGTGCTTGCATCTTACTAATGATTAAAGTCTGGAATCCCTTTAAGAATCTTGAATGCTCTTCCTCTAACCATGCCTGGATTTTTAGACAAAACATTCACAAACCTCATTGGCAAATAGAAGAAAAAGGTTTCTATTATCCAGGAGTTCCATGACTTCTTCAGAATTAAAGGACCAAAATCATTTCATGAAGTTCCTGAAAATATCAACTAATGTCCTCGAAAAATTTTAAACACAACTACAGGGGATCAACTGTATTTTGAATATCTTCATCTTTAAGGAAAAAAAAAAAAGTTCTCCTTGAAAAGACCTGCTTGTTTAGGATCATCTAATGGAATTGATTGAAGTGGAGAAATTTTTGAAACCACGGATGCAAAAAAATCTCCATTAGAAGTTCCTCATGAGGTAGAATCTGGAGGTTTAGACTGATCTAGTGTTGTTGTAGATGCACTCCCATGTAAAGATCCATGAGAAAAACCTCAAGAAGACTATGATCATCCCTCTCTTTAACTGAACCACATGATGAGGGTGAAGAAAAAATCACCTTCCTCTTCCGTTGACCTCTCTTCTCTCTCCATGAGGTTACTCTAACACTATTCATAGCCTCTCGCTCTTTAGGCATAGAAAGTGATTTAGTACTAAGATTTTTAAACTAGTTATAAGAAAAAATGCATTCCCTTTAAAACCAACTGTTGAGGCACAAAAATATTTCATCTCATTACGTGTCCATTGCATTGGTCAGAGAATTCCATGGTGCAGATCCTTCCCAGGGTTGTGCACTCCTTATTTTGGTAAAAATGAGTGAATGAGGGTATTTTGGTAAAAAGGAGTGAATGAGGGTATTTTAGTAAAAAGGAGTGAATGGGGGTATTTTGGTAAAAAGGACTGAATGAGGGTATTTTGGTAAAAAGTGTTGAATGAGGGTATTTTGGTAAAAAGGAGTGAATGAGGGTATTTTGATAAAAAGGAGCAAATAGGGTTATTTTGGAAAAGGAGGAATGGAAGTTGCCTTGTATTAAGGAAGGAGTGGTTGAACACCACTATTTAAGGAAGAAGTTGGTGAACACCAATGGTTAAGGAAGAAGGTTGGGAGTTGTATAAAGGGAGAAGTGGTGGTGATCGCCACTGTTTAAGGTGGGGAGGAGCCTGGGAGGCCTATAAATACCCCTCCCATTCCTCATTTGGAGAACAGACAAAAAAGGAGAGAAGTGGGGAGAAGAAAGTGGAGAGGAGCTCGTTCGACCCATGCATTGTGCGCAATCTCCCATTGTGCGCAATCATGCATTGTGCGTCATTCGAAAGAAGCCCTTGTCCTAAGGTTGCATTGTGTGTCATTCCAAAGAAGCCCTTATCCTAAGGCTGCATTATGCGTCATTCCAAAGAAGCCCTTGTCTTAATTAAGGTTGCATTGTGTGCCACTTTATAAGGGAGAAGCATTGTGCACCACTTTGAGTGGGCACTTGTCTTAACTCCAGGCATTGTGCGCTACCTCTATGGGAGGCTTGTCTAGATAGAAGGCATTGTGCGCTACTTCTATGGGCAGCTTGTCTAGACAGAAGGCATTGTGCTCCACTTCTATGGGAGGCTTGTCCAGACAGAAGGTATTGTGCGCCAATCTTCATTGTGCGCAAATACCCATTGTGCGCCGATTTGAATGGGAAGAGAATGGTATTACGCACAACACCATCTCTTTCTCCCTTGTGTTAAGCCAGCACACAACGCCCACTTTAAGGGAGCTTTACATGCACACAATGCCACATTCCATGGGTCTTGTCTTGACACCAAGCTTTATACGCCATTTCTGATGGGACCTTGTCTTAACACTAAGTATTGTGCACCACTTCTCAAGAAGAAGTTTTTGTGCTTGTTGTGAAGACATTCCTCCATGCGCCATTTCATGTGGAATGTTGTCCCGAAGCCAAGCTTTTCATGTCTTAATGGAAGCCTCTCTACACCACTTTGTGAGGAAACTGTCTTAATGTCAGGCTTTTCATGTCTTAATGGAAGCTCCATGTGCCACTCCTTCAGGGGACTGTCTTAGTGCAAGGCTTTTCATGTCCTAATATATGCCTTGGTGTGCCACTTTACATTTCATGTCCTAATGCATGGCTTCTACACCATATTCTATGCTCTCTTGTCTTAATTCAGGGTTGTGCGCTCCACATTTCAAGGGTTGTGCGCTCCACATTTCAAGGTTGTTCGCTCCACATTTCAAGGGTTGTGCACCCCACATTTCAAGGGTGTGCACTCCACATTTCAAGGGTTGTGCGCTCCACATTTCAAGTATGTGCGCTCCACATTTTAAGGGTGTGCGCTCCACATTTCAAGGGTTGCACGTTTCACCTTCAGAGAAAAATGAAGGAAATGTGAAGTACAAAAAAAGAATTCCGGAAGAAGAAGAGTCTATCCATACGACTGAAAGGATAAATAGAAAGATGATCAACACCTATCACACAACTAAATCACTCTTGTGATGAACATCAAAAGCGTCAAAATGTTGCTAAAATCGCCACTGAACAACCTTCTCTTTCATTCATTATGTTGCATTGATTGTACTCTGTTTTCAGAATCAAGGGAATGCAAGGATGTAAATGAACCTAGATTGAATAGAATACTTTGTGATCATTGTTCTCTCATTCCTTCTTTGTTATTATTGAAAAAATTTCCCAAATTGAATACATTTGTTTCTTGTTCGAAACAAAATGGTGACTCCACTGGGGAATGATTATTCGATGATACTTAGAAAATTTTAGAGAATATTTATCACTTTTTGGCATTGTATAGACGCCAAAATGGCGACTCTCAATGGGAACATCCTCCCCTTTATCTCAAAAAACATAGCACAAATTTATTTAATTAAAATAACTAATGTTATGTTCTGAATAATAGGTATACCGCAATGAATTTGCTCCTAACTAACGTGATTGTCTACTTTACAATGGATTTCCATTAGAAAATATCAAAGAAGATCAAATCAGTCGCGATCAAGTATAGACAAGGCTAGGTGATGTCCGGAGTAGTTCCTACTTCAACAGTAGTGCAGTAAGATGATAAAAGACGGATGATAGTGACATTTAAAAATGAAGGGTTCAATCTTCTTTTACAAGGAGTACCATCCTCTCGTGTATGGGTAACAGGTCGATCATGAGCAATACTATGAGGTACAGTTTTACCTCACTCACTTAGTTCATCCTTCTAGACGGCATCAACAATGCAGTTTTTTACTTTCTCCTTCGATATCAATACATTCGAAGCATAAAGAGACAAAAAATTTGCCAGCAGATGTTAATCAACCTTCACCAGATGAGCATGTTGCTGAAGAAGTCCTTAATTTTCCAACAGTGATTGTAGTGAACAATAGTGAACCCTAAGGAAAGCTTTCAGATGAGAAGTTAGTCCGACTGAATTAGCCACTACTAATCAATGAGAAGATGAATCAATTAACGAATTCATCAGTCAATAGAGAACCCTGGGGGCATCGTGTTCGCAATTTGCCAGAGTAGAGGAGCAAGTCAAGTTACATACAGAATGCATAAGACTAGACATTACATTAGAACTCAGTGATCTGAATATACAAATCTTTTAAGATTTGATTATAAAATTTGGCAATTTAGAAAGAATCAAAGTAAAGTTGCTCAAGTCTCATATGAATTAGCTATTTTAAAATCTTAAGAGAGCAGCAACAGCTATTATTAGAGAAAGAAAAGCAAGATAAAGAATTGTCAAAATGAATGAGAAGAAATTTTGAAAAAGAGAGAGAGAAAGAGAGAGAGAGAGAGAGAGAGAGAGAGAGAGAGAGAGAACATAGATGATTTTACAATTAAGTAAAGAAAGGGCTCGGACAATTCAAGGACTGCAGGAAATATACGGTTAAAGAAAATGATATACTCCGTACAATGAATCAATTGCTAGCTATAGAGAAAATCGAATTGCCATGGCTAAAACATTCAAAGGAAATGAAGCAAAGAAGGAAAGATATGTATTCTACAAAAGATGATCGACGATAGTAAAATTGTCACGAAGAAGATATACGAAATAAGAGAAAAGTAATGACATATGATCCCGATTGAAGATATTCACTCTATAGGAGAACGAGCGAGAAGAAAGAAAGACAAGTATATTCATTATGGGAGCAAATTTTCATCAATAGACCAGCCAATTCTGCAAAATATATAATTACTAAATACCAAGAAGATTCACGGCGTTTTGACTTAGAAGATTCACGGCGTAATTATTCAGGGGGCAAACAAAGACATAAAAATACGTCATTCTTAAAGATAATTACAGTTTTGATTTTAAAGATTATTAGCATAATACTTCAAAATCAAAAGGGGCAAGATAAGCAAATTACCAAGAAGGCCAAAGTCTGTATATTATTATTGTTTAGCATCGACGATGGTTGCTAGATTAGATTAGCAAAACTACTATTGCTAGCACCATATCACTCACGTGAAGATTATTCTATTATCAAAGTTTATCGAAATTGATATTATTATCAAGTTGAAGCTCCATTTGGACCAAATTTTATAATATCAGCAACAGCAGCAGGGACGATATATCAATGATTGATCTATTATCTTCAGCAAGGCCTGTACGATCAACCATCACGTTAGAGACAATAGTTTATCATTTAAGGCAACCTAGCCAAGCCCTACATGGCCAACTATGCATAAGACCTATATATTATTCGGGACAGCAGTGTGGAGGCAACAGCCCTAAAAAGCCCGTATAGGCCACATTATATGCATACTCATGCGGGCAACGAACGGATCCAGTGACTAAAAGCCTCAAAAGGCCAGAAGTCCTCAATGGCTAGTCACGCGTGAGACCAATGCCGTCTGTGAGCTCTCCAACCGTGTCATGGACGAGGATGAAAATACCCTCCCATGAATGGGTCCGAACTCACAGACGAAGAAAAACGGGGAGAAAAATAAGACCCCTTAGGTCCTTAGCTTGATTTCAGTATTAACTCATAAGGGATTAAACTTACTCATTGATGGACTGACGGCCTTGGATTTGGTACCAAAGGTAGCCTTGCATGCCCCGCGAACTCTAGAAAGTTATTGTGGCCAACCCTGTGCGTAAATCCCACTAAGTTCACGGTCGTGATTGCTCCACTACTCAAGAGCTTAAACTATGTGTTGCTCCACTGATCAAAGAACCTAAACTGTGTGTGAAGTGTCAGTCCATGCTAGTCCAGTCTAGTTTAATCTAGACTAGTCAAGTCAAGTCTAGTAAATCAGGACAAGTTCAGTCTTGTTCAGTTAAAGTCTTATGTCCCAAACTCAGAAACTGGGCTCACAAAATTCTCGATGGTAGAACTTGGTACCGATAGCCTCTGTAATACCCCATTCTCGGCTCCCAGTGCCCATATGCCAAATTCTGATCCTGGGATCCTACATGGAGAATTTTCCAATGTACATTTAACTTATAATAAGCATAACCACAAGTTTACCCAAATCATAAAGGCAAAATGATCATCACATATCCACTAATATAAAAAGTTGAATACAATACTGAAAGGAAAATAAATATATCGAAAATCAAAGCTCCAGAAGACCGCTACATGCTCTGAGCTCAACGCTGCTGCGACGTAACGTCACTTACACACATCTATCATGCATAATCTTATAGAAAGCTTAGAGGGTGGTGTAAGTGTGTGCGATGTACGTACCAAGCATATAGATATCAAAGTAAGCAGAAATACTGGCAATCCATAAATCGTACAATATTAGAGTAATGCGAAAACATGCTAGTAAGTCCATGAATACCATCAGCCTTATCCAGGCTATGCGATGCAAAAATATAATAAGTCAATATCATATACTGAGGAAGCAATGTAGATCAGTTATATAATGGGGAGACATAGTAAGCCAAATATCATATACTGAGAATACAATGCAATATACAAATCCTGATGAGTCCACAAATACCTTTAGGATCATCTGGGCCATAAATGCAAAAACATAGCAACCCAAAATGCCATATGCCACAGATGCAGTATGTGGTGAGAATAAAATGACCAAGCTAGAGTGTGAAGTTGGGATGATAATACGTAGTATTGCAAGATACAAGGTCCATCACAAGGGACTTCTATCCAAACCAGTCCGATACTTAAATTTGGATAGATAGGCTCAATTTGGTAAACTCCTGACCTCAGGTTGGTGTTGCGCCCCAACCGAAATCATGACCATTGCGGAGGTACACATATCAATTAGTTACGAACTACCAGCCCGAGTGGATAGTGAATGAATGAATGAGAATAATGTTGAGTATGCAACTCCTGCTCAATAAGTCCACATATTAGTACCGTACATCTTTAGGATCATCACCAGTGTCTATTACACTCACGCCAGCTTGCTGCACCTATCCGAGTGCACAACTGGGTAAGTGGAAGAGACCTCACTATCTGCCTACCAATATCGGGCCCAGCTCGTCGCTAGCTGACCCATTCCTTAAGCTGGTCAAACTCAACCTAGATATTGCCCCCTCACTCAGGCGGGTAAGGTCACACCCATTTCCAACTGACCACGACATAGTGAGAGACGTGGCCTACTAGTATATGGCACTCGGTCGCTCATGTATCCACTCGGTTTAGAAGTTGGAGCATCTTCTGGCCACTGAGGTTTAGAAATTTTCACCTAGGGACTTCTATGGCCCCCCGATACTAGTAACAAATTTCCTGTGTCCCATCTAGCCATCCATGACATGCCTGTGGAGGCTATGGCCCTGATGTTGCTAGGGTGTATAGTAATCACAACACACAATGCAAGATGCATGAGTCATACAATTCAGTCATGCATCAATCCTACGCATATCATATGCTCATGTGAGACAATCTCCGCCTATCAGGGGGACTCATAACAACTTGCCCAATGACATATGCAATGGTTAACCACATCTCATAACAAACATGCAGATGATGCGTATGGGCATATATCATGATGTTATACTATCACATACTCATAATTGGTATCGATAATTAGCCTCGACAATCGGCCTAACAAAGGGCCTAAGGGAAGGTCACAATGTAGACATTTAACCATCATTGCCCATCAATGTGGACATTTAACCAACATTGCTCCCAAGGAGTGGCCCACATAGAGCCAAACGTATAGTGGTCCCATGGCCTCACACAAGGACCTAATATACATCACCATGAGCCTCACTTAAGGGTCTAATACATATCACTATGGGCCTCGGCACATGGGCTATAAATACATCACATCGGACCTCACTTATGGTCCGCATATACATCACAATGGGCCTCGGCATATAGGCCATAAATACATCACATCGGGCCTCACTCAAGGGCCGCATATACACCATAATGGGCCTCGGCATAGGGGCCATAAATACATCACATCGGGCCTCACTCAAGGGCCGCATATACATCACAATGGACCTCGGCATATGGGTCATAAATACATCACATCAGACCTCACTCATGGTCCGCATATACATCACAATGGACCTCGGCATATGGGCCATAAATACATCACATGGGACCTCACTCATGGTCCGCATTATATCACAATGGGCCTCGGCATATGGGCCATAAATACATCACATCGGGCCTCACTCAAGGGCCACATATGCATCACAATGAGCCTCGGCATATGGGCCATAAATACATCACATTAGGGTGGGCCCTGCACATTCCAAATGGGCCCTACCAGATGGACAGCTAGGATCAAACACGTACATCACATGGGGTGGCCAAGTGAATGGACAGTGTGAATATATGATACATCACAAGGTGGGTTGGACGGCGGGGATAAAATAGATACATTATGGTGAAATCACACATCACAATGGACCTCATATACATCACATTCGGCCTCGCACAAAGGCCATACATACATCTCATTAGGCCTCACGCATGGTCCTTATATACATTACATTTGGACTCAACCCATGGGCCTCAAATACATCACAATGGGCCTCATATACGTCAAGTGGGCCGCACTAATGGGCCCCATATACAACAAGTGGGCCGCATCATTGGGCCGCACCAATGGGCCTCATATACATTAAGTGGGCCACATCAATGGGCCTCATATACATTAAGTGGGCCACATCAATGGGTCAGACCATCTACACCATTCGTCTATTTAGAAATCATTTTAGAGCATTACCCAAAAAAGAATCATATCGAAAGATCATCTGGACCATACCACAAATAACAATGGAGATAATGATTCCCACCGTTAAAACTCCATAGGGCCCACTATCACATTTATTTTCCATCTAGTCTGTTCATAAGGTCATAAAGACCTGGTTGAGAGGAAAAACAAATATCATTTTGATCCAAAACTGATGTGGTCCTAAAAGGATTTCAATGGTAGACATTCACTTCTCCACTGTTTTTTGCAGTGTGGTCCACCTGATAGATCTACCTCATTTTTAGTCTCAGGCCTTAAGACGAGCTAGCTAATTGGATGGACGGTTTAAATAAAACACTGCCTGATGATCAGGCCCACAGAATTTACAGGTGTCAATTACATCAGAGGTGGGTCCCACCAAATGGACTAACGGTGGATATACATACATCATGCGTGGGACCCACATATATTGCTGACGTCAGCAACAGTGGGACCCACCATCCTCACAGAAATAGATGGACGGCATATATAAAACACATACATCATGGTCTGGCCCACCGTCCAGCCATATGGACGGTGTGGACCATCATGTACATCACGGTGGGCTCCATCCAAATGGACAGACGAGTCAAATAAAACACTTACAGTACGGTGGATCCCACTATCCTTGCTGGACGGTGCGCTGACACCAGTCAATCCCTTCCAATCAAGGTGGGGCCGCCATCATATATATCATATATAATACATTATATTATTATAATATTTATATTACTTATTATTTTATTTTATTATTATTATTTTAAAACAGCAACGTCCAGCATCCACGCCCTAAATGCTGGACGAACGGTTGGATGTTATACATACGCCAGAAGTGGGGTCCACCGTCCCTGGCCACTTGGACAGATGGATGGGATACGTACATCAATGTGGGTCCATGCACATGTGGCCCACTAAAGTTTGGATCAGCTAATATTTCTGTTTTCCCATCATCCAGGCCATCTAACTGGACCGACACTCCAGCAGGGTCGACAACAAGGCCGTCCCACCTGCTGGATGGTCAAGATTGTCCACACAAGCACACAGCAAGGTGGACCAAAATTAGAGAACTAGGAGAGAGAGAGGGAGAGAGAGAGAGAGAGAGAGAGAGAGAGAGATTGTGATAGAGAGGAGGGACCCTGCTATTATGGGCCCTCCATTTCTTACATTGCATACATCAAATGGGTCCCACCACATATGGGCCCTCCAATCATCAAGATCAATGGTAGAAATCCTAGATTACCCACTGTTAGATCTTGGAGTCCTCTTTCCATCGATGCATTCTAGAGCTCCAAGGGATGAATTTCAACGGTTGAGATGATCTTTGGAGGGTTGGATTGGGTGGTAGGAAGGTGGGCCACACCTAGCTCTTTTTCATGGAGATCTTGGACGTTCTCTCTCATGGTGGGGTTGCTTGGGAGTGAAGAAAGAGATGAGAGAGAGAGGTAATGTAAGGGATGGGTGATGGATGGAGTGATGGATGAGTGATGGGTGGAGAGAGGGGGATAATTGACTATAGGGTACTCGTGTAAGAGAGAGGTAAGGGTAAGGTATAGGTTGCTTTTACTTGACTTGAGGTGTGATGCATACTTGATTAGTGGGATTGATTTGAGAGGTTCTCTTAGGTTTTGCAAATGCACTGCGTATTCCTCAAAATGAACGTGGGCCCACATCTTCCATCCTGGGTATTGCATTGGCGCGCGAGACACGGCGTTGGAACAGCAGTGATGGTGCGGTCGCAAAGGTATAAGTTTCGGGTCAAGCCGACTCAAATCGACAGGATGCAACTCAGGGTCGCGCACAAATGCTGATTACAGATCGCAGGTTGCCAGAATTCAACCGGGAGAACCGCGGAAGCCTATGGAACGGTATGGTCTAAGATATAGGTCTTACACAAAGTATGGTCAGTCAAAAGTATGCTAGCTCCATTGCTCAAAAGCATAAACTATGTGTGCATCAAAATGCTGCGGATATATATTTCACTTTAGATATGCTCAAATATGTAGTTGCCTGATGAAAATTTTACATATTGGGTAAACAATATGCAAAAATGTTTTTCTCTTGAATCAGGTTCAAATTATAGCAGTAGTAAATGCCTTCAAAATATTGGCAATTATCTACTCAAAAGATCAAGTCTTCAAGATCGATTAATATATTAACATGGATCGTGAGGTCTTTTGTCTCTTGCCTTCTTGATGATAGAGAAATATTATCGCACAAAATATTGCCTTCTTGATGATAGAGAAATTTCCACTTATCCTAGAGAGGGGGCATGATCTAATTCTTCAAAGTAATATATGCCTTGGTCTTTCTGGTAATTTCTTATGTGCGGCGTGGGGATTCATATGGTATAATCTACTGAGCAATAATCGTGTGGTAAGTAATATTAATGAGCTCATCCACGCATTCAACTATAAGAAGCATGAGCTGGATAATTAAGCCGGGAATCATGGAGCATGATTTAGTGATAACGTTCAAGAGTTGCTTATATATCAAGGCCCAGTTATATGGTCTGATGCCGTAATTTCTTACTATTCTAGTAATAACATCACAAGTCTCCAAGTACTAGACTTGATGGAGACAAGGAACGAATGATTATTAAAAAAGATAGAATCATTATCAGTAACTTCTATGACCTTCGGAAAGTTATTAAATGAAATTGAAAGCAGTCTTATCTATTTATCTGAATCAGCAGAGGTCCAGGAAAATATATTCCTAGTCAGCTTATGAAGAAATGCTGAGGAGTATAGATTAGAAAAGATTCAGTGATTGAACTTCTAAAGTCATAAATGACATCACCGAAAGCACGATATAATATAATGCGAAACACAATGATAAGCGCAAAGAGAAGAAAATTAAATCATTATAAAATTGTAAATATTACAAATATTCTAAAAAAAAATCAAAATATACTTCATGAAGCTAAATTGGAAAGTTATGATATCTGGAGATACTAATTCCAATTAACTTGGTAGGAAAGATTATTATTCGAAAGTTTGGGTTATGCAAATCATGAATAAAGGAGACAATCAAAGAGATTGTTGCAGTAGGAGCAGCATTAAAGAACAACTCCCTAGACACGGAGTTCAAAGAAAGAGCCACCGAAGTTAATCAAAAAGACCATTGTAGCAACAGCAGTATTAAAAGATAGTTCTCTGGTCAAGTTACTTAAAGATGAAGTTGCCCAATGGAAAGAGAATTTTATCCTCTCTAGTGGAGCATCCGATCGACACTGCTAGTAGGGGGCATTCAAGTCTTCCGATCGAACGCGATCATTCAAGTCTCCTGATCGAATGTGATCATTCAAGTCTCCCGATCAAACGCCAACATTCAAGTCTTCTGATCGAACACAATCATTCAAGTCTCCCGATCGAACGTGATCATTCAAGTCTCCCAATCGAGCGCGATCATTCAAGTCTCCCGATCGAACGCGATCATTCAAGCCTTCCGATCAAACACGATCATTCAAGTATTCCAATCAAACGCGATCATTCAAGTCTTTCGATCAAACGTGATCATTTATTCTTCCGTTCAAGTGTGCATTCAGTCTTCCATGCAAGCATGATCATCCAGTCATCCTTTTCGAGTGTGATCATTCAGTCTTCCATGCAAGCATGATCATCCAGTCATCCTTTTCGAGTGTGATCATTCAGTCTTCCATGCAAGCATGATCATCCAGTCATCCTTCAATTGCAGTTTATTCGGTTCTTCAGTTGCAAGAAGATCGATCCTTCATTTGATTTCATGAATCAATCAAAGAACGATCGAGGGGACATCTGTTGAGGCATAAAAAATATTCCATCTCATTGCATGTCCATTACATTGGTTAGAGAATTCCATGATGCAGATCCTTCTCAGGGTTGTGCACTCCTTTTGGTAAAAAGGAGTGAATGAGGGTATTTTAGTAAAAAAGAGTGAATGGGGGTATTTCGGTAAAAAGGAGTGAATGAGGGTATTTTTGGTAAAAAGGAGTGAATGAGGGTATTTTGATAAAAAGGAGTGAATGGGGATATTTTGGTAAAAAGGAGCAGATAGGGTTATTTTAGGAAAGGAGGAATGGAAGTTGTCATGTATTAAGGAAGGAGTGGCTGAACACCACTATTTAAGGAAGAAGTTGGTGAACACCACTAGTTAAGGAAGAAGGTTGGGAGTTGTATAAAGGGAGAAGTGGTGATCACCACTTTTTAAGGAGGGGAGGAGCCTGGGAGGCCTATAAATACCCCCTCCCATTCTTCATTCAGAGAAGAGACAAAAAGGGAGAGAAGTGGGGAGAAGAAAACGGAGAGGAGCTCGTCCGACCCATGCATTGTGCGCAATCATGCATTGTGCGTCATTCCAAAGAAACCCTTCTCCTAAGGTTGCATTGTGCACCACTTTATAAGGGAGAAGCATTGTGTGCCACTTTGAGTGGGCACTTGTCTTAACTCCAAGCATTGTGTGCTACTTCTATGGGAGGCTTGTCCAGATAGAAGGCATTGTGCTCCACTTCTATGGAGGCTTGTCCAGACAGAAGGTATTGTGCACTAATCTTCATTGTGCACCGATTGGAATGGGAAGAGAATGGTATTGCGTACAACGCCATCTCTTTCTCCCTTGTCTTAAGCCAACGCACAACGCCCACTTTAAGGGAGCTTTACATGCACACAATGCCACATTTCATGGGTCTTGTCTTGACACCATGCTTTATACACCATTTCTGATGGGACCTTGTCTTAACACTAAGTATTGTGTGCCACTTCTCAAGGAGAAGTTTTTGTGCTTGTCCTGAAGACATTCCTCCATGCGCCATATCATGTGGAATGTTGTCTTGAAGCCAGTCTTTTTATGTCTTAATGGAAGCCTCTCTGCGCCACTTTGTGAGGAGACTGTCTTAATGCCAGGCTTTTCATATCTTAATGGAAGCCTCCATGTGCCACTCCTTGAGAGGATTGTCTTAGTGTAAGGCTTTTCATGTCCTAATATATGCCTTGGTGTGCCACTTTGCATGGGATCATGTCCTACTGCATGGCTATTGCACCATATTCCATGCTCTCTTCTCTTAATTCAGGGTTGTGCACTCCACATTTTAAGGTTGTGCGATCCACATTTCAAGGTTTGTGTGCTCCACATTTCAAGGTTATGCACTCTACATTTCAAGGGTGTGTGCTCCACATTTCAAGGGTTGTGCGCTCCACATTTCAAGGGTTGTGTGCTCCACATTTCAAGGGTGTGCATTCTACATTTCAAGGGTTGTGCGCTCCACATTTCAAGGGTTTTGCACTCCACATTTCAAGGGTTATGTATTCCACCTTCAGAGGAAAATGAAGGAAATGTGAAGTAAGAAAGAGAATTCTGGAATAAAGAAGAGTCTGTCCATACGACTGAAAGGATAAGTGGAAAGATGATCAACACCTATCACATAACCAAATCAAGGACTTCAAGACTGCACTAGCCATCTGCTTTTACGATGAACATCAAAAATGTCGAAATGTTGTTAAAATCACCACTGAACTACCTTCTCTTTCATTCATTACGTTGCATTGGTTGTACTCTGTTTTCAGAATCAAGGGAATACGTAGATGTAAATGAACCTAGATTGAATAGAATACTTTGTGATCATTGTTCTCTCATTCTTTCTTTGTTATTATTGAATAAATCCCCTAAATCGAATTCATTTGTTTCTTGTTCAAAACACCAACTTTCTTAGGTGGCTTATGATATGCATGGACATTATTGAAGCATTGCATTTCTCACCTCAACCTTTAATTCTCTTTGTCCTACCAATGTAATACATTTATCATGTTTTATTAAGATTTAAAGTGTGCAACTTCCTAATGGTTAGTTAATCTTACAATTCATACATTTATCATGTTTTGGTAAGATCTAAAGTTTGTAACTTCCTAATAGTTAGTTAATCTTATGATTTCTGGTAAGTAAAGCTATTATTTGCTTCTTTCATAAAGTGGATTGTCACTTGTATTATGTTATTTTTGCAGCTAATAAAGAGAAGCGTACATTTGCAGCCCATTTACATGAGGTTTATGATGTTTCAATTGTGGAGATTTTTTATGATGCTTGATCCATAGTGGGGCCATGAGATCAAATCTTCAATTGTCTCACATATGAAACTTCCACAATAACTAAGAGTGAAGGTTGCTTTTTTCTTGGAAGACCAATTCATTAAACAACAAAAGAAATAAATAAAAATGGGAAATCAAAAGCCAAAGGTGACCCAACCTTCACTTCAGTCTAATCAAAATAGTAGCAAGATCAATCATAGCCAAGAAATATAGTTATGAAATTCCAGGCCAAGAACCAATCGAAATGTTGCCCAAAAAGTATTGAATCATACTCCATCCACAACAATTAACAAATCATGGAATTCCATAATTGTTTACCCAACAATCATGGAATTCCATGAGATGAGACCCTTGTGGGGCATACTTTCAAACACATGAAAGGCTTCCTCCATGCTCCCACATTTACCATACATGGAGAACAAAGCATTGGCAACATGAATGTACCAATCAAAACACATCTAATTTTCCTTACCCGGCTAAGGGAACCACCAACTACACACAAGGTCAGGAGGCTCGCAAATGTCAAACTGACATCTTCATTCAAACAAATAACTAAAGCTACCTCAACCTACCAATTTTCTGCAAACCTTGCAATGATCGCAATCCACAACAAAACATTCCTAATTGTAGAGTGCAGGGGATGAAAGAGATGGGGGCTACCAAGATAGGGTTTATGAGAGATGAGGGTTGTGAGAGATGGGGGCTACCAAGATGGGTGGGATCATACTAGATCGAGTCTGTGTCGATTGAGTGTAAGATTTTGTGACCTAAACTCGATAGGTTCTTGTACAAAACCTAGGCTCTTGTGTAGGGTAGAATTCACCAGACACGGGTGCGTACGTGCTAGTCTCCATGTAGATCTTCTGGTGGGAGTATACATAGGTCCTTGGATTAGGACTGCTGGTAGTTGTTGGTTAACCGATAGAAAATCAACTTAGTCTCTGTGTGAGCCACCTACATGGGTGAAAACGTGTTCCTCCAACATAAGAGTGTATGTGTAGGTTCTTGTATAGGACCACTAGTGGTTACTGGTTAGCCAATAGAAAATCAACCAAGTCTCCTCATGAGCCACTGACACAGGTGGAAACATATTCCTTCGACACGGGAGTGTACGTGTAGGTTAATGGTTAGCCTAAGAGAAACTATATGACAGTTAGATGTGAGCCTGATTTAAAACCTCTAATAGTGAATATCGGTACACTCAAGGAGAGTGCATCTGCCAAGAGTAGAGTAGGGAAACCAAACCATTATACATGTTTGTGTTTGCGATTATCATGTAAGTACAATTTTATTCATGCTTATGTGTTTGATTAGGTAGATCATATGAATACTTGAATTGGATTGTATGTTAGGCACTTAACTTACAATGCACACACAAGCTCACTATTTCTATTGACTAGTTGAATAATTGGTAAATCATTTATAGTCTATGTGATTGGACCAACTTTGGCTTGGAAGTCTTAGTGTTAATTTGCCTTGTTAGTTTAATTGTTAAATTAGTTTATTAGGCAAAAATTTTATTTGGTCCTAATCACCCTATAAGTGCTATATTATATAAGCACACCTTTGTTTGTCAAATTTCGCTTAGAGAAAACAACTTATGAAGTGGTCCGTCTAATATGGATCGAGATGGAAAGTTCAAGACTTTACTTCAAGTCAAGAAAGTTCAAAATATACTAAGTTCAGGTCTTTACTGAAGTTCAAGTCAAGAAGTAGATCAAGATGGAAAGTTCAAGTTCTACTAAGTTCAAGATGATTGAGTTCAAGTTCTACTACATTTCGACTAGAAGATCAAGCTCCATCTTCAACTACAATTTTTAATGAAGAATCAAGTAGAAGAACAAGTTTCATGAAGTTCAAGCATCCCATCTACTTCAATGTTCAATCTTTTCAGGTATAACAGACCCTAGAAAGACCTTAAGCATAGGTTCTTAAATGGCTTTTTATACTTATGTTAGGCTAAATTTCAACTAGTCTAGGCTAAGGTTCGACTAGCCTAAACTGTGGCTTGACCAGTCTAAAGAATCTTCGACTAGTCCTAGTTTAAATTCCAGAAAAATGGATTTTTCCGTTACTTATTCGACCAATACAGCAGGCTGCTCGACCAGTCGAAGAGTGGCCTTCGACCAGTTGAGGGTTGCTCGACTCAAAAGTCTAGCAACTGAATTTTGGCACCCTCGACCAGTCAAAGCCCATGCTCAACCAGTCGAATAGGACCCTCGACTAGTTGAGCAGGGCCTTCAACCAGTTGAAGTTCCATATTATCCGATTGCGTTCAAAATTGGAAATTTTGTTGGAACTTAGACAAGTCGAAGAATGTCTTAGACGAGTCAAAGCAACAACTTTTCTACCTATAAATAAATGCCTTCTCTCAATTCGAAATTACTAATTCAAGTTGATAAAAGCCTTCATCAAGAGAGAGAGAGAGAGAGAGAGAGAGAGAGAGAGAGAAGTCTCCATTATTGTCAAGCTATTACATGGTATTTTTAATATTCTTTTAATAGTTTTTTATTTTAATCCCTTGATCTCCTATGTTATAAATCTTATTCTATACAGAGAGTAAATACTCTTCTTTGAGATCTTAAGGAATTCAAACAAGTAGCCTTAGGTTTGAGTCTATTTAAAATCAATTTAGAACTTAGAACCCTTGTTTATATAACTGGACATTGAATAATCTACTACAAGAGAAGCGGTTCTACAGGCTACATCAACAGATATGCCTTCAAGGTGAAGATAAGTATATTCTACTTTTGTATTTTGGTTTTATTGAGATAGCTAGAAAATCTCATTTGTTGTTTTTTCTGAAATAGCCAGAAAATCTCAATAAGGGGTTTTTTGTTTGTGATAGCCCTTTAAAATCACAATTGTATCAGGTTTTAAGGTGACCTTATGAAAAACTTATTTATAGTGAAAGCCAATATCACGTGGATAGTGATTATTGGGAGTGAAGTAGGTGTGGCTGTTTAAAAACAGTTGTTGTACACACCGAACCACTATAACTCTTAGTGTTATGATGAATGTCTACTTTTTTGCATTTGTGGAGAATGACTGTAATTTTATTTATACAAAAGTGGTAAATGTTTGTAATAGATAGCTTTATTTTCTCTTACTTGGTTTGAGATCTTAATTCTTATAATCGTTCGTGAAATAAGATTGTCCTACGAACATTGTTTTGGGTGTAGGTTATCCTACGAACTAGTTTGAATCAATTTTTCAATACTAGTGCGATTGAGTTTTCTGATTTATTTATTATTTCAACACTTCAATTTTTATTTGGCATAGTCCTATTCACCCCCACAAGGACTTAAACATAATTATATAGCTCTACCAAACTTCCGATGTGCCGTGGTAGATTATCTCACCATGTAATTCCAAATGGTATCAGATCAAGGTTGCTCTTCAAGGACTTAATCATCTAGAGTAAGATCTAAAAAGGAGCTTTAGAATTGTATCTACCTATGAGGAAAAATCTAAGGTTACCCAAGGAAATGAACAAATTGGTAAATCTTTTGATATGGATAAGCTTTTTGGGTATAATAAGGGATTTGAACTTAATAAGAATACTTTTGCTACAATCTCTACCCATTTGGTAATCTAAAAGAGCTCATCTGCTTCAAGAAGTAGATCAAGAGCCTCTCTTGTGTGCCATGCTTATGGAGATGTTGAGCATCTAAAGTTTAAGTGTTTGATCTTAAAAATTACCCAATACACTTCAGCCACAAATCAAACTCGTAAATATGTCATGATTGAGAAATCGGCATACCAATGAAGAAGCATCTCTAGAAGATTGCCAAAAAAGAAGAAAGAGTTTCCAATCCTTCCTTAAATAACCGACAGTATGAAAGTATTACAAAAACTAATTGTCCTGCTTTTAAAAAAATGCGAAATCAATGTTAATTAATGGAAATGGTAATTAGGGTAGGACTCACATAGTTAAATCACATACGGAACATAAATCTCCAAGTAGGAATTCACTTAAAGGAGAT
The DNA here is from genome assembly GCF_029962835.1 of Magnolia sinica. Taxonomy (NCBI): domain Eukaryota; kingdom Viridiplantae; phylum Streptophyta; class Magnoliopsida; order Magnoliales; family Magnoliaceae; genus Magnolia; species Magnolia sinica. Next base: position 59,120,811 of record NC_080583.1, on the reverse strand, counting down.
ACATTTAGGAAAATCATTCCCCCTCTCGAACTTAGTTTGGGTCATAGGAAATTCACACCCAAGTGAGTTATGAAGAGGGATAGGTAACCTTTGGAGGTCTATGAGGGCTTAATTGTTAAATCTAAGGATTTCAGCCTCATTTTAAGCTTTATAGGTAAATTCGATGATGTTAGCTTCATTATGTGCTTTATAATTAAACTTAAAGATTTAGTCTCTTTCGTTTAATAGTTTAGCTTTAAAGTTGCTTAATTTGAAGTATCATATGTTTATTATTAGACTATCATTGGTCATTCATATTTCAAATGGTATATCCTTTTAAATGACCATATATGCATGCTTCATGTTTTTAATGTTATATGCACCATATACCCTTGTTATTATGTATTTATTAGTAAAACCATGATTGATATATCTTTTTATTTTATGTACTTAATCAATATATGTATGGAATTATCTCTTTGTCAAATTCTGATAAAAGTGGTAAAAAGATCAGCTCCCACTAAAAAAAAATTAAATTCTATTTTACATGATTTATTTGTTATTGTAGGGAATTGATGAAGAGGGGAGGGAGCATTGCAAGTGGTTACAGGTCTCATGCTTAATCGAGTTGTAATTTTTGTTTTGACATGTAATTATTTTGAGTTGTTTTACTTTGTCATTGGTATGGATCATGATAATGTATAGGTTAGGTTTTTATTACATAATTGACAAATGGGGAGATTGTTAGTTCACTTATTTGTGCACATGTTTTGTCAATAATGTGAGTTTGTGTGGCATATAATTAGGTCCTTGGAAACTAAAGACTGAAGACACAAGAGGAGATAGAGCAAGAATTTATTTTGTCCTAATCACCTTCCTGTAGGACTTAGCTATAATTTTATAACTTTGCCAAGCTTCCGCATGTGCCATGGTAGACTATCCCACCATGTAATTTTACATTGCATGTAATGCTTTCTATAAATCATAATTTAATAAATATAATCATTGTTAATGCATACTTTTAGAAAAGTATAGGGCAGTGCACTTATGTGCGACATTTTAGGACAATTCCACGGCAAAGCACCCATGCTACTTTTTAGGTAATTCAAGGAAAAGCATTGTTCATTTTAGGAATGTTTAGGGCAAAGCACTGAGCATGTTATTTTAGAAAAATCCCTGGACAGAGCACCATGTTTGTTTTTTGTCCCAAGGAAAAACACTTGTGCTTATATTTTAGGAAACCTAGGGCAAAGCACGAAACATGTCATTTTAAGAAACCCAAAGCAACACGCCTATGATTTCAATCTCAATTCTTATTAAAAGTAATATGCATATAATATGAACACAAGTTCATAATCAATATTCTCATTAAGAATACAAAATACTAAAATTCTCATCACCACACATCCTTCGATGCACCAAATCCTTATCGGGTTTAGATCTTAAGTAAAATCACAATTTAACACCAAAATTTATAATCTAGTTGAGATTACAATTTAATCTTTGTAAATTGAATTGATAAGTTTCATTAGGTCAGAGTTTTAACTAGATTGATTATAGATTTTAGTTTCAAAGATATAGTTTTAAAAATATATAATGACTTAAGGTTTAGGATTAATCTTAATGATATTCGATATTCAAATCAATAAATAAATAATTTTTAATTAACCTTATAATTTAAAATATAACAAAGAGGTTTGATTTTGTCCTAAGATAAAACTTATTCCTAAGATGTGTGGGACCCGCCTAAAGGTGGTGGAAAGACAGACCTTGCTTATGTCATGATCTAATATCATTATCAATCAATAGAATTTCATCTACATATAAGACTAAGAGGCACAACTTCACTCATGTGGATCTAAATTATATATGTATGTGTGAGATTCTTCTTTATTCTTAACGAAGCCAAAGGAGCGAACTTTTTCATCAAACCTATGATTCCTATCATGTCCCGTCCCAGACTCAGAAACCGCGCTCACAAAATTCCCAATCACCAAATCCGGCACCGACAGCCTCCGTAGCACCCCATTATCAGCTCCTGGCACCCATATACCAAGTTCTGATCCTGGGATCCTATAAGGAGGATTTTCAACATAAATTTATTTCATAAGAAGCAAACTATAAGCATAACCCACAAACAACAACCAACAACATCACCATATATCCACTATAATCAAAATCATGGAGTACAAGGCATAAAGGGAAATACAATATAGAAATATTAAAAACTTCAGAAGCTTAGTCGCACGCTCCTACGTCAGCTCAACTACGTCCTAGCGTCACCTGTAGGCAACGATCGTGCATAAGCTTATAGAAATCTTAGAGGGTGGTGTAAGTGTATGCTAGGTATGTGTCAAGTATGCAATATCAGAGTAATGCGAAATGTGCTGGTAAGTCCATGAATGGAAAGAAAATGCTGACAAGTTAATGAATGAGAGGGTTCTGGCAAATCCTTGAATGTTATCTGTCGTAACATGGCTATGCGATGCAGGGCCTACCTGGCCAAATGTCATATGCAAGATGCAACGCAAGCATGCTAGTCCTCATCTGAATTCACATATCAATACGATTCATCTTTGGACAATCACCGGAGTCTTGTACACTCAACACTAGCTTAACACCCCCATCTAAGCACACAACTGGGTAAGTGGAAGAGACCTCATTATTTGCTGCCAATATCGGACCTGACTTGTCATTAATGGGTCTATTCCTCAAGTTGGGTCAGACTCGGCCTAGTCATTGCCCCCTCACTCAGGCAATGAGGCCACACACCCTTCCAACCAACCACGACACAGTGGGAGACGCGACCTACTGGTATACGGCTCTCGTACACTCATGCATACACTCGGTCTTGACGTTAGAGCATCCTCCTGGTACCATAAGGGTGTGGGGACTTTCACCATGGGACATCTATGGCGCCCCCATGCTAGAGCAAGTATTTTTGGTATCCAATCCTGCCATCCACGTTATGCCTATAAAGGCTACGGTCCTGATGTCATTACATCATAAAGAAATCATGTCACACAAATGCGAGATGCATGAGTCACACTATCTAGTCATGTAGTAATCCTGTGCGCACTACATGCTCATGAGGGGCAACTCCATCTCTCAGGGAGTCCCATAAATAATCCGTCCAATGGCATATGCTATGATCGGTCACTCCTCATACTAAGCATACATATGATGTGTATGGGCATCTATCATGATGTTGTATTAGCACGTACTCAGTGAGTCCTACCAAGTGAAGTATACTAGCATGGATATAAACAAATGATCAGCCTATATGCATGCGGTGTCCATAGAAGGACGGTGGATCTAATTCAAAACACCAAGATCAGTATTCAACAATGGATATACTAAATCTGATAGCACACAGGGTGGGCTTCAAGGTTTGGATAACACTACTGGTATCAATGGGGGCCCAATGGTTTGCGGCTAGCCCAATAAAGTAGGATGGGTCATACTAATAACAATGGGGGACCCATTAATTTGGGTTAGACCACTAAGAAGAGATGAGAATAGGCGTAACAACGGCCCTAGGGAGGATTACAATGTGGACATTTAACCATCATTGCTCTCACAATGTGGACATTTAACCACCATTGCTCCCAAGGTGATGCCCATTTAGATCATATCCTATAATGGGGTCCATAGTCTTTATACTAACTAGGAAAATGGATGGGCATCATAAACATCATCACATACATCATGGTGGAATCACATCACAATTGTGCCTCTTCACATAGGCCTCATATACATCATAATGGGCCTCACTCAAGGGCCTCATATACATCACATTGGGCCTCACACAAGGGCCTCATAAACATCACATTGGGCCTCACACAAGGGCCCCACATACATCACATTTGGGCCTTATCACATGGGCCTCATATATATCATATTGGGCCTCGTCACATGGGCCTCATATACATCATATTGGGCCTCATCACATGGGCCTCATACACATCATAATGGGTCTCACTCAAGGACCTCATATATGTCACAATGGGCCTCACACAAGGGCCTCATATATATATCACATTGGGTCTTGCACAAGGGCCCCACATACATCACATTGGGCCTCATCACATGGGCCTCATATACATCATATTGGGCCTCATCACATGGGCCTAATGGGGCAACGCATAATCCAGGAAAAATGGATGGGTAGCCTGTATATATAATAAGGTGGGCCCTGCTCATACAACAGGTGGACCCTGCAGGTCCAACAAACAGACGGATGGCGTGGAATGAAACACATACATCACGTGGGCTCACCGTCCATGGTCAGACTATAACACCCCATCCTTTTAGTACTTAGGTGCTACTATAGAAATCAAATCAGCTGCATGTGTGTGAGAACACACGTGACTCACCTTATACATCATCATCCAATGGCCCTCAACTTATCCATCTCGACCATCTAGTACAATCCCCATCCGTTCCAAGATGGATCATCATACCATTAGAAGGACCTACTTTAGGATCCAAATTTCATTAAATGTTTTGAATTTACAACCCTAAAACATGAAATCTACCGTTCACCAAGTTTGTAATGACCCACGGGTCGATCCATCATCTAAAAACGCAGATCGGATTACCTAGTTCCATATCCGACTCCTAAATCACACCTAAACATTCTTTAGGATCCCTCGGGTTATCGACAACCAAATTTGAATCAATCCAACCGTTGGATTGTGGGAATGGCCATGGAACTGTCATTTGGTAACTAGGTATTCAAGTGGTGTGGCCCACTTTAATGCAGATAACCCAAATATTAGGGTATATAGTTAACTGATGCCCAATGAGTAGCCCACATCTTACCTATAGTTGTCACAAACAACATATTTCAAACGATTTAACATTTTACATGAAATTAAAACTTAAAACATATATGACTGCACAAATAACACCCAAATAATACATATTAATTCTTTCTCACTAATATTCATATAAATAAAACATATTAACAATCGGTGGTAATATACGTTATATGTAACAAATTTCATTCATACTTGTTAATTAATATAATTTTATGAATATAAAACAAGGATAGTAATAAATAGTGATAATAGTAAAACTTATATTAATATTAGTAATAACTTGTTATGAAATGAGCCATTAGAACCTTTTAGCCGCTCATATTCAAATTCAGACTAATCTGACCAACAGATCAGCGGGGAATCCATAAACGGGACCCAAGTCAAGTTGTGGGCCCCGCCTGGGCAGTTCATCGGCCTGATCTCTGGTCATGGACCCCTCTTAGGACCTCCAAGCGAAATAGACAGGTTGGATTTCCCACAAACATCATGATGGACCCCAAATTGAGGTGCGTGTGCACCTTAGCCAACATGCACGACATGCACTGTACCAGCTGGAGTGGTCAAAGCTCCCTTGACCGAGGTTCCTCTAAAAAGAGAAAGTTTCTCTCTCTCTTGTTTCCGCCCGCACTCCTGATGAACCGACCGAACCCATCTATTCTGATCGGTGGCCCACCATCCGCGATCACATGCATGATCCGAACCGTCCATTGTGTTGGGCAAAGCGTTCTAGCCAAAACCATGGCTTCTACATGTATTTACCCAACCACACGTGCACACAATCCTTCGTGTAAATAAGTCCCACAAGCACACCATGTTTTCAAAAATGGAAACCATTTCTCTGTGCCACAGTGGCAATCCGCGTGAAGGGTTTTTCCTTCCATCTCGACCATCCATGTGATCTAATCTCAACCGTCCGATGGCTCTCCACGTGGGAGAGAGAGTTTCTGCCCACAGGAAACTAAAACCATGGCTGATTTTGTTTTACCAGTTGTATTGGAGGAGTGTTGTGAAACTACACCATCCGGACCGGTCATTTCGAATCCTACGGTCTGGGATTCACTAGAAAAACACCATATAAGGGCTTAGAACTGGATGCATTAGGGCTCCTCCCTGTTTCTGCGGCTGCACTCGAGGAACTAGCCGTTTCTTCCCACCTTCGAACCCACCACACAAACGCACTTGGAGCTTCATTTTCTGATTTCTACAAGCACCATATGGAAGGACTAGACCCTCCAGCAGCCTCATTTTGAAGAAAGGCGGGCCGCATTTCGATCCGCCATTGGAGGCTGACCTTCTTCCTCGCTGTTCACCACACCAAGGCGGCTCGAGTTTGGGTTCGTTCATACCCTCTTGAGCCCCCCTAAACAAGAGAGAAATATGGAGAAGAAAGGGAAGAAGGAAAGTAATAAAGAGAAGGAGGAAGAGAGAGTGAGTGCGAGGGAGTGGGGCTGCTTTGCTGCATTGCTGCCTGTGCTCCTTGTTCAGCACAAAGTCGACCTAACTCGCTGCCGAGTTCGGTTCGAGCCAGGACGAGATGGATCATCCAATGATGCTGATAGCCTTAGCAGATGAAAGAAAGAAGAGTGAGAATGAGATAAAAAGAAGGAAATGGGCTGAGTTTGGGAGCTCGACCCAGCCATCCGAGTCGTCAACTACTGACTCGCTGGTGCGAGTTGCTAGCTGGGTTTAGTTCATTTCAGGTTTTGGGGAAAGTCTAAGGAAAGGAAGAGAGATAGGAGAAAAAGAGTCAGGGAGAAGAGGAAGGAAATGTGAAAAAGAGAGGGAGAGTTTTGACTTGGGTTATGGGCTGACTCGCCGAGTCAGCTACGTCGAGTCGACCCTGGGCCTAGTCTAGGTCCAGCTGGGCTTGGGTCCAGTCCAGGTATGGCTGGACATTCCAACAGAAAGAAAGAGAAAGGGGGAGATGGAGCAAGATGGGTGCTTGTGTTGGGTGAAGTCGACTCAACTCGAACCAAGTCGAGCCGTGTTGAAAGGGGTGAGTCTATATTTTCTCTCCAGATTTAAATTACTTTAATTATCATTGTTAACATCATTTTAGAACTTTTAAGTTAGATGTGATTAACTATTAGTAATTATCCATACTTATATTAATTAATATACGTACATATATATATATATATATATATAACAAATGCCCCAGGGACAGCTTATGAAGACAGGGTTAAAGGTTTAACCACTCTTTTTATGGCCAACCTAAACCACAATATAGTGGTTCCCAAAAGAATTAAATGGGATGAAGTCAATATTGCAAATTGGCATATTGAAGATGCCCATGAAAAACTTCCAAAAGAAATAACTGAACCAGATATTATACAAGTAAATAATGATGGTTCTGTTGATATCCTCTTTTCCAAATATTATAAAGAACCAAGTTCCTCTTTTCAACCTACTCCTTTTCCCCAGCCAAATTCTATTCCAAAAACAGTCCCTACTCATGTTTTTAGTCCTCGATACCAAGAGGATGAATATAACCCCACGGAAAGTGACTTTATACCAAGTGTAAATGTCATTTCCTCTGAACCCAACCTTCCAAAATCATTTGCTATAGATACTGAATATCTAAAGCAAGATTTCCAAAGACATCCTTTAACTAAATGGTATTTTAAACATATACCTGAACTAGTAAAAAAGGATCTTAAAGAAAAATGGTATCTTCACATGGAAACAGTGAAAGAAACTATTCCTTTCTTTACATGGTTTAAATTAAATACTGAACAAATTTCAAATCCTTCCAAGGAAATTCTTATGCTCCAAAATCTTACACGAAAATGGGAATCTCAAGCAGGAAATCAATTAAACCAAACTTTTCCTCCATTCCAATCTATCAAAATATCTGGTACTATAGCATCTCCCATAAAAATAGGAGAAAAGTTTCCTGCAGATAGACCAGTTACTCCAAAAGATTTAGTTCCTATAGTTGAACAAAACAACTATACGAACACTTTTCTTCATACTCTTGGAGAACAAATGAATTTGAATAAAATACCATTCTCTCCAGCATCTTCTTCATCTCCGTTAGAGCAAAGAAAAACCTCTGCATTCTTCCTACCCAGAGAAGCTGCCAAGCTAGCATTTCCAAATCCAAATTCACGATCAGATTTTATATCTGAATTAGCCAAAGAACTGGAAAAAGCAAAAAACCCTTCTGTTAATGTCCTTTCCCAAGAATTTCAAGAATCCTCTGAAATACATAATCAACTCCAACAAATTCGTCTACATTCTACTTCTGAATCTGAATTTGAAAATGAACAAAGCGATTCAGAATCTGATTCTGGTACCGATCCAGACATTGAGCGAATAAAAAATCAATTTATCGAAGCAAGAAATCTTCCCCAAATTCAAAGCATTGTTAAACCTACTAAACAATATTACCAAAGACCTACTCCTGTTGATCTTCAGATAGAAGAACAACAAACATTCTCTAGACTCCATTTCGATGGAAACCACCTTTATGAATGGAATCTAGATGGTTTGACTGAATACCAAATTCTTCAGTTATGCAACCAAATGTTAATTTACCAAAACGCATGTTTAATTTACCATCATACAATTGCCAATATTGCTAGTGCCATTACACAAGGTTTTACTGGCCAATTATATGGATGGTGGAATTCCTTTCTTTCTCAAAATTAAAGAGATGAGATTCTTTCTGCTGTTAAAATAGATACTCAAGGAAACCCTATCCTTGATGATAAAGGAAATCCAATTGATGACCAAGTTATTAGTCTTCTTGTTAATATAATCCAACATTTTGTAGGATCTACAGATGATGTTTCTGAGAAGAACAAAGAACAATTAATGAATCTTAGGTGTAAAACCCTAACTGATTTTCGCTGGTATAAAGATGTTTTTCTCTCCAAATTATACAAAATTACTTCCTGTAATGATGTTATATGGAAAGAAAAATTTATCTTGGGTCTTCCTCCTTTGTTCTCAGAAAAGGTCAAGGCTAAACTAAAAGATTTAAATTTCGGTACCCTAAATTATAACCGATATACTTTTGGTGAACTCATTCAAACAATTTGCCAAGTCGGTTTAGGGATTTGTACCGAAATGAAACTCCAAAAGCAATTAAAGTGGGAACAATCTAATGGCCGAAAAGAATTAGGTACATTTTGTTACCAATTAGGATATGACCCCATCGTTTCTCCTTCTACTCGAAAACATTCTAAATCCAAAGCTTACTATCCTCCAAAATACATTAAAAGACGAAACAGAGATAATCTTCCTAAAACCTACTCAAAACCAAAACCCAAATCTAAATATTCAAAACAAAGACGAAATTCTTCTCCCAAATGTTATAAATGTGGCCTCCCTGGTCATTATGCAAATAAATGCTTTAAAAATACTCCAAAACGCCGAGTCAGAGAAATTGCTGCTGAACTTCCCTTTGATTCTTCTGATAAAGAGGAGAATCAGCCATGTAAATGTAAATTCTCTGACGAAGACTCACATCATTCTTCTTCTACTTCTTCCAAACCAAACGTCATGATGATCACTGCCAAAGATCAATTGATACTTGAACTTATTAATCAGGTTCATGACCCTGAGGAAAAAATGAAATATCTTAACAGGCCCTTGATCAGGCTTTAACAACAGAAGTCCATAAAGAAAATTCTAGAAACAACTCAATGCCTTTCCAAAAAATTGTTGCTAATACATCCATGCTTGATGTATATCAACGCCTTCAAAACCATCGAAACATTTCCCTAACCCAGATTAATTTGCAAGACCTTTATAAGGAAGTAAATATCCTTAAAAAGGAAATTTCTACTCTCAAAAAGCAAGTAGAAATCTTGCAATCTCTTTCTCCAGATGAAGAACTAAATGATCAAATTGAAAACTATATTACTCCAAATATTGTCAATTCTTTGACAATTTACCAATTCCAAAAATGGTATACTCCTATTACCATTACAAATCAAAATTTTAAAAAAGATGTGATTGCCTTAATAGATACAGGGGCAGATGTGAATTGTCTTAGAGAAGGATTGATTCCTACTCAATATTGTGAGAAGACAAATTACACAATTTATACTGCAAATAGCCAAGAATCTCATATTGAATACAAATTACCAAATGTTCATATTTGCAAAAATGGAGTGTGTATTCCACTCACTTTCATTATTGTTAAAAATCTCCAACAAGATGCCATTCTTGGCACTCCTTTCATCCTTAAAATACAACCCTTTACTACCACCAGTAAAGGAATCCAAACAAGAATAAATTCAATAGATTTATTCTTTGAATTTATTAAACCACCTCAACATGGTTTAATATCTGAAGTTGTTAATTGTGTTTCCAATAAGGAGACCCAAATTCATTTCCTAAGAAATGAAATTTCCTATCTTCAAATCCAAAAACAACTTCAACATCCAAATTTTCAAAAGCAATTATCAAAATTCCAAAAAACTTTAGAACATCTTTGTTCTGAGGTTCCAAATGCTTTTTGGCACCGAAAAACTCATTTAGTTACTCTACCGTATATAGAGAACTTTAATGAAGATCACATCCCTACTAAAGCACGCCCTTCCCAAATGGATGCCAGACTTCTTAAATTATGTGATGAAGAAATCAATTCTCTACTCCAAAAAGGTCTTATAACTCCATCAAAATCCCAATGGAGTTGTGCTGCTTTTTATGTGGAAAAAGCCCCTGAAATTGAAAGAGGTGCTCCTCGGCTTGTTATAAATTACAAGCCTTTGAATCAGGTTCTAAAAACAATCAGATATCCAATTCCAAATAAAAAAGATTTATTAAATAGATTGCATAAAGCCAATCTATTTTCAAAATTCGATCTCAAGTCAGGATTTTGGCAAATCCAAATTCATCCTAAAGATAGATACAAAACAGCATTTACTGTTCCCTTCGGACATTTTGAATGGACTGTAATGCCTTTTGGTCTAAAAAATGCTCCTTCTGAATTCCAAAACATTATGAATGATATCTTTCATCCTTATAAAGACTTCATTCTCTCATATATAGATGACTTACTCATCTATTCCCAAAATATACATCAACATTGGAAACACTTAGAAATTTTTAAATCTGTTATTGAAAGAAATGGTCTTGTCCTTTCTTTAAGAAAGATCAAGCTCTTTCAACCAGAAATTCAATTTCTAGGATTCAAAATCTCAAAAAATACAATCAGGCCAATCCAAAGAGTCATTGATTTTGCAGATAAATTTCCTGACAAAATTACTGATAAAAAACAACTCCAAAGATTTCTTGGATGTTTAAATTATATATCAGAATTTTATAAAGATTTAGCTAAAGACAGAGCTCTTTTACAAAATCTTTTAACCAAAAAACCAAAAACTATTTGGTCAGAAGACCATACAAATGCTCTCAAAAATATCAAATTGAAAGTCCGACATCTTCCTTGTCTCAATCTTTCGAACCCCGATTTTCCAAAAATCATCCAGACTAATGCTTCCGACATTGGTTATGGCGGAATTCTTTTACAAAAAGATCCAAAAGACAGAGAACAACTTGTTTGTTTTACTTCTGGTACTTGGAACCCAACTCAACAAAATTACTCTACTATTAAAAAAGAAATTTTGCAATGGTTTCTTGTATCCAAAAGTTTCAAAGCGACATTTTAAACCAAAAATTTATTCTTCGTGTCGATTGCCAAGCTGCCAAAGAAGTTTTGAAAAAGGATGTCAAAAACCTAGCTTCAAAACAAATATTTGCAAGATGGTAAGCTATTTTATCAATTTTTGATTTTGATATCGAGTTTATCCCGGGAAAAAAGAATTCTTTGCCTGATTTTTTATCTCGCGAATTTTTACAGGGAAAACTGAATCGAGATTTACCCCAAACCTCCAAACATGCCACAAAAGTCCAAAAACAAAGGAAAAGAAATAATGGAATTCGAGATCAAGAATTCCTTCTTTCCTCTTCTCCAGACTCCTCTCCAGATCGGAGAACAGAAAAACCCTTCAATCCAAATTGTCCCAAAAGACCCATTTCAAACAATCCAAAATCCTCCAAAAACAGCATTCATACTAAATACCAAAAATCCCGAAGAATACAAACCAAAAGGAAAACATAGGGTATTAACCCTAGATCCAGAATTCTCCAAACTTCCAGGAGAAATTCTCATTCCAAAACTTTTTCTTCCAAATAATCATTTTAACCCAAGACAGCCAAATTTCTCTAGAAACTTTTATGAGGCTATTCTGATCCAAACCAAAAGTGTAATTTTTGAGCATCGCACTAACCAAAACCAAAAAGAAATTTCTTTTTCCAAAATGAAAATCATCAACATCATTCTCCAAAAGGAATGGGGAGATTCTCTTTCCCAAGTCCAGCATATCCATAGTCCTGATGGAAAATCTCATTCTTTTTCTTATTGGGATTATATGGTTGCATGGAAAAATGCTCTTTTATTCCAAAATTTTGAAAATAGCCATTCGTGGTTTTTAAATTTTTCAAGACCATATACCAAATCTATCGCATCATGGTTTTATACTCAATGGTGGATTTTATTTGGTGGTCATTCAACCATTTTGCCAGAAAATTTACTTTCTCATTATTCACATATTGAGAAAGCCCAAAATCCTGAATATCCAGGACCTTGTCTGATGCAATACTATGTCAAACACGGGATCCCATGGATTCTTCAATGGAAATATGAGGTGTTACCCTCTGAATATCAGAATGCCAAAGTTTTATTCCAGTCTACATACATAAAGTGGTGGAATAAATTTGATTGCTCCATTGTTCTCAAAGCAACAAAGAAGCAAGCTTCCTCCAAAAAATTGCCAAACTCATTCAAAGAGGCTATTATAGCATCATCTCCTCCAGATGAAACAGCCAAATTAAAGAAAGAGCTGAGTGCACTCAAAGCTGCATTCATTGCTTTCCAAGATCAAGTATCTAGCAGACAAGGATCAACTTATGTGGAATCCGAAGAATCTTCAACAGCTGCTCCTGATATTGATCTTCATCCTGATGATCAAGATGTATTCTTCTAAAATTTTGAGAAATTCAAAATACAATTTCTCTCACGAAGCCAAATTAAAGCCAAATGGAAGCACGAAGCCAAATTGAAGCCAAATGCAAGCACCGACAGTCGAAGCCGAAGCCAAGCTGTCTCCGCTACCTTCCAAAAGACGTCATCAGAAAACTCCAAAAGAGCTACTGTAGCGAATCTTCTGTAGCAGCACGCCATTTCACTGTAGCACTTTTACTATTCACTTTCCAGAATAGTAAAACCATACAGTGCCAAAACCAGTTACTGTGCGCCCACAGTTTCTATCCCCCTATTTTATAAATTCGCTTTGTAATAGTTCCATTCCCAACTCTATATAAGGAGTGTAGTTTTCGTTTTGTAAGCAGGAATTCGAATAGCGAATTCAATGTTTAGTCCAAGAGAGTGCTTGACTAGCAAGCAACTGTGAGCTTTCTTAATTTCCTGTTTTCTCTGGTTTTCTCTTTCTGCCGTTTTTGTGTGACACTGCTATGTGTGTAATACTGCTGGCAAGAAGATCCTGGTGAAAGTGTGTGTGTGTATATATATATATATATATATATACATATATATATAAATTGTTATTATCATTAAAATATTAGCATTTTATTCGTCATTCTTAAGACATTATTATTGACATTAGAGCATACATTTCTATTCATCACAATGATTATCAAGGCCACATTAACTAATATTAGGTATATTGTTAATGTTAATAATTGTTTTGGAAATTATAAGTATCATTATTCATCGTGGGCGTCATTAGATAAATTGATATAATATTAACCATTGTAATATTCCTAAAATTATTAACTAATTCATTTTATAAGTTTTATTTACACTACCAAAAAAAGGGTCAAACGCTACGGATTAAATCCATAGCCATAGACCAATGGCTACAGATTCAGTCCGTAGCTAGTCCGTAACACGACCGTCGTCGTAGGTGCCATAATGATAGGTCTGGAACCTATAGCTACGGATTAAATCCGTAGCTAATCTGTAGCTATAGGTCAATGGCTACGGATTAAATCCGTAACAATTATATCTGTAGCAAAAAACTTAAACAGCTACGGATATTATTTGTAGCTGAAAGTTCGTAGCAATAGACCAAAATTTAAAAGGCTACACTTGTCTGATTATTGGCTACGGATTTAATCCGTAGCTATATGTTAAATAGCTACAGATATAATCCATAACAATTATATCTGTAGTAAAAACTTCAAACAGCTACAGATATTATTTGTAGCTGAAAGTCCGTAGCAATATGCCAAAATTAAAAAGGCTACACTTGTCTGACTAGTGGCTACGGTCAATATCCGCAGCTATTTTGTAAATTAAAAAATTAAATCATTTGTTCATTCAATTACCACCTGTTCATTCAATTACCACCTGTATAATCATTCATTCATTCAATTACAATCATTCATTCATTCAATTACAATTACAATTCTTCATTCATTCAATTACAATTATAATCCTTCATTCAATTAATTACAATTACAATCAATTACAGTTACAATTACAATAATGCTGAAAATATAAATCTTTGGCTTCATTAGAGAAATGTGCTCGACTTTACCCTGAAATTTCAACAGCTTCGTATATTCCATCATCCTATAAACAGTCATGTCATTCATAAATTAGAATGCCCATTGGAGAAAAGAAAGACAGTGAAAGAAGTGCATCACGTATAACCACTTTTTTTTTCTTAATAATTAAAAAAAAAAACTCAAAGAGGAATGAAATTGACACAAAAGAAATGGTCTCACCATTTGATTATAGGTTTAGGTTTTGGTTTAGGTTTAGGTTATCGGTTTAGGTTAAGGTTAGGCTATAGGTTATAATTAAGTTTAGGTTATAAGTTAAGGTTTAGGTTATAGGTTTTGGTTTAGGTTTAGGTTAAGGTTTAGGTTATAGGTTATAGCTTTTGGGAACTTGATTATAGGTTAAGGTTTAGGTTTCAAAAATCGAGTTCGGGTTCGGGATCGGGTTTAGGTTTGGGATCGGGTTTAGGTTTGGGTTTTCAAGTTTAGGTTTAGGTTAGGGAGTTGAGATTAGGATTAGGTGTAGGTTTGGGTTTAAGGATTTGAGAATACATTTAGGTTTTAAGTTTAGGTTTAAGTTAAAGGTTTTAGGAAAGGTTATAAGTTTAGGTTAGGTTTATGTTTAGGTTTAGGTTTAGGTTATAGGTTATAGCTTTAGGGAATTGAGAATGGGTTATGGTTTAGGGAAAGGTTAGGTTTAGGTAATAGGTTTTGGGATTTCAGAATACTTTTAGGTTATAAGTATAGGTTTAGGTTAGGTTATAGGTTAAGGTTTAGGGATTTGAGTTTAAGCTATAGGTTTAGGTTTAGGTCTAGGTTTAGGTTTAGGGAATTGAGTTTAGGTTATAGGTTTAGGGAAAGATTAGGTTTAGGTAATAGGTTTTGGGATTTGGGAATAGTTTTAGGTTATAAGTATAGGTTTAGGTTAGGTTATAGGTTAAGGTTTAGGGATTTGAGTTTAGGTTATAGGATTAGGTTTAGGTTTAGGTTTAGGGATTTGAGTTTAGGTTATAGGTTTAGGTTTAGGTTTTATGTTTAGGTTTAGGTTTATGTTTGGGTTTAGGGATTTGAGAATGGGTTCGGGTTTAGGTTATAGGTTTTGGTTTCGGTTTAGGTTATAGGTTTTGGGATTTGAGAATGGGTTCGGGTTTAAGTTATAAGTTTTGGTTTTGGTTTAGGTTTAAGTTATAGGTTTTTGGATTTGAGAATGGGTTATGGTTTAGCTTTAGGAAATCGGGTTCAGATTCGGGATTGGGTTTAAGTTTAGGTTTTCAAGTTTAGGTTTAGGTTTAGGTTAGGGAGTTGAGATTAGGATTAGGTGTAAGTTTAGGTTATAGGTTTTGGGATTTGGGAATAGTTTTAGGTTGCAAGTATAGGTTTAGGTTAGGTTATAGGTTACGGTTTAGGGTTTTGAGTTTAGGTTATTGGATTAGGTTACGGTTTAGGTTTAGGTTATAGGTTTTGGGATTTGAGAATGGGTTCGGGTTTAGGTTATGGGTTTTGGTTTTGGTTTTAGTTTTGGTTATAGGTTTTGGTTTAGGTTATAGGTTTTTGAATTTGAGAATAGGTTCAAGTTTAGATTATAGGTTATGGTTTTGGTTTTGGTTATAAGTTTCGATTTAGGTTATAGGTTATAGGTTTATGTTAAGGTTTAGGTTTAGGTTAAAGGTTTTGGGATTTGAGAATGAGTTCACGTTTAGGTTATAGGTTTTGGTTTTGGTTTAGGTTATAGGTTTTGGTTTAGGTTATAGGTTTTGGGATTTGAGAATGGGTTCGGGCTTATAGGTTTAGGTTTAGGTTATAGGTTTTGGTTTAGGTTATAGGTTTTGGGATTTGAGAATGGGTTCGGGCTTATAGGTTTAGGTTTAGGTTATAGGTTTTGGTTTTGGTTATATGTTTAGGTTTAGGCTATAGGTTTTCGTTTTGGTTTAGGTTTAGGTTATAGGTTTTGGTTTAGGTTATAGGTTATATGTTTTGATTTAGATTATAGGTTATAAGTTTAGGTTAAGGTTTTAGGGAAAGGTAATAGGTTTTGATTTAGATTATAGGTTATAGGTTTAGGTTTTAGGTTTAGGTTTAGGTTTTGATTTATGTTATAGGTTATAGGTTTAGGTTTATAATATAAGTTTTGGGATTTGAGGATGGATTCGGGCTTAGGTTATAGGTTTTGGTTTTGGTTTAGGTTATAGGTTTTGGGATTTGAGAATTAGTTCGGGTTTAAGTTATAAGTTTTGGTTTAGGTTTAGGTTTACATTATATGTTTTTGGATTTGAGGATGGGTTATGGTTTTGGTTTAGGAAATTGGGTTCAGGTTCGGGATTGGGTTTAAGTTTGGGTTTTCAAGTTTAGGTTTAGGTTTAGGTTAGGGAGTTGAGATTAGGATTAGGTGTAGGTTTTGCTGTAGGGAATTGAGTTTAGGTTATAGGTTTAGGGAAAGGTTAGGTTTAGGTAATAGGTTTTGGGATTTGGGAATAGTTTTAGGTTATAAGTATAGGTTTAGGTTAGGTTATAGGTTAAGGTTTAGGGATTTGAGTTTAGGCTATAGGTTTAGGATTAGGTCTAGGTTTTGGTTTAGGGAATTGAGTTTAGGTTATAGGTTTAGGAAAAGGTTAGGTTTAGGTTATAGGTTTTGAGATTTAAGAATAGTTTTAGGTTTGGGTTTTATGTTTAGGTTTAGGTTTAGGTTTGGGTTTTGGGATTTGAGAATGGGTTCGGGTTTAAGTTATAGGTTTTGGTTTAAGTTATATGTTTAGGTTTAGGTTAGAGGTTTTGGGATTTGAGAATGGGTTCGGGCTTAGGTTATAGGTTTTGGTTTTGGTTTAGGTAATAGGTTTTGGGATTTGAGAATGGGTTCGGGTTTAGGTTATAGGTTTTACTTATAGGTTAAGGTTTAGGTTTAGGTTAAGGTTTAGGTTATAGGTTTAGGAATTTGAGAATGGGTTCGGGTTTAGGTTATACGTTTTGGTTATAGGTTATAGGTTTATGTTAAGGTTTAGGTTATAGGTTATAGGTTTTTGGATTTATGAATGGGTTATGGTTAGGTTTAGGAAATTGGGTTCAGGTTCGGGATTGGGTTTAGGTTTAGGTTTAGGTTTAGGTTAGGGAGTTGAGATTAGGATTACGTGTAGGTTTAGGTTTAGGGAATTGAGTTTAGGTTATAGGTTTAGGGAGAGGTTAGGTTTAGGTAATAGGTTTTGGGATTTGGGAATAGTTTTAGGCTATACGTATAGGTTTAGGTTAGGTTATAGGTTAAGGTTTAGGGATTTGAGTTTAGGTTATAGGATTAGGTTACGGTTTAGGTTTAGGTTATAGGTTTTGGGATTTGAGAATGGGTTCGGGTTTAGGTTATAGGTTTTGGTTTTGGTTATAGGTTTTGGTTTAGGTTATAGGTTTTTAAATTTAAGAATGGGTTCGAGTTTAGGTTATAGGTTATGGTTTTGGTTTAGGTTATAGGTTTTGATTTAGGTTATAGGTTATAGGTTTATGTTAAGGTTTAGGTTTAGGTTAAAGGTTTTGGGATTTGAGAATGAGTTCACGTTTAGGTTATAGGTTTTGGTTTTGGTTTAGGTTATAGGTTTTGGGATTTGAGAATGGGTTCGGGCTTAGGTTATAGGTTTTGGTTTTGGTTTAGGTTATAGGTTATAGGTTTAGGTTTAGGTTTAGGTTTAGGTTATAAGTTTTGGGATTTGAAATTGGGTTCGGGTTTAGGTTATATGTTTTGGTTTTGGTTTAGGTTTAGGTTATATGTTTTTGGATTTGAGGATGGGTTATAGTTTAGGTTTAGGAAATCGGGTTCAGGTTCGGAATTGGGTTTAAGTTTGGGTTTTCAAGTTTAGGTTTAGGTTTAGGTTAGGAAGTCGAGATTAGGATTAAGTGTAGGTTTTGCTTTAGGGAAGTTTAGGTTATATGTTTATGGAAAGGTTAGGTTTAGGTAATAGGTTTTGGGATTTGGGAATAGTTTTAGGTTATAAGTATAGGTTTAGGTTAGGTTATAGGTTAAAGTTTAGGGAATTGAGTTTAGGCTATAGGTTTAGGATTAGGTCTAGGTTTAGGTTTAGGGAATTGAGTTTAGGTTATAGGTTTAGGGAAAGGTTAGGTTTAGGTTATAGGTTTTGGGATTTGAGAATAGTTTTAGGTTTGGGTTTTATGTTTAAGTTTAGGTTTAGGTTTGGGTTTTGGGATTTGAGAATGGGTTCGGGTTTAAGTTATAGGTTTTGGTTTAGGTTATATGTTTAGGTTTAGGTTATAAGTTTTGGGATTTGAGAATGGGTTCGGGCTTAGGTTATAGGTTTTGGTTTTGGTTTAGGTAATAGGTTTTGGGATTTGAGAATGGGTTCAGGTTTAGGTTATAGGTTTTGCTTATAGGTTAAGGTTTAGGTTTAGGTTTAGGTTTATGTTATAGGTTTAGGGATTTGAGAATGGGTTCGGGTTTAGGTTATACGTTTTGGTTATAGGTTATAGGTTTATGTTAAGGTTAAGGTTATATGTTATAGGTTTAGGTTATAGGTTTTTGGATTTGAGAATGGGTTATGGTTTAGGTTTAGGAAATTGGGTTCAGGTTCAGGATTGGGTTTAGGTTTAGGTTTTCAAGTTTAGGTTTAAGTTTAGGTTAGGGAGTTGAGATTAGGATTAGGTGTAGGTTTAGGTTTAGGGAATTGAGTTTATGTTATAGGTTTAGAGAGAGGTTAGGTTTAGGTAATAGGTTTTGCGATTTGGAAATAATTTTAGGTTATAAGTATAGGTTTAGGTTAGATTATAGGTTAAGGTTTAATGATTTGAGTTTAGGTTATAGGATTAGGTTACGGTTTAGCTTTAGGTTATAGGTTTTGGGATGAGAATGGGTTCGGGTTTAGGTTATAGGTTTTGGTTTTGGTTTTGGTTATAGGTTTTGGTTTAGGTTATAGGTTTTTGAATTTGAGAATGGGTTCGAGTTTAGGTTATATGTTATGGTTTTGGTTTAAGTTATAGGTTTTGATTTAGGTTATAAGTTATAGGTTTATGTTAAGGTTTAGGTTTAGGTTAAAGGTTTTGGGATTTGAGAATGAGTTCACGTTTAGGTTATAGGTTTTGGTTTTGGTTTAGGTTATAGGTTATAGGTTTAGGTTTAGGTTTAGGTTTAGGTTATAAGTTTTGGGATTTGAGAATGGGTTCGGGTTTAGGTTATAAGTTTTGGTTTTGGTTTAGGTTTAGGTTATATGTTTTCGGATTTGAGGATGGGTTATGGTTTAGGTTTAGAAAATCGGGTTCAGGTTCGGAATTGGGTTTAAGTTTGGGTTTTCAAGTTTAGGTTTAGGTTTAGGTTAGGATGTCGAGATTAGGATTAGGTGTAGGTTTTGCTTTAAGGAATTGAGTTTAGGTTATAGGTTTAGGGAAAGGTTAGGTTTAGGTAATAGGTTTTGGGATTTGGGAATAGTTTTAGGTTATGAGTATAGGTTTAGGTTAGGTTATTGGTTAAGGTTTAGGGATTTGAGTTTAGGTTATAGGATTAGGTTACGGTTTAAGTTTAGGTTATAGGTTTTGGGATTTGAGAATGGGTTCGGGTTTAGGTTATAGGTTTTGGTTTTGGTTTTGGTTTTGGTTACAGGTTTTGGTTTAGGTTATAGGTTTTTGAATTTGAGAATGGGTTCGAGTTTAGGTTATAGGTTATGGTTTTGGTTTTGGTTATAGGTTTTGATTTAGGTTATAGGTTATAGGTTTATGTTAAGGTTTATGTTTAGGTTAAAGGTTTTGGGATTTGAGAATGAGTTCACGTCTAGGTTATAGGTTTTGGTTTTGGTTTAGGTTATAGGTTTTGGGATTTGAGAATGGGTTCGGGCTTAGGTTATAGGTTTTGGTTTTGGTTTAGGTTATAGGTTTTGATTTAGGTTATAGGTTATAGGTTTAGGTTTAGGTTATAAGTTTTGGAATTTGAGAATGGGTTCAGGTTTAGGTTATAAGTTTTGGTTTTGGTTTAGGTTTAGATTATATGTTTTTGGATTTGAGGATGGGTTATGGTTTACGTTTAGGAAATTGGGTTCAGGTTCGGGATTGGGTTTAGGTTTAGGTTTTCAAGTTTAGGTTTAGGTTTAGGTTAGGGAGTTAAGATTAGGATTAGGTGTAGGTTTTGTTTTAGGGAATTGAGTTTAGGTTATAGGTTTAGGGAAAGGTTAGGTTTAGGTAATAGGTTTTGGGATTTGGGAATAACTTTAGGTTATAAGTATAGGTTTAGGTTAGGTTATAGGTTAAGGTTTAGGGATTTGAGTTTAGGCTATAGGTTTAGGTTTAGGTCTAGGTTGAGGTTTAGGGAATTGAGTTTAGGTTATAGGTTGAGGGAAAGGTTAGGTTTAGGTAATAGGTTTTGGGATTTGGGAATAATTTTAAGTTATAAGTATAGGTTTAGGTTAGGTTATAGGTTAAGGTTTAGGGATTTGAGTTTAGGCTATAGGTTTAGGTTTAGGTCTAGGTTGAGGATTAGGAAATTGAGTTTAGGTTAGAGGTTTAGGTTTAGGTTTAGGTTTAGGTGTCGGTTTGGGTTTTGGGATTTGAGAATAGGTTCGGGTTTAGGCTATAGGTTTTGACTTTGGTTTAGGTTATAGGTTTGGTTTAGGTTATAGGTTTTAGGTTTAGGTTTACGTTTAGGTTATAGGATTTGAGAATGGGTTCGGGTTTAGGATATAGGTTTTGGTTTTGGTTTAGGTTATATGTTTTGATTTAGGTTATAGGTTATAGGTTTAGGTTTTAGGCTTTGGTTGTGGTTTTGATTTAGGTTATAGGTTATAGGTTTAGGTTAAGGTTTTAGGGAAAGGTAATAGGTTTTGATTTAGGTTATAGGTTATAGGTTTAGGTTTTAGGTTTAGGTTTAGGTTTTGATTTATGTTATAGGTTATAGGTTTAGGTTTAGGTTTAGGTTATAAGTTTTGGGATTTGAGAATGGGTTCGGGTTTAAGTTATAGTTTTTGGTTTAGGTTATATGTTTAGGTTTAGGTTATAGGTTTAGGTTTAGGTTTAGGTTATATGTTTAGGTTATGGTTTAGGTTTAGGAAATCGGGTTCAGGTTCGGGATTGGGTTTAAGTTTGGGTTTTCAAGTTTAGGTTTAGGTTTAGGTTAGGGAGTTAAAATTAGGATTAGGTGTAGGTTTAGGTTTAGGGAATTGAGTTTAGGTTATAGGTTTAGGGAAAGGTTAGGTTTAGGTTATAGGTTTAAGTTAAGGTTGAGGTTTAGGTTATAGGTTAAGGTTTTAGGTCATGGGTTTTGATTTAGGTTATAGGTTATAGGTATAAGATAAGGTTTAGGTTTAGGTTTAGGTTTAGGTTTAGGTTATAAGATATAGGTTTAGGGAATTGAGATTAGGTTAAGGTTTAGGTTTAGGAAATCGGGTTTGGGTTCGGGATCGGGTTTATGTTTGGGTTTTCAAGTTTAGGTATTAGTTTAGGTTAGGGAGTTAAGATTAGGATTAGGTGTAGGTTTAAGTTTAGGGATTTGAGAATACATTTAGGTTATAGGTTTAGGTTTAGGTTTTAGGTTTGAGGTTAAGGTTATATGTTTAGATTAAGGTTTAGGTTTAAGTTAAGGTTGAGGTTTAGGTTATAGATTAAGGTTTTAGGTCATGGGTTTTGGTTTAGGTTATAGGTTATAGGTATAAGTTAAGGTTTAGGTCTTGGGATTTGATTAAGTTTAGGTTATAAGATATAGGTTTAGGGAATTGAGAATAGGTTAAGGTTTAGGTTTAGGAAATCGGGTTTGGGTTCGGGATCGGGTTTATGTTTGGGTTTTCAAGATTAGGTATAGGTTTATGTTAAGGAGTTAAGATTAGGATTAGATGTAGGTTTGCGTTTAGGAATTTGAGAATACATTTAGGTTATAGGTTTAGGTTTAGGTTTTAGGTTTTAGGTTAAAGTTTAGGTTTAAGTTAAGGTTGAGGTTTAGGTTATAGGTTAAGGTTTTAGGTCATAGGTTTTGGTTTAGGTTAAGGTTATAGGTATAGGTTAAGGTTTAGGTTTAGGTTTACGTTTAGGTTATAAGATATAGGTTTAGGGAATTGAGAATAGGTTAAAGTTTAGGTTTAGGTTTTGGGTTTAGGTTTAGGTTTTAGGTTTTAAGTTAAGGTTTAAGTTTAGGTTAAGGTTGAGATTTAGGTTATAGGTTAAGGTTTTATGTCATAGGTTTTGGTTTAGGTTAAGGGTATGGTCCCTGCAAATACAGATATAAACACGGCCATCCGACACAAATGTCAGGCCCTTCCAATGCTATCCATAAAAAATGGACAGCTTCATCATGGTCATAATAGTGGTTCCCTCTTTCCAGGGAACCCCGCTCTTCTGAATAGCTCCGATGCACATCCGGGTCTGCTGCATTAATTTCGATCAAATACATAAACACGGCCTGTCCAAATGGCCAGGCCCCTCCAATGCTGTCCATAAGAAATGGACAGCTTCATCATGGTCATAACAGCGGTTCCCACCTTCCAGGGACCCCCGCTCATCCGGATAGCTTCGACGCACATCCAGGTTTGCTCCAATAATTTCGAGCAAATTTAATGAAGCAAATACGTAACCACTTGGTCCCAAATACTTACTTTATAAAAGAAAATCTTCCCTGTTTTCTCAAATTTTCCATTTCGATCTTTTTTAGCTCAAATCCATGTCAATGCATGAGAATCATGCATAAATATGGATTTTAAGCAAAATGCATGAGGGAAATTACAACATAGATATCATGCACACAATATCACATAATGTATTGTTTAATGAACTACACATGTGCATTCTTGACAAGAGATGTATTAGATGCTTGAATCTGAAATATGCAGCTCCAACCCTCCCACATGCAACATCCACCTGAAAGAATGCGCATAACCATCATGCTTGAGTAATCAATATAGGAATGTATAAGTAAAACTATAAAACCAGAGATACTCACTGCATTTTCAAGATCTCCTCCATAGTTCTAAAGCCTTTCTCCCTCCTCCTTTACCCGGGCTTGGGACCGGCAATGCAAGGAGTTGCATTGGCGGAGTTAAAAAAAAGCTTAGGCTCCATTTGGTTTTCAAAAAAAAATATTTTTATAAATACTAATGTGATGACCAAATGGAGCCTAAGACTATAAATACGTTCAAATATAGAGTACAAAATTCATTCAATATTAAAAGAAATAAAAAAAACAAGTGCCAAATTAGTTCAAAATTAGTTCAAAATGCACACAACAAGTTTAAAATTAGTTCAAAATGCACACAACACATGTTCAATTATACAGTACCAAATTTGTTTAAATTATTGAATTCTCAAAGCCTCTTTCCCCCATTGCACAAATGATCCTGGACCGGCCTCTCCAAGTGTAGATGCGAACCCATCTTCTTTCCACAAAGGAGCGTGAGGTTATATAACCTCAGTCAGGACAACAACAAAAGCTCCATTCTCCAACAGCTCGCAATGGACAGTTGCATTTGGATTAACTTCGTGTACTTCACCATGAGCAACTACACCATGTTTTCCAAAACCAAGCAAGTCGCATCTCTTACCGATATATATAATATCCGGCTACATTTACACATAAAATAGCATTGGTATTGTTAGCGTTCATAATATAATTGTAAGCTCATTATAGTAAAAAAATTTATACTTGCATACCGACGACGCCTGAGTAGATTTAGCGACTGTTAGTGATGAGAGATTTTGAGTATACTATCTATCTTTCTGCATATCAACTAATGTTTTCTTCATCTCAAATATATCTTGGGTCATACCATCCAATTTTTTCTTCACCTGAGATAACTCTTAAGTTACACTCTTTTTTTCTTTTGTCACATTCTCTATCTTTGAACGAGCAGGGGCTGACTTCTTCAGTCCTACCTTGCTTATTGAGTAACCTAGACCCTGCATTCGCCCTTTATTGTCAGACCCAACCAACTGTAAAACATTGTAAATTAAGTTATTAGGATATTCATAATTACCATAAAACTTAAGTAATTTTTAAATTTTATTAGTACCTCTGTAAGGGCATCATCCATGCCAGTCATCCTAGAAGCAGGATTGCTACTATAGAGCTCATCTAGTTTTTCCTGTGAAAAAATACAAATGAATGCAACAAAGTTATACTTAGTCTTTTCATAAGGGTACTAGTTAGTGGTACGAGGGATACACTTACAGCAAGGTTAGGATATTGGATAACTTTGTCCTTTCTTGTATGGGCTCTTAAGAAGACTTCATATCTACCTATCTCGACATCAGAGGTAAGATTCTTCTCCATCGCCATTGGCACATTACATATCATTCAAATACAAATCATTAATAGATTTAGATGAATGATAATTTAAATTTAAATTCAATTTAAACTATAATATCTATTTTTAAATACATACCATCTTATGGTGAGTAACAGCCATGCTGTGCCTCCCAAGACACGCAAGTCCTTTTAGCTTGGCCCGATTGACTTTATTCCTTGCGCTTACCCTATTGAATTCCTCAGTGGTACGTTGATCTACAAAGGCCTTCCAATCCTCCATAGGGATACCTGGGGAGGCAGGACCATCTCTTACAGCAATAGGATCCTTGTTTGTAATATATTTTGCAGTCAATCTTCTCTTGTAATTCCTCCACGCTTCATTGATGCGTTTTGTAACGTAATCAAGACTTGCAGCCCAACTTTGACCCTCAAACTCATAAAACTGTGATAATCTTTCTGTGACCATATGAATTTGTTCATGAGGCACTTGGCGAAAGTCCAGGTATATATCGGGATATGAGAACGAGTGAGGACACCGACATGTGATGTAAAGTCTTTATGATCGGAACAGTCCTCATTCGGTTGCCCGAATTCATTCGTCTTTAGGACTTTTTTCCTATCAGGTGGCACAAGTAAAGAGACCCCCCTAGTAATGCCTCTTTTTTTTAGATGAAGAAGAAGCTGACACAATTACATAAAAAGAATAACAGTTATATATACACATCATTGATTACTGCCAATATATAAGGAAAAGAAAATTTACATATATAATTAAGGAGAAGTATCTTATTACCTTTGGTATTGCTTGAATCTATACTCCCAGGCACCTGCGCACCCAATACCTGTGGTTGTGAATCCATGTGCCTATTTCTTCCCTAATATGAAAAGATAAGAAAAGATTTTTTTTAAAGCTAATAGTTAAGAAATAATTTAAATCACAGATAAAGTACAAAAAATTCACTATATTATCCAAACCTTGTTTAGATTTCCTCCAATAAATATCATTCTGTTACATGCTTACAAAATACAAACAAATCAGTAGATTCTCTTCGATCGTTTTCTTTTCTTTGTTTTCTCGACCACAACACTGACATCTTCAGATTCATTGAATATCAACTCATCAACCATTGCTAATGAGGTGAGATCAAGTCCTGCATCGGCATTACTTACAGCCTTTAATCATTCCGATAGAACGCACGTCTCTTCTTCGACAAAATTTGTTTTGGGAACCTCCAAGACAATGTGCCAGTCAGGATTTTTTGGATCTCTGGAGTAGAAAACTTGCGTGGCATGCTCTGCAAGAATGAAGGGCTCGTCACCGACTTTATCTGAACTGTAAAGACTAGCCAAATTTACTAATCTCAAATTCGCTTCTGCATCAAAAGAAATACCATGATGTGTCACTTTCACCCAATCACACTTAAATAGGATGGGCTTGTACCCTGTTCGGTACTCCAATTAGATAATTCTACGAAGGACTTCGTAGTAAGGTTGATTTTCATCCACTGTATTGATATCCTTAGCACTTGATCAAAAAGTTGTCATACCCTCTGTCCTAACCCCACTGTTTTGGTTCTTTTTATTCTCCTCATACTCCTTAGTGACAAAGAGGAAACTATTAATACAATATTTATTGTATTGCATAGAAAAAGCTAGAGGTCCTCTCACAACATCTTTAAATTCATTATCATCAGATTCAATGAACTCTGGTTGCCTCTTCAACCAAGATATGAACTCATCCTTGCTAGGCACCCTGTTGATCCTCTTATAGCATCGCTGCAAGAAATCTTTGTGCTTCCTGCGCGATATTCGATAACATTGTTATATTGAAATCGCATAAAGTAAGGAAGATATATATATATATACATATATATATGAGCTTATTATACATACCATTCTCACTCGTCGTAGCTAGGATGACTCTTCAGTACCCATCTACGAGCTTGTTCGTATTCGATACCCGCTAGGATAACACTTTGACCCGAACCTACAGGACCAACATCGTCATCATTAGGGTCATCATCAACGATATCTTCCAACTTACATAGTCCTGGAATGACTCTGTTAAACCGTTTTTCCAGCTTTTCCAGTAGGCTTGTTTTCTGTTTTCCTTTATATTGGTTGCAGAATATAACTGTCTCCTCTTGGATGTACTGCTCTGCAATACAACTCTTAGGTTGTGTCTTGTTACGGACATAGGCCTTGAATGTCTTCATGAACCTAACAAAGTTAATGATACATTATATATACATGCAAATGTAGATGTTAAGCCGATTTATTCTTATTAAGCTCACAACGTACCTTTCGAATGGATACATCCATCGATAGTATACAGGACCACATATGCAAGCCTCGTAAGCCAAATGGATCGACAAATGCATCATAATGACAAATATCGATGGCGGGCATATAGTCTCAAGCTGATATAACGTCCTAGCCATGCCTCTCTTGAGAGTAAGGAGTGTTTGAAGGTCTATGGTTGTCGAGCACAAGGCATTAAAGAAGGTGCAAAAGCTTGTAATTATAAGACGAATGACCTTTCTATCCCTGAATGCATGCTGGATGAGAACTGAGAGCAGATGTTGCATCAACACATGGTAAGAATGAGACTTCATTCCCTTTAAATCCACACAATCTTCCTTTACGATGGTCCTCCAATTCGCACTAAAACCGATCGGAACACGCAGCTCATGCAAAGTTTGGATGAAAATTTTTCTCTTCTTTTCTTAGACAGAAAGGACTTTGTTTCTGAATCACCTTGCCATTGTTCTTTTTTAGCCATAGACGCTTCTTAATTCCCAATTGTTTCAGGTCCCTGCGTGCATTAGCATCATCCTTGGTTTTGCCAGGCGTGTTCAACATCAAGGCAACAAGGATTTCACATATATTTTTCTCAATATGCATGACATCAAGGTTGTGACTCATGGGAATATCTTTCCAATACTCCAGATCAAATAATATAGACCGTTTGAAGAACCACGGTGATTCAACATCATCCGCTAGCTCTTGTCGGCCTCCATCAATACCCCTTATATTACTCTTCTCAGTCTTCCCCCACTGCATATTCAAGTTCGTGGTTTGTCTTTTAACCTCAATCCCATCCAGACGGATCGGTTGACATCGTATCTCCACCTTCTTGTTGAACGTGCCAGCACTTGTGTCCTTCCTAGCCTGTTCTGACCTTGGCAACCATCGTCTGTGGCCCATATAAACATGCTTCTTTCCATATTGGAGTCGCAAAGAATCTGTGTTAGGACCACATACAGGACAACCATACTTACCCTTTGTCCTACAACCAGAAACGTTACCATATGTTGAAAAGTCATGAATTGTCCAAAGCAGAATGGCACGCATGTTGAATTTGTTTTCATGGTATGCATCGAACGTCGTGACCCCTTCTCGCCATAACTTTTGCAGTTCATCAATCAATGGCTGTAAATAAACATCAATATCCTTTCCCAGTTGTCGCAGTCCCTCAATGAGCAAAGTCAATATAGTAAACTGAGATTTTATGCAAAGCTTTGGTGGAAGGTTGTATGTCACACACATAACGGGCCATGAATTATGCGACATACTGAAAGTGCCGAATGAGTTAAACCCATCTATAGCCAAACCTAATCGAACATTGCGAGGCTCAGCTGAAAAATCTGTATACTTGTCATCAAGATTCTTCCATGCAATAGAATCAGCCGGATGCTCCATCTTTTCATGTTGAAATTTTCTGGTTGAGTGCCAAGACAATTCTTACGCCAACCATGGCACACTGAACATTCTTTGTAGCCTTGGTGTTAATGGAAAATACCTTAACACCTTCCTAGGTATTGTAGATCCTTTTTTCTCAGAACCCATTTCAGTCTTGTACCTAGAAGTTTTACAATTTGGACAAATGGTTTTCATCTCGTTCTCTCTCCAGTATAAGATGCAGTCATTTGGACAAGCATGGATTTTCACATAATTAAGACCTAACTTTGTAATGATCTTCTTCGCTTGGTAGGTATTAGTTGGGCCCTTGTTACCGGAAGGTAACACCTTCTTTAGTAGTTGAAGGAGCTCTGTAAAGCTTTTTTCACTCCATCCATGATTCACCTTTAATTTGAAAAGCTGTACAAGGAAAGTCAGCACAGTGAAATCTTGGGCCCCAGGGTATAGCTCAGCCATTGCGTCTCGTAGATTTGCTTCAAACTCATTAGTTTCATTTTCTCCGAAGACGCCTTCAACTATAGGGGTCACGTTGGGCTCATCCTGTACAACTTCATCTAGGTTATTACCACCAAGTTCTTGAACGATCACGTTGTGAACCTCATTTAAGTTCGAGACACTATGGTATTGTTGGGAACTTGATTCACGTACAGTACACTTAGGTGATACATGTTCCCCATGCATGTTCCAAACCCTATAACTTGGGTCGAATCCATTTTTCATTAGATGTATTTCCATATCATCATAAGAAACCGGAAAACGTGCACATCTGCAAGTGGCGCATGGACAAGAAACAAATTCTCTACCAGGAAGGTTTTCTTGTGCAAACTTTGAAAAACTTCTGATTCCAGAAAGAAAATGTGGGTCAAGGAAACTTAGTGTCATCCACTCCCTATTCATTACAACCAAATCTCAATTAACCAATGGGTCCATTTTCAACCTGCACCTTACCAAAAATTAAAGTTGAAAATTAACCTAATGCACCATCCTCCTCAAAAGTTGAAAATGAAGGAAGTGCTATCAGATGATTGGACCCATACAAATATTATCTACCAAATACAATGTATTAAGGAGTTTGCAATCATTGTATTTTTACAATAAATTAATAATGTAATTAATAAGTAAAATATTAAACCACTTGCATAGATGAAAAGTCTCGCATGTAATTCTAATATATCAAGCTAAATGATGGATCGTACCAGTCAAAGACTTCACCACACAAGGGCAATGGAATGCTTACAAAGACCTAGGATGAAGAAACCACACAAATATCAGCTCTATCCAAAATTTCTTCAACCCACATTAAGTTTTAATAGTGAATTACCACCGTTTCCTGTGCATCCAATCCATTCATATAGTATTGGCTCATCATGATGAAAAAAACTATCCAAAATTGTATTATTCCGAGACTGAAGTGGACCATACGATGTATATTTACAATTTTTAGGTATAATTTTATAAGTGGCCAGACTAGGAGTTGAAACAGCCTGATTTTTTGAATAAAAGCCAAAAATGTTTACCCCTAAGCTTGATTCCTGATGAATGCAATGCAGTGAATTAACATGTTTTATGACACGTGTGGTGGATGAGTCACCAACATTTAAAAAAATGGTGTAAATGTACATGCTAGTCTAGCACTTCAATCATATTTCTCAATATATATATGAATGCCTATGCCAGTAACATAAAAGACATTGTAAAAAAAATAAATAAATAAAAAATATAAAAAAAAAAACATAGAAATTCAAATTGATGTCACAATCTAACAAACCCAAAAAAAATAATTCTGGAATTCCTTTCAGGATCTTAAGACAATCCACTGACATCACCATCATTACCTTTAAATCCCATCCAATCCACCCTAATCCCTATAAAATTGCTTGGGACGTGTTTGGTTCAAGGGATTAAAAGGGATTGGAAGGTTTAATCCCGGGATTGGCCAGGCGTCCCAAATAGACTAGAAATAGCAATCCCGGGATATAGCAATCCCGTAGATCTTGCACCAATCCATTGACGCAACTATCATTACCTTGAAATTTGTACAATCTACTTTAATACCATCCAAATCCATCCAATCTGCCCTGCCAAACAGGCCCTAATGGTGGGCATTCAATCACCACAATTTCCTATGGTGTGGTCCACCTGAGATTTGGCCCTAAAATGAAGTTAAAAAAATGAATGGCCTGCATGCACATATTATGGTGGAGCCCACAAAGCATTTTTAAGGCCCGTTTGGCAGGAACGGATTGGCTACTCCCCCTGCCACCAGCCCCGTGGCTGGTGGTCGGTGCTCTGTGGGCCCTACCATGATGTATGTTTTTCATCCATTCTGTTTATCCATTTTTAAAGATCATTCTATGGTATTATCCAAAAAATTAGAAGGATATAAATCTCAGGTGGTCCACACCCCATGAAAACAATACTGATTGGATATCCACCATTAAAATCCTCCTAAGGCCCACTGTACTGTTTATTTGACATCCAATCTGTTGATTTGGTCAGACAGACCTAGATGAAGGGAAAAAACAAAAATCAGCTTCATCCAAAACTTTTATGGCCACCAAAAATTTTTTAATGGTCGACGCTCATTCAACACTGTTTCCTGTAATGTGGTCCACTTGAGATTTGGATATATCTCATTTTTGGTCTCATATTTTACAATTATCTATAAAAATAGATGGACGGCATGAATAAAACACATACATCATGGTGGGGCCCACAGAGCACCGACCACCAGCCATTGGCTGGTGTCAGGGGGAGTAGCCAGTCCGTTCCCCCGTTTGGCTGGGTGGATTGAAAGGGATTGAATGGTATTATGGTGGATGGCCTGGATTTCTAGGTATTGATGGTGTTGTCAGTGGATTGTCTTCAGATACATGGGATTGCTATATCCCTGGATTGATATATCCAGTCTATTTGGCACACCCGACCAATATGGGGATTAAACCTTCCCATCCCTTCCAATCCCTCGAGCCAAACACGTCTCAGGCATTGGGATCTGATCACCGACTCTGTTTGGCACGCCCGGCCAATCGCAGGATTTCAGAAACAGAAGGGGCAAATCCTTCCAATCCCTTCCAATCCGATCGGCCAAACGGCCCTTACATTTCAGAAACAGAGAGAGGGGAATGCGGATTGAACCTCTGAAAGATTTGAGAAAGAGATAAAGAGGGAAAAAGAAATAAACTAACCATACGATGCTTCTTCTTCTTCTCCTTCATGCAACGAAATGGGTTTCGGGAGATGCGGAATGCGGCCTTGAGACAGGGAGAGAGGGTGAGGGAGATCGGGAGATGAAGAGAGGGCAAGGGAACGAGAGAGACTGAGTGCGAGAGAGAGAGAGAGATGGAGACAAAGATGGAGAGACGTGTTTCGTTTTGGAGGGCAGGAGAAAATGGGGATGGGTTTCGGTTTTGGAGGGAGCTGCGGTTTTGGACGGGCGCGTGACGGACGACCCTGAATTGTTTTAAAATTTTAGTTACGTGGGGCCCACTGTGATGTATTTCATATATCCACTCCATCCAATAAATTTAAATTATTATTTTAAGTATGATAAAAAATTTATTTAGATCAAATCTTTAAGGTGACCACACAACAAATTAACAGTAAACATTTAATTTATATTATTTCTTATGGTGTGGTCCACTTAGATATTTAATCCACATAATTTTTGGGCTCATGCAATAAAATTATATATCCGAATTTTTGGACGGCTTAGATCAAACACATATATTCCAATGGACCTCATGGATCCCCCTAAGCACCATCTATATTTAATATGCTTTAGGTTGAGAGGTACGCTTTAGCTATAGAGCACTTAGGCTATAGTTACGGATTAAATCCGTAGCTATTTTGCTACGGATTAAATCCATAGCTAAAAGCTTTCAACTTCCATAGCCATTACTCGATTTTTTGGCAGTGTTATCAATGATTCCCATTAACAATAGCATTAATAGCCACACAAATTAGGGTCCCAATCCCATAATCAAAATCATAGAATCTAAGCGCCAAACTAAACTTTAAGATAAAAACCCTAACCCTACATCAAAAACCCTAAAGATAAATAACCAAAATCCTAGGCTAAGATCATAAACCTAGGTAGTGCATAGAACTTGGATCTAATTGTACAAGTTCATGATTTGTGGTAGGATTTAATTGTAAGGGCGCAAGCACTTAGCGATGCTAAAAGGTGATTTGATTCATCAGGTGCTGATTCTTCCCCTTGAGCTTTCCATTTTTCCATTAGCTTAAGTTATAGTTTTTATTTAAATTTATAATTGATATCTCTATCTCATATTCAGATGTGTTAATTATTGGAATTGAATTGTTACATTATGTGCGGCATATTTATTCATACTTGTGGATTGCTTATGGAATTTAAACTGGTACATTAGTGGGAAACCCTCACTTATAAATGTACACCCATACTTGGGATGTAGCTCGATTGATGGTGATTGCAATTGACCTTTGATCTAGTGGTTATTGAGTGGTGGTTTATGTGGATCATTGATGTGGGCCTACCATCCAGGGTTGTTGTGTTTAAGTGGTTTTCAAGGATGGTCTTTTATCGCATGGTTTTGATACTCACCTTATGTGGCCTATTTTGATACTCGTCCTATGCAGCTTGCTTTGATATCACCCTATGTCGCTTTGTTCTAGTATTTTTCCTATATGGGTTCGATGTTTTATATTGTGCAACCATGCGATGGTAAGCCCCATATACTATAATATGAGTGGCCACTAGTTGACATGTTTTCATTAAACATCCCAAGATGGTAGCGTCATGGGCCAGGGATGGTGGTCATCGGACATTATGCCCGAGCTGTCGGCCTAAGCTGGGCTTTGAGATCCCCGTAGTGACCTTTGAGCTTATTAAACCTGCTGGTTGTAAATGGACTAATAATGACTTGGTTAATCATGCATACCTGACATATTACAATGGCTTGGATCTTTATGCCCATGCGATTACGCTGAGTGTTACACTAATGACCAGTCATTCAATTTATGATGATGACTTGGATCATCATGCCCATGTGATTACGCTGAGTGTTGCACTGATGACTAGTCATATACATGGGTAACGAGTCCAATACCTGTTTTGATGTTTTACATGGGGCACAGACCGTCTGGATGTTTTACCTGGGTCAATGATTGCATGGGTGATGACCCTAATGTCCGTCTGGATGTTTTACCCGGGACAATGATTGCATTCACGCATCTATGCATCTAATAAGAATGCATTTACTTTGTTTTAGTTGTCTGGATATTTTATACTATTTCTTATCTAATGCGGTGGTGTGTAATCTTGATGGGAATTCACACTGAGTTAGTCATTCATCCATCAAATATACAACCGTACAGGTAGTACAGGTAGTTTAAGTGATATGCATGTTCAGACTTGATGAAGAGTAGGGTACAATCGCCAGGGATGCATGACTGTATTTGCTTGGAGGAGCTACATGATCTTGTGGCTTATATTTATATGTCTGTCATTATTCTTCATGTATGGAATCATATACATCTTATACTTGTTTAAATTCTGAGACATTGGTTTGTATAAGTCATTATGGGCAACCTCTTATATGTTCTAAATGAAATTTGAAAATTTTCCTTTATGCTTACTTGTCCATTCTACGCTCATCTGCTTACTCTGATGAAAGAAGAAAAAATATATACTCGAATTTGACCATCCTTTAAAGTTAACACTCGGGTTTTTTGGGAAACAGGTTGTGTACTCGGGTCCTGAAAAGTCAGGGCGTTACAGTTGGTATCAGAGCATAGTTTGGACAAACTTGGCCTTGGAAAATGATCTTATACAAGTCTTAAATGTCTCAAATAGGAATGTTTAAAAGTAGAAAATTTGAACTTAACTGAATTTCCCCTGTAGCTAGGAGAAAATGAGAATATAGGAACTCAAAATTTTATACCCCCTAGAAACATGTTTGGATAGCCAACAAACTTAGAAATGAACTTAGGCCTCTTTGAGCGTTTTAGGTTTAGTCATTTGAACTTGGGTAAAATTCCCTTGGAATTGGGAGAAATCGAGAACATAGAGATTCAGATCTTAGGTTCCCTAGCACATTGGTTGGATAACCTTCAAACTTAGAAATATAACTTTAAGTTCCCTTGAGAACTACTAGAATTGTTATTTGAATTTAGAAATTAAACCCATGTACCATGAAAGAACAAATACCCACCATGACATAGTTGAGATCTAATAAGAATATTCCTTAGACTTGACTCCCAAAGAACATTCTTAAAAGTTAGGATCCAAACCCTTTCTATAAATTCCCTTAGTTAGAGATAACATTATCACAACACTTGGTGAGTAGGATGAACTTACCCTTTGTAGAATTTCCTTGGTCACTAGATTGTACATCTGATTGGACACAAGTGCTCTCCAAACTTAAGGATCGCATTAGACATAGCATTTCCCACAAGTTTCAGCACGTAGAGATTAATTAGAGATGCGCTTATAAAATCATAGGCAAATATTCAACCATAGTCTGAGCATGCCAAGACTAGATTTGAAATCTTAGGTGAATTCGATAAATTTCAAACTCAGATTTCACGTAGAAATTTCAGTCGTGAAATTTATTTTTAATAGTGCATTAGGTACTCAGAGTGCGCATTGGAAGCGTAGTGGGCCACATGGTCTTATCCGTTATGGAGGTAGAAGAGTACTTGATATTTTCCAGGAGTCTAGAATAATCGAAACCACAGGTTGATGGAACCACATTTAAGCGAAGTTGCGTTGTTTGATCCAAACCCCGTATCCTAGTAAATTCTAATAATCTCAATGCCCTGATTAGGCAGAAGATCGAGATTCACCAGGAATAGGGATTGATACGGAAAGTCCTCTACTTTACGTAGGCAAAGGATCAATGTCTCGGGCTCAAACCTACTACAACCATCCACTCGTGTTAGCTCAAATGTTAAAGAACAGAAAACCGTATCGTACTTTAGACAATGGGGAACTATCATTTAATTGCCGTAGGAAGAAATTTGATGTTGATGAGCATTAAGACAACTCCCTAGATTTGACTGATGTTAGAATGATCTCTAACCTTTAGTGGGACTTAGACGCCTTAGTTGATCTACTAGACAAGAAACTTAAGGGTCGTGAGGGATTTAAATAAAGTCCATTAGGACTTCGCAGGGTACATCTTTAGGATAGTTGAACCACTCATAGTATTAGTAATAGATACGTACATTATTAAATATTGATGTAGGACTTTATTCATTTTGTTTAAGGGGGGTAGGTTGTAATGACCCTTGTCCTAGTGGTAAGGCATGAGCGCCTGCATATATAAATGAATTTCATTAAATGTTTTGAATTTACAACCCTAAAACATGAAATCCACCGTTCACCAAGTTTGCAATAACCCACGGGTCGATCCATCATTTAA
This sequence comes from Magnolia sinica, assembly GCF_029962835.1. Lineage (NCBI taxonomy): Eukaryota > Viridiplantae > Streptophyta > Magnoliopsida > Magnoliales > Magnoliaceae > Magnolia > Magnolia sinica. The sequence continues at coordinate 59,085,157 of NC_080583.1, read as the reverse complement.
AAACGCAGATCGGATTACCTAGTTCCATATCCGACTCCTAAATCACACCTAAACATTCTTTAGGATCCCTGGGGTTATTGACAACAAAATTTGAATCAATCCAACCGTTGGATTGTGGGAATGGCCATGGAACTGTCATTTGGTATCAAGTGGTGTGGCCTACTTTGATGCACATAACCCAAATATTAGGGTATATAGCTAACTGATGCACAATGAGTAGCCCACATCTTACCTATAGGTGTGACAAACAACATATTTCAAACGATTTAACATTTTACATGAAATTAAAACTTAAAACATATACGACTACACAAATAACACCCAAATAATACATATTAATTCTTTCTCACTAATACTCATATAAATAAAACATATTAACAATCGGTGATAATATAAATTATATGTAACAAATTTCATTCATACTTGTTAATTAATGTAATTTTATTAATATAAAACAAGGATAGTAATAGATAGTGATAATAGTAAAACATATATTAATATTAGTAATAACTTGTTATGAAATGAGCCATTAGAACCTTTTAGCTGCTCATATTTGAATTCGGATTGATCCAACCAACAGATCAGTGGGGAATCCCTAAACGGGACCCAAGTCAAGTTGTGGGCCCTACCTAGGCATTTCATCGGCCTGATCTCCAGTCATGGACCCCTCTTAGGACCTCCAAGCGAAATAGACGGGGTGGATTTCCCACAAACATCATGATGCACCCCACATAGAGGTGTGTGTGCACCTTAACTAATGTGCACGATGTGCATTGTACCAGCTGGAGTGGTCAAAGCTCCCTTGACCGAGCTTCCTCTAAAAAGAGAAAGTCTCTCTCTCTCTCTCTGTCTCTCTCTCTCTCTCTCTCTCTCTCTCTCTCTCTCTCTCTTGTTTCCACCCGCATTCCTAACGAACCGACTGAACCCATCTGTTCTGATCGGTGGTCCACCACCCGCGATCACATGCATGATCCGAACCATCCATCGTGCTGGGCGAAGCGTGCTAGCCAAAACCATGGCTTCTATATTATTTATGCAACCACACGTGCACACAATCCTCCATGCAAATAGGTCCCACAAGCACACCATGTTTCCAAAAATGGAAACCATTTCTCTGTGCCACAATGGCAATCCGCGTGAAGGGTTTTTCCTTCCATCTCGACCATCCACGTGGTCTAATCTCAACCGTCCGATGTCTCTCCACATGGGAGAGAGTTTCTGCCCACAGGAAACCAAAACCATGGCTAGTTTTGTTTTACCAGTTGTATTGGAGGAGTGTTGTGAAACTACACCATCCGGCCTGGTCATTTCGAATCCTACGGTCTGAGATTCGCTGGAAAAATGCCATATAAGGGCTTAGAACTGGATGCATTGGGGCTCCTCCCTGTTTCTGCGGCTACACTTGAGGAACTGGTCGTTTCTTCCCACCTTTGAACCCACCACCCAAACGCACCTAGAGCTTCATTTTCTGGTTTTTACAAGCACCATATGGAAGGACTAGACCCTCCAGCAGCCTCATTTCGAAGAAACGTGGACCGCATTTTGATCCGCCATTGGAGGCTGACCTTCTTCCTCGCTGTTCACCACACCAAGGCATCTCGAGTTTGGATTCATTCAGACCCTCTTGAGCCCCCCTAAATAAGAGAGAAAGATGGAGAAGAAAGGGAAGAAGGAAAGGAATAAAGAGAAGGAGGAAGAGAGAGTGAGTGCGAGGGAGTGGGGTTGCCTTGCTGCATTACTTCCTATGCTCCTTGTTAAGCACCGAGTCGACCTGACTCCCTGCCGAGTTCGGTTTAGGCCAGGATGAGTCTGATCATCTAATGATGCTTCTAGCCTTAGCAGATGAAAGAAAGAAGACTGAGAATGAGACAAAAAGAAGGAAATGGGCTGAGTTTGGGAGCTCGACCCAGCTATCCGAGTCGTCAACCACTGACTCGCTAGTGCGAGTTGCTAGCTGGGTTTAGTTCATTTCAGGTTTTGGGGGAAGTCTAAGGAAAGGAAGAGAGATAGGAGAAAAAGAGTCAGGGAGAAGAGTAAGGAAATGTGAAAAGGCGAGGGAGAGTTTTGACTTGGGTTATGGGCTGACTCGCCGAGTCAGCAAGGTTGAGTCGACCCTGGGCCTAGTTTAGGTCCAGCTAGGCTTGGGTCCAGTCCAGTTATAACTGGACATTCCAACAGAAAGAAAGAGAAAAGGGGAGAGGGAGCAAGATGGGTGCTTGTGTTGGGTGAAGTCGACTCAACACGAACCGAGTCGTATTGACAAGGGTGAGTCTATATTTTCTCTCCATATTTAAATTACTTTAATTATCATTATTAACATCAGTTTAGGATTTTTACGTTAGATGTGATTAACCACTAGTAATTGTCCATACTTATATTAATTAATATACGTACATATATATATATATATATTGTTATTATCATTAAAATATTAGTATTTTATTCGTCATTCTTAAGACATTATTATTGACATTAGAGCATACTATTTCTATTCATCACAATGATTATCAAGGCCACATTAACTAATATTAAGTACTAATTGTTTTGGAAATTATAAGTATCATTATTCATCGTGGGCGTCATTAGATAAATTAGTATAATATTAGCCTTTGTAATATTCCTAAAATTAATAACTAATTCATTTTATAAGTTTTATTTATCAATGATTCCGATTAACAATAGCTTTAATGGCTACACAAATTAGGGTCCCAATCCCATAATCAAAATCATAGAATCTAAGCGCCAAACTAAACTTTAAGATAAAAACCCTAACCCTACATCAAAAACCCTAAAGTTAAATAACCAATATCCTAGGCTAGGATCCTAAACCTAGGTAGTGCATAGAACTTGGATCTAATTGTACAACCTCATGATTTGTGGTAGGATTCAATTCTAAGGGCGCAAGCACTTAGCGACACTAAATGTTGATTCAATTCATCAGGTGATGATTCTTCCCCTTGAGCTTTCCATTTTCCCATTAGCCTAAGTTATAGTTTTTATTTAAATTTATAATTGATATCTCTATCTCATAGTCAAATGTGTTAATTGTTGGAATTGAATTACTACATTACGTACTAAATGTCTACCCTGCATATTTATTCATGCTTGTGGATTACTTGTGGATTGCTTATGGAATTTAAACTAGTACATTAGTGGGAAACCCCCACTTATACATTTACACCCATACTTGGGATGTAACTCGATTGACGATGATTGCAATGGACCTTCGATCTAGTGGTTATTGAGTAGTGGTCTAGATGGATTATTGATGTGGGCCTACCATCTAGGGTTGTTGTGTCTAAGTGGTTTTCAAGGATAGTCTTTATCGCATGGTTTTGATACTCGCCCTATGTAGCCTATTTTGATACTCACCCTATGCAGCTTGCTTTGATATCAACCTATGTGGCTTTGTTCTAGTATTTTCCCTATATGGGTTCGATGTTTTATACTGTGCAATCATGTGATGGTAAGCCCCATGGGCCGGGGATGGTGGTCATGGACACTATGCCCGAGTTGTCAGCCTACGCTGGGCTTTGAGCTCCCCGTAGTGACCTTTGAGCTTATTAAACCTTCTGGCTATAAATGGACTAATAATGACTTGGTTAATTATGCATACATGGCATATTACGATGGCTTGGATCATTATGCCTATGCGATTATGCTGAGTGTTGCGCTAATGACTAGTCATTCGATTTATGACGATGACTTGGATCATCATGCCCATGCAATTATGCTGAGTGTTGCACTAATGACCAGTCATATTCATGGGTGACGAGCCCAATGCCTATCTAGATGTTATACCCGGGACACAGACCATCTGGATGTTTTACCCGGGTCGATGATTGCATGGGTGACGACCCTAATCTCCGTCTGGATGTTTTACCCTGGACAATGATTGCATTCACGCATCCATACATCTAATAAGACTGCATTTACTCTATTTTAGTTGTCTGAAGGTTTTATACTATTTCTTACCTAATACGGTGGTGTGTAATCTTGACAGGAATTCACACTGAGTTGGCCAATCATCCATCAAATATACAACCGTACAGGTAGTACAGGTGGCTTAAGTGATATGCATGTTCAGACTTGATGAGAAGCAGGGTACGATCGCCAAGGATGCATGATTATATTTTTTTAGAGCTACGTGATCTTACGGCTTATATTTATATGTTTTCTTTTATTCTTCATGTATTGAATCATGTAAATCTTGTACTTGTTTAAATTCTAAGACATTGGTTTATATAAGTCATTATGGGCAACCTCTTGTATGTTCTAAATGAAATTTAAAATTTTTTCTTTATGCTTACTTGTCCATTCTACGCGCATTTACTTACTCTAATGAAAGAAGAAAAAAATATATACTCAAATTTAACCATCCTTTAAAGTTAACACTCGGGTTTTTGGGAAACGGGTCATGTACTCGGGTCCTTAAAAGTCGGGGTGTTACACAGACGGTGTGGATAAAATACATACACTAAGGTGTATCACACCATCCAGAGATGCTAGACGGTGAGGATATAAACATATACATCAGGTGGGTCCACATGTGTGGCCCACCAGTCCAGCAAAATGGACGGACAGTGTGAATACAACACTTACATCATGTGGGTCCCACTATCCAGGGACTGGACGGTGGACGGTGTGGATATTCACATACATCATGGTGGATCCCACGTCCCCAACTGGACGGTCTGGATGCCACACGTGCAGAGGGTGGGTCCCATGCCCCAGGAAGGTGGATATACAACACATATATCTGGTGGGGTCCCACGTCCCACGTGGCCCACACAATACCAAAAAAACGACCTAAGGCTACGGATTATTCTAGTTTTTGGCTACGGTCTAAAACCGTAGCTGAATTTGTAATAACCGTAGCACAAAGCTAATTCCACCAGCCGTCCGTACAACATTGGATACCTTGATAAGGGACTCTACGAGGCCCATTAAAATGTTTGTACTCCACCTAATACATCTATCAATTTTTTAAAAATATTTTAGGCAGGAACCCAAAAAAGAAAGTAGATTGAAAGCTCAAGTGGACCACACGGTATAAAAGAGTGGAGATTAATCCATTGATCGTTGGTGTGGTTCAATTAACCTTTGATTTGCCTAGAGTTTCGGTTCATTTCCTAGAAAAAATTATTACAAGATTAAGGGACGGAGTGGATATATCGATTACATCAATATGGACCCCACAAAGCCCTTGACAAGGCCTCCCGTCTAGATCTGGTCGAATTTAAGCCGTGGAGGGCCCGTTACAGATTGATCAATTGCTACGGTCATAATAGCTTGTAGCTACGATTATAAACCATAGCATGACCGTAGCAGGCAAATATGCGAAAAACCGCGCTGCCTTTTGTCTTTTCCCCCTCTTACGAATTTCATTTCCCTCCCCTCACTCACCCGTATTCCCCCTCACATCCGTCCCTTTCTCTCCCCTCTCCCTCCCTCTCTCTCTCTCAATCTCCCGCACACCTCTTCTCTATCTCTCCCAATCTCAATCTCACGCTGCCCCTTTCTCTCTCTCTCTCTCAATCTCCCGTGTACCTTGTCTCTCTATCTCTCTCTCTCTCTCTCTCTTTATCTCTCTCTATCTTCAGCGCCCCTCTTCTCTCTCTCTCAATCTCCCGCGTACCTTGTCTCTCTCTATCTCTCTCTCTCTCTCTATCTCTCTCTATCTTCAGCGCCCCTCTTCTCTCTCTCTCAATCTCAATCTCACGCCTCCCTTTTCTCTATCTCTCTCAATCTCCCACGCCCCTTCTCTCTCTCTCTCTCTCTCGATCTCGAGATCGATCTCGATCTCGATCTCTCTCGCCCCTTTTCTCTCTCACTCCAGAAGACATCTTGGTAGCGAATGAGAACTTGGTAAGCTTCGAATATGAGCTTTTTTTTCCTTTTAGATTTGTGTATGTGGATCTTTCTGATTACTTCCCCTGCATCCTTTTACTTCCCCTGCAAACTTAGAATGCAGGGGAAGCCGAATTGTGGAGTTCCGATTGCCAATGGTCTGGCACTTCACATTGAAAGAACTGCATTCTGCCAGTGTTCATTACTTTGCTATATTTTGTGCCAGTCATCAACCAGTTCCTTCAAGAATGATCTAAAGGTGCTCGATGATATTACTGACAATAAGGAGAATGGTAGATTACTTCAGCGTGATCCTCATGCTGATGGTTGTTGGTTTGCAGGCATCCGCATGTTTTTTCTGCTGCCCATTCGGAATCTGATCTGCTAAAGGCATATGAAGCACTGAAAAGAGTTGTTTGTGCTCTCAGATTAGAGTGACAGGTTCTTGTCTGATCTTTCCTAACAACGATTCTTTTGTGTTTGTGTGTGTGTGTGTGTGTGTGTGTGTGTTGTAAATATAAATTACATTCAGGACATGCAGCTTGCTCTGTGGTAGATCAGGCCATCTGAATTATGGAGCATTGCCCAAAAACCACTCTGATTGGATTATCTTCTAGATCTAATTTTATTCATTGAATTTTGACTATCAACCTGTCTCTTTCGAACCATCCATTTGATAATGACCATCAATGCTAGGATTATCTTATCAGTGTGGTTTCTAGGCCTTGTTCATTCACAATGGGGCCATAATTTGGCTGGCCAAGATTGATGTGCATGCATGCAAAATTACCATGGTAAGGTATGCAATTGTTAGCACTAAGTTAATTTGGCAAAATATACTTTGTCCCAATGCTACAGCATGTAGATTTGATTATACCTGTTACCTTCATGAAAATTGAATGCGTAGCACAACAGCTCATGGTCTTAGTCATTAATCTGGTTTACTCTAGTAACTCCACCATGAATGTGTTTTTGTAAAAGGATTATCTCAATCATCCAGTCAGCATGACAGTTCATGGTCTCAGCCATTCATCTGGTGTACTCCACCATGAATGTGTTTCTGTAAAAGGATGATCTCAACCATCCAGTCAGCTTGTTGTAAATGACTCTTAGAGAAGAATGTCAGTATTGAATGGTAAAATACCATCAATCAGAGAGGTAGTTGTGTCCAATCCCTACAATTGACCTATCCACAGTGGGACCCATTGAATGAAAAGGTTGAAGATCACCACTGTTGTGACAAGTCCTTTTTCTGCAGCACACTTGGTGTAAATTTTTGCAATCTGCATGGGTCAAACCACCATTAGTTAGTTGTCTATTCAGAACAATTGAATTTGGAAGATGTGATTTAACTAAAATTAGACTTATTAATGAATTTCTTTAAGTAATGCTACAGTATTTGTGATAATCACTTTGATGGGGTGTTATGTGCTCTTATTGGCACGTGTCAGCCAGCTCTGTTTTCGAGAAAGAAAAGTACCTGGTAGCATCACTTCTTTTTAACAATGGGAATGATACAGTAGAGAAGGAACCGAAATATGGTAAGAGGCATTTCTTTATAGCACAAGAGGAAGGGTTATGCATCACTTGATCCATTTTAGGACATAGAATGGATGTATATTGATAACAACAGTGAACCATTTCTGACTAGCATTTTAGCTAAGTATTTCAAAACTCTTTGGTGTTTTAGTTTCTTGATTATACATGAAAAGCTCTGATCATTGATCTAGACTGGACATAATGTGGGGCCTGCCCATGATTGCCCATCTCTTTTCACTATTGTCAAATAATATTAATCATCCATTTGATAGCTAGAAAAATGGATGGTCCATTTTGTTTATGTACTATTCAATGTTTGCTCATTTACTTGGACTATCTGTCATGTGGGTACCACCTTTTAACATTCATCCTTCTCATAGATTACTTTGATTGAATGATCAACTATCCAAGTAATGGCTAGCGCGAATTAGGCGGTTCTTATCAATTATACTAAAAATGATCTGATTGTTGAGACGATCCGTCTTGTTGGTCAAAAGCCACCTTGATTGGATGAACCTGACCATCACCCACTCATAGAGAAAGAGTTGGCCCAGTTTGTACCGAAAAAGGTCCAATCCTTAATCCATATTATCCATTGTGTGGGTAGCAACTTTGATTTGCCATCTCTCTCTCTCTCTCTCTCTCTCTCTCTCTCTCTCTCTCTATATATATATATATATATATATATATATATATATATAACCACTTTGATTGGCTGATCCTAACCATCTAATGAATGTACTAGGAAATGGACAGGCCTTATTGATTACACCAAAAAGGGCCCTATCATGATGGATGATCCAGATACTCCTAAAAAAGGGTCCTATCATTGGTGTATATCATTCTATCCGAACCGTTGAGTCAATGGGTTGGGTAAATAGGTGATCCATATTTTGTCCTAGAAAATGTTCAATAATTGATCTTGAATATCCATCATGTGGGTTGCACCTTCGATTGGCTATCCCTCAGAAAATCACTTTGGCCAGGTAATCCTAACTGTCCAGTCAGTCACTAGAGAAATGGATATATAATTCATATTCATTATACTAGATACTGTTAAATCGTTGATCTAGACTGTATATCATGTAGGTCCCACCTTTGATTGTCCATCCTTGTTAAAATAACCACTTTAATTAGATGATCCTAGTTGTCCAATCAATGGACTGTCTAGGGTAGTGGATGATCCATTTTAACTCTAGTAATAATTGATCTAGATAATTCATCTGCCGATTCTGCCTTTGGTTGGACGAGCAGGATCATCTAACTAGTGTGAGCTTTGCACGACATGGTTGGTCCAACTTGATGAGTGGTATGTATGGATTTCCATGTAGATTCATGTGCAAAGGCAGGATGGCTCTCAAAGTTCTTTCAACTTGAAAAAACACTTGTTCAATAGGAATAACACTAGATCATATATTGATGTGTTTAGAATTATATTTGTGAATGAGTGAAAAATACTTATTAATTTTTTTTTGGTAAGGTGCAGGTTCAAAAAGGAGCCTTTGGTTAATCGAGTTTCGCCAGTAATGGATAGGGAGTGGATAACACTAAGTTTTCCAGACCCACGTTTTATTTCTGGAATGAGAAGTTTTCTAAAGTTTGCACGAGATCACCTTCCTGGTAGAGAAACCATTTTTTGTCCATGCACCACTTGCAGATGTTCACGTTTACCAATTTCTTATGATGATTTGGAAATACACCTAATGAAAAATGGATTCGATCCAAGATATAGGGTTTGGAACATGCATGGTGAGCATGTATCACCTGAGTGCACTGAACATGCATCACGTTCCCAACATTGCCATAGTGTCCCAAACTTAAATGACGTTCACAACACGATCGTTCAAGAACTCGGTGGTAATAACCTAGATAGAGTTGTCCAGGATGAGCCGAACGTGACCCCTGTAGTCGAAGGCGAATTTGGGGAAAATGAAAGTAATGATTTTGAAGCAAATTTACAAGAAGCAATGACTGAGCTATACCCTAGGGCAGAAGATTTCACCATGCTGACTTTCATTGTACAACTTTTTAAATTAAAGGTGAACCATGGATGGAGTGAAAAAAGCTTTATAGAGCTCCTTCAACTACTAAAGAAGGTATTACCTTCTGGTAATAAGGCCCCAACTAATACCTACCAAGCGAAGAAGATCATTACAAAGTTGGGTCTTGATCATGTGAAGATCCATGCTTGTTCAAATGACTGCATCTTGTACTGGAGAGAGCACGAGATGAAAACTAGTTGTCCAACTTCTAACGCTTCTAGGTTCAAGATAGAAATGGATGATGACAAAAAACAATTTCAAGTACCTACCAAGGTGTTAAGGTATTTTCCATTAACACCAAGGCTAGAATGTTTAGTGTGCCATGGTTAGCGAAAGAAATGTCCTGGCACTTAACCAGGAAATTACAATATGAAAAGATGGAGCATCTAGCTGATTCTATTGCATGGAGAAATCTCGATGACAAGTATACGGATTTTTTAGCTGAGCCTCGCAATGTTCGATTAGGTTTGGCTATAGATGGGTTTAACCCATACGACACTTATAGCGCTTTATATAGTTCATGGCCCGTTATGTGTGTGACGTACAACCTTCCACCAAAGCTTTGTATGAAATCTCAATTTACTATATTGACTTTGCTCATTGAGGGACCGCGACAACCGGGAAAGGATGTTGACGTTTACTTACAACCATTGATTGATGAACTTCAAGACTTATGGCGGAAAGGGGTCATGACGTTCGACGCATACCATGAAAGCAATTTCAATATGTGTGCAGTTCTGCTCTGGACAATCCATGACTTTCCAGCATATGGCAATGTTTTCGGTTGTAGAACCAAGGGTAAATATAGTTGTCCTGTATGTGGTCCCAACACAGATTCCTTGCGACTCAAGTATAGAAAGAAACATGTTTATATGGGCCATAGACAGTGGTTGTCAATGTTGGACCAGGCTAGAAAGGACACAAGTGCTGGCACTTACAATAAGAAAGTGGAGATACGACGACAACCGATCCATCTGGATGGGATTGAGGTCGAAAGACAAACTGTGAACCTTAATATGCGGTGGGGGAAGTTTGGGAAGAAGAATAGAAGGGGTATTGATGGAGGTCAACAAGAGCTAACCGATGACGTTGAATCACCGTGGTTCTTCAAACGGTCTATATTATTTGATTTGGAGTATTAGAAAGATATTTCCATGCGCCACAACCTTGATGTTATGCATGTCGAGAAAAATATATGTGAAATCCTTATCGCTTTGATGTTGAACACGCCTAGCAAATCCAAGGATGATGTTAATGCGCGCAGGGACCTGAAAAGTTGGGAATTAAGAAGCGTCTATGGCTGAAAAAGAGCAATGGCAAGACGATTCAGAAACAAGGTCCTTTCTGTCTAAGAAAAGAAGAGAAAAAGCTTTTCATCCGGACTTTGCATAATCTGCGTGTTCGTATTGGTTTTAGTGTGAACTGGAAGACCATTGTAACGAAAGATTGCATGGATTTAAAGGGAATGAAGTCTCATTCTTATCATGTGTTGATGCAACATCTACTCCCGGTTCTTATCCAGCATGCATTCAAGGATAGGAAGGCTATTCGTCCTATAATTATAAGCTTTTGCACCTTCTTTAATGCCTTGTGCTCGTCAACCATAGACCTTCAAACGCTCATTACTCTCGAGAGGGGGATGGCTAGGATGTTATGTCAGCTTGAGATTATATGCCCTCCATTGATATTTGTCATGATGATACATCTTACCATCCACTTGGCCTATGAGGCTCGCATATGTGGTCCTGTATACTATCGATGGATGTATCCATTCGAAAGGTACGCTATGAGCTTAGTAAGAATAAATAGGTGAAACGTCTAAAGATGCATGCATATGTAATGTATCATTATCTTTGTCAGGTTCATGAAGACATTCAAGGCTTATGTCCGTAACAAGACGCGACCTGAGGGTTGCATTGCAGAACAATACATCCAAGAGGAGACGGTTATATACTGCAACCAGTACAGAGGAAAACATAAAACAAGCCTCTTAGAAAAGCTGGAAAAACGTTTTGATGGAGTCATTCCAAAACCACAGAAGTTACAAGAAATTGTTGACGATGATTCTAATGATGACAATGTTGGTCCAGTAGGTTCGAGTCAAAGTGTCATCCTAATGGGTATCGAATATGAACAAGCTCGTACTTGGGTCATGAAGAGTCATCCTAGCTATGATGCGTGGGAAGGGTATGTACTTTTAGCTCATATGTATATATCTTCTTTACTTTATGCAATTTCAATATAACATTGGTATTGAATAACCCACAGGAAGTACAAAGATTTCTTACAGCGATGCTATAGGAGGACCAACAAGGTACCTAGAGAGGATGAATTCATACCTTGGTTGAAGAGACAAACAGAGTTGAACGAATCTAACGAAGAAGAATTTAAAGATAGAGTGAGAGGAACTCTAGCTGTTGCTACGCAATACAATAAGTATTGTATTAATGGTTTCCATTTCATCACTAAGGAATATGAGGAGAATAAAACAAACCAAAATAGTGGGTTATGACAGAGGGTATGACCACCTTCCGATCTAGTGCTAAAGATATAAATACAGTGGATGAAAATCAACCTTACTATGGAGTCCTTCATAGAATTATCCAATTGAAGTACCGTACAGGGTATAAGCCCATCCTATTTAAGTATGATTGGGTGAAGGTGACACATCATGGTGTTGCTATTTATGTTGAAGCGAATTTGAGATTAGTAAATTTGTCCGATCTTTATAATTCAGACAAAGTGGGTGACGAGCCGTTCATTCTCGCGGAGCATACCGTACAAGTTTTCTACTCCAAAGATCATAAAAATCCTGAATGGCACGTGGTCTTGGAGGTTCTAAAAAAGATTTTTGTCGAAGAGGAGACATGCCTTCTATCAGACGATTGAAGGCTATAACTGATGCTGATGCAGGACCTGATCTCACCACCTTAGCAAATGTCGATGAGTTAATATTCAATGAACCTGAAGAAGTTAGTGTTGTAGCTGAGAAAACAAAGAAAAGAAAGCGATCAAGGAGAATCTATTGAATTCTTTATATTTTTAATCCATGTAACAAAATGATATATATCGAAGGAAATATAATGAAGGTATGGAAAATATAGTGAATTGTTTGTGCTTTATATGTTATCTAAATTGTTTCTTAACCATTAGAGGTTTTTTTTTTTATTAACATATAAATAAGCACATGGACTCACAACCAGAGGTATTAGGTGCAAATGCGAGCAACACTAAAGGTAATAAGATAGTTCTCATTAATTAGATATGTAGATTTCATTTTTCTTATATATTGGCGGTAATCAACGATGTTTATATATAATTATTATTATTTTTTATGTAGATGTGTCAGCTTCTTCTTCGTCTAGAAAGAGAGGCCCTACTAAGGGTGCTTCTTTACATGTGCAACCTGATAGGAAAAAAGTCCTTAAGAAGAATGAATTCGGGCAACTGAATGAGGACAGTCCCAATCACAAAGACTTTGCATCGCATATCGGTGTCCTAGCCCGTGCTCATATCCCGATTACATACGAGGACTTTCGCCAGGTGCCTTATGCACACATTCAAAAGGTTGTAGAAACATTGTCACTGTTTTATACGTTTGAGGGTCAAAGTTGGGATGCAAGTGTTTGGTACATAACACAACGCATCAATGAGACATAGAGAAATTATAAGAAAAGGTTGACTAAAAAATATATAAAAAACAACGATCCTATAATTGTTAGAGATAGTCCTGCCCCCCCAGGTGTCCTTATGGAGGATTGGAGGATCTTTGTGGATCAACACAACACCGAGCAATTCAAGAGAGTAAGTGTAAGGAATAAAGTCAATCGGGCAAAGCTAAAAGGACCTGCGTGTCTTGGGAGGCGCAGCATGGCTATTACTCGCCATCAGATGTATGTATGTAAAGATAGGTATTATAGTTTAAAATTAAATTTAATTTTGATCTAATTAACTCTATTAATGGTGTGTATTTGAATGATATGTTATGTGTCAAAGGCGATGGAGAGGAATCTTACCTCTGATGCTGAGATAGGCCACCAAGTGAGGGCGAAAAGTGATGGTGCTCTATAAGCTGTCCATGCCTCCACATGCTCTCCAAAGGTCAAGTTTGTGATATACATACAGAAGGCTCTTAGGAAAGTTTGTGAGAAGTAGACGTCTCTTTTCAACCATGAATGAATTTGATTTAAACAGTTTCAATGTTTCCAAATTATGATGACTTGAAGTGAAGCTCATTGATATGCAAGCTGTTCTTGTTTGGGACTTTGATGGTGGCAGTAGCAGCAACAGTCAGGGAGGTTATTTGTGCATTCAATTAGAGGCCTTGGTAAATTCCTCCTAGTTTGAATTAATCAAATAACGACCTATTGTAGGTTATTTATTTCCAAAGCACTAGTTTAAAATGGATGCATGCTTGTCATCGAATTCTTTGACACTGACCAAAAAATGGTTTTCAGCCAAATGCTTTCAGGTTAGACAGAAGTGTCTATGGCCCTTAAACGTGAGAATATGTTTTTATACATGGGGCAGGCCAGTGGTGTAGTGATCTAGACTGTTGATCTGATGGCCCATTTTGGAATTGGGAATTTCTAAAAAATCTCACTGATATTACAATCCTAACTGATTGTGAAGAAGAAACAACAACAGCGTCAAGGTGAGTTTTATCATTTTATTTTTTTTCCATTTTTTTGAGCCGTTATAATTTTTCTGCTAGAACTAGCATGTGTGGATTGGCAAAAGTGCGAATGCACTTGGCATTTCAAATGCCAACCATTGTTTTGATAGAAAGATATTATGTTTTAAATAATATATTAATTTCAGCAATTATTATGTTTAATAGTATCAATTGTTTCAAATGCCACCCGCTGTTTTGATAGAAAGATATTAAGATTTTCATACCTCACCTCTTCTCTAACCTTATCTTGCATTTTATACCAGATGTGCCGAGATCTCCAAGCCCGACTGACTGCTGCAGAGGCAGAAAGGGTAGCAGCTGAACAAGAGAAGCGTGAAAAGGAGGAATCTTTTTCTTTTTTCTTTTGTTGAACAAGAACTCATCATGGAAAGGGTGGTCTAAGAGTCAAAGAAACTTCAGCAGGAAGCAGAGGAGAATGCGAAGGTAATGATAAAGGTGACAGCTACGAGCAACAAAGACTAATATAATTCATAGCATTGTCTGATCGTCTTGATGCTCTGTTGCAGCTACGGGAGTTCTTAATGGACCGTGGTCGTGTTGTCGATGTATTGCAGTAAGTCTCCATTCTCTCGTTTCTTGAATTATAGAGCTAGAGGTTTCAGTTACTTTTGGACTGAAATCCCCAAGAAAAAAAATTCATGTGGGACAGTCCAATCCAGTCCAATGTTGCCAATATTGTAAAGAGTGGGTGGCATTTGAAATAAAAAAACGCTTTTCTTATGTGGTATATCATGGGATTAGCTATCTGTTGATAAATTTTTCTTGGGTATTTTAGTCCAAATGCAGCATAATCTAACTTTGATTTATTTGAAAACTTGGTTGGTCATTCATTCATTTCCTAACAATGAAATTCTGTCATAACTGGACAAAAAACAAGCGTCTTCTGGTCATAGATGAACTATTATTAGCATTCCTTTCTTGTCACTGTCTTGGTCCAGACTCTTAGTTGGCCCCAGTAGCAGCAGATAAATGGATCTGACTCTGCCACATTGTGATATTGCATTGAAATGTTTCTACTTTAGCTTATCGATCAGAAGAGAAGG
The DNA here is from genome assembly GCF_029962835.1 of Magnolia sinica. Lineage (NCBI taxonomy): Eukaryota > Viridiplantae > Streptophyta > Magnoliopsida > Magnoliales > Magnoliaceae > Magnolia > Magnolia sinica. The sequence goes on along the minus strand of NC_080583.1, from coordinate 59,069,987 downwards.
ATACACTGTAAAGGCATGTTGTCATCATAGTAGTAGCCTTGTCCCAGCCATTTGGGGTTAGCTTTCACATGGAATGCATGAATCTTGATGTTTTCCTTGGATGAGAACAGTTGAAAACAGAACTTGATTTCTCAAACCTGATGAAGTTTGAAGGATAAATCTTAACTGTTTAAAAAATACATCAATTCTTTTTACTTGACCCAATTTCTGATGAATTTACAAGGATAGAGATGATGTTTGGCCGAACAAAAAGGTATTTTTGGTTTTGCTAGCAATGGTGTTGTTGGCCTCCACATTTCTGTGACCCTGACCATTCATCTGGTGGCGCCATCATGAATTTGTTTCCAAAGTTCACCTCTAGAAAATCTTGCACATGCAGTTTGACTTTTCCAATTGAATGTGGACATGACATTTTAAGGAAATTGGATTGCTAGACCCCATAGTGATGTTTATTTGTCATCCAACCTGTTCATAAGATCATACAGACATGGATGAATGGAAAACAAGAATATAAGCTTGATCCAAAACTTCTGTGCCCCCTAAGAAATTTTCAACTGTAGTACATTTTATCTGTTTCATGTGGTGTGGTCCATTTAAACAAAAATATAAGCTTGATCCAAAACTTCTGTGCCCCCCAAGAAATTTTCAACCGTAGTACATTTTATCTGTTTCATGTGGTGTGGTCCATTTAAACAAAAATATACGCTTGATCCAAAACTTCTGTGCACATACAAGGATACTTTTTTCGAGGTGATTCACATGCTTTATTTCATTGCCATTGTATGAATGAACTTGTCCTCAATATATGCTGCATTTTTTTTCTCTTAAAGCTTCTTGAACATGAAAATGTTTAAGAGTCCACTCATGGACGTCTTTCTTTCTTTTTTTCCTAGGATTGCCTCAAGTTCTTAAAAGAAATACCTTCTGCAGCAACAAATGATGCATTTGCCAATCCTTTCCAACATTCCAGCTCTGTCATGAATCTTTATCTAGAGACAAGTTCTACTCTTTTGAAGGTTTTTACTTCCAAAATTTCTTTTTCTATTACCTATACACAGCGTCATAGAGAACTATTATGCACATGAATATTTCACAGGTCCTTCAAGCCCATTCTGGCCAACTCATCTCCCACCAACTTTCTAAGGAATTGAGAAGGTTGCAGGCATCATCTGTGCATGCTAATCCAAGACTGCAAAATGGTGGAGCTACAAATTCATGAACACATGATGCATCATATCTGATTATTCACTGGCCTCTTCAGATCAACAGAAAATAATCTTTTTTAGCATCTCTGTCCAAACATAGTTCAAAATGTATGATTATTCACTAGTTGTTTAAATATATCTTAATGTTGTTGTTGTACAGAACAATGGTAGCAGATTTTTGAAGTGTGTGGAATAGTTGTTGGGGTATGAAGGGTTTAGTTGAACGGTTGCTATTGTATAGAACAGTTGGTGAAGGGTTTTGCAGATTTTCAAAGAGATTTGAATTTAGCTTTGTTCTTTTGCTCTTTTTTCTTGAATTTGAGGTTGGGAGTTTGGAATTTCAGGTCCTCGGGGAGAGCGATGGATTTCAATGTGATCTTTAGTCTTTCTTCATGAACTGGAAGTGGGTATTTGGAATTATAGTTTTCTTTTTTTTCGACAGAGATTTGAATTTTAGATGTGTTGCTCTTTCCATGTGAATCTGATTTTCTTCTAACATCTTTCTTAATGTAGATGGGGTGTTAAGAAGCCTCAAATCATGAAAAATTTTGTCACAATCTTGTCGAATGCAGGTCTTGGGATGGCCATGTTCGATCTCGATAAGATCATTGATATTCTCATCATGTTCAGTCTCGGTAAGATCATTGATATGCTCATTCGACGTGAGGGGTGTCATCAAGAAATATGACAGTCACGAAGAAAATAAGTTTGCTTATTCTATGTACTTGCTATGAATTTCTTAAATCTATATATGCTTTCTCATCACCGTGCCTTCTTTTCTTGCAGTTCTTAAAGAATTCTTTCATTTAAGACTTGAGTTCTATGTAAAGAGAAAGGTGAGCTTTGATCTAGGCCCCCTATTTTTTCTTTTTGGTAATTGAGAAGATAGTAGTATTGACTTGCTACTTTCATGCAGAAAGTAATGTTGGATAATCTTGAAATAAAGCTGTTGAGATTGTCTAACAAAGTCAGATTCATCATTGGGGTGGTAGAAGGAGAGATTATTGTAAGTAACAGGAAGAGAGTAGATCTGGTGCTCGAGTTGCAGCAGAAGGGTTTCACACCGTTCCCTAAAACCAAAGGCAATGATACTAGCGAGGCAATGGAAACAAAAGAAAATGAAGAGACACCGGAGGTGGGAATAGTTGTAAGAGCAAGTGATTATGAGTATTTACTATCGATGCCGATTGGATCTTGTTGTTAATGAGAACTTTAAATAGACATATAACTATTATTATGTTGGCATTGTACTTTTGTGAATGGAAATAAATGATTGTGTCTGATTGAATGAATGAATGATTTATCAGGGTGTACTACAATGGTAAGAGCTGCCATTACTAATTAAATTTTCTATTAACATCAAGCATTAGCTACGGCTATTCACCGTAGCCCTTTGTTGAAACTATAGCTCTTGCTAAAATTAGCTTTTTGCTACGGTTCTCATTCTACTTTTAGCTACAGATAAAATCTGTAGCTATATGTAATTTTAAACTACAAACAATATTGCTACGGATTTATTTCGTACCTATACTTTTATTAGCTACGGCTACTAACCGTAGCATTGTATCTGAAAACCGTAGATGTTGCTAATTTCACCCTATTGCTACGGTTCTTGCCCAACTTTTAGCTATAGATATAATCCGTAGCTGTAAATCCTTGACTGCTACAGAAGCAACGGCTACGGCTTTAATCTGTATCTATTATCTCTGTAGCTACGGATTTTATCCGTAGCCATAGCTTTTAGACCTATGGCTACGGCACCAATGGCTACAGTCGTGCTACGGATTTTAACCGTAGCCATAGGCTTTTAGCCATGGTTTTTATCCGTAGCCTTTTCCCTATTTTCTGGTAGTGACAGCTTTTGGATCAAGGATGATATTTGTGTTCTCCCCTTCATCAGGGCTAGTCTAAAACAGACAACAATTGCTACCGTTGGACGGTTAGCAGGGTGGCCCCTCAAACGGGATGGTGTGGATATAGTACATGAATCATGGTGGACTCTACGTATGCGGGCCACCCCAAGATGATATTGTGTTTTCCCTAGTCCAGGCCAGCCGGAAGGGTGACAAGGTGGGTCCATTCATGGACAGCTGGTCAGCCCGCTAAACGGACAACGTAGATAAAACTCATGCACCATGATGGTGGGCCATCAACAAGGGGAGAGAGAGAGAGAGAGAGAGAGAGAGAGAGATGTGAAGGGGAGGGGCTTCGCCACTATGAGCCTTCCCTTTACTTAATATAATGCATACATCAAATGGGTCCCACCACATGTGGGCCCTCAAATCATCAAAATCAATGGTGGAAATCCCTTTCCTACCAACAATGAAGATTCACCCACCGATTACACTTCTTCTTGGTTCCTTGGGATGCTAAGCTCCTTGGCTTCTTCTTTGATGGAGAATGATGAAGATTAAAGGGTTAGGATGAGAGATTTAAGGTAGGGAGTGGGCCACAAACTTAGCTATCCTTGGAGCTCCTCTTGCTTGGACGGTTGCTCTCTTTGGTTGCTTAGAAAATGGTAGAGAGACTGAGAGAGAAAGGGGATGTGATGGGATGAAAAGGGATGGGTTGTGTAAGAGTGGCATGGGTGTGTGTAAGAGAGAGTTGACTTTGGGGATGGCTTGTGTAAGAGAGAGATGGGTGTGATGGGTGAAGTGATGGGTTGTACTTGGCTTATACTTGATAGATTGATGTGATAGATTGGGTAGAGATTCTCTCAAGATTCCCAACGCGCGGCATTTCCTTAAAACATCGCGGGCCCACTACTCCTAACCTGGGTATCGTATCGGTGTGCAAGACATGGCGTTGGAACCATGGCGATGACGTGGTCGCTAGGGTATAAGTCTCGGATCAAGTCGACTCAAATATACAGGATGTAACTTAGGGTCACTGTAAATGCTGTCTACAGATCACGAGTCACTGGAATTCAAAGGGGAGGATCGCGGGAGTCTAAAGAACGGTATGGACTAGGATATGGGCCTTACAGCTCTCCCCTCCTAATAAAAATTTCGTCCACGAAATTTACAATATCACACAGAATAAAATAAGAAGGAAGAGAAAACATGGCATTGCATAAACATATATATCAAAACATAATACAAGGCACAATCAATTTACAAAAAGATGGGGATAACACTCTTGAATCTTAGCCTCGCGCTCCCAAGATGCCTTGTCTACACTATGATGATCCCACTGAACCTTCACCGAGGGAATAACCTTAGTCCGAAGGACCTACTCCTTCTGATTAAGGATGTGAACTGGCTACTCAATATAGGAAGCATCCTCATGGAACTCAAGTGGCTGCCAATCAATCACGGGAATGGTGTCTAACCCACACTTCCACATTATAGAAACGTGAAAAACGTTGTAGATGTTAGATAACTGAGAAGGTAAGGTGAGCCTATAGGCCACTGTGCCAATGCGCCTAGTGATCTCAAAAGGTCCAATAAATTTAGGGGCAAGCTTGCCCTTCGCTCTAAATCGAACCACACCCTTCATGGGTGAGACCTTGAGATACACTCGGTCCCCTACTACAAACTCTAAGGGACGACGCCAATGATCAGCAAAACTCTTCTGCCGACTTTGAGCTGTGCGCATCCTCTGCCTGATGATATCGATAACCTCTGATGTCTACTACACGAGCTCAGGGCCTAGGAGACAGTGCTCTCCAACCTCGGCCCAATAACTGGGAGATCTACATGGTCTGTCATACAAGGCCTCGAAGAGATCTATACCAATTGTTGTCTGATAGCTATTATTATATGCGAACTCAGCCAGGTGCAAATGTTCATCCCAACTACTCGAGAAGTCGATCACGTAAGCTCTGAGCATATCCTCCAAGATCTGGTTGACCCTCTCGAAGGTGAATATTTTTCATTTTTCAGAATTTCGACAGACTTTTGTGCATAATTTAGTATATCTTAGAATCAGACAGTATACACAGCAAAATTTTGTACACACATTGTACAGATCAAAAATTATAAACACCTAGATGTTTATATACAAAAGATTGAGGTGAGAGACCTCAGATATATTATTAGAAGTTTAGTAAAATTGCATCATTTTAGCAGTTATCCAACTCTAGATGCAAGACCTAGACTTGTTTTTCTATGCTCAATATTTCAAGGCATATGAATCGGTTCTTCCTTTACCTTTAATGACATAGCAGTGGTTATTTGTGTGACAACCCTTTATTACTGATTTTCCTGATAGGTTAAGGATTCTGCATTCATGTTTGTTGAATGTAACCACATGCTCATTGTCACATATTTGAGAGATTCTAAGAAGATTATGCGTTAATCCTTTTATGGAAAAGGCATTCTCATTTTTGAGCAAATTTATTCCTTTAATAATTCCTTTTCCAATTACCTTAGTAGTGCTTCCGTCTCCATAGGTGACTATCCCATCATTAAGATCTAAATAATTTGAAAGGAGGGATTTGTCACCTGTGACATGTCTTGAGCAGCCGCTATCCAGATACCACTTAGTGTCATTGCCTGTTATATGATTTGAATGAGTAACCAGGCAATTTTTCTTTTCTTTTACTACCCATTTTGTGACAGGATTTTTAACTGTGGTAGTTTCTTTAATCAAGTTAGGCAACTGAATCGTATTTCCACATTTGTTTAATTTAGCTGCTTGATTTGATATTTTCTTCATTCTGTTAGTTATTCTAGGTGGTGATGGATGTGTATGAATTCCTAGGTGGACTCCTGACATTTTGCATTATTCCTCTGGTCAGTATATATTTACCGGTATGACTTTGACTAGAATTATGTTGAGTCCATCTAGGTAACATGCATTCAAACTTATAATGACCAGAATCACCATATAAATGACAAACAGGAGTGGTTCTTGTTTTACTTCTTGAAGTAGCAGATTTTTCAGCCATTGGTGCTGCATTTCCAGTTTTTATTTTAAATTTATCATATCCTAAGCCACTCTTGTCCTTTCCGAGTCTTCCCATACCTAAGAGTTTTTCTAATTTCTCACCACTCTGGGAAAACTTATAATTTAGCTTAGCAAGTTTTTTCGATTCTTCTAAATCAAACAGGAGTGTGTGATTTTCATTTTGAAGGAACATGTTTTTATCTTTTAATAGCTCAAAATATTTGTTTAGTTTTTCAGACTCGGATTTAAGGAAGATGTTAATTATTTCTAGTCTATCATTATCTGAGAGATATTGATGTAAATCATTAATTAGATGTGTATTAGTTTCCAAGGTTTTATCAAGATCTTTTTGTAGCAATTCCTTTTTGTTTTCAGATATTCCAAGTCTTTTAAGGATGTTGATGCTATGAATATAGAGTTGATTGTAAGCATCCTGCAGTTTGTCCTGTTCCTCTTCTTCCTCCTCAGTTTCCTCATTATCAAATGGAAATGATTCAGTGGCTTGCGGTTCTTGTCGTTCTTAGTTTCAATGAGAATGATTGGAGTAGTAGAGACCATAAGAATTTTCAAAGATTTCTGGTCTCCATCACTTTCTGAGTCGCTAAATTCTAAATTTGACTCTTCCATATCATCTCATGTGGCTGCCATTGCCTTTCCTTTGGTTTTTCTATTTGGGCATTTAGTAGACAGATGTCCAAACTTTTGACAGGTATAACATTGTGGTTCTTTGGACTTTTTACCAGATTTACCTGTGAAATGTTTGTTGTTCATCTGTCTTCCTTTAAATGGACGGCCACAATTTTTCTGAAAGAACTTTCTAAACCATTGTGCCAACAAGGCCACTTCCTTATCTTCATTTTCTCTTTCACCTTTAATGTCTTTAGTTGTTGTATTCTTTGAGGTTTTGAGGAAAGTAGTTTTGGATTTGAGAGTTCTTTTGAAGTGTAGTTCAAATGTTTGTAGGGAACCTACTACTTATTCTACTTTCATTTCATCTGTATTTCTACATTCTTCAATGGTAGTTACTTTAGGATTAAACCGTCCCGGTAATGATCTTATTGTTTTCCTACAAATTTTTGGGACCGGAACTTTCTCACTTAATCCACTCAAGGAGTTGCAAATGATATTCGATTTCGTGAAAAACTCCATGAAGGTCTCATGCTCTTTCATTCTGAGACTTTTAAACTGTGATGTTAGCAGTTGTAGTTTGGATCTCTTCACAGTACTTGTTCCTTCATGGTTGTTTCCAACAAATCCCATGCTTCTTTGGCTGTCCCACACATACTGATTTAATTGAAAATGTCTTGGGACACAGCACACTAAGTAACATTTATTGCTTTAGCCTCAGCAGTATGGTTTTCTTTATCGAATGTTGTCCATTTTTCTTTGGATTTTGGTTCAGTGATAGTTGTGCCATTCTTAAGTACTATTTGTTCAGTTGGTAACACATATCCTCTTTCAACTATATCCTAAACATCATGATCTAAAGATCTTAGAAAGTTATGCATTCTTGTCTTCCAGTATGCATAATTTGATCCATCAAATACTGGAGGTCTAGTGATCGATGAGCCCTCTCCTTTGGTCATATTACCAACTTCAGTCAAGATCACTCTCTAGGCAGTAAAGCCCTTAAGAGAGACCCGCTTTGATACCAATTGAAATTGTGGTAATGGCCACTTTAGTTGAAGTAGGAATATGCCAATGTCATAGAGGGGGGTGAATAGGACTTTTTAATATTTTAAGATTATTTAAAATCCTATCACTTTAATCTTAAAAACAAGCATGCATCAGGATTATTACAAAGTAACTCTACTTGCTTCCAAGCCTAGTAAAGGATCCAATCATAAAATTGTTTGACAGATAAACAATATGTAAATCAGTTTATGATAGATGTGATTGTGTATTTGTGAGGTGTGATCTTAGATAATTAAGTATGAGAGTATTTATGGCAATCAACACAAGCAATAGCAAACAATAGCAATCTTAAACACAATCATTTTTATAGTGGTTCGACTACTTGTCTACTCCACTTCCGGCAGACGCACTCAACCTTTTAGTGTACTGGATCTCACTAAGAAGGTTTCACAAAAGGTTCACCTTAAACCGGAGGTTTTAAATCAGGTTCACCTCTAACCAATACAACCTACACTTAGGCTGACACAATGTGTCTACACGACACTGTTTATGCTCCCATGAGCATGGGTCAACACATAACACCCAACTTTTAGGCCCCACTAGCCAAGGATCCACACAAGGAACCTAACGGAGGTTTCACAACAGGTTCACCTCTAACCAAAGGTTTTAAACAGGTTCACCTCTAACCAGTTTATGCTCTCCACAGAGCAAGGGTCCTCTCAAAGCACCCCCATGTACACTCCCGCCAGAGGCCTCCTATGAGGACTTACAAGGGGTGAGAAACAGCTTAGACCCAATCCTAAAAAGGAATGATCACAAGGGTCCTCTGGACTCTAATGACTTACAGATAAGTAGATGAGCCCCATTCAGTGCGTTGTAGAATATCTCCTCCTTTGATGATGAAGAATCTTCAGCTTCCTTGATCCGCAACTCAGAAGATGTACTAATACATGACGACGGGTTAGGTCAAGGTTATAATGAAATCCTACTCTATTAAATATTTTCCTATAAAGGAGATAGAGTGATTCCAATCATCTATGCAATCAAGTCATCCCAACTTAATGATCTGCCATTAAGGTGGTAGCTGTAGGATCCTTAAATGTGAAAGTTCGTTCCCCAATCCACTCTATTGAATGTCAATGATGAGGGTGGATTGGAGGATGAACTCCCATGAGAGAAAAGGCTTAGGGTATATGATCTAGGGTTAAACACACAAAAGCACTCTCTATTTTTCTCTAACAAACAACCAAGGGCAATTTCTCATTAAATAGGCAAAAGATTCCAAAAGATATAAAACAGTCACATTTTTAACAAAGTTCGATATTATTGAGCATGGTCAATATCATCGAGCGTATACTCTCGATAGCATCGATTGGCTGCTCGATGACACGAACTCAAATGTCAAACGCTTTTGAAACTTTTTGCCAGATGGTCGAGGAAATTGAACATGCATCGATGTCATCGATTCCCGAACTCTGATTTCATCGACACGAGGTTTGATTCCTCGACATTTGAAAATGTGAGAGACTTACCTTTAAAGATTTTCAGGAAAAAGATATGATCGAGCATCACTCGATATCATCAGAATTTGAATATCAATGATATTGAGGGCAGTGTCAATTCATCGATAATCCCAAGGAATTTTCCTATAAGCTTACTAGACAGTTTTTATCCACTTTCGATAACATTGATCATGCCTCAATATGATCGATATTTGAATATCGATTTTATCGAGTGACCCTCGATCCAAGAAAAATATCTTGAAAAACTTGCTGGATATAAATGTGTCCCAATCCGATATCATCAAAGGGCTTCTGATATCATTGAGATTTGAATTCTGAGGATATCAAGAAGCTCTTCGATATATCGAAGATTACATGATTTTCCTTAGCAGAACTTTGGACACAACAGACCTGATGTTGATTTTATCAAGTTTACTCGATGGACTCAAAATTTAATAGTAGGGTTCGATTTCATCGAACCACTTGTCGATAAATCGACAAAGGTAGAAAACTTAGGGATTTTTCTGAGTTTGAAAAATTTTTCTAACCATAATTCCTTAGGGTGATAAAAAATTTTCTAATCATAATTCCCTAGGGTGATCTATCCAATTTTAAGGAGTTAATTACCTGGTGTTTTGGGACATGGGATGTGAGGCTAAGATTTTACCTGTGGCGAGTTCTGGCACACATCCAGTTGAGGCAGATGCTTGATCAATCTTCATGTGGGGCTTTCCATCTAGCTGACTCAATGCTCACGCTAATTGACAAACCAGGGCACTTTCAGGATGAGCATAATAGCTCAATGGGATCATATCCAACCAAGTTTTAAAATGTTCTCTCTCTCTCTCTCTCTCTATATATATATATATATATATATATATATAACAATTTTTTAATCAATTTGAAGCATAAAGACAATTTCATTACACAAGACATGATATGCATGCCATGTTATCAATGCACAATAACTTAAATGATTGTAAGATCATGTCCTTGTTACTTTTAGGGATAAAGCAGGGTAGACCACCCTTGATACTTTTACAAATGTCCAGGGCAAAGCACTCATGTATATACTTTTAGGACCTTTGCAGAACAGAGCACCTATGATACTTTTAGGAATATCCCAAAGCAGAGCACCTGTGTTAGTTTCAGAGATTCCAAGACAAAGCACCTTTGAGTAAAATTTTAGGAAACTCAAGGCAGAGCACCTATGAATATACTTTTAGGAAAACCAAGGCAGAGCACATGTGAATTATTTTTACAAATCCCAAGGAAGAATACCCATGAATATACTTTTAGAAAAACCAAGGCAAAGCACATGTACTGATCTTTTAACAATAACCCAATGTAGAGTACCTGTGCTTTCAATTATTAATTTAAAATAACAATGCACATGAAATGAATGCAAATACATGATGAAGAGATGTATCAATTTCTAGTTTTAACCAAGTATGCATCCTTTAAGTTTTAAACCAATTACAGGGAGGAATTAATTACCATATGAGTTTTTTTTTTGTTTAATCTTAAATAGGGTCATCAACCTATAGAGTTTTTAACTGCGTTGGTATTTCAATAATCTCTTGAGTTTTCAGTTTAGGATAAGGTATTGGGTGGAGTTCATAAGTTATTAGGTGTTCAAATATCATCATCACATTTAGATTCAAACGACAGAAAAGTTAGAGGGATCACCCACCTGATTTAAGGCAAATTGGATTTAAATTATCCTTGACTCAATGTGACTCAATTACGACTCAATTGTGACTTAGTGCAAATTGGGACTGAAGTCAGTTTGTATCTCCTCTAGCGAGTTCTCAACCGTAATCAAGGGTTTCCTAGCCCTATTAACCTAAACCAGACTCAAGCAGTGCATGTCTCTTCTAATAGTCCTCTTTTTTCTCTTCTCTTCTCCTTTCTCTCTCCTTCCCAAGAATGTTTAAAAAACCTTTGGACAAGGCCAAGCCCTAAACTTAATTTGACTCACTGAGTTGACTCAGCTATAACTCGTCTTTATTCTCTCTCTCTCTCTCTCTCTCTCTCTCTCTCTCTCTCTCTCTCTCTCTCTCTCTCTCTCTGTCTGTCTTTGTTGTATAATATGATTTATATGTTGGATAGGTTTTTTTATAACCCTTTCATTGTTCTAAAATCTTATTCGAATGATGTTGTATGTAAGTTTTACACATGATTATACAGAACGTTTTAGCAACTCATTTTGGTGTAGTTTTCATTTTTTATTAATACAGGCTAGTTTGATCTTAATTATAATGTAATGATCATCTATTAATCAGATGGACCTTTTTGGAACGAGTTAGATCTCAAACTGAAGAATGTCTTAAATCCTACGGTTGGGTGTTCTTGATTGAAGACGATGACTTTCTTTAATGACATATTACAACCCAATATGAATTTCTCCATTTCACTGCTTATGGATGGTCTAGATTGATCCTAAGGAGCTCAGGGAAGCATAAAATCGAAGGTTTGGATTAGTTTCTATGGTGGGTTCAACAGTTGGAACTTCCTTCTATTGTTGCAAAATCTCGACAAACCCAGAAAAATTAGACAATGTTAGAATTCGGCTCTTCTGAATGATTTTTGTTTTGGTGCTTCATGTGCATAGTGGGTTGGAATATGAGGTGAGTCCCACGGTTTGGTGATCTTGATCAAGGAATTAAAAACTCGCTACAAAGGCGGTTTCGTGCTAAGAGAATAAAAACGAAAAGTGGTGTTCGAATGAGAAGGAAGTGAATTCAGATTTCTTAATAGCGTGTTTCCCTAGAGTTAATTATCTAATTGATGATATTAGTTGAATGATTGTGATCTTATTTGGAAACCCGTTGTTTCTAAAAATTCCAACATAAGCTCGAATGAGGAAAAAGAAAAGTTTCGGGATATTTTTATTTAGATGGCGATGATGAAAATGGATGGCTGAGATGGTGTTTGGAATTGCTTCTCCCATATTCGGATGAGTCTAACTTTGATCATGAGAAAGAAAAATGGAAGATTTTCCCATATTAACACTACACCAAAATATCAATTCTGGAACGAAATATTATTTTGGTTCTGGAACCACTTAATGTTTTAAGCCATTTCAGATTTCGAACCGTACCGGAACAAAAAATAATAAAAATAAGAATGAAGGTAGCCCTAATCCCTCTCTCTCTCTCTCCCGTTCTATCACTCCCGATCTCTCTCCCGCTCCATCACTCCCGATCTCTCTTCTGCTCCCTCACTCCCTCCCTCTCAATCGCTATCCCTCTCTCTCACGCCTAATTTTCTCTCTCTCTCTCTCCCTCCCTCCCTCTCTCTCTCTCTCTCCCCTGCTCCCTCACTCTAGATCTTCCTCCCTCTCGATCTTTCTCCCTCACTACAAGACACATTAACATAGTTGACATAAAGATCCATATAAATTCAAAACAAAAAACCTTACACGCATGGCATTGGATGTTGGATATGGTGTGGCGTCGACATTGAGAAGTGAAGCATCTCTCTCTCTCTCTCTCTCTCTCTCTCTCTATCTCTGTAGTAGATCTAGAAAGGAAAATGGAAGATTTTCCCATATTAAGAAAAATGGAAGATTTTCCCATATTAATTAAACTCTGGTTAGTGCATGAAGTTGTTTGGATCTGTGAGCCCCACTATGATGTTTGTGAGAAAATCCACTCTGTCCATCTATTTCTCAAGATCGTGTTAGGACATGAGCCCAAATGTAAAGAAAATTAGAAAATCAAGTGAGCTACACATCAGGAAAAGTGGAGAGGAATGTGTCTGTTATTGAAACTTCCTTAAGGTTCACAAAATGAATGACTTAGATTGCCTAGCCCCACTATGATAGGTCCAGATGTGATGAGTGCAAGACCCACTTTCATTGTCTATCTAATGAAGAAGAAGAGGATTTGGAAAGGGGGAGAGAGAGAGAGAGAGAGAGAGAGAGAGAGAGAGAGTTGGAACTCTCTCGGTTTCGTGGGGACATGCGTTACACAAAAAACACACACTACCAAATTTCTTTTATAATATGTATCTACATTGTATAGATAATAATTTTTTCATTAAGTCTACTGGGCGATGAGGATGAACAGGTTGCTAAATAATCTTATTGGTGAACCGTTCTAATTGGGTGGATGGATGGTTGATGATAGACGGCTACAGTTTAAGAATCAGACCGTTCAGATTACTCCTAACACAAGTGTTAATTGATCACTACAAGAAAACTGGCCTTTACCAGTGGTCAAAACCGCCGGCAAAGGCGCAGAAAACCGCTGGCAAATCCTTTGCCCTCGGTCAGCTAACAGCCGGTAAAGCCTCGGTCGGTAAAGGCTTTACTGGCGGTCAGGACCTTTATTGACGATTGTGTTGGACGCCACTAAATCGCCAGTTTTTTGCTATACTACCAGAATATTGGTCAAAAGCTACGAATAAAATCCATAGCTAAAGATGACTAGCCCACAGTGCGACTGTAGCCATTAGTACCGTAGCTCTTTAAAATTTTGCTATGGATAAAATCCGTAGCTAGAGGGATCATGGCCACCAACAATCCATAGCAATAGAGAAAATCTTTCTTATCAAAAAGTTTTTTTTAAAAAAAAGAATAAGAAAAAGAAAATGTGACCCACATGCATCCTTGTTTATTTTTTTATTTTTATTTTTACACACACCAGTCTAAGCAGCTAACATACCTTGGTTAATGTCAATGATGTCCTTGTTGCCAATGATGGTCATTGTTTCCAAGGGACTCATTTCTTCTATCGATCTTTGGTGAGCTGTGTAGCAGTAAAAGGCATCAGCACCAGTATTTCAAAGTCCTTCAGCAGGTTCAGGCCCTCAATGATATTGAGGTTCACCACCTGTGAGCAGAGGTTCTCTGTTTTGTCTACCAGAAGCTCAATCTTCTCACCACGGTCCAGAACCTGCACAAAGAGAGATTACAATGGGTTTATGTTGTTCTGCACATCACAAGATTTAAATAATTTGGGGGCTTCAAAAGACAGGGCTGCATGGAGGACACTAATCTTGGCATTTGGGTGGCCCAAGGAAAAAGATTTTCCTAACTGCACAAAAAATAAATCCAATATATTCAAGTCAATGCCATCCCTGCTTAAATTATTTGTCACAAACTCATTTAATTCTTGATTGTAGTATCAACATATTTAAATCATAATTTTAAAACTAACTACCTGTCTTTATCTCTACATATAAGACTGTTGATTTAGAGAGACTATGAGACCATTGAAACTCCATTAGTTTAAAGGTTTTTGTCTTCCCTATGTTGTTGAAGATCTACTAGGTTCAACATATATTTCATAGGCCATAAAATGAAGATCACAAGACAATCTTACCCACAAAATGAAGATCACTGCAAAATTTTCTACCCAGGTTCCACTGTCACTTTGAATTGTGTTTTTGATTTGTGCTCCTGCTCCTGCCTCCTAGTTGTTCATACTTGCTAACATTTTGAAGCTGAAGCTTCTCCATTCCCATGCTCAAATCAATTCCTGCTTACCTTCACACTTTGTGATTACTTGCGCACCAACAAAAAGACCAGTTATAAACATTACCGTGGGCCCCATCTGTGGAAGTATGGAGCTTCCAATAGAGAAAAGAATGGTTACCATTCATTTCTAACCTACAAAACAAATCTTAGCCATTAGCCACTATTCCAGGTTATTCCATAGATACATATGCTCCAAATATCAATCTTATGGTAAGAGATGATTACAAACTTATAAAAAGTGGACGAAGATGGATAGAGTGAGATTTAGATGCGCATATGTTATCTGAGGTACTACTAGAGTAGCATTCAAAATCCATGCAACAACTACTGCATATGTTATCTGAGGATGGAGAAAGGTTGTGAGTTTGACAAGGGAAAACACAAAATGAAAGAACATGTGAGAAATTATAGTTTTATTCCACAAAGAAACAATGTTAAATATAACAATATGAAGGCCATTTCTCACTTGTTCCACTTTACTACCATTTTCACATCCAGCTCCAGCCATGACTATTTTAACTCCTGCTGCATCAACATTCACCTTTCATGGGATCAAGAATAGAAATTATACTGGGTTTTGCTCAAGCTCGTACTTGTACACTTGGAGCATCTTACAAATTGAATATGATAACAGATCCTTAATGTATAAAATCAAGCAAGAGACACCTTAATAACAATGGCTTACTAGCTGATGTCAAAGCACTTGGTCATTTCCATAGCAGGTAAAGTGGCATTCCCCCTAGCCATGGAGTAGTCATCAAACCCAGTCTTCTTGGATGAACCCAAATGGTTTTCTTTTCATCAGAGGCAAGTTGTAACATTGTTGCACCATCCTCCTCCCTAAGAGAGAAAAAGGAACATGATTTTAATCATGCAACTTCTGCACCAACTCTATGAGTGAATTAAATACCACCACATATGAAATACACAAGAAATTCAAACCAATTTTTAGGAAAAACAAAAACAGTTGGATTGATAAAACAGTATAGCATCAACAAAATAATTTGTGGAATTCCCTGAAATTTTCACAATCACAATGGTCATGACAAGCTCCATTATACTATAAATTACCAGACATAGCTACATCTAATCATCTAATTATCTAGATATGGATGTCGCTAGAGTGACATCACAAGCACCAAGAAGAAACACTAATTACATCAATTATATCAAATTTCTTTACAAAGTATCAATCTTATTAGCATTTATGCAGTGAAAACTCTCAACTAATCCAGTTAAGATCAATTACAAATGGCAGAGAAGAAATGTAGTGGATTAAAACTGTGAGTGAGTACAAAATTCAATCACAAAACTCTTTAATGGGAGTATATACAACTCGCAGTTTCCATGGAACTAGAAAGAGATAGGAGTGTGGAAGTTCAATCACCTCAAGAGGCAGTGCATCTGCTGCCAAAGCACGATCATCAACAACAAGGGGATTCAGACCATCTGAAGAAGTTCATGAATACCTGCCAAATCCATGTTTCTAAAGTTACTTAATCAAGCCTACATTTACAAGATGATAAGAGAACAAATCAAACAAATTTACAATTCAATCAACACAAAAGAATGAACTTTGAACCCATTTAAACCACCTCAAGTTTCTTGTGAACATGCAAAAGCATAACATCATCTCTGCCTGCAACCGCTCAACACATTCAGGCACAAGCATGAAGAATGTAAGTATATAGAATGTAGCCAGCAACATGAGTTAATAATGAATACAGGTGGTCCTTCCCATCTTTACAACTTGGAACCGAACTTCTAAAAACCCAAAAGAAAAAAAAATGAAACACAGAATATTGATGTAAGATACTCCATCTTAATCAGCTCCACGATCATAACAATTTGATTTATAGCTCTTCCCATCACCTTAAAGACAATTTCATCTATGCCCTTTTCCTATGCAAATAGTAAATACAATGTTATCAGCAGGAGTCAACCAAAGCTCCATTGCCAGAAGAAAGAGATGTATCAGTGGTGCTAACTAATGGCTGAGATGAGTTAAGAGCAGAATTGAGACACAAGTACCAGAACATTAGATGAGACACATTCAGTTGACAAGGCAGTTTTGGCAATAATTGACTGAAAATTCCAGTTGTCCAGGTGTGGATATCAGATATACATCATGGTGGGGCCCACAGCAGGGGCCGTGGGTCCCTGCCTTCCACCCGCCGTAATAACACTGCAACGTCCTACTGCAGCAACAGCAGGCGCTGCCTAATGTTCATATTTTTTTAAAAAAAAAATAGAATTTCTAGGGTTTTTTGTACATGGGGCCCACATCAGGTGAATCTAACCCATCCATTGCATTCCATGTCTCAAGACAGACCAAACAAGCCCAATTTTCAATATGTTTTGGAGGTGTATAAAGATCAAAGTGCATTTTAACGGTGAAAACTACTGTTTTCTAAGCTATGGCCCGCCAGATAGTCGGATTGACTTCATTTTTCAGCTCAACGCCTAAAATGACATGGGGAATAGAATGGACGGCATGGATTGGATTGATACATCAAGTTGGGGCCTGTAGGAGTGGTCCATCCAAAGTTGAAAAATCAAACTGACACTTTTGTTTACTTGTCAGTACACAACACTGTCAGTTCACTCTTCACCTCTTGGCATCGTCCAGCGTCCCTGGATGCTGGACGGTTGGATCACACATATATTTAAGGTGGGCCCCACCACAAATATGCTATCAGGGTGGGCCACCAATGGTTGGGTGGTGTGGATAATACACACATGACTGGTGGGTCCCACGTCCAGCACCATCTTTCAAGGTGGGTCCACGTTCCAACACCAAAAGAGAAGGAGAGGGAGAAATAGAGAAAAGAAGGAAAGATTGGTGGAAATAGGAGGGACCCGACTATTATGGGCCCCTCTAAACAACACATATATCAAGATGGGTCACACATATGTGGCTCTCAAATCACAAATCAAGTAATAAAATCACCCACCTCGAGAACTCTCCTTCCTTCTACCGTCAATGCATGATAGAGTCTCAAATAGACAATTTCAATGGTTGAGATGGGCTTAGGATGGTGGGATTGGGTGGTAGAAAGGTGGGCCACACTGCTCTTTCCCATGGAAGCCATGGGTGTGAGTTGCTCCCATGGAGCTTAAGGGAAATGAGAGAGAGAGAGACAGATGAGAGAGAGAGAGATGATGGGAGAGAAATGATGGTGAGTGATGTAAGTAGGTACTTTCTTGTAAGAAAATGTTGACTTTTGGAGAGGGTGGTTGTACTTGGGGATGGGTGTAAGTGATGGTGAGTGATGGAAGTGTACTTGACATTTGATGTGATGGATTCTCTTAGGATTTGCAACGCGCAGCGTTTTCCTCGAACTGAACGCGGGTCCACATCCCCCTGCTAGGGTACCGGATCGATATGCAAGACGCGGCGTTGGAACCGCGGCAACGGTGCAGTCTAATGGTACAAGTTTCAGTTCGAACTGACTTCAGTATGCGGGACCCGGTTTAGGATCGTGCGCAAACGTCGGATACGGGTCGAGGGTTGCCGGAATTCGACCGAAAGGACCGCGGAAGCCAACGGAATGGTACGGACTAGGACACAGGTCTTACAGTGGTTGTCCACATTCATTATATCAGCGGCCAGCCAACTGCCCAATAACACAATCACCCAATTTATTCAATAGTAAAATTCATTAATTACTAATGGGATCCCCAATCAAACAGAATTACCCAAATAACATCACCACACTAACAAGAAAACTTGATTCAATCTAAAGAAACAATAAAGCCAAAAAACAACATGACAATATAAGAATATCGATTTTTGTAAGATACTCTTTCAGAGAAAAATAAAGCAGTTGCCATTCCACCTTAACAGCATCCCAATCGTACCATTGCATAGAAGGACACCCGGTTTAAAGGTACAATTGATGGATACACGCAGCAAACAACTAGAAGAAACTGGAACCTACTTTCCATTACATATTCTTTAATTGAGGGCATAAGAGAATAGAAATTGAATATAGAATTGTATGCAAATGAATGAGAAACAATCCACAAAATAGTGGCTTATCATTTAAACTATATGAAAAAAAAGAGCATGACATAGTAATTCTTAAATGATAATTCATGCCAATTGCATATTCCAGTCTATGACTATTATGAGTTACATATAGTGCAAATGTTCTAGCATATTCACCTTCTCTCTTACTCGAATATTTTTTTTAAAGCAATAGGCCGAACATAAATACATGGCCCAAAACAATGATCAAACAACAAAAATAAGTTTCATAAAACAGCACCCAAGTCTAGTTTGAGGGAAACAGGTTCTAGAATATCCTAGTTAAGTTTTTTTAATTAGACATGTGGATTTCTTAGTTTTATATGTTAATATGGCTATGGATCTTGGTGGAGCAATGAATTTTGAAAGATATTTTCATAGTTATTATTTCTAATGTTGTACAAATCAGAAAGTTCAACTCCATTTTTTTAAAGGATAACCACCAATTTATTCAAGCTAAAAAGGAACGCAAAAGAAAAGAAAGAGAGGTTAGCCTATAGTTGTAAGAAGCAAAAAGAAAAGCGGCAACAAATTCGGTGCGGGAGCAGGGAAGCATTTCTTTCAAAATGTAAACAAGAATAAAGAGGTAGGAAGCAGGAGCAAGTATCTAATGCCGGGATTTGAATGGGACCAGCACCTAGTTAGAAGGATCCAGCACCTAAGGTCTGGCCTGGGTCACATGATTCATTGATGCAAACCACTGATGTCACAGGCCTCACCTTGGATGAAATGGATCACTGACACATGAGCCTCATTTGTTCAAACTGATAAACTCCAGAAACCATGACACGTAGCATGCATGGGACCTGGGCCATTCATCACATGCGGCCCATAATCCTGATGACAGGGATAGTAAATTCATCATTAGTAGAATGTATATTGGTGTATCAATGGACAGTTAATAAAATGGCCCATTTTCAAAGTATGGCTCAACATAAGTAGAACTGTCAATCCAGAAAGCTGAGGACACGGTAAAGTAGACCTCTCTTCCCCAACAAAACTAGTCATATTCCTTCAGTTGTCCATTTACAGAACACTAATATAACACTAAAATAAATGCTTGTTCAACAAATGTATGTGGCTCACCTGATTACTAGACCTCACTACTTCATGTGTTAGGGAATTTTCAAAGTGGACTGTACCAGATAACATTTGTATTTTATACTACTTATACAGATCTTAACTATGTTAAATATCTATTCCTATCCATAATTTTTCAAATGTATGTGGCTCACCTGCTTGTTCTCTCTATTTTTGATACTGAGATGCCGAAAGATTGGCTAAAATATCTTCTGCTGCATTTGCTTCTCTGAACATGTGCCCACAAGTCAGACTTAGGAGTGCTTTGGAGTGGAAATTTGCAATTCAACAACACGACGTAGTCATTGAATTTGGCTTAATTGAGAAGAGAATCACCCAATTGCTGGTGCAGAAATGCATTTTACTTTGTTCATCAAACTTGAAATACCCAACAATGTATTAATTGTTTGTGATGATCTCTAATTAGACCAGCTCCACTCCCACTCCCACCAATATACTATTCAAATGATTGAGGAATCACCTAGATCGCTCTAACGCATTTTACTATGATCATCGATGGCCAGGCAAAAAGAGCTAAAGAATGAATTTCTACCAATTGGGTCTATTTGAATTCTCATTCCCAACATTACTAAATCTTTTTGTGTTCAATCATTTCAATTCCAATGCTGAATTACAGTGTGGGAAATAAGGGTCTACTTGGATATACTTATTGATCTATCATTGGTGAGGATTCTACCAGGAGACATGTCCACCAAAGGAAGAATCTGATTCTGGGGTTGTAGGGAATTTCCAGATAGTTGGAAGGAATTATAACAGCCACTGATGAGAAGATGTTATGATGATTTAACTCAATTCACTAGATATTCAGTAGGGTTGGGTTGACTCAAAAACTCGACCTGACTAACTCTATATTTAATAATTTGAAAAATTATGGATAGGAATAGATATTTAACATAGTTAAGATCTGTATAAGTAGTATAAAATACAAATGTTATTTAACATAGATATTCAAATTTTGAACAGTTTTTTGCTTTCTTTCTTTCTTTCTTTCTTTCTTTCTTTTTAATTTTCTTTTGTAGTTTTGAACATGCCTTTGTTTATTCTTTTTTGTAAATGAGGACATTTGGTATTGAGTGTATCTGAACATTTAATAGGTGATGATAATTTGTGCCCGATAGCTGACTGTAAAGATCAACTTGGTAATGATGCAGTATTTTCTAGAGCTATTCTTCAGAGTTGTATTTCAGATGAGCTCGACAATAATGCTACAAGTTCTTCTAGAGTTGTTGAGAAATTTGCAGTTGGCCAGGGTTTTGGAATGGCCTGAAATTTGGTGTGAATCCTCATCCAAGTGGGGATTTGAAATCCTCAACCAACAAACCCCCTGTTTGAGGGGATTTGAAGCCCCCAGTTACTTTACGGTGCCAAGCATTCTAATGGATTTGAAATCCTCATTTTTCTTAGATAATAAATGCCATCCAAACAACTTTCCATGAAAAAAAACGATTTCATAAAAACAATTTCCACAATCAAAATACATTCACTTCCAGAGATAGAAAAAGAGGTGGACATGGATTTCAAAGGTCTAGTCCTAGAAGACCATTTCTTATATATATATATATATATATATATATATATATATATATATATATAAGAAATAGTTCTATGCTATCAAATTGATTGTATTTTGTATTATCTCTGAATATATATATATATATGTATATATATATATATATATATATATATATATATATATATATATATATATATATATAAAGAGTACTCGCAGAAGTACATTTACTTCAGATCTCTAATAAATCTGCAAGGGGAATTGGATGTTCAGGATAGATGGAGCGTTGAACATCGACGGCCTAGATCTTTAGAAGCATGCTGCAATGGCAAAGAATGAAAACTAGATGGATGGGAATTAGGGAAAAGAAATCTACCCAACTTGTTACAATATCAGATTTATTGCTAGAAGAGAGAGAGAGAGAGAGAGAGAGAGAGAGAGAGAGAGAGAGAGAGAGAGAGAGAGAGAGCTATAAAACACTAAACACAGATGTCTTTAAATCCAAACCCATCGTAAATCCAGATAAGACTAAATCAAATCCCTAAAAATGGATTCGAGAATCTGCAGATGTAATAAGCACTTCTAAATTAGGGATTTGACAATGCAAATCCCTAAAAATGGATTTAACAATGCAAATCCCTAAAAATGGATTCGACAACACAAATCCCTAATTAGGGATTTGTATTTGACAAAGCATACTCCTAATAAAGTATTCTAAAATTCAGAAAGCAACAACGAGAAGAGAAAAGCATTACATCATACTTGAGAATACGAGATTCACAAGCAGCAGAAGACCAAACTGCAGCAGAGGGCCGAGGAATAGGGTTTTGAGAGAGAGATATATATAGAGAGTGAGAGTGAGATGAGAGCGAGCGGAGAGGGAGAGGGAGAGGCAGAGGCAGAGGCAGAGGGAGGGAGAGGGAGAGCACGTGAGAGTGAGAGGGAGAGGGAGAGAGAGGGAGAAGGAGAGCGTGCGAGAGGGAGAGGGACAGAGAGCGAGAGGGAGTGAAGAGGGAGAGGCAGAGAGAGAGAGAGTCGGCGCACAGAAAGAGTTGAGGGTTTTTTTTATTTTATAGGCATACGCTTTGCTTGCAGCTAGTAAAACTAGCCGCCAGTAAAGGGTTGGCCCATCGGTTGGCTTAGGCCCTTTTTCTTGTAGTGGATGATTCAAGAAAGGCTGAAATACCTACTATCAATGGCATGTGTTGTGGCACTATTAATATTATATGTCTTGTTGTTGCTAAAGTAAATTTGCCATACGCTGCCTACTTTGAACCCAATGCATACATGTGGTAAGTGATAGGTGATTGTGCACTGTTTTTGTGGCATAGACTTGGGTGGTCCATCAAGCGAATGATTTGGATCCAAGAAATGGCGATTCTACGTAGATATTGTAAACATATAGTTAAAAGAGGTTGGTTTTTTAGATAATAGGTCGACAGGTGTTTGTAATGTCAATGGAGCTAGGTTCTTTGGAGTATTGGGAGGTAGATATATGGTCGGCTTTATAATTTGGTTATCCTATAATATGGTATGAGGTGACAAATGTAGGTTGGAGGATACGAATGCATGTAAGCAACACTTTTAGTTTTAAAAATTTATGAAGTCAGTGGATTCTTCTTGGAAAAGTTTGTGAGCCTCAGAAATAGGCCCATAAGTGGCCTAATATTAAAAGTGATTTGGTAGATTTGTTGGGAAAAGCGTAAAAATTATGTTTGTGGTTTTCGTTTAATATTTGGGTGGGGGCATCTAGCAAATCTGATGGAAAGTTTGATGGATAATTTAGATAGCTTAATAAACCCATGAACAATATTCTCAATGGTTTGGATCGATGATAGATCAACTATGTAAGGATATGTAAGCTCAAGATGTATAAAATAGTGTATGTATATTCACTCACAAGCAATATCATTGGAACATAATTCTGATGATAGGTTAATCTTATACTTAGGTAACAGATAAGATGAATGGATCAAAATATTGGAGGGGTATGTACATGAATGCATATGATGATCCCAAGGTTGATTTTCTATAATCAAGTGGTCCATGAGTAAAGTAAACAATCTGGTGGCTAAATCTAGTGATGGGTAGTGATTCCAACAGTTGGTTGGTTGACTAATCATGTATATGGTGATAAATAAAACTTAAAGATCATTACGAGGTATATGTGCGTAAGTATGTAAACATGTGTGTGTATTTATGTAGTGTTTTCTCAAAATAATATATATACACACTAAAATATACACGTGAGCGAATACTCATGTACCTCCTTGTGCGTAAAAAAATGGATTATTACATTCAACTCCTAAATGATTTCTTGAGGCTATAATTTAATTTATGAAGCATGCGTACATTTAATGTTTAGGTTGGTGAAATCTTCCTAATTACTCCTTGTATATTTCTTCCTTTAAGCATCCTTTGAAAAAGGCAAACTTTATATCCATTGATCAAAACTTGCAGTCTAACTTAGCAATAATGACTAGTAATGTCAGGCTTGAGTCCTAGTGACTATTCCATTCCTTAGGACCTTGCAGTCCTCCCAGTCGAATTTCGGTGACCCACAACCTGTAGATATCATTTGCGAGTGACCATGAGTCGCATCATGTCAAACTGAGCCGACTCAACCCGAGACTCATGCCAATGCGACCACGCGGTCACCGCGGTTCCGACACCGCGTCTCGTGCGCCAATCCGACACTTAGATCATAAGTTATGGCACGCGCATTATCATGGTCGTGGACTGCACGTTGCGAGACCCACCTATCCCATATGGCACCATTCCCTAAGTAATCATGAGGGTGAAGACATCACCCTAGCTATAGCTACCCTACCCTAGCAATGATTGGTAGCCTATCTCTTACAAGTCATGATGGCAAAGTTCTTCCACATGATCTTACAAGCAATTATTACCCTACCATCATCATTACCTCTCTCTCCCTCCTTTCTTCCATTCTCCATTGCTAGAGAAAGCTTAGGACGTCCAAGCAAACCCAAGATCCAGCCATCACCCACCCATTCTCTCCATCAATCCAACCATCATGAGTCAATCTCCACCATTAAAAGATCATCTTAGGAGCATTGGAACACTAGGGAGGAAGAAGAAGATCAAGATCTAAGGTGGGTGTTTTTTAGGTAGATCCTTTCATTTTCTTGCATAGGGCAAGTAGGACCCACCAATCAATGGTGAGGACCTCATCTTGGTCCCTAGGTGTGGCCAATGGCCCACCTTGATCACAAGCATGTATTGTAATGCAAGAGGGGCCCATAGTTGCGGGGGGCCTCCTGCAACCGTTGTCTCTCTCTCTCTCTTCTTCTCTCTCTCTATTTTTCCTTGTATGATGGCCCACCCGTGATTGCCATGGATCTTATCCACACTGTCCCATTATGGGACACCCTTGCTGCCTAAAACAGGGCCCATATTGCAGCCTACCTTGGCAACTACCGTGGGATCCTGGTCTTTTACAGCACTGCTCGTATGCACACGTGTCCAAATTGCACCGTTGATAGACCATACACTACAGCTTAGTGCACTGTAACGCCCTGAAATTCGGGGGTCGAGCATAACTCAGCTCCCGAGTTCCAAAACATCACTTATGCAACATATTTAATGATGGATGTATGTTGTCTGTATTAGTGCATAAAACATGGAATAGATTAAGCCAAATAGCAAATATAATTCAGGGATAAGTGAAGAAAGCAAGCGGAAGCCTTATAGAAATATGTGTACATGTGTCAATCCCTGAAGTACATATACATACCAGGTCGTTCTGACAAGTGTTACTATCAAAATTACAAGTATTAGATTACATCATTTAATTTTCCAAAAGAAATCTCAGCATCCCGCGCATCAGAACAAGGCTCACTAAAACCCGTCCGAAAACTGCATAAAAGAGAAAGCAGCCTCATCATCATCCATCTCCCGCTCTGCCTCAGAGGTCGCCTCAACATCTGCAACATCAGCAACTAAGACAGAGTCTGGTGGGTGTTTAACACCGCCCCAGAACGTGGGAGTGAGTGATCAACTCAGTGGAACAATAAAGCACAGGTTAACATGTTATCAGTTCAATCAAGCAGTAATGATAAAGCAGAACAATTAAACATGTCCTAAGTACTCTTGTTAATGCAAGGATGCATGCAGAATGACGCGTACACCCTCAGCGTCTTCATCTTACGTTACGCATGACATCGCCTCAAAGTGCACCACGTCTACAAAGCACATGCAAATGCGGTGCATGAATATGATTACCAAGTTGTTATTAGTCCTTTTCATACAGTAGGATTGGGAAGCTAAGATACCTTCCTCATTTCACCATCCAAACAGTGATCCATTCTAGGGTCGTCAGTCCTAGACATCTCATACGATCATATGGTTTGAGGTCATTGCAAAGGGCTCGTCACCAATCAATGCACGCCTATCATGCCTTCGTTACTACACTAAGGCTCGTCACCTCGATGCGGTATCTAGGTATGCTCGAGGTCACTACAAAGGGCTCGTCACCAATCAATGTAGGCTGACAGCGCGAATATAGTTCCCATACCACCATAATCGGCTCACGAGTTTGGTTGCTCACTGGTCACTACGGGGAGGCTCGTCACCCTAGCGTAGGTCGACAGCTCGACCACGGTATCCCATACCACCATAATCGGCTCATGAGTCTTAGCGGATCAAGGTACCATGGTTAATAGGATTTTATTGGTAAGTTTGGTACCCTAGATTCAAATAGTAGCGTCCATACATGGTGAACATACATCGGACAATCGGGTTACTTGGCGAACTCGACTAGCACGAGCGCACATTGGGTTGAACGACATAGAGTGCGCAAATACTCCGCGTGGCCAAACCACTGCCGACAACTCTAATACGACTCAGGTTCGTCTAATACGTCCTACGTGGCAAAAGCAACCTCAGCCATGCACTTATGGCCGATTACCGATTTCCTGGACTAATGCATAATCCCACACACATTACACTACAACAGATATTCATATTGAATGTAGAACAGTAATGGAGCAACAACTCAAATCATGTGGTACACAAGCATTTGAAGAATATCAACTTAACATGAATGTAAGCATAAGTAATACTTGAATTTAAACAACAAGGAATGTAACTTACATGAAGGAAATCATACACACTAGTGGGAGAGTTGAGAATCACTTCTCAGCGCCCATACTAGGTTGATATATCACGCTTTAGATCATTCAGACATTTCTACAAACACTTAGAATACATAGTTCAACATACATGACGTATGTTGAAATACACGCATTTGGACAATTCCTTTTGCCAAGGAGTTGTCACACATACAATTAGCATACATACATGACAAATAATCATGGCAAACACAGGTTCATATTTTATACGCATACGGTACTTTATACATACACATAGAATACATAAATCTCAATATAACACATGCATATCAGGAACACAACATAAACATAACATTTAGCATGTGAAATCTCATCCATAGCAAGAATAAACCATTAACTGGCATTGAAAGCCTTGAAAACCATAACCTATACACTTAAAGTCCGCACCTTAAGCCAGAAAAGAACACCGAACTGATTTCAGACGATATGTCTTCGTCAACGGCGACAAGATAACCTAAGACAAGAATAGAAATGAGATACAACAACACCAAGACTATTCTAAGCTCTAACACAGATTAGGGTTAGGTTAACTTACCCAAAGATGAACTCAGAATCGCCGGAATAACGATTCAAAGTGAAGGTTTAAGGATGAAGAAGAACAGGAAAGAATCTAAGATGATTCACCAACTTCTCTCTCACTTTCTCTCTCTTTTCCTTTCTCTTTCTTAGGTAGGGTTAGGAAATTCGTATGGAAAAGAGAGCTAGGGTTTTAAGGTCTATAAATAGGCCTAATATTGATGAAAATAACCCCAGGGCCAAGGTATACTTAGGGTATAACCAAAACCAGCCTCTCACGATCCAACGAAGCACTTCCGGTGGGCCTATTACCACGAAAGGTCGGACTTAAGCTCACTGACCATGGATCTAGGTCAAGCTGAGTTTTCGTACCGACCGGCTCTTCAGATCAGCTGTGGCGGACCACACTCAATTCAACGGTCACTAAATCTCAATCAGGTCCAAAAGCACAAGGACATGCCTGGGCCACCTTTCCTGATCAGAGGGTGAAATTGGGTCAGAATCTAATGGTCAGATTGCTTAAAATCGTCGCGCAAGCGACACGACTCAGATTTCATAAAATCTTATTAAATTTCCAACCGTTCTCACACTCTTCACTCCGAACTCAATCAAATTGACCCGGAACATCATCTGGACTTGATTTTTGAGGTGATGGCCAAGTCCAACATGGTGACCGCAACAGCCTAAGATCATCGCTATCGGACTTTCGACGATCGGTCCAGGTCCGATCCAGAACTTCCAAAAATTCCCAAGAACAACTGGGTTTAGCGATGGATCCCAGATTTCAGAGTAACATAGCGCTAACTAATCTATAAGTCTTGAGT
Organism: Magnolia sinica; assembly: GCF_029962835.1. Lineage (NCBI taxonomy): Eukaryota > Viridiplantae > Streptophyta > Magnoliopsida > Magnoliales > Magnoliaceae > Magnolia > Magnolia sinica. The sequence continues at coordinate 59,042,136 of NC_080583.1, read as the reverse complement.
CATGCAGATACAATTTAAAGTGATTGATGCAAATTTCACAAGCAATCGAGTATAGCGCTAATTACCCCAAAAAGCTACTAAGGAAAGATTAGCATAAAATTTTCTAGGTCATTACATGCACCTAGAAAACTCATTTTTCCGGATGATCTTGAGACCTCTATCATGTGGACCATGTCGTTGTTGCGGTCGCAATGGTGAAAACCTCGCATCAATTCGATGCTCCCTTAGTGAGATATGACCCATTGAATGTAAGGCCCAAAGTATGTATCTAGTAACACAAGTAACCTTTATTAGGCTAGACCCATTGAACTTGAGCCCATGTGGGCTTAAAGCCCACTTTTAGAACATGAAAATTACCAACAAATAGGACAATTGCTACATGACAAAAATATGAGCTAGCACGTATAAGACAAGCACTACAAAAAAAAATGGATTCTATCCCAAAACCCATATTAGCTCTCTCCCCATGCCATAGAAACTAATCATGGCTCATGTCCACCTCATCCTATACATGCATCCAATGCATGTCTTGATTTGTGCCACATCACTTTAAATAACCAATTGTAATACTCTACTTCATCATCCACCATGCATCACCTACAACCCATAACCCTTATCCATCCATTAGCCAATGCATGTCTAGATCTCTTCCACCTTAGCCAATGCATACTTAATACCATCCACCTCATCCATCCACTACCCATACCTGTAACATCCTGAAAATTGGGGGTGATCAAAGCTCAACTCCCGAGATCCAATGCATCACTTATGCAACATAGATAATGATGATTAAATGTTATCCATATTAGTGCATTTAAACATGAGTAGGATTATACTAAATCAGCATATCATACTCCAGAGTTGATGTAATTAGGTAAGCGGAAGACTAAGATAGATATATAAAGTATATAAGTGTTTCAAAACCTCCAGAGAATGAGTATGTTACCAGGCTGAATATATGTATGTATGGTTCCAAAATTCACAAAATATCAAAGTGTAAATGTCCAACTAATCCATAAGTCCCTGTAATCCCGTCGAATCAGCACAGAGTCTACATAGACCCGTCTGAGAGCTGAACGTAGGAGAATCCTTCCTCCTCGCCCACGAAGTCCAACTCCGCTGTATAGACTTCGTCATCACCTGCATCTAAACCAGAGTTTAGGTGGTGTTTTAAAACACCGTCCCAGGGTGGGAATGAGTGGCCAACTTAGTGGTACTATAAGGCAAAGGTTAACATGTTATCAATTCAATCAAGCAATAATGATTAAGCAATACAACAAACATCTCTAACTACTCTTATTAATGCAAGATGATATGTGGTAATAATGCATGCCCTCGCCTACACTCCCTCAATGACTTCATCTCACGATCGCGTATGGCAAACTCCTTAAATGTGTGCTTCATCGCCAAAGCACATATAATGCGGTGCATGGTCATGTTAGCCAAGTAATTGATTAAGCTTATTCATACAGCGGATTCAGGAAGCTAAAGTACCTCCCTTTATATCATTAACCCAAGCGAAGGATCCATCTAGGGTTGTCAATCCTAGTTAATCACATACGATAGGCAAGTTATAGGGCAACATCACCCTTAATGAAAAGCAGTGGATAGGCAAGTTCAAAAGTTTATACTCGAGGTCACTCCACCAACGCCCTACTAACTGGAACGTTATTTTCGAAGGGAGTCCAGATCAGGCGGTTCACCCCAACCCACGCTGGGACGAGTGTAGGCCGACAGCTCGAACACGGTGTCCCATACCACCATGCCCGACTCACGAGTTTGGGTTGCTCATTGGTCACTACGGGGAGGCTCGTCACCCCAGCGTAGGCTGACAGCTCGACCATAGTGTCCCATACCACTATGCCCGATTCATGAGCCATAGCGGATCATAGTACCATAGTTGAAACGGGTCTTTACATTAGTAAGTGGTACCTTAGATTCAAGTAGTAGCGTCCATACATGGTAAACATACAATAGGCCAATCGGTTTATTAGACAAGTTCGATTGGTACGAGCGTAAGCTGAATTAATCGACATGAAATGCATAACCACTCCACGAGGCCTAACCACTGTCGACAATTATCATATAACTCGGATTCAATAAACACATGGAATGCATCATATATTCATATAGTTCACACACATGTATAAATTATCGAATACATCGTAACTAAGATTATATGGTAGCAATCAAGTCAGACATAAATCATTAGCTGACATTGAAAGCCTTGAAAACCATAACCTAAACGTTTACAGCCCGCACCTTCATCGGATAACTCGTTCGAACTCGGTTTGAATCTTATGCTCCCATATACAGAACAACGAGTACCAAAATCACGAAACAGGTTAGCTATTACGTCGATTACTCTATTTGGAGTGAATCCTAGCAACGATCTCCCTATATCTCTCTCTTCTCCTCACTCTTTCCTCCTCTTTTCTCTCTTCTCTCACCTAGGGTTTGAGAAAATCATATGGAATGAGAAAGGGGTAGTTTAAGGGCATTATATAGGCTCAGAACTGATGTCAATGGTCCTAAGGCCATGGTATACTTAGGTTATAGCCAAAGGGTGTCCGTTTCATGCAAACGGGACCCCTAAGAAGGTCCATTTCTCACTTAAGTCCTAAAACAAGTTCCCTGACGATGTATCTACGCTAGGACTATGTTTTTGGTGTAATCTGACAAACTGATCAGCCACGAAGGACCAGTATCAGATCAACGGTCATCGTTACTCGATCAGGGCCACAAGTATACCAATAGGTGTAGAAAAATTTCCTCGATCCATGGGTAAAGTTTGGTCAAAATCTGACAATCTAAAGTCCTCAATTTTGTCCATAAGCGAATGACCCAAATCACTTAAGTTTGAGTTCATTTTCTAAGGATATTCGCGTTTCTCACACACTTCGCTCAAGGCTCAAGTTGTGTATTTCTGGATACTAATTGGGTTCGATTCCTATGATGGTTGTCAAGCCCAATAAGGTAGTCATAACCTTATAGTTTCGCGGTAATCGGACTTTCGACGTGCAGTCCAGGCCCGATATGGAGTTTCAATGTGCTCCCGAGAGCAACTGGGTTTTGAGGTTGCTCCTAGGTTTTTAAGTAATGTTGAGTCAGTAATTATGATGGTTTTAGGTCTTATCATTTGTATAGATAGTGATTCAAGTTAAATCCAACAATTGTTTAGTTTAGTACTTAACTAAATTTTGCCCTAATTATGACAGAATAAGGTCCTAGGGTAGTTCTATGTCCCTTTTTGGCACTTTCAGTTAGTATATTATTTTAATTATTTTTTTACTAGTTCATCATTAAGTCTATTTTATCTTTACCAAATTTCATTAGATTTCGTATCGTAAAAAAATTCTAAAAATTCTAGAAGTAGCAGTTGTCCGGACTAATAATTTTTGGATAATTGTCACATCAACCTAGATTCAACTATATTAAAATTTTTATTTTATTTTTCCTTATTTTTTTATGAAACTAGACTTATCAAACTTCAATCTAGCTTTTGAATCCCTAAATTGGAGTTATATTGAGGGAGATATGACTTTTTGAAGTCGATCAAAAACTGCAGCAAGGGTCCACCAAAACTTGATGCACCGGTGGCACGCCGTGGTCAGCGTGGTGGCGCCGCGGTCCGCTGGAGAGGTGGTGGTGCCACCGTGCTCGCCTGGTGGTGGTTCTACCACTCATTTTCTTGAAATGGGCGTATCTTTCACTCTGGAATGAGTTATGTGACGTGCCATATATGAATTTGGGGTAAGAGAAGCTGATATATTCAATTAACCTATTTATTTTGTGATATTACATAAGGCTAATGGTCAAAAACCTATTTTATTTATATATTTACTATTTATAGTAAATTTTAGTTTAAGTATTATTCTTCATCATTTAAACTTTAGGATTAGTGTCTAATATGAAAGTACTTAGAAAATTTTGAAGAATAAGGTGGTAAAAGGTGAGATTTTTAAAGGGAATGGGTTGAAAGGGGATTTGAGACATTAGGATTTGAGTTTTGAGAAGTCAATAAGGGGTTATGATTGACCCATTACCCAAGGACGTCTAACTCTAAGTTAGAAAAAATTCGAGACGTTACAATACCATACATCACATTCCACCTCACTTTTAGCACCAATAAGATCTCATAAACTTGCCACATCATCTTGCCACCTCAACCCCCAATTCCTTATATAAGAGTAGAAGCTCTCTTGCACTTATTCTTTTCCTATACTTAGAAAATTTTTAAGATTTTTAGAGAGTGTGAGAGAGAGTGGGGCTGAGGTGTGGCCCACCATTGATCAAGAGGGAGTGGACCACACATCATCATCCAACCATCCATCCATTGAGGTGAGTCTACACCCCTCCTCCCATCCTCCTCATCCTCCTCTTCTTCCTCTTTTTATTTTCTTGATATGTGTGTATTTATATCTATGGTGGTCAACAAAGTGACCCATGTCAGTATGGTCCACCATGATGAGCATCATATCAACACCCTTCATTTGTAATCCTGTTTTTATTTTTAGATAGCAAGTTTTAAAAGTCATGTAAAATCAACCATGCTAAGATCAGAGTTAAAACTTGGTGATATTATGAATCACAATATGAACTAACTCTGGACCAAATTTCGTAGCCATCTAACAGTCCAATCATCAACAACAAGTTTACTTGGCTGTTGTCCAGCTGCACATGCAGGATTCCAATTTGCCTAAAAGGACCCATTTCTAATTCCTTGAATGTATTAAAAACAGATGTTCCATTAGATTTGTAGAAAATCGAACTAGCTTTCCAATGGTATATAGTAAGCCTCAATTGGAGTTCGTACGGCTGAGATCTTGGTCTTATACGATAGATGTATTTGAGAGCTTATTATGACCATTCTTGTTTGGGCCATATCCGTGATTCCAACGGTCAGATGTATTTGATAATTGCTCTTAACTTAAGATAATTAATAATTATATGTATTGTCCCTACGGTCAGATTCTTTCATGATAAGATTTAGAAAATTCTGAACCGATAGATACCTCTGTAAGGACAAATCTTGAATTTCTGTGTGGTACAAATGGATCTAAGGCTCTGTATGGTTGAAAACCTATATACAGCCTAAACGATGTATTAATAATCCATTGTTGGATTGGATTTTCCAACAGAGAATCTGATCATAGAGATTTGATCAATATATTTTATGAGTTAATAGATGTGTATGTTGGATATATGTTGCACACAACATTCATCTCCTTATTGACCCACTTCAGTGTGGGATCACTTGTGATTTATGCATTTTATTAGTTCATCCAATCTGGAAACCCATCTATATTTTTTTATCTCTCATACCTATGGTTTGGTAGCATGTGGGCCCCACTTGCCATTGGATCTATTTCATTCCCTTTACACTTTCTATTTGCTAAAAATTTTCTAAGTACTTGACTGTATTGCATGTAGGCCTCTTTGACACCTTGTAGTGGACCCCACACTCTGTAGTTAAGGGTCCTAACTTTGGGGATGTTTAATCCTTATATAAGTGAGCTGGGATGTCCCACCTTTTTGTTAGGAATGATTCCCTAAGTGTTTAGAAATTGGGCCCTAAGTTGTGATAAATCCAATTTCTGAAAACGGTCTGATTATTTGTGTTTTGTACCAAATTTGGGCCTCTTTAGTGGACCACAAGCTAGAGGAATGAGTAAGCCACTACTTGGAACTTCTAACCTACACTAATGAATAGATAAATAATATTTTAATTGGGCCAAATCAGACCTCACATGATCAGGGAGGGGATCCCAAAATGGTACCAGGTATGGCTATGCAGAAAATTATATGCAAAAAATTAAAGTGCCTATGTTTGGCCCTATACCAGATAACTCGTGTGCACAACCAGTTGATCCCAACTTATAATTTTTAAAGTGCATATATAGTACAACCAAGGGCACTTGACGTCACACTGAAAGGTGGTCCTCTGTGATCATGGGACGTACTCAAGATCGGGCCGAAACTAATTCTGCACTATATTTCCTGCACAGTTTCTCAAAGTACCCATGTTTGGGCCATCACCGTAAATTGTACTCACCCAACCAATGAGGCTTGCCTTATAATTTGTAAGGCCCATACATAGAGCTACCAGGTGGTTATTCTCTTTCACCATATGTAGGCCCCACATGATCATGAATTTGACTCTAAAATAGCCCATAACCAACATTGCACAAAAATCTGTTTGATGTAAAATTTATGTGGGGCCACATCAGTGGGGTCCACCACCTTCCCAAAGTATTTAATGCAGTATCTAAACTCTGAAAAATAACTCTCAGGTGTTGTTGGGCTCAAAACCTTATGTGGGCCATCTAGTATAGGCTGTCTTGTATGGGCCTTACCTTTCATGTAATGAGGTCCACCTGGCATGTTTTGTAAATGGGTGTTATATAACTTGTAAAATATTTGGTGGACAAATCTTGTTGTCCAGATGTTCTCTTAAGACATAAGTGGCCTTGGGCCCATCTAAATGATGCAACCTTAAGGCCTAAGCAGGCCGAACACTAGGAGAAATCGTTGAGGAATGAGAAACCCACAAAGGTAACCTTCCTTGAGCCCATTGGGCAGGCCCATTGCCTACTAGGCAGCGTGTCTTATATACTAACTCTAATCAAGTAGACCACGCTTAGAGAGACCTATTTTATAATGCATAAACTAGATAATTTGGCTTTTTCTTAGTTTGTTTTGTATGTGGCTAGTAGGCCCAATATGATATATGACATGAAAGATGTTAGCATGTTATCCTTTGTGTTTGAGATTGTGCATTGTTTTTAGTTTGTGGAATGTGTGGAACCCACTTAGTTGTGAAATTTATGCCCTTGGGTTGGCTTATTGGTTCACCAAGTGGGAGTCACACTTGACCTATACAACCTCATGCCTTGCATGTAGTTCAAGTCCAGTGTGGAAGTCACACTAAGTAGGACGCACCTAGTGATGGGTGAGATGATGATACATGTATGGTAACATGATAATGATGATTATGAGTTGTTGGTTGAAATGATAGATATGATTTAATGGATGGTGAATTATAGCATATGCATTGATGATGGATGAGTAATTATTTATAACACTTATGACATTGTATATGTTAATCATGAAGTGAAAATGATCCTCATGGTAATGATGATGATATTTTATATATATAGCATGATGACAAAACATGCTAGTTAACCACCATGTTTGATATCCAAAGTGGTGTATATGAGGCCCTTGTGTGAGGCCCAAAGTGATGTATATGAGGCCCATGAGTGAGGCCCAATGTGATGTATATAAGGCCCTTTTGTAAGGCCCAAAGTGATGTATATGAGGCCCATGAGTGAGGCCCAAAGTGATGTATATGAGGCCCTTGTGTGAGGCCCAACGTGATGTATATGAGACCCATGAGCGAGGCCCAAGGTGATGCATATGAGGCCCAATTGTGATGTGTGATTCCACCATGATGTATGTAAAGATGTTTATGATGCACATCCGTCTTCATGGTTGGTATTAAAATGGGTCATACCTTGGGAGCAATGATGGTTAAATGTCCACATTGTAAGAGTAATGGTGGGTAAATGTCCGCATTGTAACCCTCCGTAAGGCCTGTTGTTAGGCCCATTCTCATCTCCTCTTAATGGGTTAACCCAAATCATTGGGCCCTCATAATTATTAGGCATATTTTTTATATAAGTAGGCCATTTAGGCCCATCCTTGATATGAGGAGAGTACATCATCAACATGATTCATGCCCATATGCATCATCTACATGCTTGATATGAGATGTGGTTGACCATTGCATATGCCATTGGGTAGGTTTTTTATGTGACTCCCTGATAGGCGGAGTTGTCCCACATGAGCACACAGTATGCGTAAGAATAATGCATGATTGGACTAAGTGACTCATGCATCTTGCATTGTGTGATTATAATTACTATACGCCTTAGTGACATCAGGGCTATAGCCTCCATAGATATAGCGTATAAGGCAAGATTGGATACTAGAAATTCTTGTTAACCACGGGGGTGCGCAGGATGTCCCACGGTGAAAGTCCCCAAATGCTTATGGTACCATGAAGGATGCTCCAATGCCTAGACCGAGTGGATGTAGAAGCACATGAGGGCCGAATACCAGGAGACCGCGTCTCCCACTGTGTTGTGGTCGGTTGGAAGGGGGTATGACCTTACCCGTCTGAGGGGAGGCGGCATTTGCTAGGATGAGTATGACCAACTCGTAAATGGGTCTGCTATCGATTTAACAGATAGATATTGGCTAACTATTGGCCAGGGGAATAGTGAGGTCTCTTCCACCTACATAGTTGTGCGTCTAGTGTAGGACGGTAATATGGTGTTAGTGTATTAGACCCCGGTGATTATCCAGAGAGAACTATATTGATATATGTGATACTCCATAGATGAGCTGGATTGATATGTGGATTGGTATGCTTTAGCTACATCTTGCATATGACATTGGCTATGTAGGCATTGCATTGCATCGTATGGCCTTGGTGTGGCCGATAGCATTCATGCCTTGCAATGCATAGCCTTGGTATGGCAAATAGCATTCATGCCTTACATCCCATAGCCTTGGTACGGCAAATAACATTCATGCCTTGCAACGCATAGCCTTGCTAAGGCTGACAACATTGTACTAGTCCCCGGTGATGATCCTAAAGATGTTCAGTACTGGTATTATAAAACCCCATCATTGTTTTACATGTGGGCTGGCACATGTGGGCGGACGCTGATATGGGTAGGGCCTAAGGACTTGGGCGAGCTAGCAGTAGTTGGCAAGCTACTGTGCTGGTAAGCTACTGTACAGGGGTTGCATACTCAGCATTCGAATCATTCATTCATTCATCCACTATCCATTTGGGCTGGTAGTGCGCAACCAAGTTATTATGTGTACCTTCATAATGGACAGGATTTTGGTTAGGGCGTGTGACCAACCTAAGATCAAGAGTTTACTACAATGAGTCTAACTATCCAAATTTAGGTATGGGACTGGTTTGGATTGAAGTCCCTTGTGATGAACCTCACAGCTTGCGATACCAGGCACTATCATCCCGACTACACACTCCAGTTTTGTCATTGCCCTTCCATCTTATGTCATATAGTAGAAAATGGAATTTGATTATCTTATTCATGATGATTGGCTATTTTAATGATTCATGGTCGCTTGTTGAGTGACATGTCTATTATTGATGTCATGTTCATGATAAGCTGTGTAGTTATACGACATGTTTAATTGATAACCTGCTCACATATGATAACATGCTCGGTTGATAACATACCTATGGTTGTTTTAAATGTCTTTATGGGAGTGCCCTGATAAGACGTGTTTCACTCCCGACGCGCAGTAGACTCATGAGCTGTGGTTTGCTCATACATATGACTTATACTTTTTCAAGATGTATACAAGAGCTGTTGGAGTTTGCTATTGTTTTCTTCATTACTGTTGAGCTGGTGCACCATATTATGTGTGACATGTTGAACAGGTTCGTCTCTTCGATATGCATTGATACCATGTACAAAATGTGTAACCACCTAAATAGATTAACCGTTAAAAAAATTCACATTGAAAATCCTCCTTATAAAACTCCAAGATTAGAATTTAGCATATGGGTGTCGGGAGCCAAGAATGGGATACTACAGAGGCTGTCAGCGCCGGATTCGGCAATCAAGAATTTTGTGAGCCCGGTTTCCGAGTTTAGGGTGTGACAACTACCCTGCTGTCCATTTTGGACAGGCCTAGACACAGGGAAAACACAAATGTTAGCTTAATCCGAGTGGGGTGGCCCACCTACGTGGACCCCACCTTGACTCAAATGTATTGTATTCACGCCATCCACCAAGCAGGGCCACCCTACTGATCGTCCAACGGTAATAACTGCTGCCCATTTTTAGACAGGCCCTGATGAAGGGAGATACAAATATCAGCTGATCCAAAGTTGGTGGGTCCCACGCATGTGAACGCAACTCAATGCATGTATTTTATATCTACACCGTCCATTTGCTAGATGCTAGGCCAACAGTCTAGTGGCATGTAGCTACCATATTTGATGTTAGCAAGTTCTGCAGTCTAATCATGAGGTATGTGTTATACCCATACCGTCCGTCCATTTTTTTCGGACATGGGGTGTGAGACCCGTATCGTAGACCGTACCGTTCCTTAAACTCCCACAGTCCTCCCTATTGAATTTCGACAACCCACGATCTGTAATCGGCATTTGCGCACGACCCTGAGTCGCATCCTGTCGATCTGAGTTGGCCCGACCCGAAACTCGTACTCTTGCAACCACGCCGTCATCGTGGTTCGAACGCCACGTCTCATGCGTCGATGCGATACCCAGGCTAGGAGTAGTGGGCCCGCGTTTATTTTGAGGAAAACGTGGTGCATTGTGAATTCTGAGAGAATCTCTACAACCCATCACATTAATCAATCAAGTACACATCCTATCACAAGTACAAGTCAATTACAAGCTACCCATCCCTCTCCCATTCCCAAAATCATCTCTCTCTCTCTCCACCCATCCCTTTCTTACACTCACCCATCACCCATCACTCACTCTTACATGACCTCTCTCTCTCATTTTCTCACTCCATTCAAGCAATTCTCAAGGAGAGAAAACATCCATGAGAGGAGCCAAGTGTGGCCCACTCCCTACTCCTAGATCTCTCATCTTTACACTTTAAAACTCATCAACTTCCATCAAAGGGAAAGCTATGGAGTTTAGGAGTCCAAGGAGCTAAAGGAGTGATATAGGTGGGTGATCCACCATTAATTTTCATTTAAGGGCCCACTTATGATGGGACCCATTTTGATGTATGTGTTATGATCAAAGAGGGGCCCATAGTGCTGAGGTCCCTCCATCGCACGCTCTCTCTCTCTCTCTCTCTCTCTCTCTCTCTCTCTCTCTCTCTCTCTCTCTCTCTCTATTTTCCCTATTGTGGCCCATTGTGATGTGTTTGAGGCTCATGGGTCGTAGTCCGTTGTAATGTGTTTAAGGCCCATGGGTTGTGGCCCATTGTGATGTATTTGAGGCTCAGATATGAGGCCCACTTGATGTATAAGAGGCCCATTGGTGTGGCCCATGTGATGCAGCCCGATTTGATGTATATGAGGCCCATGTATTATGGCCCATTATCATATATATACGTAGGCCCAATGTGATGTATACGCTGCTCGTATTTAAGGCCCAATGTGATGTATAGGCGGCCCGTATTTGAGGCCCATTGTGTCACGCCCCAAACTTGGAAACCAGGCTCACAAAATTTCTGATCGCTAAATCTGGCGCCGACAGCCTCCGTAGTACCCCATTCTGGGCTTCCAGCACCCATTCGCCAGGTTCCGATCCTGGTATGCTACGAGGAGGATTTTCAACGTCAGTTTGAATCATAATAAGTATAACCGAAGGCATAACCCACAAACAACAACCAAAAACTCCATAACATTTCCACTATGATCAAAAACTTTATAAGTACAATGAGCATAAAGGGAAATATAATGATAATGGACAAAAGCTCCAAGATGATCTGCTATGCGCTCCTACCTCAGCGCTGCTGCTGTCCAACATCACCTGCACACAACGGTCTTGCATAAGCTTATAGAAAGCTTAGAGGGTGGTGAAAGCATGTGCGCAAGGTAGTAATACAGTTATGCAGTATCAGAGTAATACGGAACATTTTGATGAATCCATGAATACCATAAGCCGTACCAAGGCTATGCAATGCAAGACATGAGTGATGTCGGCTATACCAAGGTCATGCGATGCGAGATGCAACTCAAGCATACAATTTCTCATCTGAGTCCACATGTCAATACAGTTTAAATCTAGAATATCACCGGGGTTTAGTACACTCCAAACCAAATTGCCGCCCCATCGCGCGCAATAAGGCGAGTGGAAGAGACCTCACTATCCACCTGCCAATATCAGGCTCGACTCGTCGATAGCGGACCCATTCCTCGAGCTGGTCAAACTCAGCCTAGCTTTACCCTCTCCTCTCAGGTGGGTAAGGCCGCACCCTCTTCCAACTGACCACGACACAGTGAGAAGCGTGGCCATCAGGTAATCAGCACTCAATGCTCATGCACCCACTTGGTCTAGACGTTAGATCAACCTCCTGGTACCATAACGATTTAGGGACTTTCACCCAGGAAAATCTATAGCACCCCATATAGAACAAGATTTTCGGTATCCAATCCTGCCAACCACGATATGCCTGTGGCGACTACGGCCCTGATGTCGTTAGGGCGTACAGTAACCATGTGACGCAATACAAGATGCATGAATCACGCAATCCAATCACACAGCAAACATGTACGTACCACGTGCTCGTGCGGGCAACTTCCCTTACCAAGGAGTCCATAATAATCTGCCTAATGGCATGTGCGATGATCAATCACTCATTTCATCACAAGCATGCAGATGATGCGTATGAACATGTATCATGATGCTATGTTGTTATATACTCATAATCGGAATCGAAAATCAGAATCGATAATCATATACGGTGAATGGGGCCCACTTATTTGGGTTAACCCACGAAGAGAATGGGCCTAACAAGGCCTAAGGGAAGGTCACAATGAGGACATCTAACCGTCATTGCCCATCAATGTGGATGTCAAACCAACATTGCTCCCAAGGCATGACCACCAAAAACATCATCACATACATCATGGTGGAATCTTAATCAGATGGGCTGATTCAAATGGGCTGAATCAAATGGGCTAAATCAATTGGGCCAATCAATGGGCCGAATCAATGGGCCGAATCAAATGGGCAGATCAATGGGCCAAGTTGAATGCGCCGAATCAAATGGGCTGACTCAAATGGTCCTTATGTATATTAAATCGGGTCGGGCCCACCCTTATATATTTTGAGATCCGACCTATTCATAAGTTACACAGAGATAGATGATGTGAAAACCAAATATCAACTTAGGTGGGAACCACTGTGGCTCCTAAGAAGTTTTAAACGGTGGATGTCATTGTACCCCATTACTATTGCAAATGGTGGGGTCCACTTGAACTTTGGATCTCACTTATTTACCCCATGCCATCAAATGATCTCACAAATGGTTGGATGGTTTAGATACAACACATGTATCATGGTGGGTCCCATCGATTGTCAGTGTGGATGGAACAGGTGGGACCCATGGAACTTGCTGCCCTGTACAGCAACTGGTGCAGCCAGTCCTTAGACCTGCTGACATCTAGTAGGCAGCTATATAGCTGCCGTACATGCAGCTTAGCTACTTTTAAGAAAGCAGAGGTGGGTCCCACATAGGGCCCACCCTTATATATTTGTATATAATATAATATATATGTATATATAACATAGTACAGGCAACTTTTGCTGCTATTTAAGAGAAGTAGAGGTGGGTTCCATGTAGGGCCCACTACAACAGCATATATATAATATATATATATTATATAATATAATATATAATATATATAATATGATATAATATATTATATATATATCTAACGTCCCGGCCTTGGACGGGCTGGACAGTGACATTCATCACGGTGTTGCCCCACACATGGGGTGGGTCCCACCGTCCTTAGACGGTGGACATCACATACGTGATGGTGTGGCCCACCAAAATGGATGGACGGCGTTGATGGGTCCCATGGACTCCACCGTTAGCCAACACTCCACGTCAGTATACAAACTCCATGTTAGCCACCTCCACAGGGATCGATACCAAGACCTCAAGTGTTAAAATGAGGTATCTTCCACTTAGCCTACCACGTGAGCCATGGAGTTGGGTGGGTCCCAGCATTGAAACGAGGTATCTTTCACTCAGCCTGTCACTTGGGCTATGGATCTGTGTGTGTCATGGATGGCCCCACATGGACGTGGGTCCCACCGTCCTGGGGTGGTGGATGGTCTGGATAAAGCACATACACCATGTGTGGCCCATCAAAAAGGGTGGACGGCATGGATGGGTCCCATGAACCCCACCGTCAGCACACACCCAACGCCAGCACACACCCACCTTTAATACACCTCCACTATAAGCACACTCATTGTCAGTCCATACTTCACTGCTAGCAACCCCACTGTCAGTCCATACTTCACTATTAGCACCCCCCACTGTCAGTTATGTCCAGCACCCTTGGACGGATGGTGTGGATGTACACCTAATCAAGTGGGCTCCCACATGGCCCACATCTTTTGAAACAACCTGATATTTGTGTTGCTCACCATCTAGGCCCACTGGATGGCCTAGATAAAATAAATGGACGGCTCCGATTAAAAGGGTATGATCAAGGTGGGCCACACCGTTTTGGATGGCATGGGTAAAATACACACATCATAGTGGGCCATGATCATGGAAAGAGAAATAGAAGAGAGGAAGATGGAAAGAGGGAAAGAAAAATCAGAGATAATGGAGGGGCCCCGCCACTATGGGTCTCTCTTGTTACAAGGTGTACATCAAGGTGGGTCCCACATATATGCACCCTTAAATCAAACAAATGAATGAAAGACAAAAATCCAAATCACCCACTGCCTTCTTCTTGCTCCCTGGCTTCCTTTGCTCCTTGGCTTCGATCCCGATGGAAGAGATGGAGTTTGGATGGTTGAGATGGGAGATGAGAGAGTAGGAAGTGGGCCACACTAAAGTTTCTCCATGAGAGCTTGGGAAGCTCATACGTGGGATATTTTTTTGTTGCTTGGAAAAGTAATTTGAGGAATGAGAGAGAGAGGGTTGTAAAGGGAGAGAGAGATGGGTGATGGATGTGTAAGAGACTTTTTGACTGTTGTGGTAGATGGTGTAAGAAAAGTATGGGCTTGTAAGAAACTTTTTGACTTTGGGGTTGCTTGGGATTGGGTGAAAGGTAATGTGTACTTGACATGAGATGTGATGTGTTTGATTGATTGATGGGATTGATTTGACATGTTGTAGAAATTCTCTTGGGATTCGCAACGCGCAGTATTTTCCTCGAACTGAACGCGAGTCCATATCTCCTGGCATAGGTATCGCCTCGGTACGCGAGACGCGGCATCGGAACCACGGCGACGGCGCGGTTGCTAGCGTATAAGTCTTGGGTTGAGTCGACTCGGGTTGACAGTATGTGACGCAGGGTCACATGCAAATGTCGATTAAGGGTTGAAGGTTGTTAGAACTCGACCGAGAAGACCACGGAAGTCTACAAAATAGTACGATCTAGGATACAGGTCTTACACATTGTGATATATATGCAGCTCGTATTTGAAACCCATTGTGATGTATATGCGGCCCGTATTTGAGGCCCATCTGATGTATATACGGCCCATATTTGAGGCCCATCGTGATGTATATGCGCCTGTATATGAGGCCCGATGTGTAGTATATAAGGCCCTTATAATGAGGCCCAATGTATTGTATATGTGGCCCATGAACGAGGCCCAATGTGATGCATATGTGGCCCATGAATGAGGCCCATGGTGATGTATATTAGGCCCTTGTGTGAGGCCATGGGCCCACTATATGTTTGGCTCTATGTGGGACACTCCTTGAGAGCAATGTTGGTTAAATATCCACATTGATGGGCAATGATGGTTGAATGTCCACATTGTGACCTTCCCTTAGGCCTTGTTAGGCTCATTCTCATCGATGTCGATTATCGAGGCCGATCATCAATGCTGATTATCAATGCTGATTATTGGTGTCGATTATCGAGGCCGATGCTGATCATCGATGTCGATTATCGCTGTTGATGATCGGTGCCAATTATCAATATCGATTATGAGTATGTGACTGCATAGCATCATAATACATGCCCATAAGCATCATCTGCATGTTTGTTATGAGATGTGGTTAACCATTACATATACCATAGGGCAGGTTGTTCATGGGACTCCCTGATAGGCAAAGTCGTCCCACATGAGCACACGTTATATGCAGGATTGATGCATGATTGGACTATGCAACTCAATTATCTTGCATTTTGTGATATAACTATTATACCCCTAGTGATATTAGGGTTGTAGCCTCCACAGGCATATCATGGATGGCCAAATGGGACACCAAAAATGTTTAGTTCCAACACTATGAGCACATAGGATGTCCTTGGGTGAGAGTCCCAGAATCCTCTGGTACCGGAGGAGACTCCAATGTCTAGACTAAGTAGATACATGAGTGCCTAGGTACCGAATACAGGTAAGGTGGCATCTCCCATTGTGTTGTGGTCGGTTGGAAGGGGGCGTGGCCTTATCCGCCCGAGTGAGGGGGCTGTAAGCTAAGCTGAGTATGACCAGCTCATAAATGGGTCCGTTATCGACAAGCCTGATAGGTATTGGTAGACTACTGGTTACGTGGATAGTGAGGTCTCTTCCACTCACTGGGTTGTGTTGCTAGGGAGGTGACAATCTATGTGGAGTGTACTAGATCCCAGTGATATTCCAGAGATGAGTTATACTGATATATAGACTTAATGAGTAGGAGTTGCATACTCAGCATTTTTCTCATTCATTCATTCATTTACTATCCACTCGGGTTGGTGGTGCGCAACTAATTAATTGATATATGTACATTCGCAATGGTTAAGATTTCAGTTAGGGTGCACGACTAACCTGAGATCAGGAGTTTACCACATTGACTCTGACTATCCAAATTTAGGTATGGGACTTGTTTGGATAGAAGTCCCTTTTGATGGACCCAGTAGCCTGCGATACTATGTACTACCATCCCGACTTCACACTCCAACTCAGTCATTTCATTCGCATCATATATTGCATTGCATCCTCAACACATAGCATTTGGTTTACTGTGCTTCTATATTGCATAACCTGATTAAGGTTGACGGTATTCATGGACTCGGTATCTGATATTTGGCTTACTATGTCTCCGCATTGCAAACTGATCTACATTATTTCCTCAGTATATGATATTGGCTTATTATGTTTTTACATCGCATAGCCTGGATAAGGCTGATGGTATTTATGAACTTACTAGCATGTTTCCGCATTACTCTGATAATACATTCTGAGCACGCTTACCTTACGCACATACTTACACCACCCTCTAAGCTTTCTGTAAGCTTATGCACGATAGATACATGCAGGTGATGTTAGGTCGCAGCAGCATTGAGCTTGGAGCATGCAACTATATTCTGGAGCTTCGATTTTCAATATATATATATTTTCCTTTCAGCACTGTATTCAACTGTTTATATTAGTGGATATATGATGATGATGTTGCCTTTGTGATTTGGGTAAACTTGTGGTTATGCTTCTTATGAGATAAAAGTACATTGAAAAATCCTTCTTATAGGATCCCAGGATCGGAATCTGGTGTATGGGTGCTGGGAGCCGAGAATGGGGTATTACGGAGGCTATCGGTACCGGATTCGGCAATCGAGAATTTTATGAGCCCGATTTCTAAATTTAAGGCGTGACATGGGGCCCACCCCACATTGCGGCACATGTGAGGGTGGGGCCCACCTTGAATGTATGTATTGTATATTCAGCCATCTATCCAGACGATGAGGCCCACCTTGATATATGTATTCTATATTCACATCGTCCGTCCTCTGGACGGTGGTTCCGGGCCCACCATGTTGTACATGTTTCAGCTACACCGTCCATCCAGGGGGCCCATATGATGTATATCCACACCATCCATTGTTGGACGTGGGGCCCACCATGTGTATGTGATCATCCAGACCATCCTGATCATGAGACCGATCATGTTGTACGTGTTTCATCCTCGCCGTTCGGGGCAGACGGCCCACCAAAATGGATGTGTTATATATCTAGGTTGTCCATCTGGCGAGGCCCATCTAGCATGTGCAGGGCCACCATGATGTATTTATTTGCTACCCATTTAATTTGGTTGAACCATAGGCTGCCGCATGGGCCCATTTTGTGGTGCAACACGCCCACCTTGATGTATATGTTGTAAGCAATCTGTCCACCTATTTTTCTAGACCATAGGGCTGATCAGTGAGGCCCACCTTGATGTGTGTATTGACCTTGCTGCCCATTTATTTTTTGGGCTATGTGGGCTGCCTCATTAAGCCCATTATGAGGTATGTGATGCACTCACTATCCACCCCTTGTGCCTAGCCCATAGGCCCTTGTGTGAGGCCCAAAATGGTGTATTTGTGGCCCATAAGTGAGTCTCAAAATGATGAATTTGTGGCCCATGAGATTAGACCCAGTATAATGTATATGAGGCCTTTGTGTGAGGCCCAATGGGATGTGTATGAGGCCCTTGAGTGAGGCCCATTATGATGTATATGTGGCCCATTTGGTGAGGCCCATTATGATGTATGAGAGGCCCATATGGTGAGGCCTAATGTGATATATGAGAGGCCTATGTGGTGAGGCCATTACGATGTGTAAACCCACCATGGTGCATATAGTAATGTTTATGATGGCCAACTATTGTCCTACCTAGTATAAAGCTTATGGACCCCCATCACGAGATAGATTCTATGGGCCATGCCTTGGGAACAATAATGGTTAAATGTCCATATTGTAAGAGCAATGGTGGTTAAATATCCACCTTATAATCCTCCCTAGGGCCCATTGATTAGGCCCATTCTCATTTCTCCCTTAGTGAGCTAACACAAATTAATGGACCTCCACTATTATTAGTATGATCCATCTCACCTTATTGGGTTATCCCAATTCTTTGGGTTCCCATTGATGTTAGTAGAAGTACCCAAACCTGGAAGCCCACTCTTTAGGCCTATGAGCAGGCCATCTAGAACCATCCTTTTTATGAGGAGGATGCATCATCACCTCTGGCCATATGTAGAAGAAACTATGGTATTAGATTTGGTATATCCACTGTTGAAAACCAATCCTCATGTTATGGATTAGATCTACTATCCTTCTATGGACCCCATCATATATAGGCCGATTATTGATTACGACTATGTTAGTATACGCACTGAGTATGTGTTAGCGTAGCGTTATGATTGTATAAGGTCATCGTGAGGTCCATTATGATGGTATGAGGCTCGTTGTGATTGTATAAGGCCCTTGTGATTGTATTAGACTCATTATGATTGTATGAGATCCATTGTGATAGTATGAGGTCTGTGGTGATTATATGAGGCTCATTGTGATTGTATGAGGCTCATTGTGATTGTATGAGACCCAATTGTGATATATGAGGCCCATCATATGTGTGAGGACCATTAAATGCATTAGGCCCATTGTAGGTGATTATGTGCACACCACTCATTCACTTATACGGGCCACGGGCCGTCTTATACCGGCCCACTATGATATATTTAATTATAATCATGCACGGTATACTTCATGATACATGCCCATATGCATCATCCATATGCCTGTTATAAGGAGTAATTGAGCATAGCATGTACCATTGGACTGATTGTTTATGGGACTCACTAAGAGACGGAGTTGCCCCACATGAGTGTGCGGTACACGCAGGTTTGATGCATGACTAGATGGTATGACTCATGCATCTCACATTTTATGATATGACCACCATATGCCCTAGCGACATTAGGATCATGGCCTCCATAGGCATATCATGGATGGCCAGATGAGACACCGAAAATGTTTGGTTCTGGCATATGGGCGCGATAGATGTCTTTGGGTGAAATTCCCTAAACCCCCATGGCTAAGGGATGCTCCAATGCCAAGACCAACTATAATACATGAGCACATAAGGGTCGTATACCAGTAGGCCACATCCCCCACTATGTCGTGGTCAGTTGGAAGGGGTGTGGCCTTACCCGCCTGAGGGAGTAGGCAATGTTAAGCTAAGTTTGACGAGCTCATAATTGGGTCCTCTATCGACGAGTTGGACCAATATTGGTAGGTAGATAGTGAGGTCTCTTCCACTTATCCAGTTGTGCATTTGATGGGGTGGCAAGCTGGCATAGAATGTACTAGACCCCGGTGATGATCACAGAGATGTACGGTACTTATATGAGGACTTATGAGTAGGAGTTGTGTACTCAGCATATGACTTATTCATTCATTCATTCACTATCCACTTGGGCTGGTGGTGCGCTACCAAATCGTTATGTGTACCTTCGCGATGGACAGGATTTCAGTTAGGGCACACGACCAAGCTGAGATCAGAAGTTTACCGCATTGGGTCTGACTATCCAAATTTAGGTATGGAACTGGTTTAGATAGAAGTCTCTTGTGATGGACCCCCCTACATTTCACAACCCAGCTTGGTCATTTCTTTCGCACTTCATATCACATTACATCCGCAGAACATGGCATTTGGTTTACCACAACCCCGCATTGCATAGTCGATCTGCATTGCCAACTTTGATATTGTATGACTCATGGACTTGTCAGTATTTCTGCTTACTCTGATATTGTATGACTCATGGACTTGTCAGTATTTCTGACTACTCTGATATTGTATGAACTTGCCAGTATTTCCGACATTGTATGATTTATGGACTTGTATTGTATACTTGGCACCTGCATTGCACACACACATGCACCACCCTCTAAGCTTTCTATAAGCTTATGTATGATAGATGCGTGCAGGTGATGATAGGACGCAGCCGAGCTGAGGCAGGAGTATGCAGCTAAGCTTCTGGAACATTGATATCTGTCTTATATTTCCCCTTTTATGTATTGTACTCAAAGATTTTGATTATAGCGGATATGTGGTGATGTTGTTTGTTTCTGGGTTATGCTTATGGTTATACTTCTTATGAGACAAATATACATTGAAAATCCTCCTTGTAAGATCTCAAGATCAAAATCTGGCGTATGGGTACTAGGAGCCGAGAATGGAGTACTATGGAGGCTATCGGCACCGGATTCGGCGATCGATAATTTTATGAGCCCGGTTTCCAAGTTTGGGGCGTGACAAGTAAGATGCGAATAAATTTCATCATAACATAGTAATTAGAGTGAATGTATCCTTATAGTATATACCATATTTCTGAGTGTATATTTTGATTACAAGCCTATCCTTATATATATCCATATTTGCGTCCATGTTTAACTTTCTCTTTATAAATCATTCACATTCAATTAGTCTATTTATAAAAGTCCACATGTAGTTTCCAATCAATGTCTTGCATCTACATTCATCATGGCTTCTTGATAAGAAGGCGAATCGGGCTGAAGAATGTCCAACACCGCTATGTAAACGTCACTAAGATAGACAAATATATAGGGTTCTTAACTTGTTCCTAGCTCTAGCGTGGTGCAGGTGTAGGTGCTAGCTGAAGATTAGGGACACGTCTTATTAGACCAAGTATCACTGTAACACTCGTATATATCCCATCCAAACTCATATAAAGATTGATTATATGGTTACATTGTTTTCTCACATGACATCTTCCAATAAGATAACAGCTCTATTGATTAGTGTATAAGATATTCAATTAAAACATCATGTAAAAAAAATCAAAACTAACTAATTTTCAAGTCAAATTGAATAATGTTTTATGTAATACATCATGATCAACGTATGATTAATAAGAACTATTTAATTTTATTGCGATTGGTGCATTTTTTGGCTATGAAGTCTGCATCATAAGTTTTGTAGTATTTAGATTATTCTCATGTTAATCTATTTAGAATGGCACGACATGTGACTACATGATCAAGAGAATCCAACAATCAACAATATTTATCATTCAGACAAGTGGGCCACAAATGTAATCGAAGTCATACATATCATCTAATGTGGCTACATACATGGTTCCCTCACCCATAATGACCCATGGGTAGGCCTCACACCTCCCACATGTTGACATCTATGGGCATATACACTTTCTAATTTGGACATATACATCACATGCATAATAATTCAATAGTCATGATTGACTTAAGGATACATTAGGCTTGGGCTCACCATATATTTCTAAATTTCCTTTTCTAATATTGCTTGTGCATGAAGGAAAATATGGTAGCTAGTTCCCTAGCTTGGAAGTTGTGGTGAACTCATATTTTGATAAAGAGATAACTTAAGAAAGAAGTTAAGAAGAGAGGTAGAAAGTGGGAAGGAGGGAGACTGAGGCCAGCGCTCTCTCTCCACATATCCATATGAATATTGACCATATGTGTGACTTATGTGCGGGCACCCTTCCACAAAACCTCTGAATTCATTCTTCTCCTCTTTGATGCTTAGTTTATCTATAACATTATTTTCTAAATCATTTCATCGAATGACTTTGAATTTTTATCAATGGTGTTAATTGAAAACCTAAGATCTACCAACTTATATCAAAATCATGATTAATTTGGACCATCTAAGATGCTATATAAGTTGTAATCTATGTAAACTTGACAATTTATGTAACTTTAGAATAAAAGCAGTGTTGATATTAAACAATAAATAATAAACACATAGACTTATAATTTCCAAGTTTAACTATTAAATCATCATGATCAAAGCCATCCAAACTAATGAAACACATTGCACCACATAATATAATATGCAAAAGAAAATTATATGAAACAACCCCTTGCATGTGCCCTAACTAATCATAATTAAACAAGTATTCAATGTTGATTATTGACGATTTGTCAATTTGAATCAACTGGATCTCACAATCATGTGTTCATTTACACTTAAAGTTTAGATGGGCAATCCTTGTTAAGGATAAAACAGTATAATCGGTCAGAACAAAAATTAAATACATCCATTGACATGAAAAAAAAAAATCATAAACCGACGATTATTACAAAACATGACTGTTGCGATACCGCTTTTATTATATTTTTATATGGAGCAAAACTTAAGTTTTTTAAAAAATTATATTTATTTATTAGCCTTAAGCAACCCCATTTTGATAAATTTATATTTTTAAAAGTATAAAATATATAATAAGTAGTTTAGATTTTACTCGAGTGTAGAATGCATGCGATGTAAAACTTAAAGTTGTATTACAGATCTTCTAAACTAGGAAGTCCATTCCTGATCTATCTGATTTAAGGGATAGATGTCAACTCCAGTGTTGAGCCAAGGAGACGCGTGCCATCCACACGCATGGAACTCGAGCATTGCACATGTGTGATGAGAGAATGAAAGGCAAAGATGAACTCTCTCTCTCTCTCTCTCTCTCTCTCTCTCTCTCTCTCTCTTCTACACCTTTTCTCTCCTATCTCAATAAATTAAGGCCCAATGAGGGGCATCTTAGACTCTTTGTGTCTAAGATCATCTCTCATTTATAAGATAAGATCTCTCTTTTATAAGAAGGGGTCTAAGGTTTCAGGGAAAGCACCAGTTATGGTACACTGTCACCTTATAGTTTTTTATATCTCACGTCATTGAAATTCTATATTCCTTCCTGATCCATACATGTATATTTAATTTAATCTATTCACTAACATGGACTTTTACTAAAGATCTAATATTCGTGCAAATAAAGTGCTAAACCATCAGATTTAGACAATCGAATTACCATCAAGTGTGATGAAAATATTTTTAACAGTTGAAAATATTTGTAAAGCCATTTAAATATATTTTAGTGTTGGACCTAATAGTAACACCAAATGGGGAACCTCTAATTTCTTAGATCTATGCTATAAATAAATTCTTAAAAAAACTAGTGGACCCCTTATTAACCCATGCAAGAATCAACATACTATGATAGAAGTGCCCAATTATACCACATTTATTAGCCACTTGATAACCTCGTGAGGTGGGCTAAAACAAATATAATTAAGACATTAAACCTCATACATCAACCCTAAGGATTAATCATATTTCAACATACCTCAAGTCGATTGTAATCCAAGTAAATGGGCCCAAGACTGATGACTTGACCTCAATCCATTAATGCAAGTGCCCAAATAGGTCGAAATCAGGTTCTTATATCTATGCACATTCACACTCCCATGTGGGGTAGGGTGAAGGTAAATTAAACCAATGTTATGCCAGATGGTGGATACCTTCTATTATTTTTTTACACATGCACTCACACCCCACACACACCCACACACTCACACCAAAGTGAATTTTCACTATAATGGATACTCGAACCCATGACCTTGTGTTGAAACTCTTATGAGTCTACCACTGAGGCATGAGTAAGGACTCATCATAAGTGTGTATCATAATAATGACTAGAGACCTTCCATCTTAACTTATGGTAAGTCCCCTAAAACAGGATGACTATATCTGTAACACCTCAAAATTCAAGGACCGAGTAGCAACTCAGCTCCCGAATTCCCTAGTGTCATGAGTATAATGATGAGTCATTAATACATATAGTTAATAGGTATTAATAAGCAATGATGAATTAAGCTAAGCATGTTTAATCGCTAATCAGATAATTAAGTTTCAAGTGCTACTAACCGGTTTAAAATTCCATAATAAATTCATATTCATCATAACAACTTAATAAATTTAAATAACAGCCATCCAGGGATCCAATCCCATACACTCATCACTCTCCAAAATGATCTGGGCTCTGGCCCAGTCCCGCGGACATCCACCTCACTAATATGCCCCGCCAAACTCCTAGTAGTATGCCCACTCATCGTCATCATCGGCACCAACATTGTCCAATGCGTGCTCCTCCAGGGTACCTGCATTTATATTGGGTTCTGGTTGGTGTTTTAGAAGACCGTCCCTGAGTGGGAGTTAGTGATGAACTCAGTGGTACCATTAGCAATAGGCATACAATTTATCATGCATAGGATACACTTAATGAATAGCAAATAGCATAAAATCCTAAACATTGTTGTTAATGCAAATGCATGGTTATGATATGATGTATGCTCCTCACTACCAACACTCCCTCAAGCGACGACATCTCATGTTCGCAATGAAACAACACTCTCTCAAAAGTGACCTTGACTGCATAATCACCAACAAATATAATGCAATGTCGTGAAATATGTTAACCTAGTTGATTAGTTAAGTTCATTCATCTAATAGGTTGGGGAAACTGGAATACCCTTAGTGGAGTTATTGCCTTAACTCAATCGTGCGGCTCAAGGACCGTGGTCATATGACTCTCACGACCCTTAGCCCTATATTGGGGTCGTTAATCCTGAAAAGAAGTATAAACACAGACGAAATCAATTGGGACTTAAATGTCCTACTCGTGATCACTGTAGGGAAGTTGTCACCCTAGCATAAGCCGACAACATGGGCACAGTGTCTCGTACCACCATTCCCGGCTCACGAGTCTAAGTGCTCAATGGACACTACGGGGAAGCTAGTCATCCCAGCATAAGCCAACAGCGTGGGCATAGTATCCCATACCACCATCCCCGACTCATAAGACTTTATGGGCCGTAAATTACACTTAATAATAGCCGCAATGGTCTTAGGATACTTCAAGTTCATACAGGCATGATCAAACATGGTTAACATATAAGGATGGTCGACTAGTAGTCAATGTGCCCCGACGGACTAAATAGTAACTAATCGACCTGAGAACACTACCTCATGTAGTCCAACTGCGGCCAACAACCTATGGTTCAACTATTCAGGCCAGATTCACTCATGGACAGGTCCAACAAGGACTGCCCAAGGAATTCAGGTAATTAGCCGATCCATAGGGGAAAAATGCATCAATACACAGCAAACAGGGATTTCTTAGATATGACTCAAGTATGGCAGACAAGATTTTCGTGTAATCATTACAAGAACAGTAACATACAATATTCCACCCAAATTCTCAGATTCTACGTAACATATTCTAGCCTATAAAATTACTTGGGTAGTCATATAGTAATATACTAAAATTACTCTCCCATAGGCTAACATAAATTATATAATTCAGCCATACATTGAAACTCAAGGCAAGTGACTCAACCAATCAGTCAATCCACGACATTTCATGCCTTCACTCAATCATAATTAATCACTAATTCAGAAAATCAAGGAATCAAATACCAAATAGCAATATACAGCACTTCATGTCATCATGTTAGGCATACTTAACACCAAACTAGGAAAAGCACAATTAACTAGCAACAATTTGGGGAAATCCACAATTCTGTATCCAACATGGTATGCAAATTTGCTAATCAATTGTTTGAGGGTTTGGGGCCTAATGCCTTTCATAATTTCAGCAATTTCTAATTCATTACCCTAATTATACCATTAAAGGAAAAATTCAGCCACATGCACTAACATTCACTAAATAAGTTCATTAAACCTATACTAGGCGCGATAACCGACCACCTAAGGGTAATGGTCCTCACCTATTTTTAGTTGAAAGTTACTGAGATGGTCCTAGCGATGCCAGGTCCACAAGCTCGAGGTGTCGGGGCCCTGCTTTGCATCGCACGATCAACAATTACATGCATATTGCAAAAAATTAAACAAATAGGGTGTATGCTCCTAATTCACCTTAGATGGGTTGGAATTTCTCTTCCAATGATGGAGAACGATCAAGGTTACCGACGGAGGAGGGGAGAGGACGTTGAGATTGCCCAAATTTGAGCACCGGGACCCCATGCAAGCACAATGGCCCCCTTCTCTCTCCTCTTCTCTCTCTTTCTCTCTCTCAGCTGAGAAATGGGTTTGAGAGAGAGGGCTAGGTTCATATATATGCCCAGAATTATTTTAGATAACCTAGCATTTTGGGTAATTCCCCATATAGCCAAATGGAGCCCATTTGATGTTATGGGGACTGCTGTGATGGACCCCTGGCCCGTCTGATACATGGAATAAGTGTCACGCCCCAAACTCGAAAACCAAGCTCACAAAATTCCTAATTTCCAAATCCAGCGCTGACAGCCTCCGTAGTATCCCATTCACTGCTCCCAACACCCATATGCCAGATTTCGATCCTGGTTTCCTACAAGGAGGATTTTCAGTGTGAATTATTTTTTGAACGGTTAATCTATTAAGGAGGTTATGCATTTTATATATGGTATCAATGCATATCGAAGAGACGAGCCTGTTTGACATGTCACATATAAATGGTGCACCAAGTCAACAGTTATGAAGGAAAGAATTGCAAACTCCAACAACTCTTGTATGCATCCTAAAAAAGTGTATGTCATATGTATGACCAAACCACAGCTCGTGAGTCTACTGCGTGCCAGGAGTAAAACACGTCTTATTAAGGCGCTCCCGTAAAGACATCCAAAACAACCATAGGCATGTTATCATATGTGAGCAAGTTATCAATAAGCATATCGTATAACTATAAAGTTTATCATGAACATGACATCAATAATAGATGTGTCACCCAACAAGTGACCATGAATCATTAAAATAGTCAATCATTATGAACAAAATAATCAAATTTCATTTTCTACTATATGGCATAGGACGGAAGGGCAATGGTAAAGCTGGATGTGTAGTCGGGATGATAGTGTGTGGTATCGTAAGCTATGGGGTTCATCACAAGGAAATTCTAACCAAACCAATCCCATACCTAAATTTAGATAGTTAGACTCATTGTGGTAAACTCCTGATCTCAAGTTGCTCACGTGCCCCAATTGAAATCCTGGCCATTGTGAAAGTACACATAATAACTTGATTGCGCACCACCAGCCCGAGTGGATAGTGGATGAACGAATGAATGACTCGAATGCTGAGTACGCAACCCCTGTACAATAGCCTGCTAACCAGTGGTAGCTTGTGAGACCCGACACGAGTTCGCATGTGTACATGTGTGTGTGTGAGTATGCATTTCGTTCATTTTGGTCCCGCGTCCTACCAGTCAAATTTTGATGACCTGCGACCTTCGGGTAGTGTTTGCAGTCATCCTTAAGTCCGGTCACATAGACCTGACTCGGATCGACTTAAATTTAATACCATAGCGACCGCATCGTCGCCGCAGTTCCATCGACGCATCCTGTGCATTCATCCTACTTATAGATCAAAAGTTATGAGCATTTCATCATATGGCCCACTTTTGTACAAAAAAATATGCGGACTATTTCCATGGCATAACTTCCCATGCACACCACCCCCACACACTACACAATTGCATAGAGTTTTCACCACCCACTCTAGACATCACCTAAACCTAGCCTAAGTACAGCGACTTTGTTATTATCTCCATTGGCCATCATTTGCTTTCTTACAACATAATCATTACTCCCTTACAAATCCTCTCTCTCTCTCTCTCTCTCTCTCTCTCTCTCTCTCTCTCTCTCTCTCTCTCTCTTTCTTCTCATTTTCTCTTCCATTTGAAAAATTCCAACAACTTCCCTTCCATCTTCCTCTCTTCTCCAGCCCCTTCTCCCTCAAATCCCCTCCCATCTAACCTTCAACAATCCATCTCACCCATTGAAACATGTCCCTTGGAGCATGAAGAGTAGATTGATGTAACTTTGGAGTGGGATCCATTAAGGTGGGTGACTATTATTTTGCGGAATTCCTTTCTTTTCTTTAATCTCATTATTTCTTCATAGATGGATCACATGAGACCCACCAATCTATGGTGCGGATCCCATTTGATCCCATGGATGTGGCCCTTTGGCCCATCCTACATGCATGTCATGATCCATGATTGAGTCATTCTCCATAGACCCCATCATGATGTATTTAATGATCCACTCCATCTTAAGGTCATCTAGACCCTAAGGATCATGTTGAGATGGCATCCCAACCATCCATAGCAATTATAGATCATACATGTAGTGATTTTATGTTGTATGTACAATCAATGTTGTTGTATGGGTATGATTCATTCTTGGGAGGGCCCATTAGTGGCGGGGCCCTACCCCATGGCCAGATTGTGTTTCTTCTCCATCTTTTCTTTTGTCTTTATAGTAAATCTGATGTATGTGTGGCCCACTTGATGTGCCATGTAACTAGGCCCAAGTGGTTAGATGTCAAGGCCCACCTTATTGCCCCATATTGTTGTCATGTTTTGGATAGCTTTGGGCTTGATTTTATGGGTGATCTTGGAAGGGACTTGGGTCTGAGAGTTGTGTGACCCATCTAGGTGGACCCCACCCAAAGAAAATGGTGATTTATTCCCTTTTAATTATCTTTTGGGGTGGTTTGGATAGCAACATGTTGCTGTCCAAATCTGTCTAGACAGATTTTTGGGTCATCTTGAGGCTATATCTTTGGGCATTTGGAGGGGTGTTTGGTCCCATGTAATATATGTTTCTTGAAGGTGTGGACCCCACCTATGAGTATGAAAAAATTTCAGCCCCAACTGACTCCATTTGGTTATCCAAAAGGGTGGGCCAAGAGGGGTGGTCAGCCTGATTTTCTGTTGTGCAGTCCAGCAATGTAGACTGTTGTAAACTGAAATTCATAAATTATTTTGATAATGGTGGGCCACCTTTTTAGGTTTCCTCTTATTTTATACATGATGAGAGACCTCGGCCCTCAATTTCCAGAATTTTGGAGGCCCATGACCCACCTATTGGAATGGCCCAAATTCAGCACAGTCATATTCCAGCAATACTCTACCCTGTACAGATTGTATCCTTCAAATTAATTAAAATACTTTTGGGAATCTTAAAATCATAAAAATTTACGAGTTGTTCCACCCATGTTGGGACCCACCTACCAATTTTTAGGGCCAATAGACTCATGTGCACACCGTGCGAGGGCCGGACTGGCCCACCACGTTAGGACGTCCAAGTCGGTCCAATTTTTTTGGACAGACTATTTTATTTAAATTAATTAAAATACTTAATAATATTTAAAAATTATGAAATTTTGTGGCAGTATGACCCACCTATGAAAGTTTTACTTTGTAAAATTTCAGACCCAACGGACATTTGACCTGGCCGTGGTGCGGCCGGGAGTGGCCAGCTAGGCAGGGACGCCCAGGCTGGGGCATCTAGCCCACTTCATGGGCCCACCTTGATGTGTTGTATATCTCAGCCGTCCCATCCATGGGTGGCCCACGTAGGGAGGGTCCACCCTATGTGTACATCCCCCGTGAGACCCACTTTAGTGTACGTGGAGCCCACCTAAATGTATGTATAGCCAAGCCGTCCAGGCCTTGGACCGCCTAAGCCCATATGGGACGCCCCATGTGGGCTACCTGCTAGACTTTGGTCTAGCAGTGTGGCCCACCTAATCCCTTATGTCGTATGATATAACCCTATGTGATGGGGCCCTTTGACTTGATAGCTGGACCACTTGGGCTGATGTCCTAATCAAATGAAACAATTACTGAACTCCAATAGGCCCATAAACCTGTTGGGTTAAAAATCCAGCAACTTGTTATAATTATGCTTGGCCTTTGGGCTAAAATTTTGAGGAGTGGGGCCCACCACATTGTGAAGATCTTAGAGGGAATAATTTATACCTTTGGATGCTTAAATATTGGGCTTAATAAATGTACTTTTGAGGCCCACCACAGTTGAACTTAATTGGGTCCATGAATGTAGCTAGTTGTTGAACTCTTTAGGCCCAATTGGGCTGAAACTTTCCAAATAGGCCCATTGAACTCTTAGGCCATTTTTGCCATACTATTGTGTTGGGTTAGTGGGCCGGATTACATAAGTAGATGGGCCCTTGGTTGCCCACCAAATCAACTTTAATACTTGGGCCAGGTTGTGGGCCCAACTTACTTGACTAAGAGCATGACATTTACCCACGTGGTTTGAGCAATGGGCTGCCCACTAGGCCACCACAATATATGGGATAAGTGGCCTTTATATTGGCCCTAACCTTTCCCCTATGGGCCCATAGTTGTATATATGGGTTGGGCTATGTGTGTTTCCCTTGGACCCATGTTTTAGATAGGCCTTGGGCCGCCTTTCTGAAGCCTAACATGAGTGTTTGTGGTATGATTATGGCTGCCCGTTTCTTATTTCTGATGTTGCATGGGCCTTGAGCCTTGATCCATAATCAATTAGAGATGGACTACCTCTTGGGGACCAATTGTGGTTGGATGTCCACATTGGTGGTCCTAAGGTAGGCCCATGGGCTTCTGTGCGTGGTAAAAGGCCCACCATAAACCCTTGTTAGGCCTGTTTTATCTATTTAGGCCCATACCATTGTTCTCCTTAGTCTCATGGGTTACCCCAGTTATATGGGCCCCCACTAGAGGTTGTATTCCTTATGAAGAATTGGTTAAGTACCTAGACCCTTCATGGTTAGGTAGAGAGTTCATCTTCATCTCATTAGTACCCCTATTCATCTTCATGGCCCACTCCCATATGCATCATATGCATGCTTGGTTGAGGTATGTTGGCCATGGTTGTGCCATTGTGTAAGACATGTTGGTATCTCCCCGAGAGATGGATGTTTGGGATTAATGCATGAGTAATTGTGTGATTCATGCATCTGGCATTGCATAGCTTGTGGATATCCACCCTTACTTCATTAGGGCCTTGCCTCCACAGGGGTATTCGTGGATGGCCGTATGTGTGGACACCGAAAATATTAGTTGAGCATATCGGGTGCATAGGATGCCCATGTGTAAAATTCTCAAAACTTCCATGGTACCAAGGATCTGCTCAAACGTCGTGACCAGATGGAATACATGAGCACACAAGGGCCTTATACCATTAGGCCACAACTCCCACTGTCATGTAGTCGGTTAGATAAGGGTGTGGCCTTACCTACCTGGTGTCAAGAGGCATTGCTAGGCTGAGTCTGATCATCTCGTAAATAGATCCGCTACCTTCATGCATTATTGGTGATTGGTTGTCCACAGGCGGGTAGTGAGGTCCCTTACGCTCGTTTGACTGTGTGGGGTCTATAAAGTGGTAGTCATTCAGCAGTGTAATGGACCCCGGTGATTTCCTTATGATTGGAAATGTACTTGACTTATGGTTTAGATATGAGCACTGACATTACTTACATCGCATTAGCATTGGCTGTACAAGCCCTTTCATGCATTGCCTTGGTATGGCACCCATTATTCATTGCATCGCGTTCATGGTAAGCCTTAGTAAGGCTAGTGATATGCTCATTGATCATGCTTCTCTCCTTATACCTCCTACTATTCTTATGTGCACCATTGACACACACTTTCACCACCCTCTAAGCTTCTATAAGCTTATGCACGATTGATGCGTGCAGGAGACTCTAGGTAGGTGCCGTAGCAGTAGAGCGTAGAGTAAAGTTGAGTAGTGAGGACTCCAGTGTTGCTGATTTCTCTCTTTTCCTTTTATTCTCATGTATGTCCTTTTGGACCTTATGGATGATTGTAAAAGTTCAAATTCATAGTGAATTTTACGATATGTGCCTTTGTTATTCTCAGATGTACTTGCTGTGATCTTGGGTATGCTCATATTGGAAAATGATTATACTTTTATAAAAATCCTCCTTATAAGATCCCAGGATCGGAACTTACCTCAGGAGCCTAGAATGGGGTACTACGAAGGCTGTTGCGGTCAAAACCGGCCATCGGGTTCCTTGTGAGTTCAATACCGAGTCTGAGGCATGACATAGCTCACCAAGGCCCTTAGGCCCCACCCACATCAGCGTCCGCTCACATGTGCCCGCCCACTGTACAACAGTGACAGGGTATCATAATACTAGTACCAAACATCTCTGGGATCATCACTGGGGACTAGTACAATGTTATTAGCCATACCAAGGCTATGCGATGCAAGGCATGAATGTTATCTATCATACTAAGGCTATGCGATGCAAGGCATGAATGCTATCAGCCACAACATGGCCATACAATGCGATGCAAGGCTTACATAGCCAATGTCATATGCAAGATGCAGTTCAAGCATACTAATCTACCTATCAATCCAGCTCATCTCTGGAGCATCACATATATCAATATAGTTCACTCTGGATAATCACTGGGGTTTAATACACTATACACCACATTGTCACCCTATACTAGACGCATAACCATGCAAGTAGAAAAGACCTCCCTATCCACCTGGCCAATAGTCAGCCAATATCTATCTAGCACGTCGATAGCGGACCCATTTACGAGGTGGTCATACTTAGCCTAGCAAATGCCCCTTCCCCTCTGGTGGGTAAGGCCACACCCCCCTTCTAACCGACCACGACACAGTGAGAGACGCGGCCTCCTGGTATTCGGCCCTTATGCGCTCAAACATCCACTCTATCTAGGCATTAGAGCATCCTCCATGGTACCATAAGCGTTTGGGGACTTTCACCTTAGGACATCCTTCGTGCCCTCGTGCTTAACAAGAATTTTCGGTGTCCAATCCTGCCATTCATGGTATATCTGCGGAGGCTACAGCCCTGATGTCGCTAGGGCGTACAGTAATCATAATCACACAATATAAGATACATGAGTCACTCAGTCCAATCATGCATCAATCCTACGCATATCGTGCGCTCATGTGGGACAACTCCGCCTATCAGGGAGTCCCATAAACAACTTGTCCACTTGCATATGCAATCGTCAACCACATCTCATATCAAGCATGCAGATGATACGTATGGGCATGAATCATGGTGATGATGTACTCTCCTCATATCAAGGAAGGGCCTAGATTGCCTACTCATATTAAAAATGTGCCTAATAATTATGAGGGCCCAATGATTTGGGTTAGCCCACCAAGAGGAGATGAGAATGGGCCTAACAACAGGCCTTAGGGAGGGTTACAATGCGGACATTTAACCACTATTGCCTTTACAATGTGGACATTTAACCATCATTACTCCCAAGGCATGGCCTATTTTAATACCAACTAAGAAGACGAATGGACATCATAAACATCATTACATACATCATGGTATAATCACACATCACAATTGGGCCTCATATACATCACCTTGGGCCTCACACAAGGGCCTTACATACATTACATTGGGCCTCGTTCATGGGCCTCATATACATCACTTTGGGCCTCACACAAGGGCCTCATATACATCCCATTGGGCCTCACTCATGGGCCTCATATACATCACTTTGGGCCTCACACAAGGGCCTCATATACATCACATTGGGCCTCACTCATGGGCCTCATATACATCACTTTGGGCCTAACAAAAGGGCCTCATATACACCACTTTGGATATTAAGCATGGTGGTCAACTAGCATGTTTTGTCATCATACATACATACATACATATATATATAATATCATCATCATTACCATGAGGATCATTTTCACTTTATGATTAACATAAGCAACGTCATAAGTGTTATAAATAATTACTCATCCATTATCATTGCATATGCTATAATTTACCATTCATTAAATCATATCTATCATTTCAACTAGCAACTCATAATCATCATTATCATGTTACCATACATGTATCATCATCTCATCCATCACTAGGTGCATCCTACCTAGTGTGCCTTCCACACTGGACTTGAACTACATGCAATGCATGGGGTCATATAGGTCAAGTGTGAGTCCCACTTGGTGAACCAATAGGCCGACCCAAGGGCATAAATTCCAACCACAACACTTTCAATAGTGTGAATCTAATTCCACAACTAAGTGGGCTCCACACATTCCACCAACTAGAAACAATGCACAATCTAAAACACAAAGGATAACATGTTAACATCTTTCATGTCATATATCATATTGGTCCTACTAGCCACATACACAACAAACCAAGAAAAAGCCCAATTATCTAGTTTATGCATTATAAAATAGGTCTCTTTAAGCGTGGTCTACTTGACTAGAGTTAGTATATAAGACACGCTGCCCAATAGGCAATGGGACCGCCCAACGGGCTCAAGAAAGGTTACCTTTGTGGTTTCTCATTCTCCAACGATTTCTCCTACTGTTCGGCCTACTTGGGCCTTAGGGTTGCATCATTTAGATGGGCCCAAGGCCAACTATGTCTTAAGAGAACTTTTGGATAGCAAGATCTATCCACTAAATATTTTACAAGTTATACAACACTCATTTACAAAACATGCCAAGTGGACCTCATTACATGAAAGGTAAGGCCCATATAAGACAGCCCATACTAGATGGCCCACATAAGGATTTGATCCCAACAACACCTGGGAGTTATTTTTCAGAGTTTAGATACTGCATTAATGTAATGCCCTGAAAATTTGGGGTCGTGCATACACTCGACTCCCAAGTTCCTGGGTTTTACATATACTGAATTTTACTAATTTGTGTTTAATCAGGTTTAAATGCGCAGCATCGAATTTCTTAGAACATAAAACATAATCACAACTAGTCTACTGAAATGAAAGAGGTCATATATATATATATATATATATATGTATATATATATATATAAGTCTAAAAGAATGCAAATGGGTCGCTTAAGGTGTCGCCCAACAAAATCACTAAAGAATGATTAGTCCAGAGAGTAGTGCACTAAGTCCACCACTCAGTAATCCAAAGCCAGTCCACTAGGCCGATGGAGGATCGTCCATCAGCTGGAAGTAGGACAACTCATCCTTCTCCTCGAGATTCACATCGCCAGGCTCCTCGTACTCAGCATCACCTACATTTAAGGGAGAGTCTGGTTGGTGTTTTAAAACACCATCCCAGAGTGGGAATGAGTGATCAACTCAGTGGGTGCTATTAGTCTTAAGTTGTAACAAACATCAATTATATTATGAATTTAATGAAAGGCACGCATTCATAAACACCTAACTAATCTTGTTAATGCGGGTGCATGATGAATGATATGATGCATGACCTCGCCATAACACTCCCTCGATTGACTCCGTCTAACGATCGCATGACCAGTACTCCCTCATTGCGACCTCAACTGCCGAGTCGCCATTAATTAGCTAATGCAATGCGTGGATAATGTTAACTGAGTATTTAGTTAATTTCATTCATCCAACAGGTTGGAAAAACTAGTACTACCCTCAACTAGTTGCGAGGCCAAGACCCCGCGATCATTGATCCCATCGGGTTCCCTATCCCCACTTTAAGCACATAAGGAGTGCTAAGAAAAGGGATCGTTCACGGTCACTACGGGGAGGCTTATCACCCCATCGTAGGTCGACAGTTTGGACACAGTGTCCATTCCAACATGCCCGGCTCACGAGTCGGTGGATCAGTTTCAGTTTAGTTATCAACGGGTTACAACGGTTGAAGGGTGTTCCAGGTTCCATATATACATGAGCAGACAGGGTTAACAAGCAAGGTTGGTCAGTAAGTAGACTAGACCGCACGAGTTCAGGTGAGCACGTGACACACGACATTAGGCATGAGCAACCCATGTAGTCTAACTACTTTCACCCACACGCACCTGCCCAAATCCACGGGTTTAGCCTCAGGATAGTCCTACCAACGGGACTATCTTCACCCTTCTCATATTCCTGACCAACCCAAGGGTTTTGGTGGTAGTCCTTAACACGCCAACAATCGGGGTTATCAACTAGCATAAGCAATATCATGCATCCATACTTCTCAACCTAGAACTTAGATTTTTCTACCAAGCAAAGCTAACAATGTTGTGAAATAAAGGTGCATGTGTGTTGTGTGGGTTAGTGAGGAAACTAAGCATTTCATTTATATCATAGGAACAATCGCACAAGGGTTAATGACTCATACATGCTATGAGGTAACATCATACACGAATCAACAAGACATGAACATGCAAGCATCAAATTTATACCCAATCATGTGAGAGACACAAACATTCCATAACTATTCTATGTTGATTGAGAGGATACACGAATCAAACAAGACATGGACATGCAATCAACAATTTCTACCCAATCATGTGAGAAATAATAAACATTTCATAACTATTCCATGTTGATTGAAAGGATTAAGGTAAGGTCTTTCCTAGGTTCTCTCTATATCCTCTAAATACATCATCCAAGCAATCAAAATTATTAGACTCATACTAAAATTGATGCTAGGCTACCTAAGGATAATAGTCCGCACCTTGTGACGTTTTGCCCAACTCATGGCGCTCCTTGGGTCAGAAAATTGAAGAAAATGATTCCTATATCAATTTAGAAGCAATTAGGTAAGATTCATGCAATTTATTTTAGAAAAACCTAGGTTGGGGAGTAGGTTTTATTTCCTACCTTCCAATCGAGAATGAGGCAGATTCGGCGAAGGGAAATGATCGACGTTAGGGCTTGATTGGAGGAGCCCGATGAAGGAGAGCACTAAAGCCTCCCCTACCCTACTCTCTCTTCTTCTCTTCCTCTCTCTCTTCCTCTTTCTCTCTCTCTCTTTCTTTTCTCTAGAGCAAAATCGTATGGGGAGAGGGGGTGCCCAAATGAGGCCCTTTTATAATACCAGATTTGGTGTAAATGGCCCCAAGGGCTAGTTTTTATTATACTAGACCTATGGGAGGGTCTTTCTAAGCTCTAGGGCCCACTATGAGGTGTACATGTTGATATACACCATAGGATAGTTAACCCTAATGATGATCTACGTATGGAGATGATCGGCCCGCCATTTGAATGCACCGATCGACGAATATGATTAAAAGTTTGTTCAACGGTCATCGATGGTCGATCGGGGCCGCGGCTATACGAATATGAGCAGGGAAATATCCTTACTCCACATGTGAAGTTTGGTCGTAAACTGATGGTCCAAAATCCTCAACTTTGCATAAGAGTGGACGACCCAATTCACTTAAGTTTCAGTTCATTCCTTTCGGGTATTTGCACTTCTTATGTACTTGTCTTTTAGTTTAAGTTGAGCGGTTCTGGACAGCACCCAGGTCCGACTCTCGCCATGGACATCAAGCCTAGTAAGACGGATATTATTCTATAATTTTGGAACTAGGGGCCCACCAACGAGCGGTCTAGAGCTTATTCGGGAAATCGGGGCATTTCTGGAATGAATTAGGTATTAAGATTTCTCGTGGGCAATGATTAGGGTTTGGATTAACTACGTTCATAGTGTGGCGTATTTATAAATAGTGAAAGTGGAGATTTAATCATGATTACTCTAAACCGTTGGTTTTATGCTAAAAGAGTAATGAGGTTGATTTGGTCTATTATTCAAGATCTGGGCCTTATCTGACTCAGCCCCGATTAGATCTTTAATTTAGTCATGATTGTCTTGATTAGTTAGCGATGGATCGGCTAGATTTGGGTCCTATGTGAGTAAATCATGGGGCTACACCTGATGTTCAAGTGATCAGGAGGATTCATTGGTTTTTTATGGTTGATTAATCGGACTGGTGCGGTTCTTTACTGGTAGCACCCCTGTATAAACTAACATTGAGTGTTAATGATCATTAAGTGATATTATAAGTTAATTAATAAAAAAATTTCAAGGATTTTTGGAAATCCGAGACAGTGAAAATCTAGGACGTTACAATTAAATCTTTGGAAAGGTGGTGGACCCCACTGTCATGGCCCCACATAAATTTTACATCAAATAGATTTTTGTACAATGTTGGTTATGGGCCATTTTAGAGTCAGATTCATGATCACGTGGGGCCTACATATGGTGAAAGAGAATAACCACCTGGTAGGTCTATGTATGGGCTTTACAAATTATAAGGCAAGCCTCATTAGTTGGGTGAATACAATTTACGGTGATGGCCCAAACATGGGTACTTGGAGAAACTGTGCAGGAAATATAGTGCAGAATTAGTTTTGGCCCGATCTTGAGTATGTTTCATGATCACAGAGGACCACCTTTCAGTGTGTTGTCAAGTACCCTTGGTTATACTATATATGCACTTCAAAAATTATAAGTTGAGACCAACTGGTTGTGCACACGAGATATTTGGTGTAGGGCCAAACATAAGCACTTTAATTTTCTGCACATAATTTTCTTCACAGCCATACATGGCCCCATTTTAGGATCCACTCCCTAATTATGTGAGGTCTGATTTGGCCCAATTAAAATATTATTTATCTATTCATTAGTGGAGGTTAGAGATTCCAAGTGGTGGCCTACTCAATCCTCCAACGTGTGGTCCACTATAGAGGCCCAAAGTTGATACAAAACTAATCAGACAGTTTTCAGAAATGGGGTTTATCATAACTTAGGGCCCAATATCTAAACACTTAGGGAATCATTCCTAACAAAAAGGTGGGACATCCCAGCTCACTTATATAAGGATTAAACATTCCCTAAAGTGGGACTCTTAACTACAGAGTGTAGGGTCCACTACAAGGTGTCAAAGAGTCCTACATGCAATACAGTCGAGTACTTAGAAAATTTTCAGCAAACAGAAAGTGTAAAGGGAATGAAATAGATCCAATGGCAAGTGGGGCCCACATGCTAGCAAACCATAGATAAGAGATACAAAAAATATACATGGGTTTCCAAATTGGATGAACTAATAAAATGCATAAATCACAAGTGATCCCACACCCAAGGGGATCAATAAGGGGATGAATGTTATATGCAACATATATCCAACATACACATCTAATAGCACATAATATATGTTGATCAAATCTTTATGATCAGATTCTCCATTGGAAAATTTGATCTAATGGATGGATTAGTAATACATCATTTAGGCTGTATAAAGGTTTCCAACCATATGGAGCCTTAGATCCATCTGGACCACACATAGAAATTCAAGATTTATCCTTACAAAGGTATCTATCGGTCCAGAATTTTCTAAATCTTATCATGAAAGAACCTCACCATAGGGACTATACATATGATTATTAACTATCTTAAGTAAGTTAAGAGCAATTACCAAATACGTCTGACCGTTGGAATCACGAATATAGCCCAAACAAGAACGATTATAATAAGCTCTCAAATACATCTATCGTATAAGGCCAAGATCTCAATCATCCGAACCCCAATTGAGGCTTATTATATATCATTGGAAAGCTAGTTTGATTTTCTATAAATCCAACAGAACATATATTTTTATTACATTCATTAAAGGAATTAAAAATGGGTCCTTTTAGGCAAATTGGAATCCTGCAGGTGCTGCTGGACGGCAGCCAAGTAAAATTGATGTTACGGATGATTGGACCATTGGATGGCTATGAAATTTGGTTCAGAGTTTATTCATATTGTGATTCATAATATCCCTAAGTTTCAACTCTGATCTTAGCATGGTTGATTTTAAATGATTTTTAGAACTTTCTATCGACAAATGAAGGGTGTGGATATGATGTTCATCATAGTGGACCATACTGACATGGGCCACTTTGCTGACCACCATAGATATAAATACATACATACAAGATCTTCACACCAATAGGGCCTGTAAGACCCGACCCGAGTTCTTGTGTGTGCATGTGTATGTGTAGGTATGCAATTCATTTCTCTTGGTCCCGCGGTCTTACCGGTCAAATCCCAGTGACCCATGACCCTCAGATAGTGTTTGTAATCATCCTTAAGTCCAGTCATGTAGACCCGACTCGGATCGAGCCAAAACCTATGTCGTCTTGTCCGCTTCATCATTATGGTTCTGACACCGCATCTTGTGTGTCCATCTGACGTGTAGATCAAAAGTTGTATGCATTTCATTTTCTAAGCCCTTGATCATGGTCATGTGGCCCACCTAGGGATAGTGTGTATGTATTTCTATGTAGGTCCCATCTCTTGACACTATTTCCAACACACACTACCTAGGCCCTATTCCTGCACCACATATCTCTAAAACACCACCCACAAACCTAAAAAAGCCTACTAACCCTACCACATTGTTTCTAACTCCCTATGGCAATCATCAATCTTCTCTAACCAAGGCAAGAGAGAAATGATTGCTTCCCTTAAAACCCTCCCTCTCTCTTTTTCCATCTCATTTCTCTTTCTCTCTCTTCTCTTCTTTCCCTAGCAACTCCAAACCTTCCCACCTTACTCAGCAAACTCCAGCCCACTTTCACTCATAAATTCCCCCATCTAACCTTTGAAGAAAGATCGCGACCTTAGATCTATGCACCTTGCAGCCTAAGGAGTAGTGGTAGAAGATTCTTGGTGTTCTTGTGAGGTGGGTGCTCTCCTTGGTCTCCTCTCTTTTTCTTCTCCATCCCTCCTTCCTTTTTCTTTTGCCTCATGCATGGAAGCATGTAGGGCCCGCCAATCCATGGTGGACACCCTACATGGCTCCAAGATAGGGGTAATGGCCTAGATCTTGTATAACTTAGCCATGGTGGGTCATTCTCCATGGACCCACCATGAGGCTTCTTCTTCTTCCCATTTCTTGTACATCAAGGGCCATATAGGCCTTGCATGCATGTGGGGAGAGGAATCCCCACCATCCAACACTTTATTTTTCATGTAAATTACTATGCATGAAATTTGTAAGGATAGTAATGGTGTGGATGGTGTGTACGTGGTACATTAGTGGTGGGATCACCCACCTATAGCCAAATCTCACTCTTTCTCCTTCTCATTTCTCTGAAATTTCCTTTCATGTTTACTGATGAGGTGAAGCCCACCAATGAAGGTCAGTAACCTCCCAGGCCTCAAGTATGGTGGACATCCAAGCCCACTTGAATGGATGTCCAGGCCCAACCATGCATATATGGTTTGGGTGATCTCCAAACCTCCCTTTTTATGAAGGTTTGAATGAAACCAAGCATATCGAGGTGGACCCTACAAGTTAAATCAGGGCCATGGGCCCTTTGATTTTTATGCATGGGCCAAAATAGGGTCAGCATATGTTGTTGTCCAAATTTCAGCCTAGTTAGAGTAGGTGTTTGGGGTTAATGATTAGACCCATTTTCATATCCTTTTTTTCCCAAATTTCTTTAGGGAATTTGTAGTGTATGAACCCCACTTTAATGTGGGATGGGGCTCACACCCTACCTCTAATGATTGAGTCCGATGGGTTGGGCCAAAGATGGCTAACTGTCCAGAATTTTTTGGACAGTTCAGCAATGTAGTATAGCAAAAATCATCTTGTTCACCTAAATTTTTAGAAGAAATGGGCCACTCTAGTGGACCCCTTTTGTTGACCAAATATAGTACCACTGTTCCCCCAAATTTCCAAGGGTTTAGGTGGGTTCAGGCCCACTCCATGTTGTCCCAAACATAGGGACAACTAAAATTCCAGCAACATTTTACTCTGGATAGATTCTAATTCTGAATTTAATTAAAATATTTATGAGCATCTAAAAATTCACTAAATTTACAGAGAGGTGGATAACCCATATTAGGCCCCACCTACCAATTTTTGGGGCCAACGGACGCCTGTGTACACCATGGCAAGGGCTGGACCGGCCCACTAGGCGGGGAGGCCCAGAATTTCTCGACAGATTGTAATCCTGAATTAAATTAAAATATTCTTGAGTGTCCAAAAATCATAAAATTTGGTGGAGGTGTGGCCCACCCATGGGAGGACTACCCTGTGAATTTTTAGGACCAACAGCCCCTGTACCGACCGTGGTGCAGCCTAGAGTGGCCCACCAGGATGGGACGCCCAGGTTGGGGCGTCCAGCCTTGGCTGGCCGTCCAGGCCATTTTGTGGGCCCACCTTAATGTATTTTATATCCCACCATTTATCCATGTGGGGTCCATAGGGGCATTGATCATCCTCCCTCTTTATTTTTCCATTTTTGGGGCCCATAGGATGAGTTTTCGGGCCAAATACTCAGGCCCATAAGGCTGCCCACCATGGGACGCCCAGCCCATTGGGCTGCTGCTGGACGTCCATTCCAATAGCATGGCCCATCTCATTTACGTGTTTCATCTACTCCCCTCATCTGGTGGACCCCCTGTGACATGTATGGGTCACTAGGAACTAAAATAAACATATAATTTAATTAATTTTTTGAATTTCCACTAATGTCAGATTGTGCGTGGGCTGGAATTTCAACAATAGGCCCATGGTTGCTACCCACAAATGGATATTTTGGGATAGCATGATCCATCAAATTTGGGGATATTGTTACATATGCCTTGCCATATTTTTAATTAGATTTTAAGCTTAATTAATGCATACTTAAGGCTCACTTTAATTGGAATTCTATTGGAATAATATTCATATTTGCATGTTGGGTTTCCTAGGCCCATTGACCTAGAATTTTCTTGTTAGAACCCTAGCCCTTGGGCTTATAAATAGCACACTATTGTGATGGGTTTTATGGGTTAAATACTCAAATAGTTGGGCCCTTGCTTACCCATTAAAATAAATCCATGCTTGGGTCGAGATGTGAGGCCCAACTTACTTGTTTTAAATGTAAGGATTACCCATATGTTTGAAACAATGGGCTGCCCATTAGGTCCACCACAATGAGTGGACTCATGACCTTTATGGTTGGGCCGAAACCTTGTTTAAGGGCCCACCATGATACCTAAGTATTGGGCTTAGTGTATGGCCGAGTAAGCCTTGGACTTTAATTTATATGCATAGCGAACTACCTTTTTAGGACCTAGTTGAGGTTGGATGTCCTCCTTAGTGGTCCTAGGGTAGGCTCATAGGGTCCTCATAGGTGGTTGAAGGCCTATCTTGGACTTTGTTAGGACTATTTCCTCCTTGAGGCTCTATGACTCTCTTAGCTTGTGGGTCATCCCAAAGTATTGAGCCCCAGTAGAGGACTTCACTTCTCCTTAGAGTACCAGTCATGTATTTAGACCTTGTCCCTCCTTAGGAATGAGGAATATATTCTACAGGTAGCGCACTTACTTCATTGTGACCAATATGCATCATCTGTGTGAATTGATGCATTGTGTGGTGGTTATAGAGGGATGGAGTTTCTCCCCTTGTACACATTGAGTGTCAGAAGCTTATGTATGATTTGTATGTGTGACTCATGCATTGGCATCGCATTTCATGATGATACCGCCCTTGCTTCACCAGGTCCTTGCCTCCATAGGGACGTTCTTGGATGGTTGTATGTATGAACACCGAAAATATTACTTGAGCATATCAGGTGCATAGGATGCCTATGGCTAAAATTCTCAAAACTTCCATGGTACCAAGGATCTACCCCAACGCCGTGACCGAGTGGAAACTATGAGCGCAGGAGGGCCTTATACCGTTAGGCCACGACTCCCACTATTATGTAGCCGGTTGGGTAGGGGTGTGGCCTTACCCGCCTAGTGAAAGAAGGCATTGCTAGGCTGATTCTGACCAGCTCGTAAATGGGTCCGCTGTCGTCAAGCCTTGTTAGTGATTGGCTATCCACAGACGGGTAGTGAGGTCTCTTACGCTTGTTTGACTGTGCGGGTCTGG
Organism: Magnolia sinica; assembly: GCF_029962835.1. Lineage (NCBI taxonomy): Eukaryota > Viridiplantae > Streptophyta > Magnoliopsida > Magnoliales > Magnoliaceae > Magnolia > Magnolia sinica. Next base: position 58,998,340 of record NC_080583.1, on the reverse strand, counting down.
AGAGCGGCAGTCATCCAGCAGTGTAATGGACCCGGGTGATTTCCTTATTATTGGAAATGTACTTGATATTTGGATTTGGGTATCATCACTGGCATACTTCGCATTACATTCGCATCAGCTGTATAAGCCCCCTTTATGCATCGCCTTGGTAAGGCACCTAGTACTCATTGCATCGTATTCATGATAAGCCTCTGTAAGGCTAGTGATATTGTCATTGATCATGTTTCCCTTCTTATATCTTCTATTATTCTTTTGCACACCATTATCACACACTTCCACCACCCTCTAAGCTTCTATAAGCTTATGCACGATTGATGCGTGCAGGAGATCTTAGGTAGGCGTCGTAGCAGCAGAGCTTAGATTAGAGTTGAGCTTGAGGACCCTGGTGTGGCAGACTTTATCTCTCCTTCTTCTATTATCTTATGTATGTCCTTTTGGGCCTTATGAAAACTTGTAAAAGTTTAAATTCTTAGTGGATTTTGTGATGTGTGCCTTTATTAATCTCAGATATACTTGTTGTGATCTTAGATATGCTCATATTTGAAATAATTATACTGTTATGAAAATCCTCCTTGTATGATCCTAAGATCAGAACCTGCCTCAGGAGCCGAGAATGGGGTACTGCGGAGGCTGCTGCGGCCAGAACCGACTATCGGGTTCCTTGTGAGTCCAATTACGGAGTCTGGGGCGTGACAGGAGTTGGTATCAGAGTATAGGAAGTAATTCTGAAATAACTCGGGATAACATTACATGTCTGCTAAGAGCATTGGACAAGTAATGTCCCCAGATCCTTCTTTCGCTCCGTATTGAGCCTGTATTTGTCTTGATTCCTTACATCAACATTATTTTGTGGACGATGCCGTCTAAATGTGACACCCGTGGTCATGGCACCCGTGGTCATGGTGCCCGTGGTCGTGGTGTCTGTGGATGAGGCGCTCGAGATACCCGTTCTACTCGAGCGCATCCTGCCCCCGTCTTTGAGGATCTGATTCCTAAGGTCCTGATTCAGCTTGTTCCTCCTGTAGCGCCTGTTCTTCCTATAATGCCTGTTGAGCCTATAGCACCCGTTCTTTCAGTTACTCCAGTTCCCCCACCGATTCCCCCTCCTAAGCCTTCTGTTCCGGTTACAAAGGCTCCTACTCCGTCAGCCGCACCCGTGCCTCCACCCGAGGCAAGTGCCACTCCTGTTATTCCGACAGTGCCTTTAGGTGCCGAGCATTTTTAGCAGCTGATGCTGCTTGTTGCTACCATGTTGCAGACTCGTCAGCCTGTAGCCGCTCTAATTTTTAATCAGAGTGATCTAACGCGCGCTAGTGCTATTTTCAGAGAGTTTAAACAGCATGACCCTCTGAGATTCAGGGGTGATCCCGACCCATCTGCTGGTGAGGCATGGCGCACTGAGATCGTGAGGATTTTCGACACTATGCAGTGTCCAGCCGATCAAAGGGTATCCCTTGCGACCTATCTTCTTCTGGGTGAGGCCCGTCATTGGTGGTCGTCCGTATTCAGGATGGCCGAGCCAGATTTTGTTTGGACTCGGGAGGAATTCATGATCCGTTTTGAATAGAAATTCTTCCCCGAGCACGTTCAAATACAGAGGGCAATAGAGTTTAAGACCCTAGTTCAGGGTGATTTGTCGGTATCTCAGTATGAGGCCCGTTTCTTGGCCCTATCTAGATTTGTTCCTCATCTCTCCAGTAATGAGAAGATGAGGGCTCATAGTTTTGTGACTGGCTTGCGTCCTACCCTTCATAGCCATGTGGTGGGACATTATTTGGAGACGTTCGATCAGGTTGTTCATCGGGCATTAGTCTATAAGGAGGACTGAGCTATGACCCAGAGATAGAGAGACCAGAGTTCCGGTGGAGACTGGAAGAGGAGAGCACTAGCCGGCAGTTCCAAACATCACCGTCAACAAAGACAAAGGGGCAGATTAGAGTTTAGACAGCCTGCGGCTCAGTCAGTAGCTTCATCATCATCAGCACCACCAGCTGCTTCATCTTTCGGCCCCTTTTTCAGTGTTTGCTTCGGTTGTGGACAATCCGAGCATCGGAGGCGTGATTGCCCTCTCCCCATTCAGCAGCAGAGGTCACCGCAGTTACCTCCTTCTCATCCTCCTCAACAGTAACAGCAGAGAGTGCAGCTTCCACCCGTCAATCCTATGGCTCCTCCTCAGCAGTAGAGGCAGCCAGGCAGACCTCCACAACAAAGACAACAGCAGCAACAGCACCAGCAGAGGGGATATCCACAAGTTCAATCCCTAGGTCGAGTGTGTATTGCAGCTCAGCAGGCATAGACTCAGGATTCGTAGTCTTCCGGTTTACTCCCCTTACCAGCTCAGGGCCAATTTTATTCCACGTAGTAGGAGCCAAGCCGGGACCCGCAGTCATTGACCGGTAGAGTTGTTGAGGGTATTCTTCTTATTTCTACTTGCATAGCTCATATTTTATTTGATTCTAGTGCCTCCCATTCTTTAATGGCCGAGCAATTTTACCGATCGACTGGTATTCCGTCAGAGTCCATGTCTGATGCCTTGTCAGTTTCGACTCCCATGGGGAAGTCCATTGTGATGACCCGTCACTACCTTTCTTACCTAGTGTTAGGGGGCAAAATGTTCCTTCCTACCAATCTGTTCATGATACCGATGACAGGTTTTAATGTTATTCTAGGTATGGACTGGCTTGTGGAGTATTATGCCATCTTAGACTATGCTGCAAGGACAGTTATGTTTCACATTCCCGGCTTACCAGTGTTCCAGTTCGTTGCCTAGCCCAGGGGAGAGCCGTTGTCTAGTTTCTTGGCTCTTGTCATCGAGGATTCTGTGGCAGGGTGTATTGAGTAGCTGTCAGTTATTTGTAACTACCCGGATGTGTTCCAGAAGTCCTGGGTTTGCCGCCCCATCAACAGGTGGAGTTTCATATTGATTTGATGCCCGGTACCGTGCCTATCTCGAAGGCCCCCTACCGGATGACACCATTCGAGTTGAGGGAACTACAGGAGCAGTAGGATGAACTCTAGGAGTTAGGTTTTATTCATCGCAGCAATTTGCCTTGGGGAGCCCTGGTATTGTTCATGAAGAAGAATGATGGCTCGTTATGGCTCTGTGTGGATTATCGCGAGCTCAACAGAGTCACCATCAAGAACCGATACCTGCTTCCCCGTATTGATGATCTGTTCGACCAGTTACAGGGTGCACAGTATTTTTCCAAGATAGACTTGTGCTCTGGTTACCATCAGATTCGGGTCCAAGAGGAGGACATTCCGAAGACGGCCTTCCGGACACGCTATAGTCACTTCGAGTTCCTAGTCATGTCGTTCGGACTGACCAATGCGCCTGCCGTATTTATGCAACTGATGAACAAGGTCTTCCGGCCATTCCTCGATCAGTTTGTGGTGGTATTCATTAATGATATTCTTGTATATTCGAGGACCCAGGAGGACCATGTTGAGCACTTGCAGATTGTGCTGGAGACCCTCCGTGCCCACCAGTTGTATGTGAAGCTAGAGAAGTGCAAGTTTCGACAGGAAGAGGTAAAATTCCTTGGTCACGTGGTGATGAGGGAGGGTGTCGCTATGGACCACTCGATGGTTGGTGCAGTGCGTCAATGGGGATAGCCCATGAACGCGTCCGAGATCCGTAGCTTCCTTGGTCTAGCGGGATATTACCGACGATTTATTGAGGATTTCTCCCATATTGCAGCTCCACTGACCTGATTAACACAGAAGGGCGTCGAGTTCGTCTGAAGTGATGCCTGCGAGGAGGCATTTATGGAGTTGAAGGACCGCTTCATGTTTGCTCTTGTTCTCACTCTTCCTGATGGGAGTGAGGGTTTTGTTGTTTTCACTGATGCTTCCAGAGTTGGCTTGGGTGTTGTACTAATGAAGCACGGGAAGCCAGTGGCATATGCCTCATGCCAACTCAAGGTTCATGAGCTGAACTACCCCACTTATGATTTGGAGCTTGCAGCGGTTGTCTTCACACTGAAGGTGTGAAGACATTATCTATATGGGGTCAGG